>NW_027362769.1:83039602-83678352 GCF_046119375.1 Phyllobates terribilis
TCATCCCCTCCCCCTCCCTATTCAGGGCCAAGCTCTAAAGATATACAGGGCTTAGATTTCCTGCTCGGTCCTTGCTGTGGAACCAATATAGGGATTGTAGGGGAGGCAGGATGTTATTAGATCTGCCTAGGGGTCTCCACTCCCCCTTTCCCTAATGTCTGGGCTCCCTTCCCCTCATCCCTTTGTGGTCTTTCTTTGTACTTGGTCTGTCCCACACTGTGCGTGACACACAAGCAGGATGCCAATAGGTTGGGGAGCAGTGCGCTCCTCCTGAAGAACATGAGACAGCCCCTCTAAGGCTGTTCACAGTTGCATAGCAGCAAAAACAAATAATTCCGCCATTGATTTTTGGGTTTTGTTTTTATAGGAGTTCATTCATGACCTGGCAACATAAATAACATACAGTTTAGATAATTTTACTTATCGGAGTTTTTCGGACTTGATTATACCAAATATATTTATATTTTAATTTTCGTTTTAGTTTTTTATTTTTAAAGAAAGAAAAGTGATGTAAACTTATATTTTAAAAAAGTTTTTATTTTTTTTTTATTTTTTAGTCCTCTTAGGGGATTTAAACCTGCAATTGTTTGATCACTGACAATATATACTGCAATATCGTAGCATTATTATAGTATACAGTAAAATTGCAGTTCTCCTACAGAGCTCAGGAGGACCAAGATGGCTATTAGGAGAGTCTACAGCAGTAATGGTAATCCATTGGTTCCGCATGATGGCGTCACTTGGGGCCAGTGGGAGCCGGTATTTATATGCATCGGCAATAGCATAATTTTTATGCTGCTGTCAGAGATTGACGGCATCATTTAAAGGTGTTTTCCCATGAACAAAGTACACTTTAATCAATAGATCTGGGGGAAAAAATAAGTTTCACAATTTGTGTTTAAAAAATGTCCCTGTGCTGAGATAATCTTATAAATGTGCCCCTGCTGTGTACTGTGTAATGGCTGTGTCTGACCGTGCAGGAACGTGGTCTGACAATACCACATCTCCTGGGCAGGGGAGGATGCAAAAGAGTATACAGACATTACAGGATGGGATCACAGCTGCTGGTTTCTTTAAGGAAACACATTTCACTGCCTGTTTAAAAACTTATTTTACCTCACAGAAAGAATCAGCTGTGATCCCATCCTGTAATGTCTGTATACTCTTTTGCTTCCTCCCCTGCCCAGGAGATGTGGTATGATCAGACCATGTTCCTGTACGGTCAGACGCAGCCATTACACAGTACACAGCAGGGGCACATTTATAAGATTATCTCAGCACAGGGACATTTTTTTAACATTTCCAATTGTGGAACTTATTTTTATTCTAACATCTATTAATTAAAATGTACTTTGTTCATGGGAAAACACCTTTAGGCTAAGTGCCCACGATGCAGAAATGCTGCATACTTTTTCCGCTTCTCCCTGGCAGGAAAAACGCATGCGGATTTTACATGCATTTTTCCCACCAGGTAGAAGCGTTTGTCAAGCGTTTTTGCATGCATTTCCGCATGCGGGTTATCAAGCGCTTTTCCAAGCGATTTTAGCATCACGTGGAAAAGTGCTTGACAACTTGGTCACACTATATAAATCCATGCAAACGTCATGGATTTATATAGTGTGACCAAGTAATAATGGAAAAAGAATAAGAATGGTGAAAAATAAAAAATAAACATATGCTCACCTTCCGATGGCCCGCGGTCACCTTCTCCGATGCGTCCGGTGTCTCGCGGTTGTGTAAAAGGACCTACCATTACGTCATTGAGTCATGTGACAGGTCACTTGACCGCCGACGTCAGCGGTTGCGTGATCTGTCACATGACTAAATGATGTCATGTCAAATCCTCACACCACCATGAGCTGTACAAGAGACCGGATGCATCGCTGAGGAGGCCGGGGGACATCAGAAGGGTAAGTATAATCTTTATTTTTTATTTTAAATTCTTTTTTTTTTACAGGTACCATGGTACCCGGGTCTGGAGGAGAGTCTCCTCTTCTCCAGACCCGGGTACCATCCGCACATTGAATCGCTTCATATCCGCGTGTGCACATGTAGTGATGCAGATATCAAGCGTTTCAATGCAAGCCAATAGCGGCAATTACCCTGTGTGTCCGCAAAATGAATGGACATGCTGCGTATTTTTCCAGCAATGATAATCCGCAGCGGAAATTTCCTCAGCATGTGCACATCACATGCGGATTATCATTGGGGACCATGGGGCACGTATTACCAAGTTTTTTAAGCGTTTTCGATGCTTAAATTCTGCGGCAAAAACGCTTGAAAAACGCATAGTGGGCACGCAGCTTTAAGTGGTTAAAGTAAAGCCATTGGAGCACTCTCCGGTCACTGTAGCTGCAGGCAGATGCCAGATATGTAACAGAGCAGGTATCTGTTGTGTATGAAGCAAGCTCAGCTCCTGAGCTGGCTTCATACTATGTCTAATGATCTGATGAAAATATGTATTTTATAGGTCGTTAACTAGTTAATAAACAATGACCTAGGAAGGGAGAGCAAAGAAGCAGTTGCGCAAAGTTTTGCTTCTGCTTATGTTTTATCCTCACAGAAGGTCTGGAATCACATCTACACAGCTCAGTTTTTGCTGCTTGAAGTTCTCTATGCTGCATCTTCTTTTAAACGTGTGCAAACCAAAGACAGGAGAGCAGGAATATCTTATTTCTCTATATAATTTATATGGGAGACATCATAGCCGCTAGTCTCCACCCACTAGCTAAGCAAGAACTAAAAATTAGAGATGGAGCCTGTAGAGAGGAAAATTGGTGAAAATGCAGTCATATAGCCGGTAAAATAAGTATTGAACACGTCACCAATTTTCTAAGTAAATATATTTCTAAAGGTGCTATTAACATGAAATTCTCACCAGATGTCGGTAACAACCTATTCAATCCACACAGGCTAAGAAATTGAACAATAGATGTCCATAGATTATGTGTAAAAATGAGAAATGGCACAGGAAAAAAGTATTGAACACGCTTTTTGAAATGTATGTAATTCTATACTTAATAGAATACTTCATATACATTGTACAAAAGCCTTGGTTGGTGATGAAAGCTTCAAGACTCCTCCTTTTTGGAGAAACTAGTTGCATGTATTGCCCAGGTGTGATTTTGTGCCATTCTTCCACACAAACCAATCCTGAAGGCTCCATGGGTTCCTTCCATAAATTTTCTATTGGATTCAGGTCAGGTGATTGGCTGGGTCATTCTAGCAGCTTTAGTTTATTTCTCTGAAACCAATTAAGAGTTTCCTTGGCTGTGTTTTGGAATCTTTCTTTACCTTGCTGAAATGTCCACCCTTGTTTCATTTTCATCATCGTGCTAGATGGCAGCACATTTTTATCAAGAATGTCCTGGTGATTTGTTGATTCATCCTTCCTTCAATCATGTGAAGTTTGCTAGTGCCGTATGCTGAAAAACAGAACCACACCATAATGTTCTCACCTCCAAACTTCACTGTTGGTTTGGTGTTTTGTGGGTGATATGCAGTGCTTTTTGGCCACCAAACATGGTGTGTATTATGGCATCCAAAGTGTTCAATTTTGGTCTCATCTGACCAAACTATATTCCCCCATTATTGCACAGGCATGTCTAAATGTTGTTGAGTAAACTTTAAACATTCTTGAATATGCTTTTTGTTCAGCAATGGAGTCTTACGTAATGATGGTGCTTACTTCTTTGAAACATTTGTATATGCTGATTCCAGATTTTTCTATAGCTCTCCACAGGTGGTCCTTGGTTCTTAGACAACTCTTCTAATAATTCTTTTCACTCTTCTGTCCGAAATCTTGTGGGGAGCTCCTGGTCGTGGCCGATTTATGGTGAAACAATGTTCTTTCCACTTGTAGATTATGGTTCCAACAATACTCACTGGAACCTTCAGTAGTTTAGAAAATTTTGTATAACCAATGCCATCAGTATGTTTTGCGACAATAAGGTTGTGAAGGTCTTGAGACAGCTCTCTGGTTTTACCCATCATGAGATGTTTCTTGTGTGGCACCTTGGTAATGAGACACCTGTTTATACCAGTTGAATCAGCTGATATTATTTTTCACTAAGTGGAAGGATTGTTTTATAATTACCGATTTCAGCTGGTGTTATGACTTTCCATGACTTTTTGCACCTCTTTCTTCGTGTATTCAATACTTTTTCCCCCTCTCATTATTACACTTAATTTATGGACATCTATTGTGTGATTTTTTTTTTTTGTTGCCTGTGTGGATTGGATGTGGTGTTACCGACATCTGGTGAGAATTTCATGTCAATAGCGTCTATAGAAATATATTTACTTAGAAAATTAGTGACGTATTCAGTACTTATTTCACCCGCTGTATAATGGCCAGAAAGTGTTGTTTATTTGTCAAGTGTATGGCGGATTCAGAAAAATCACTTGACATGACAGGTACAAATTTAAAAGAAATCAATCATGAATAAGAGACTTGATCTAAGTGCAAATATAACAATATATAGAACCATAATAATCGGCAACTGAGACTATAGCTTTATTTACCGCCATAATGCCGATTTCAAAAGTTGTCAACAACTGAAATAATAGCAGAATGATTTGGTGGCTCAGTTAAGATGTCGTGCTTCACTTTTTAAAATGCAGTATTCAAAGCCCATGTTGTTTATTCTCCTGCCGGATGACAAGCCGCTGTATACAGCAGCCATCTCATTCTGTCGCTTCTGCCAGGATCCATATCTGTTATCTCTGTCTTCCATTCTCAGATGCCCCATGTGATCAACACCCATTTTCCCTCTACCTTATGACGGTAAAATCCGATAATAATCTATTATTCCCTGCAGTGTCTACACAGGCTTTAATTTGTATTTTAAACACTGCTCTTTCCATTGCTCGATACTTTGCAGTACATGATGTTCTCCGACACTACCACACGCACATTTCCGTATCCTGGGGCTCTGCTCCTGATAAGTAAAACCATATTACCTGCAAATAAACGAGTTGGCCATCTATTGCTGATATCTTTCTCTTTTTTTTTTTTCTTATTTTATTTGCAGGATGTTGTATGGGGATTGAACTCCTTGTTTACAGTAAGTACAGCTATATTATGATAAATGTCTCACTCTTCTGATTTATATATTAATTATGGAGAGCAGAACCAGCACATGTACTAGTGTTTCTACTGGTAAGGTAGATGGTCGGGAAGGGAGGCTCTCTGAAGCCATGGTCTAAAGACAATAATAGTCAAGAGATCGACTTAAAGGAGCAATCGCAGAAGTCCGTATATAATGGTTCATAGACTTATATGGGTAAGTACTGTAAAAGTTAAGTAGTTTGAAAAGGGTGGTAAAATTCCCTTCACCATCATATAAACGCCTAAGGAATATGGAATAGTGGTCCTCATATTTGTTAATGTATGGAGATGACTAATGCACTGCAGACTATATACTGATCTAAAGGTCCACATATACAGATAATTTCGGAGGAGATATGAACCCGGCCTGTTGATTTTGGACTGCCGATCTTATTGTTCTCGATGAGATAAGCCTCCAGAGAAGTCTGGCAGCAGGTCCTCTGTCGAGAACACGAGTGCCCGGCAGAGTGATCGCTCCTGTGCTTGAAGGAGTCAAGAGAGCTAGCTCTCGGCCGGACGATCAATCAAACCATTGTTCGGCCTAGTGCTATCTATAGGGCCCCTTAGAGGTTTGACTAAAGGTTCCCATACACATTAAAGAAGAACTCCCATCAAAGTTTTTAGCCTTTTAATATATTGCAGTCACCATATTATGTAGCACTGTGTACTTAAAATTTTTTTTTTGCCTTTCTACCCAGCTAATTCTTCTGTTTTCCATTAGGCCTATGACATCACATGATTAAAAACTGACTAGCTGAATCCTGTAGAAACAGGAGGTTAATTATCTCTGCACAAGTCAATCACTGCAAAAGTCTTTGGTGGGGGGAGGAGGGAGCAGCTGGGTCAGGAGTTGAAGAGGGGAATGATTCATACAGGGAGGGGCAAGAGACTTCTTGTTTCTACATAGCGCAGAGAAAAAAGAAAAATTGGCTGGGTAGAAAGGCAAAATTAGCAATTGTCCGTACACAGTGCCATATAATATGATGACTGCAATTAATGAAGCAGATAAAAACTTTGATGGGAATTAAACTGATCGTTTTCATGTAAAAACTTAAGAATGAACAATTCTTTTGGCCATTTGATGAGACTGCCATAGTTTGAAATGAGCTTGGCCTTCTATGATTTTTTTTTTCCACCAATGGTTGAGCCAAAAATCTCTCATTCAAAGTAAGATCATCTGTCTATGAACAATTTTTCATTGAAAGAATATTGTCAGATAAATCGTTGATTCATTTGTCACCTCGTATCACTGAACATTTATGGCCAGGTAGAACAAGTATGACTGACCATATGGACTGATATGTGTTTGACTGTGTCTGTATTACGATCATGTGTTCAACCAGAAACATCAGTCTGGAGGTTGAGGTGACATGATAGCATTTTCTATTTCTAGTAGAAGCCAAATGTAATTCTGGGGATTGAACCAGACATTCATGTTGCTAAGTGTTCCTTTACTAAAGTTGAACCACCAGCATACCGTATTTTTTGGACTATAAGATGCACCGGACCATAAGACGCACCTAGGTTTTAGAGGAGGAAAATAGAAAAAAAATGTAAGCAAAAAATGTGGTCATGATGCACTGGTAAGGGGGAGCTGGTCTGCTGCTGACACTGGAATAGGGGTAATGTCCCCCAATTCTGATAATATTCCCCATCCTGGTAGAAATGCCCCCCCTTCCTGATATGCATGGCACCCCTCCATCCTGATATCCATGGCACCCCGCATCCTTATCCTGGTATGCATAGCACCCCTCATCCCTATCCTGGTATGCATGGCACCCCTCATCCCTGTCCTGGTATGCATGGCACCGCTCATCCCTATCCTGGTATGCATGGCACCCCTCATCCCTGTCCTGGTATGCATGGCACCCCTCATCCTTATCTTGGTATGCATGGCACCCCTCATCCTTATCCTGGTATGCATGGCACCCCTCATCCTTATCCTGGTATGCATGGCACCCCTCATCCTTATCCTGGTATGCATGGCCCCCCTCATCCTTATCCTGGTATGCATGGTCCCACTAATCCCCATCAGGCTGCACATAAAAAAAATAAACACTCCTACTCACCTTTCTTCTCTCTCCTCCAGCGCTGCATCCTGTCTGCCCGCACTGATCTCTACATGTGAGCCGCGCATGACGTCCCTGCCATGCGCGGCTCACAAGGAGAGATCAGCTGCCGGAAGACACTGCTCCCCACGTCGGGACTGTGTGCGTGGGGAGCAGTGACTTCATGCTCCTTAATAGCCGGCACACAGCGTAGCCGCAGCGTGGAGCATGGGCGTGGAGAGGGGGTGAATATTCATGCCCTTTAATAGCGGGCACACGCGATCGCCCGGCAGCAGCAGGAGCCGCGCTGCTGATACACTGTGTGCCGCTATTAAGGAGCATGAATATTCCGTGCTCCCAACGTCTGTATTTTATCGATAAAATTAAAAACATTAAAATTGTGGGGGGTAAGCCACATAGAAATTGTAACGTTCTCGACAAATGTATTAGAACAACATGCACGGTATGTTCCATGTATGTGGAAGGGGTTAATAAAAAGAAACTGTTTTGTTCTCAATAGAGTATTAATATGTAAATTGAGATGTAGCCGCTATATGTCACATATTTAAGTGGATTAATAAGTAGATAATTATAAGGTAGATGAACTGCACAGATCAATTAGGGAACGTACCATAAAAGAGAAGAACCGCATATAAGGCAAGACCCCGGGACTCCGACGTACTTTTCGCCCTTGGCTTTCTCAAGGAGTGCTACATATATGAACACCAAAAGGTCCATTGAACTGGTTGCTTTTCCTATAGACCAGATAAGGGGGTATACATAGGATAAAACACTAAATAGGCTAAGAAATCATCAAAATAATTTCAAACTTGGTGCAATGCACAGTTGGCCAACTTGTTGATAATTGAATTTTTATTATTACTAAGAGTAGTAGTAGAATACCAATAAAAGAAAACCATTTTTCTAATCATAGAATCATAGAATCATAGAATGGTAGAGTTGGAAGGGACCTCCTGGGTCATCTGGTCCAACCCCCTGCTCAAAGCAGGATTCACTAGATCATCTCAGACAGATGTCTGTCCAGCCTCTGTTTGAAGACGTCCATTGAAGGGGAACTCACCACCTCTCGTGGCAGCCTGTTCCACTCATTAATCACCCTAACTGTCAAAAAGTTTTTTCTAATATCTAATCTGTGTCTCCTCCCATTTAGTTTCATCCCATTGCTTCTAGTCTTTCCTTGTGCAAATGAGAATAAAGATGATCCTTCTACAATGTGACAGCCCTTGACATATTTGTAGACAACTATTAAGTCTCCTCTCAGTCTTCTTTTTTGCAAGCTAAACATTCCCAAATCCTGCAACCGTTCCTCATAGGACATGGTTTGCAGACCAGTCACCATTCTGGTCGCTCTTCTCTGAACTTGCTCCAGTTTGTCTGTCTTTTTTAAAATGTGGTGCCCAAAACTGTACACAGTATTCCAGATGAGGTCTGACCAAAGAGGAGTAAAGACCGATAATGACTTCACGTGATCTAGACTGTATGCTTCTGTTAATACATCCCAGAATTGTATTTGCCTTTTTTTGCTGCTGCATCACACTGTTGACTCATGTTCAGTCTATGATCTATTAGTATACCTAAGTCTTTTTCACATGTACTGTTGCTTAGCTCTATTCCTCCCATTCTGTATATGCTTTTTTCATTTTTATTGCCCAGATGTAGTACTTTGCATTTTTCCCTGTTAAAAACCATTCTGTTGGTTGCTGCCCACTGCTCCAGTTTATTTAGGTCTTTTTGAATCCTCTCTCTCTTCTCTAGTATTAGCTATCCCTCCTAGCTTTGTGTCATCAGCAAATTTAATCAGTTTACCCTCAATTCCTTCATCTAAATCATTGATAAAGATGTTGAACAATACAGGTCCCAGGACGGAGCCCTGTGGTACCCCACTTGAGACATTCATCCAGCTGGATGTGAAGCCATTTACAACCACCCTTTGAGTCCGATCACTAAGCCAGTTATGAATCCACCTAACAGTTGCCTGGTCCATTGCATACTTGGTCATTTTTTTCAATAAGGATGGTGTGAGATACTTTGTCAAATGCTTTGCTGAAGTCAAGATATACTATATCTACAGCATTTCCCTGATCCACCCAGTCAGTGATTCTGTCATAGAAGGAAATTAAGTTAGTCTGACATGACTTGTTAGTTACAAACCCATGCTGACTCTGGTTAATCACTTCATTCTTATCCATGTACTTACATACATGTTGTTTAATAATTTGTTCAAAGATCTTTCCTGGTATAGAAGTCAGACTCACCGGCCTATAGTTCCCTGGGTCCACCTTCTTCCCCTTTTTGAAGATAGGAACAACATTTGCTCTTCTCCAGTCTTCTGGGACTTCTCCTGTTCTCCAAGAATTTTCAAAGATTATGGAGAGTGGTTCTAAAATTTCTTCTACGATCTCCTTCAGTACTCTGGGGTGTAATTCATCTGGACCTGGAGACTTGAACTCATTTATGTTAGCTAAATATTCCCTCACAATCTTTCTGTTTACAGATAACTTGGATTCCTCTATTCCTTTAAAAGGACAGTGAAGATCAGTTGATGTTACATTTTCTTTCTGGTATAATCGTATGAAAGGAATTATTGCACAGGGTTTTCAACTGCTTAAAAAAAGAATTTCAGGTGGGGAAGACATTCTGCAACAATTATGACCAATTTCCAGAATCTTCTGCACTTTAATTCAGCAGCAAGTGCAGAAAAGTGTTAGAAGACCTTTATTTAGGATATGTCCACACTTTGTTTTTTTTGACTTGAGAAAAAAAATTGATCTTTTTACTGTACCAGCAAAGTGAATGAAATTTCTGAAATGTCATGCAATGGCTGCTTATTTTATTTTTTTCTTGCAGATTTGAAGCAGTTTCAAATATGCAGCTTGTCAATTCTTTCAGCATTATTGAAGCATTTTTAATAGTGATAAGCGAGCATGTTCTGTTAACCCATGCTCGCCGAGTATTTGCGGCGTGCTCGAATGTTATGTTTGAGTCACTGTGTGTGCATGATTTGCAACTGTTTGACAGCGTTAATGCATGTGAGGAATGCCTAACAAACAGGCATTCCTCACATGTATTAAAGCTGTCAGCAGTCGCAAATCATACACACAGTGACTCAAACATAACATTCGAGCACGCCGAAGATACTCAGAAAACACCTGAGCATGCTCGTAAATCTGAGTAACAATCATGCTCGCTCGTCACTAGTTTTTAACCATTTAAATGAAAGGGAATAAAATGCATCAAAAAATGCACCCAAAAAAAACACTGCTTTTTTTCTACAAGCACTGTAGTATTTGCAGCAGATTCTTCAGTAAATACTGAACGTGTGCACATAGTCTAATGAATCATTTGCAGAAAAAGGAATATACGGTGCTAAGTGATGTCAAAGTGATAGTTCTGCCCTGCACCTGTAGTTCCACATTACCTGGTCTGGATGTGATCTCACTCCTGTATGGCATGTGTATATAATAACGGCAGCTCTTATGTCTTCATTTCATGTCTGTTTATGAGATGTGCAGTGATATTGTTCCTCGCAGCAGCATGTTGTTATCATCTCATGTCAGAAACAAGTGGTAATGGGCTTCTCTGCATAACCATCTGCAGCAAGTTTACAGCAGGGAACAATTTGTAATGTAAAATCTGACCCTCGCTTGACAATTTAGCAGAAGCCATTGCCAAAAACGGAAAGCGTGTCTATGCACAAGCAATATACAACGCTATTTTGTGTCTGATCTCTTCCTCTTTGTGAAATATTTTCTCTATTCCTTTAGGACCTATTAAATTTTGATGATCCTTTGAACATTGAGGCAGCAGAACACCATTTGAGAGATAAGGTAAGGAAGAGTCCTGCTCCTGCAGTCTCACGGTCTTTCTGTTCGCCTTATTATATTCATCATCCTTTTACTTAGGAAAAGAAAAAAACCTAAGACAAAAACAAAATTAAAATATACCCTGCTGTAATAAATAAGTAAAGGCAATAGTGCATATAAATAACATAGGGTACTTAGAACACACTGTTTTTGATTTAAAAAAAAAAAAGTGTAAAATCCATCCCACCAGCATAAAGGTGTACCACAATCTGGATGGTCCTAACTTCTAGAATTAAAACCTTACCATGTGTCAAAGCGACGTCAGTGTGAATAAGGGTCCCGAATGGATACCCAGGAAATGGGAAGCTATATAAATGTAATGTCCAGCTCAAAGAAAGGGAGGCCACAACCTTACCTGTACTATCCTCAGAAACCTGAAACTTATCCAAAAAAAATGAACTGCAGTATGAGTTGGTATGCATGTGTGGTGCCCCCTGAGGGTTCAGTCGCCACAGAGGTACTGCATCTCACCCAGAGGTGTGGTATCTCACTCTCCGGTAAGGAAGGAGTACTGCCCGGGACCCTAACACCTGAATCCAACACTACACTACTCCAGACCAGCAGGAGGGGCAAGATGCGTCGCTTCCCCGCTGAGCCCTGTCCCTGGCTGCAGTGGGGGGGAACCAAAGTAGGGGGAACCATGTAGTGGGTGTGGGTGGAGGAAGAAGTTCAAGGGAGCTCAGTAAGAAGTGATATAGAAGAGAGGGTGGAACATTCTAGAGAGAGTTCTGAGGAGAGTTCAGTCAGAGGAGGACAGTGAGAGGAGCAGGAGCTCTGCTCAGGAGGAGGGCCTAGCCAGAGAGGCCCAAGACTGAAGAGCGAGGAGCAGGAGAAAGGCTCCAGGAACGTGGAAGGGACCCCAGGGGTACGGGTAGTGCTGGAGGCCACCCGTACGCCCGCATCTGCCAGGAGGTGGAGGGGTTAGGTCGCACAGATGGGACCAGTCCCTAAACTAGCAGAGTTCAAGCCTCAACTAGGAAACCGGAGGCTGCAGTATTTCAGGTACTGCAGCCACAAGCCCCATCTGTCTCACCAAGAAGGAAGCCATAGAGGACTCAGGGGACTGAGAAGATGTCGCCCGGCAAGGTCCGCGGTCACTGGATTAGGACACTAGGTGTGAGGTGCAGGGAGACGGCCAGAAGGAACACACAGAAGGGGGTCCCGTTGTGTACTCTGGAGGTACCTGAGGGTTGGCTGAGCCCCTGCCCGGTGAACGCAGCACGACGTGGGGAATTATGATCTGCAGTTGTAACCAGGAGCAAAGTGAGAACTGTGAGTAAATCCGGAAGACTGCACCCTACTGTCTCTGTCAATTATTGCTGCTTCGCCATCAATCCCTGCACTACACTGCACCACGAGTGCTACTTCCATAACAGCAACATCTACACTGCCCTGGAGCTAAGCTCTACATGTGGAGAGCTAAACCAACTCTGCTGCATTGACACCAGCTTCAGAGGACCTGCTCCGCAGCGACGGCTCCCTTTAGCCGCATACCACAGGTGGTTGCACGAACTGTATATAAAAACTATAAATCCCCTGTAAATAACCCCTTTTTAATTGACCGCCCTGGGTCATCTCCTCTAGCAACGACCGGCCCGGCACAGAGTACCCCACGGCCCAGGGGGCGCGTCATTTTGGCGTCACGAACAGGATATAAAAACTATAAATCACCTGTAAATATCTCCTTTTATTGACCGCCCTGGGTTACGGACCGAGTCACCGCCACTGTGACATCTCCCCTAGCAACGACCGGCCCAGCACCGAGTACCCCACGGCCCAGGGGGAGCGTCACATGCAAAATAGGAGCATGTTTACACTGGCCATTAAACAGACAAAACCCAATACTGAACAAAATGATCAAATACCCTGCTGTAAGTAAATAAGTAAAAGCAATAGTGCATTTAAATCGCATAGGGTACTTGGTAAACACTGATTTTGTTATAAAAAAAAAAAAAAAAAAAAAAGCATAAAATCATCATCCCACCAGCTTCAAGGTGTACCACAATAGTAAAATAGTAAAGTAACACATCTAATGACTAGAGAATTGGCATACATAAATTTCATTTTTCTTCCACCACACGTGTGGTACATGTACGTGGCTTATGAAAGTATTCACCCCTCTTAAGCAAGAGGCACCACTTACCAAACAACACCATGAAGACCAAGGAGATCTCCAAACAACTCAGGGACAAAGTTGTTGAGAAGTCATGGTTGGGTGTTAAAAAAAAAAAAAAATCCCAACCTTTGACGATCCTCTGGAGCACCATTAAA
The DNA here is from genome assembly GCF_046119375.1 of Phyllobates terribilis. Classification (NCBI taxonomy): domain Eukaryota; kingdom Metazoa; phylum Chordata; class Amphibia; order Anura; family Dendrobatidae; genus Phyllobates; species Phyllobates terribilis. The sequence continues at coordinate 83,052,916 of NW_027362769.1, forward strand.
TCCATTATCATCAAATGGAAAGAACATGGTATGACAACAATACTACCAAGAGAGGGCCGCCCACCAAATCTCTCAACCTGGGATACCATTAATCAGAGAGGCAGCAGAGAGACCAAAGGTAACCCTGAGGAAGCTGCATAGTTCCCAAGCAGAGACTGGAGTATCTGTGCATACGACCACAATAAGCCGTACACTCCATAGAGGTGGCCTTTATGGACGAGTGGGCAGAAAAAAGCCTTTAGTTTAACATAAAAATCATAAGGCTCATTTTGAGTTTGCCAAAAGACTTGTGGGAGACTCCAAATGTACGGAGGAAGGTGCTGTGGTCAGATGAGACCAAAATTGTGAGGTAGCAAAATATAAAAAATGCCAATGGGGTAGGGGGGGTGGGTGAATACTTTTGCAAGCCACTGTAGCTCATTGGGTACAGATCATGCCTATTTGCACTAACCTCATGCTGTGTATGTAAGGGGACTGAAGATAAAGATGTAATTGTACTGGTAAAGTTCACAAGCTCCAGTCATGTAACTGTCTGTCATGTCAATGGCTTTTGGATTTTTGCAAAATTGTTTTGTACAGTGTACTTGTATATGGTCACACCATTACAAGCTGGTTCAAAAAATTTTAATTCCCTGCCGATCAAAACCACAAAATGTGGGAAAGTGTCACCTTTTCATTTTCATAAAATTCACGTTTTTCTATGAACCTAGTTATTTCATTCTTTTATTGCTCACTGTTTTTCTTAATGTGCTACTAAATTGTGTCAGACCTACTGACGAGAAGAAGCATTTTCCACCATATGCCGACAGCGCAGAATAAGGGGACTGTGAATGCAGGTGGAATGGTGTCATTAAACAAATGCCATTGCGCCTATTCTGTTTATGGAATAAATGTGTGTATATTCACCTCCATGGCCTTAATTTGAGTTGACCTTTCATTGAAAAGCGCATGAAAAAGTCATGTCCTAAAGCAGTGAATTCCATTTTCAGCAGCATGCGGTGTGACTGTGTTATTCTGCTTGCATGTTTATCTTAGAATATTACTTTTCATTCACTACTAGTGTTGAGCCACCCCCGTAGTGTTCGAGTTCGGTTCGGTTCGTCGAACACCCGTGTGTTCGCCGAACTGTTCGTCGAACACCTTCGAACACCGTTAAAACCAATGGCAGGCAAACAAAAACACATAGAAACACATAGAAAACACCTTCAAAGGTGTCCAAAAGCTGACAAACTGCTCAGAAGACATAACTAACACATGGAAAAGTGACAAGTACATATAGTCATGCGAAAATAAAAGAGGTGGAGGAGTAAAAGGAGGGGGAGACACAGATATAGGCATGTCATGCCCTTCTAAAATCCAAAAAGTGAGAAGCCGACACGGCCAGTCCGCTCCTGCCCGTGCCACCTCCGTGTCGCCGGGTTTGTGCCAGAGCCGCGGTGAACCCTGATGGCCAGCCCCCCTCTCCCAATACTGGTGCCTGTCCGCTGGTGGGTCGAGCGAGCCCCCCTGTGGTGGAGGCAGCTCTAAGCTTTTTAATTTAAATTGTCTCTCTAATTTGAATGAATACACTTTAAATCCATTTACAAGGATCTATTGGAGGGCAAGTCTCATGCCAGCAGCCGCGGTAATTCCAGCTCCAGTAGCGTCCACTAAAGCTGCTGCAGTTAAAAAGCTTTTATAAGGATCGAGCTCGGCTGTCCACCGCAAGGCATCCTACTGCCAGTCCCAGCCCCTATGCCTTGGGGTGCCTCCTGATGCTCTTCACTAAGTATCCCATGGTCCCGAAGCATTTCCTTTGAAAAAATTAAGTGTCTAAACTACAGGTGGTGCAGCTTGCTTAACAGCCGGGATAATCCGCTCACTAGCAGACACTGCTACTAGGCACAAAGTATTTCCTGGGCTAGATGCAGTTAAAAATTTGTAATTAGATACTCTCGTTGGATGCTGAGAAAGCATTCCATAGAGTCTCCTGGCACGCCATATATGATTCTCTTAAAAAGCTTGGGGTAGGGGTCTAGGGGACCCTTTTATAGCCAAAATCACGGCCCTGTATCGCAATACGTCACCTAGGCTGAAGATAAATGGAACTGTAGCACCCTGAGGGCTCGGTTGCTACAGACGTATTGCACCTCACCCAGAGGTGTGATATCTCACTCTCAGGTAAGGATGGAGTGTGGATCAGGACCCGACACCTGCATGCATTACACCACATTGCCGTGGGGCAGGGCGACCAATATGCCCCTGAGATGGGCACGACAGTCCCTGTCCCTGGCTGGAGTGGGGGGAGGGAACACTGAGGAAGGGGAACCCTGTAGTGCAGGAGCAGGGAGGAAGCAGTTCCTGGGTGCATTGAGAAGGGAGTATAAAAGGTGGGCACCATCTTAGTTCAGTGCAGAGAAGTCTGAGCAGAAGTGGCAGGGAGCAGGGGCTCTGCATGAGCTCTGCTCCGGAGGCGGGCCTAGTAACAGAGGCCCAGGCCTGGAAGAGGGAGAAGGAAGGAAGAGGAGCGGAGAAGGCTCCAGGAACGAGGAATGAAGGGATCCCAGGGGTGCGGACGGGCGAGTCGCCACCGCACGCCCGAATCCACCTGCGTGGAGGGGTCAGGCCAAAGGGGGAGACCGGTCCCCGAACTAGTGGAGGCAGGAAACGACCCTCAGCTAGAAACCGGAGGCTCTGACATTTTATGTGGCGCAGCCCCTCGCTACACCCGCTAGGAAGGCACCACATAGGGTCAGGGAAACTGGCGCCAAGTTTACCAAGAGGAGGCCCGAGGCAGCCGGACAGAAGTGTTAGTAAGAAAGGCCAGACAAAGGACACACAAAGGGGGTCCTGTGAAGTGCTCCAAAGTTATCTGGGAGTTGTCTGAGCCCCTCACCTGGTGAGCACAGTACGACGTGGGCAGCCGTTACCTGCAGACGTGGTCTGGATAATAAGAACTGTGAGTAAAGGCCCTGGACTGCATCACTGACTCCGTGTCGTTACTGCTGCTGCCCTGCACCATCACCCCCATCCTCCGCATACACTGCCCTGAGGCTATACTCCTCCCGTGGGGAGTTATGCTACGCTCTGCTGCACCCACAACACCAGCCTCAGTGGTCTGCCCTGTAGCGGCGGTTCACTCTGACCGCAATCCACGGGTGGCGTAGTCGGACATTTAAACATGAAAACCACATAAATAGTTCCGCCACTGGTTTGACCGCCCTGAGCCACGGAACTGGGTCGCCGCCACGAAGACTACAACCACCAGCATCCACCAAAAAGGGTCCGGCTCCGGGTGTCCCAAGGCCCAGGGGGTGCGTCAGAACATTTTCATCACCTTTCACAATCACCAATGGGACAAGGCAGTGATGTCCTCTGTCCCCTCTCTTATACATCCTAGTGACGGAGCACCTGCTCTCATCAATTCGCCATAACCCCAATATTAGGTGGATTGAGGTGGGAGGCACCGAGTACAAGTGCTCTCTATTTGCTGATGATGTCCTAGTATATATCACTCAATCACATATATCCATCCATGCTGTTATGGCTGAAATAGATCACTTTGTTACATGGTAAAATTTTAAAATCAATGCAGCGAAGTCTGAGGCCCTCGATGTCTCCCTCCCCAAATCCATATAGGATTCCATCCAGTCCAACTTTCCCTTTGCCTGGCCCTCACAGGGTATCAAATACTTAGGAATTCCTATTCATAGAGACCTCTCCCATCTATGTTATCTTAATTTTGGGCCCTTTATTGAACAACTCCATACAGACCACGGTTGGCAAGTTAGAACTGTAAGATTCACTACGTGAACCACTGGTGTTTTGTGGAAAAGCACATGTACACTGCGTTCCAAATTATTATACAAAAAGTGTTTAGGAGTGATAAGGGAAGAATTTGTTTGTTTGTCAGTTAAACTCATTGATGGTGATGTGTGTCAGGGCTCTTTATATCACTGTAAGCAATTGCAGACACCTGTGCTAATTAGTTTGGCAGGTGTGTCCAATGAAAGGCAAGACTACTTAAGAAGGCTCTCTCACATTATTAAGCAGCCTACATTTTCTGCCAAAATGGGAAAGAAAAAGGATGTGTCGGCTGCTGAGAAGCAACAAATTGTGGAGTGTTTAGGTCAAGGCATGACTACAATCAACATTGTGCGATGATCAGGATGAAGTGTCTTGGCAATCAAGAAGTATGTAGCTGATTCACAGTACACACGTGTGCGTGCTGATAAGGGCAAATTGAGGACTCTTTCCTACAGGCAATTACGTCAGGTTGAAAGAGCAGCGGCAAAAAAGCCTTGTCATAGCAGCAGACAAGTTTTTGAAGCTGCTTGTGCCTCCAACGTCCCCCGAACAACAAGATGCAGGGTCCTTCAGAGGTTTGCAGCTGTGCATGCGCCATCCTGTCGACCTCCTCTATCCACTTCACACAAGCAGAAACGGCTCCAGTGGGCCAAACATTACATGAAGACTGATTTCAAAACTGTTTTGTTCACGGATGAGTGCCGTGCAGCGCTCGATGGTCCAGATGGATGGAGTGGAGGATGGCTGGTTGATGGACACCCCACGCAAACACGGCTACAGCGCCAACAAGAAGGAGGTGGAGTAATGTTTTGGGCTGGAATCATGGGGAGAGAGATTGTCGGCCCCTTTAGGATCCCTGAAGGCGCTAAAGATGAACTCCATAATGTATGTGGATTTTCTCAAACAGCACTTCCTGCCATGGTTCAAGAAGAAGAACCGTGTATTTCACAGCAAGATCATTTTTCTGCATGATAATGCACCATCTCATGCTGCACATAAAACATCTGCATCTCTGGCTGATATGGGCATAAAAGGGGACAAACTTATGGTGTGACCCCCATGCTCCCCTGACCTCTACCCCATTCAGAACCTTTGGAGCATCATTAAAAGGAGTGTCTATGATGGCGGGAGGCAGTTCACATCTAAGCAACAGCTCTGGGAGGGTATTCTGTCCTCATGCAAAACAATTGAAGCAGAAACCATCCAAAACCTGACAAATTCAATGGACGAGAGAGTTCAGAAGCTCCTTTCGAACAAGGGGTCCTATGTGAAAATGTAACATCACCTAGAATAAAGTTTTGAGTTGAAAACTGTTTGTTTGATTTCAGTTTCTAACAACCTGCTAATGCTTATAATTTCAAAAATGACCATTTTTTTGGTCTTTATTAAAATGAAAAGGTTGATCGAAAAGTTTGGGGGATCTAAGAGTGTGGCAACCCAGTAGTCATGATTACTTCGAATTCTGACAATATGAGGGTCATGCTGCAGGTAGTGCAGCAAGAAGGCACTTATGTGCCTTGCGCATCTCGGAGCCCCAAAATTATTTTCCGGGCTAGATGCAGCTAAAAATTATTTTTAATTTTAAATCTGGTGAAACTTTAGTATAGATGGCCTAATAGGATCAGTGCTGCACACTGCTACAAAGCCCAAATTATTTTCCAGTCAAGATACAGATAAACATGATTAGTAATTTGAAAGCTTAAAACGGTTGGTAGGGTGATTTTAACCAATCATCAAGCTTTTACTCTCCCCAGGATGACACAGGGGTAGAAAAGTCGTTTCGGACCCATGATTTGTTCATCTTTATGAACGTGAGTCTGTCTACATTATCAGTGGAGAGCCGCGTGCGCTTATCTGTCAGCACACCACCAGCAGCGCTGAACACACGTTCAGACAGAACGCTGGCTGCGGGGCATGACAAGATCTCCAAGGCGTAAGTGGCTAGCTCCGGCCATTTATCCAGATTGGAAGCCCAAAAAGAGCAAGGGTCCAGTGACACAGTCGTGGCTTCAATGTTTACTTGGAGATACTCCTGTACCATCGTCTCTAGGCGTTGACTATGTGTCAGACTTCTTGTCTCCTGTGGCCTTGCAAAGGATGGGCTAAAAAAGTGGTGAAATGATTCCGCAAAATTGATGTTACCAGCAGATACTGTGGTTCTGTTACGGTTTGAGTGCTGAACACTTGACGGTCCCACAGTTGGCAAGTTGGAACTGTGAGATTCACTACGTGCACCACTGGTATTTTGTGGAAAAGCACATGTAAGATTCTGCAACAGTCTCTGCTGATACTCCTGCATGCGTGCATCCCTTTCTATGGCAGGAATAATTTCTGCAAATTTACTTTTGTACCGGGGATCTAACAGTGTGGCAACCCAGTAGTCAGGATTATTTCTAATTCTCACAATTCGAGGGTCATGTTGCAGGTAGTGCAGCAAGAAGGCACTCATGTGTGTTGCGCATCCAGGAGCACCAAGTCCCTGTTGTGTTGGTGGCGAGGTAACAATCATGCTTCCTTCCTCTGCCCTCTCCCCCCAACCTCGCACAACAGAAATGTGATCAAGGTCTCCCTCATCTGATGAGTCTTCCATCAGTTCGTCCTCCACTTCTTCCTGGGCTCCTGCACCTTCCTCACTAGTTTGGCTGCTACCATGCGCCCTGGTAAAACCATCTCCCCCACCCTCACATGCCTGCCGCCTTGGTGCTGCCGACCGTCTGGACCTTGCAGATGTTAGCCCTTCCGCATACAACTCCTCCTCCTCTACTTCCTCCACCTCCTCTTGTGCCACCACCTGACTCCGAATTCTGTTTAACATGTGCTCCAGCATGTAAATCACCGGAATAGTCATGCTGATAATGGCATCGTCAGCACTAAACATCTTCGTCGCCATTTCAAAACTGTGCAGAAGGGTGCATAGGTCCCTGATCTGAGACCACTCCTCCAGCGTGATTTGCCCCACCTCTGAATCTCGTTGGCCCAGGCTATACGTCAGAACGTATTGCACCAGGGCTTGTCGGTGCTGCCACAGTCGCTGCAACATGTGCAGAGTTGAATTCCACCGGGTAGGCACATCGCATTTTAGCCGGTGAAGTGGCAGGCCCAACGACTTCTGTAGAGATGTAAGTCGCTGAGCTGCGGGATGCGAACGGCGGAAGTGAGCACACAGCGACCGTGCCCTCTGCAGAAGGCCATCTAGTCTGGGATAGTGGGCTAAAAATTGCTGGACAACCAGGTTCAACACGTGAGCCATACAAGGCACGTGTGTGACATTGCCCCAGCGAAGTGCCGCACCCAGGTTTGCAGCATTGTCGCACACGGCCTTCCCTGGTTTCAGGTCCAGTGGAGACAACCATTCATGAAATTGGTTCTCCAGAGCTGACCACAACTCCTCAGCTGTGTGACTCACATTTCCCAGACATTTCAATGTAAAAACCGCCTGATGACGTTGAGCCCTACTGCCAGCATAGTAAGGAGGTGTGCAGGATCCCTTCTGCGCAGTTAGAAAGCTTGTGGCATGACCAGACAGGCTTTGGGTGCAGGTGGAAGACCGAGAGGAGGTTGAGGAGGCAGAAACAGTGGAGGAACTTTGACATAAAGAGGATTGACGCACAACTCGTGGGGACGGCAAGACTTGGACAGCAGCCCCTTGTCCTGCTGTCACCATAGTTACCCAGTGCCCAGTCAGCGACATGTAACGCCCCTGTCCATGCCTACTCGTCCAAGTGTCTGTGGTGAAATGCACCCTGTCACACACAGAGTTTCTCAAAGAAGCGGTGATGTTGTGTGCGACATGCTGGTGGAGCGCAGGCACACCTTTCTTTGAGAAGTAGTGCCGACTGGGCATCTGGTACTGGGGCACTGCGACGGACATAAGGTCTCGAAAATCCTCTGTGTCCACCAGGCGGAAAGGCAGCATTTCTGTAGCCAAGAGCTTGCAGATGGTGAAATTCAACCTCTTAGCTTTCTCATGGCTAGGAGGAAATGGTCTTTTACTTGTCCACATCTGAGGGACCGAGGGCTGGCTATTGTGCTTAGACGGGGTTGATAAGGGTGTCCCCGGCAAACTGCCGGTCTGTGAGGAAGATGCAGGCGGACATGTTAGGTTGCCTTGATCCAAAGGTGGTGCTATCGATGTCGGACAGCGCTCAACACCAGCTGGTGTTACCACCTCCAAAGAAAATGATGACCTGCCAATCACGCTGGCTGTTGCGGGTAAAGAGGTGGCAGGTCTGCGCCCCAAAACAGGTGTGACTGCTGTCCCCCCAGTCACAGAGGATGAAGAGGCCGCGGATGCACAAGATATGGCAGACGGTGATTGGCCCGGCCGGCTAGGCCGCATTGTAGCACACTGAGCTTCCCACTGCAACTTATGCTTCATGTCCATGTGCCGGTTCATGCATGAAGTACTCAAACTATGTATTTTTTGGCCTCTACTTAGCTTTTGCTGACAAATGTTACAGATAACACGAGTTGGGTCATCTTTATCGATCTGAAAAAATGCCCAGGCTATGCAAGGCTTAGCACCCATGCGACCTGAAGAGCCACCACGACTTGTGGTGAGAGGCAGAGTTGTGTTTGAGGATGCAGTTGTTGACGTGCTTCCAGTACTACGTCTCTGTCCAGGAAGGCGCAACCTGACCTCGTCGTCACTAGCATCTTCCTCCACCTCCTCTGCTGACCTCATCTCTTGGCTGACTGTGGGTTGACAGTAAGTGGGATCTCCGACCTCATCATCATCACCCTGTGCGTTATCACACCCGTCGTCCTCAGAGCCAACCTGTTCCTGCCCTGACAAAAAACTAAAGTTGTCGCTCCAATCAGGTATTTGAGTCTTATCATCGTCTTCCTCATTGTCTCCACCAACAGGAGTTACAGTTTGGGAATGAGGGTCTACATTATGGTCAGAACCTTCTGCGTCTGGTCCTGGATCCGACTCCTAAAGATTCTGGGCATCAGTGCAGATCATTTCCTCGTCTGGATTCACAGAAGCGCTGGAGTCGACCTCTGATTCCCAGGCTATAGTATGAGTAAACAGCTCTGCAGACTCAACCATCTGTTCTACCTCATACTCAGACGGGCAGCTGGAGATTTGGGAGCTGTGAGGAAGCAAGTGCGATTTGGGTGACACCTTTGAGGACTGGAGTATTTGTGATGTTGAAGTTGATGTGGAGGAGAGCCCACTTAAAGGAGCACTTGATATCCGTTGAAGCACCTGCTGTTTTTGTGCCTCATCTGGAATTTGTAGCGATTGGCGTGGCCGTAAGAAAGGGATCTTATCACATTGTCCGCTAAAAGAAGTAGACATTTTAGTTTGGCTGGAAGATGGTCTTTCTTCTGCAGATGTTACTGTTGCTTTAACACCTACCCCACGGACACAACCTTTTTTCCCCTTCCCAACACGCCTATTCCCCTTTCCACCAGCAGCAGGCCTTTTTCCACTCATTTTGGTGGTTAACTAATTCACAACTCTGGAGTTGTTTGCACAAAAAAACAATGGATGGTAACCGAGCAGAGCTGAGTGGCCAAACTGTGGTATTAGGCCAAAACTATTGGCTGGGTTAGATGCAGAAAAAAATTATTTTGAATTTGCAACCTGATGGAGGTCAGTATAGATGGACTAATACAAATAGTCCCACACACTGCTAGAAGCCCAAATATTTTTTCAGAGGTACTGTAGATGCAGATAAAAATTATTTTTAATTTGCAACCTGATGGAGGTCAGTATAGATGGACTAATAGACCAAGTCCCACACACCGCTAGAAGCCCAACTATTTTTTCAGAGCTAGATGCAGAAAAAAATTATATTCAATTTGCAACCTGCTGGAGGTCAGTATAGAAGGACTAATAGAACAAGTCCCACACACTGCTAGAAGCCCAAATATTTTTTCAGAGCTAAATGAAGAAAAAAATTATTTTTAATTTGCAACCTGATGGAGGTCAGTATAGATGGACTAATATAGAAAGTCCCACACACTGCTAGAAGCCCAAATATTTTTTCAGAGCTATATGCAGAAAAAAATTATATTTAATTTGCAACCTGATGGAGGTCAGTATAGATGGACTAATAGACCAAGTCCCACACACCGCTAGAAGCCCAAATATTTTTTCAGAGCTAGATGCAGAAAAAAATTATTTTTAATTTGCAACCTGATGGAGGTCAGTATAGATGGACTAATAGACCAAGTCCCACACACTGCTAGAAGCCCAAATATTTTTTCAGAGCTAGATGCAGAAAAAAATTATTTTTAATTTGCAACCTGATGGAGGTCAGTATAGATGGACTAATAGACCAAGTCCCACACACTGCTAGAAGCCCAAATATTTTTTCAGAGCTAGATGCAGAAAAAAATTATTTTTAATTTGCAACCTGATGGAGGTCAGTATAGATGGACTAATAGAATGATGCTATGCCCAAAAGATTTTACTTCACTAGGTGCAGTAAAAAAATTGGTATTCTATACACAGGTGTTATATCTTGCAACACAGATAGGCTACTCCACTGACTAACACACTCTGCAATAGGCCAAAAAGGATTAGCTTTGCTAGATTCAGCCAAATGCTGTGAAAAAAACTTGCACAGCACTGGCACAGACCTGCCTGGCAAAAACTGATAGGAACTGATGTAACCTAGTCCTGAAAAGGACTCCAATTACAATTAGTCTTTACTCCCACAACCTATCTATTTAAGAGCACAGACCTCCCTGATAAAAGTCGTAGGAAATGCTGTAAGCTAGTCCTTAAAAGGACTGCAATCACAACTATTCCCTACTCCCAAGCTATCTGTATATTTGTGCGAAAATTGGCTTGAAATTAACAAGTTATAGCGCACACAGCAACAGCGGTGCCGTCTAACACGCAGCTGCAGCAGTGAGAAAATGGTGGCGACGGGGAAAATGGTTTGGTCTTATAGGGCAAGGACATGTGACATACACTGCCAATGACACATGCCCTTGCTTGTGTGAAAAAAAGCACTTCGCTCCGTGTGTGCGCTGCTGATAGGCTGACAGATTGCACCTCCCCACTGCAAATGCGGGAAAGAGAAAAAAAAATGGAGATCTTCATTGTTCCTGCAGAGATCCATCCCCTGCCCCTCCCCCCACCCCGCTGTACACTCAAACTGCGTATTAACATTAATTTTCATCATTACTGAGAAAAAATCCAGTTATGATTTTGGTGCACGAACAGTTATCGAACATAACCTCGAACAGCCGAATTTTTCTCAAATTGTTCGTGTTCGCCGAACGGCTCGAACACCGCCCAAAACAGCTCGAATTTGAGATTGGCGAACAGTTCGAGTAGAACAACGCTCATCTCTAGTAAGGATCAGAAGCCAAGAACACAGAAAGTCAGTGCATGGAATGTGTTATATGATTAAGACGGCACTTCTGAGAATGGGTGCCCGAATAGGATCCGCTCCCATAATTGAATTAAAGCCAATTCAGCACTCCAAAATGACGCAAAGGGTGAGATTTATTTATAATGGGCGATCCAGAAAAGTGAAACATTTCGGTCTATCATTCAGACCTTCATCGGTCAACAAATTGCCCAGGAACATAACGTCAGGAAACCGCACAATAGTATGGCAGCGGTATCCACCGCTATGAGGAGTGTGTCAGCGCTTTCAGTCTCCTCATATCGGTGGATACCGCTGCAATACTATTGTGCGGTTTCCTGACGTTATGTTCCTGGGCAATTTGTTGACCGATGAAGGTCTGAATGATAGACCGAAATGTTTCACTTTTCTGGATCGCCCATTATAAATAAATCTCACCGTTTGCATCATTTTGGAGTGCTGAATTTACTTCAATTCAAGTGCATGGAATATGGACTTGGTCCGGTGGCTATTTACATGCCAGAACATCAAAAGAAAAGAAGGAAATATTAGCTATATAGGAAGTAAGGAGTCTTGAGTCCCTCTCTCGTGGTTGCCAACTGTCCAGAAATTCCAGGGCAGACTGTAAAAATAGGGCACTTTTTTGACTTGGGGAAAAAAAATTGAGGCGTCCATGAGTTTTTTGAACCTGAAGAAACTTATACAGATTATTTTGACTGTAATTATCATTTTACAGTGAATGCAGCTGATGTCTTCATATCAGTATTATTGGCTGTAGACGTGTGTCACTTATAATCATAATGACTTATTATGGTTTTCCAATGTGTCCATTATAAATATTGTCTGTCTGTAATTTTTTGGTAAGCCCTGACTATGACATCCTTATGAACTTGTTGAGCTTTTATACTCTAGAATTAGTATGAAGTTGGTTTAGCGCTGCCATGTCCCTTTAGATCTGTGCGTTATATTGATATGTGATCTATGTATATTTTATCTATTTCCATAGGTCCATCAATTTCACCCTTTCTCTACCAATTGTACATTTTATCACTAAATTATCTATAACCCACAATATTATGTGTACTGAGGAAATCATCCAGCCCTTTTTTAAAAGCTGTTATAGTATCTGCCATTACTACCTCTTGTGGTCGGCATTCCACAGTCTGACTGCTCTAACTGTAAAGAACCCTTTCCTATTTAGTTGCTGGAATTGCCTTTTTCCACCCGTAATGAGTGTCCCTTGGTCCTTTAATTTGGACTTTGGAAGGAATTTAAGAAAACGAAATTATTAAATAAAGTTTGCTATTTAGAAAGTCAACTGATCTCACAGTGACGGCACGCAGTATTATAGTGGTGAAAATAGATCAGGCTCAGATGAGCTCTCTGACGCAGAATGACATAATTAATGGTTGCAGGTTGAATATATGGCGTATAACCATTGTATTGTTTTTATTAACTTTTCTCTGACTATTACGCCAAATCCCCTTAGCCCGAAGCTCGTGTTACATTCTGTATGCAAGATGTCTTGTGATTTATTGCACTTGGTAATAAAAATTAGATTAGCAGGTCACTGACTTGCTCTTTTGGTGTCATTAAAAAGTCCTTGTGATGTATTCTCTCCTGTGCACATATGATGTAAATTATGATTATAGACCTATAACATTTACAGATAGAGCAGGAAGAATGACCCGTCTTTGGCCATTATTTTCTTTTTCCTGTTAAATGAACTACTCTGTCATGAGCTTCATTCTGGACAAATTGTCCACATTTTACTGGGATAATAACAGTTTTAACAGTTGTTCTTTGATATTCCTGAATGACAGATTGAAAAAAGTGAAATCTGTTTTTCAGATCTGCAGGAATTATGTTCTTCAAATAAGGCTGTGTGCCCACTATGCGTTTTTCAAGCGTTTTTGCCGCGGAATTTCTGCAGCAAAAGCGCTTAAAGAACGCTCGGTAGTACGTGCCCCGTGGTCCCCAATGATAATCCACATGTGCTGTGCACATGCTGCGGAAATTTCCGCTGCGCATTATCATTGCGGAAAAATCCGCAGCATGCCCATTAATTTTGCGGACACGCAGTGTAATTGCCGCCATTGACTTGCATTGAATTATATAATATCCGCATGACTACATGTGCACATGCGGATATTAAGCGATTCAATGTGCGGATGGTACCCGGGTCTGGAGAAGAGGAGACTCTCCTCCAGACCCGAGTACCATAGTACCTATTAAAAAAAGAATTTAAAATAAACATGTACTCCCCTTCTGATGTCCCCCGGTCTCCTGTATGATGCATCCTGGCTCCCCGGCGGCTCACGGTGGTTTAAAAGGACCTTCCATGACGGCGGTCGCGTGACCGGTCACATGACTAAATGACGTCATGAAAGGTCCTTTTACATCACCTCGAGCAGTACAAGAGTAAGGACGCACCGGAGAAAATACCGGGGGCAATCAGGAGGTAAGTATAATTTTTTTTTTTTACCATTTTTATTCTCTTTTTTAACTATTAATTTGGTCACACTATATAAATCCATGCCTGTTGCATGGATTTATATAGTGTGACCAAGTTTCAAGCACTTTTCCAAGTGATGCTAAAATCGCTTGGAAAAGCGCTTGATAACCCGCATGCAGAAATGCATGTAAAAACGCTTGACAAACGCTTCTACCTGGCGGGAAAAACGCATGTAAAATCCACATGCATTTTTCTTGCCAGGGAGATGCAGAAAAAATCTGCAGCATTTCTGCATCGTGGGCACATAGCCTTAAAAACACACAGTATGGCTGCACTTCTTATTGACACTTTACAAAAAGTGACGCCGCAAGAAATTGATAAAAGCAAGAACAAGTGAGAATATTGCTTATATAGCGCCCACATATGCCACAAAGCTGTACAGAGGTTGTCGCCATGCACATCTATTTCAGGCACGCTAAGTGGGATGTTGGCTACTGGATGATCCCTTATTAATGGGTCTAAGAGTATGAAAAAATGTAAAAAAAAAATTAATGTGTTTCCTGGATTTGCACCGCTCCTCCATAGTTAGCACTGCGTTCTCACGGTTTCTTTCACTTGCATGAAACGTGGACTTTGCAGATCTTTGGCTGCTGATTGTCTACAGCACTCACTTGATGCCTTCCCCTTCCCTGTATGTTGATCACAACAGAACTGTAGGGGATGCAAGGCTGAATACAGCGTGGTGGGGCTGGTCTGGGAGATATGTAACAATTTTATTTTTTTTCACCTCCCTTGGCCCATTAATATGGTGTGGTCCCCTCCTGGACAGCCCCTTTAAGTTAATTAGCTTCCAGTGAAAATGACCAATCACATTTTGGCATGTGGTGCGCTACTGGAGAACTGATTAAACCCATTCAAACAAACATGGGTAAAACATATAAACTCCGTTTAGATGTAGTTAGCCTGAGTCATAATCACTCTTGGGTCCCCCATTACTGCCAGGCAGCAGAGCTTCCTATCGAAACATCTGATCACTGTAAATACAAAGAAACCCAAGTAACAAATTCTAATATGCTAATTACTGTAAAATTATTAGATATGTCAAGTTGGATATTTAGGGGTTTGACCTCCCTAACATGGTTCACATTTCTGTGTCCCAGTAGAGAAGTGATGGCACACACTAGTCACTCTATGGAAAGCCCAATACATCAATCTCTCTATATGATGTGTTACTTGACTTTTTTTTTGTTAAAAAAATAAATAAAAAATGTAGTCGAGAATCAGTTACTGAAAATGTTGACCCCTATACAAACACCTACCCATTTGGCCACGTTCACACGTTCAGTATTTGGTCAGGATTTCACATCAGTATTTGTAAGCCAAAACCATGTGAGGAACAATCAGAGGAAAAGTATAATAGAAACACATCATTACTTCTGCATTTTTCGACCATTTCTGTTTTTGGCTTACAAATAGTGATACAAGATATTGACCAAATACTGAACATGTGAACATGGCCTTATAGTCTATGGGGCTGTTCACCAGGGCTGTGGAGTCGGTAAGCCAAACCTGTGACTCCGACTCCTCAATTTCCCTTACACCAACTCCACCTCCCACATATATTGCTTATATTTAAGTGAAAAATTTATTGTAGTACAATGTGAACATCAGACATTTAATCATTTTTATGACACAATAATCAAGATATTTAGATAGAATATAATGATGGATAGCTGGAGGGATAGATGAATGGATAGATAGATAGATAGAGGGATGGAGGGATAGAGTGTGATAGACAGATGACAGATACAGACAGCAAATGCATGCATACGGATGGTATCGGTGTGCAATCCGAGTACTGTCAGTTATTAACATTGTAATGGCTAGCAGAAGCTTTGCTAATTATTTTTTCAGATGTGAAAATCACTGATGAAACGTTGATGATAAAACCCGACACCCTGAGAAAATACTGATGACAAATACTGATGAAAATAAGAATGAAGTGTGACCAGTAGAGATGAGTGATCCGGTTCGATGCTTCTCCTAGAAGTCCGTTTTAGTGTTGAGAGAAAGAACACCAACAAACTCTAACCCTTAATACAACAATTTTACAGCACCAAAGTTCGGGTCCCCATTGACTTCTATGGGATTTGACTTTAAGTTCGGGTAGAGTTCTGGTACTCGAACCAAGCTTTGAACTAAACTTCGGTCGAACCCGAACATCAACTGGGTCCACTCATCCATAGTAACCAGGACTCCTAAGCCTGTGATATTTATTTGAGATGACTCCTATTATTTTTATTATTTATTTCACTTATATAGCGCCATTAATTCCATAGCGCTTTACTTACGACATCTTCACTGTCCCCTTTGGGGCTCACAATCTATATTCCCTACCAGTATGTCTTTGGACTCCACTTTTTAAAGTTTGTTTTGTTTTTGTTTTGTAAGCTCCACTTAGTAAACTCCAAATCTACAAATTCTCATGACTTATAGCACTCCATCAGATGAAAGAATAAAAATGTCACTTTATTACATTAAACAAGTGTATTTCTTTGATGTGATAAATCAGCATTTTGCTTTTCCAGTGCTACTAAGTGAGTTTGTAGATCCTAGTCCTCCTTCATCAGCATTCAGCACATGGCCCCGTACTCGCCTAGAGCAGGCGAATGATAATGAGCAGAAAGACCAAAATTAATCGGATTTAAAATCTGCGTCTTTTAAGCTTTTTACTGATTATTGTAGTTTAGGGGAATTTTGGCCCGTGACCGTCTTTTGAAATAGACATTAATATAATTTTGATCTACGAGATCTCGGTGTGGCTAGACGGAGCAGCCGAAAACCACAGCTCAAGTAACCACATATTGTTTTCAATTGATTGTTAAACAATCACTTGGTTTTGCAGAAGAATAGAGGTTTTACCGGCAAAACTTTGCAGCCGATTCTAATTGCTTCTTGGCTTTACAGGGAAATGCAACAATTCTCGTGCCAAATCAAGCAATTGTTCAGAAAGCAATTAACCCCTTAAAAAGGACCATTCAAAAGTGTCCATTTTGTTACACTTTTCATTTGTAGCACAAATAGTGTTAACTTTATTCTATGGGTCCTTTATATACAGCATTTTCCTGTGACTGTACAGTGTTGTTAGGATATTTAAAAACCTTGTACATATCAGATCTAATGAACGCCAAATTAAAGGTTTTATGCTTCAGTTTTTTTTCTCTTTTGAGTTTAATACTGTATCATAATGATCTTCACCCGTGAACTCCTACTGCCATGAACGAAGAAAATAAGAAAATAATGTACCATCAACAAATGCAAGTGACATAAACAGACTTTCAGAAGGTGCTCGCTGTCACAGTAGAGGCTAATTAATGTCCGTTTTCATAATTAGGGTCACTAACCTCCTTCAGAGCTGGGAGATTTCCATTAAGACTCAGTGTTTAAAGTGTGATAAACAGATTTGCGGTTTAACGACAGTAGCAAAGTGAACATAGCAAAGAGATGTATTAAATACCCATTGTTTTCTCAGATTTTTTGGTTGCTGTAAATTAGATGTAAGTCACATATATTCTTTAAAAAAAAAGACACCCAAATTGTAGAAAAATACACTGACTGTGGAACCACAATATAGGAATATGTAGATCTTTGGCTTCCAAGCAGAATTTCTTAAAGCCTACTTGCCATGCCTTGGAGACCTCTATCAAGTTAGTAGTCAACGAAATACAGCAACACTGGACCTCCAAGGAGAGAAGAGCCTCCCACAATCACATCAAAATGGCTGCTATGAAGTCTTGCATGTGAACAGATCATATCCATGTTGTCCCAGACAATGGACTGAGAACAGATGGGTAGATACTCTTATGCAACCTCCTACTACTTAATTCCACCCAGTGTCAGACTGGGGTGCCAAGGGCCAACCAGTAACCAACTCCAGGACCTCACTTTACAACTATATGTAAATGTGATATTATCCTGAAACACAAATTTATATAACAATGATCTGGGTAGATTGTTAAATGAATAAGATGCCGCCTTTGTCTGTACATAGTGATTCAAGTATACAGTGAAGGAAATAATTATTTGATCCCTTGCTGTTTTTGTAAATTTGCCCACTGACAAAGACAGGAACAGTCTATAATTTTAACATTGAGAGATAGAATATCCAAAAAAATCAAGAAAATCACATTGTATAAATTAGATAAATTTATTTGCATTTTACAGTGAGAAATAAGTATTTGATCCCCTACAAACCATTATGAGTTCTGGCTAGACCAGTTAGATGCTCCTAATCAATCGTTACCTGCATTAAAGACAGCTGCCTGACATAGTCACCTGTATAAAAGACTCCTGTCCACAGACTCAATTAATCAGTCAGACTCGAACCTCTACAACACGGGCAAGACCAAAGAGCTTTCTAAGGATGTCAGGGACAAGATGATAGACCTGCACAAAGCTGGAATGGGCTACGAAACCATAAGTAAGACGCTGGGTGAGAAGGAGACAACTGTTGGTGCAATAGAAAGAAAATGGAAGAAATACAAAATGACTGTCAATCGACATCGATCTGGGGCATCGTGCAAAATCTCACCTCATGGTGTATCCTTGATCATGAGGAAGGTGAGAGATCAGCCTAAAACTACACGGGGGGGGGGGGGCGACTTGTTAATGATCTCAAGGCAGCTGGGACCACAGTCACCAAGAAAACCATTGGTAACACATTACGCCTTAAAGGTTTAAAATCCTGCAGTGACAAGGTCCCCCTGCTCAAGAAGGCACATGTGCAGGCCCGTCTGAAGTTTGCCAATGAACACCTGGATGATTCGGTGAGTTACTGGGAGAAGGTGCTGTGGTCAGAGGAGAAAAAAATTGAGCTATTTGGCATTAACTCAACTCGCAGTGTTTGGAGGAAGAGAAATGCTGCCTCTGACCCAAAGAACACCGTCCCCACTGTCAAGCATAGAGGTGGAAACATTATGTTTTGGGGGTGTTTCTCTGCTAAGCGCACAGGACTACTTCACTGCCGAAATGGGAGAATGGGTGGAGCCATGTACAGTAAAATCCTGAGTGACACCCGACTTCCCTCCGCCAGGACATTAAAAATGGGTTGTGGCTGGGTCTTTCAGCAAGACAATGACCCAAAACATACAGCCTAGGCAGCAAAGGAGTGGCTCAAAAAGAAGCACATTAAGGTCATGGAGTGGCCTAGCCAGTCTCCAGACCTTAATCCCATAGAAAACTTATGGAGGGAGTTGAAGCTCCGAGTTGCCAAACGACCGCCTCAAAATCTGAATGATTTAGAGATGACATGCAAAACGTAGTGGACCAAAATTCCTCTGGACATGTGCGCAACCCTCATCATCAACTACAAAAAAGTCTGACTGCTGTGCTTGCCAACAAGGGTTTTGCCACCAAGTATTAAGTGTTGTTTGCCAGAGGGATCAAATACTTATTTCTCACTGCAAAATGCAAAAAAATGTATCTAATTTATACAATGTGATTTTCTTAATTTTTTTTTTGGATATTCTATCTCTTAATGTGAAAATTAACATACCCTTAAAATTACCAGACTGTTCATGTTTTTGTCTGTGGGCAAACTTACAAAAACAACAAGGGATCAAATAATAATTTCCTTCACTGTATAGTGCTAAGTACTGCCCATATAAGAGGATGGTGGCCCACTCTTGCACACGGGCCCACCGGAGGATTCTCCTGTGCTTCTGTGGGCCAGTCCAGGCCTGATTCCACCTATGCCATTTGGCTGACTTGCCTGATGGGCAAGCAAAAAAAAGGGGGTTTTGGCAGAGACATGGGCCCACAAAATATTAATTGATTCTAACACCCCTTGATATCTTTTAGTCCGCTATACGCAGAGGGCCACAGTGAATAACTTGAACAAAGTTATGGGCCTACCAGTATACAGTATAATGGGCCCCACACTGCCCTTCATACAGAATAATGGGCCCAAATAGTCCTCCAAACAGTATAATTGCCCCACGTGGCTTTCGGTACAGTATAATGCCCCACAAAGTCCTCCATACAGAATAATGCCCAACATTGGGGTGGTGGTTCTGGTGTTGTGGGCCAGATATGGCCCATGGGCCAGAATTTGAAATGTGTGACATATACTAATGCCATGTTATCTGTCCCTGCACCATGAAACTCCTAATGAAGATAGCACTTTAGCTCACTTTTTCCCTGAACCTATAAGACTTTGTACTTTTATTTTTTAGCAAAATAATGAAGAGATCAAGACATTTTGTATGATTAATACTGAGATATTATCGGATGTGTGCTGCATTTCAGGTAGGAATCCAAAAATATTGAGATTTGAGAGTCCTCAGTGGTTGAACAACTCTCAACCACTGAGGACTCTCAAATCTTAATATTTTTCTATCTACTGGCTAACATGGTACAAAGATTTTTTTCTGTATCAGGTAGGAATCCAGAAAGACATTATTTGACCTCCTTAAGATAAATTGGGATTATGGGTCCATTTTCCCCAGAGAGCTTTTTCCATCAATTACACCAAATAGATACTGCAAATAGTCTTTAAGTTGCTGATTTTTTTTTTTAAGAATCGAAGTTTGGAAATATGTTTTATAACTTTATTTTACAAAATGATCTATTCTTGCCCTAGTTGGTCCTGCTGTTCTAGAAAGTTGACAAGAGATACCGCCTGCTGTGCTCTTTTGCACTCTGTTATATATCTAACCTCATACAGTGTTTGGTATTAAAGTTCTTCCTTTTTTCTTTTGATCTTGGATGCATGTTTTACTTTTCTCAAGATCCAAGCATTTTAAGGGTAAAAATGGTTTCAACTAGTTAATCAGCTGAACTATGTTGGGAACACTGGGCTGTTAACATTTTGGAAGCAATATCTTTTTGCTACTACTAAAATGACATCCACCAATTTAGGGGGAAACACTTAATGACCAGTTTTATCATTGGTTGTTCTACTAAAATCAATCGACAAAAGCCAAGCCGTGGAAAAAAAAACACTTGTGAAAACTGCAATGGTGGCTTGCTGGAGAATACTTTTTCAGTTACAGAATCAAAAGGCAATATAGAGTAAATAAGAAGTATATAGCAGTGACAATGAAAATTACTAAGTTTTACAGAATGGAAATCCTCATTTTCCTCCGAGTAATCAGCCAAGGTTCTGGGGTGGTCATCACGAAGCCCGATGTGCCTAGAAATCCTCTTTTTCCTTCGAGTAATAAGTAGGGTTGAGCGAGTATGTTCTGTCCGAGTATGCTCGGGCCGAGCTCCGAGTATTTACAGCTGCTCGGTGATATGGTTTAATTGCTCCCGTGTGCATGATTTGCAACTGTTTGACAGCTTTATTACATGTGAGGAATGTGTAAGAAATAGACATTCCTCACATGTAACAAAACTGTCAAACAGTCGCAAATCATGCACACGGGAGCGATTCAAACACATCACCGAGCTGCTATAAATACTCGGTGCTCGGCCCGAGCATACTCGCCGAAAGGGTTAATAGAACATACTCGCTCAACACTAGTAATAAGCCATGGTCCTAGGGGATGGTCATCACGAAGCCCGATGTGCCTAGAAATCCTAATTTTCCTCTGAGTAATAAGCCATGGTCCTAGGGTGGTCATCACAAAGCTTGATGTGCCTATAAATCCTCATTTTCCTCCGTGCAATGAGCCAAGGTCCTAGGGGATTGTCATCACCAAGCCCAAGGTGCATAGAAATCCTCATTTTCCTCCGAGTAATAAGCCATGGTCCTAGGGTGGTCATCACAAAGCTCGATGTGCCTAGAAATCCTCATTTTCCTCCAAGTAATCAGCCGTGGTCATCACGAAGCCTGATGTGCCTTGAAGATGCACTTTTAAATACCATTACTTATTGGAAAAGGTTGAATAATTTCTAAATGTTTTAAGTGTACTAATTCTTTCAACTGGTTTATTAGTACAGCCACATAGGAAACATTGGACTGTAGGTATTTCTGAAGCAATAATCTCCTTGCTACTGCTAAAATTAGTCGACTTCATGATCCTCCATATTGTCCTGCCGCTTTCAGAAAGCATCTGACATTGTAGTACTCCGTTTTTGTCTGGTGAGGCAGGAAATCGCTCCATATTCTCATTCGTCAGCAGTTCTGTCATTTCTCCCTGTGAAGGTTGTGTCTCACACCCGTGAAGCGGTCCACTATTGTGAAACCAGGTGCTCCAGAGGCAACTCTGAGTAATATAATGGTAGCAGGGTTATCGAGTGAGGCAGTTTACAGTTGAGTGCAGATCATTAACTGAAGGAGTAGTATGTGTTTCCTCGCTCCTTCTCTATTGTCCTCTAGGTCAGTACAGCCAGACAAATAAAACAAAGTAGACAGACTCCCTTTAAAAGGAGAATCAATCAGCACCGAATGACTGTTCAAATCAAGTACAGGCGCTCTTCACAGTGGGGCCAATCATTTAAATACACCTTCACACCTGCTTGTTTTCCATCTATCTCCTCCCTCCTCTGGCCCTATGAAGCCAGAGCTGTCAATCAAAGAAGAAGGGGTGGAGATTGTGAGAAAAAAAGCATGTGGGAAGGTGTGTATAAATGATCGGCTCCGCCATGAAGCATCAAGCAGCGGAGCTTAATTTGAACAGTCATTCTGTGCTGATAGTGTCCCTTTTAAAGCTTTGCAGAAATGTAAGGGCAAAGCATATTGTGCTGCATTAATATCTTTTGTATTTTTACTTGGTGTAAAAGTCGCCGTTCTCCTGAATCTGGCTTTATTTTTTTGTTCCTTTGCGACTTTAGATATGGTCTCGCATCCCCGTATATAAATGTAGTGTTTTTAGCCAAGTGGGCATGGGTCCTAAAGACTCCCATAGAGAAGAGATGAGGGTCATACCCACTTGACTAATGAGATTAGATTTATATACTGGGAAGGGGAGTCTATACATCAGGAATTATAGACGTTCAGGAGAACAGCTGCATTTATAGCAAGTAAAAAATATATTTATGGCAAGTGACATGTCCTCTAGAAGAAAAGTGATGTCGGACATTAAATTAATTCATTAATATTAATGAATGCTGCACAAGGAAGAAGTCTGTTTAAAATGTGATAATCGGAAGGCAGATGGCTTTGTTAGTAGAAAATCCTTTTTTATACTATTCCTATTCTGCCTCATTATGACGGTTTGTTCTTGATATATGTGCCAACAATTTTAAAAGTACATTTTGCCTTTCCCTACTAATACCCCAAGTTGAGAGCTACTACAGAAATCCATTTACTTAAAGAACATGTTGTATTTAGGAGTACTTGGCATCATCTATATGTAAAATAAAAACAACGAAAAATTACTGTTCCCTTTTGGCCTATTAGGCTCCTGGCGAGAGCATGTTAAGGCAAATCGTCTTTAGCCGCCAGGCTTTGACGCTGAACGCAGTCATCAGTTGAGTGCATACATCAGCTCATGCTACTGGCCTTTCATTCCAGATGAAAAGAAGCCATTAATAATGTGTCACCAGGACTTCCGAGAGGGACTTTTACCTCTTTGTTCCTTTTGTTCAATGGGAACATGAAAGCTTTTAAAGAGCATTTTCTGAAAAAACGCAGCAGAGCTTGGGTAGAAAATTGATACTTCACTGCCAAATGTATTGCCTATTTAGCGTCTGACCAGTTTCATCTTCTGATCAAGCAATGACACAACTTCATTATATCGCAACGTAATGGTTCCAGCAACACATACTAGTCATGTATCTGACAGCGTGCAGTTTACAAGTGCTGTATTCTGAGGTTTAGTAGTTTGAAGACGTGCTATTACCTTGAAAACATGTTGACTCCTGACTTTTGGTGTAGTTTTGTCAGAACTTCGATAATAGTTATTTGTCAAAATTATTTTTTTTTCTTTTTTCTACATATTTAAAAAGAATCTGTTAGCAGGATTTTGCTATGTAATCTAAGAGCAGTATGATGTATTGACTGAGTGCCTGACTCCAGCGATGTGCCACTTACTGGGCTGTGTGTTGCTGTTTCAATGAAATCCAGTGTTTTATCAGCAGGAGATTATCTCTACAGGACTAGGTGTCTCATGCCTCCTAGTCCACTGCTCTGTGTAACCCCTCCCCCAACACTGATTAGCGGCTTCAGTGATGTGGGCGTGGCTATACACAGGTCAATATTCGGAGAACTGCTACATATGCAGCAGAGAAAAATGTGATTGTATCAAAATGACAGCAAGCAACCCAGCCAGGACACATCACCAGAATCAGGATCTCGGCTCCTACTTCATGCTGCTCTCAGATTACATAGCAAAAACCTGATGATAAATTCTTTTTAAATACTTGTCCTTTCTGAGGTATTATAGAAAATCATGATCTTACTCTTGCTACCCTCATTCTCCACAAGTTGAAGTGAATATGTCACCAGCTTTCACAATACAAACTTCATACATTGTTAGATAGATTTCTCAATCAGGCCTCAGACTGTATCCTTAATTTAACTCCATGACGACCTGTGTTGTACATTTCCAACACTGGTCATGGGCGGAATGTATGGAGCAGGCTCAGGAGCCGAACCTGCTTCATACTGAGAAAACGCCCAGCTGTTACTCTGCCGATATCTGCTTGTAACAGCTGCGAATGGAACTAGTGCCCATCGCCACTGTTTATCCATTTGAAGGAAATCTGTCAGTATGATTTCAACCCCTCCCCACCCCTAAACTATTTATATGCAGCCTTTTCAAAGACAAGTCCAGCAATAGTTTTACGTTGCCAGTCTGATTCACTGTTAACGAGAAATCAGCGTTTGAATTGATATGCCAATGTGGCTTTTGATATGAAGCCTCTGTCACTCCAGCTCTATTCCCTGCCCTGCGCCACTTCCTTCTTCCTCCCCCTTCCCCATTCTCCCATTTTTTTTTCCCGTCCTTCAGTATATTATATGATAAAGTGAATGGCGTCATTGAAAACAGCAACTCGTCCCACATTTAATAGAAACCCTCATACGGCTATGTCAATGGAAAAATAAAAATTGTTCTTAAAGAAAGGGGAGGAAAAACCGAACGAGCAAAAACAAACAATCGCTATGTGCTGAAAAAAATCCATATCTATGTGATGGTGTAATCCTTTTTATAAAAAAAAATCTTCCTGATGTTATAATGAGCTGCAGACAGTTTGACGTAGATGTTTAACCCCTTAAGGACCCGGGAATTTTTCATTTTTGTGCTTTTAGTTCTTTCCTCATCTTCTTTCAAGAGCCATAACGTCTTATTGTTTTGTCAACAGACGTGTGAGGGTTTGTTTTTTGCAGAGGGTTTGTTTTTTTTTATTTTACGATATAATGTACTGAAACAATGGTTTTAAAAAAAGCAATTCCACCATTGTTTTTTGGGTTTTGTTTTTACAGCATTCATTGCGCAGTAAAAATGAACTGGAAACATGATTGATATGGTCAATTTGATTATGGCAACACCAAAAAGCATAGATTTTTTTTCTATTATAAGTTATGAAAGAAATTCAGAATATTTATGCTATGTGCCCACGATGCAGAAATGCTCCGGATTTTTCCTGAGCGTTTCTGCATCTCCCTGGCAGAAAAAACGCATGCGGATTGTACATGCGGATTGTACATGCGTTTTTCCTGCCAGGGACATGCGGATGTGAAGCGTTCTTCACATGCATTTCCGCATGCCGGTTTACAAGCGCTTTCCAAGCGATTTTAGCATCACTTGGAAAGTGCTTGTCAACTTGGTCACACTATATAAATCCATGCAAATGGCATGGATTTATATAGTGTGACCCCCAAACAATGGTTAAAAATAAAATAAATCTATACTTAACCTTCTGATGGCCCCCGCAGTCTTGCTTGGCTCCTTCCTGGCTGCTGGCAGATCGCGATACACTGAAGGACCTGCCGACGTCAGCATCGCTTGACCCCTCACATGACTATGATGTCAGCGCAGGTCCTTCAGTCAATCGCGAGCTGCCGACATGGAAGGACAAGCGCAGCGGGGGCCTTCAGAAGGTAAATATAATATTTATTTTTTATTTTATTCTTTTTTTTACAGGTTCTATGGTACCCGGGTCCGGAGGAGAGTCTCCTGTCCTCCACACCCGGGTACCATCCACACATTGGAACCCATGGAATGCGCATCTATATATACAGTGATGCGGAATCCAAGCCATCTAATGCAAGGCAATAGCGGCAAAAACGCAGCGCTTCCGCAAAATAATTGGTAGTGCTGTTTTTTTTTCCGCAATGATAATCCGCAGCGGAAATTTCCGCAGCATGTGCACAGCACATGCGCATTATCATTGGGGGACATGGCAGGCCTTCTACCGTGTGTTTTTTTTAAGCGTTTCTGCAGCGTTTTTGCTGCTGTGGAAACGCTTAAAAAAATGCATCGTGGGCACACAGCCTTAAAGAAAAAAAATAATTTGTCACCATTTTCCAAGACCAGTGTCGGCTTGTTTTTTTGCACGGTGAGTTGACATTTTTGTTAATACAATTTTTGTATAAATATGATGCTTTGATTGCTAATTACATTTGTTTAGGGAGGTGAATGTTATTCTAGCATTTTGATATTTTATTTTACGGCAGTTACGAATTTGGTTAATTTCATATTTTGGTCGTACCTTTCCAATACGAAACTAAATGGTTTTTTTTTTTCCTTTATTTTTAATGGGGGTAAAGGGGGTTTATTGATCTTTAATATTTTTTTTTTTTTAATTATTTTTTAGTCCTTCTAGACTACTTCAACTTGCGATTGTTTACTCTCTTATACCATATACTGCAATACCATAATAATGCAATATATTGTGAAAATCTCGGTCTCCAATGGAGCTCAGCCTATGGCTGAGGTTCACAGGAAGGCCGATATGACCGCAATTGGAGTCTTTGGCTGACCCATCAGTCCACCACAATCGCGTTGCGTGGGACCCATGGCCCCTGAGCTTGGCAGCTGCATTTAAATGGTTAACAGCTGCTGCTGTTAGTCACATGCCAGCTTTATAACATATGGTGACAGAACTGTTAAAAACATGCCAATAATTTAATAGGTAGTGACTGAGTTAAGAAAGAGTGTCCCTGCATTTGTGGGATATTGCAGGGGAAAATACTTGGACTTGCAGTTGAATAAATAGGGACTGTTTGCAACTATGTGGAACTTAAAGGCATTTCTGTGTAAATACCCTGCTATAGTGCTGGCAAAAGCCTGAGCAAGAAGAACAAACCACTCACAAAGAATAGAAGGCAGATTAAGGCTATGTGTCCACCCACTATGCAGAAATGCTCCGGATTTTTTCCTGAGCGTTTCTGCATCTCGCTGGCAGAAAAAAAGCATGCGGATTGTACATGTGGATTGTACATGCGTTTTTCCTGCCAGGGACATGCGGATGTGAAGCGTTCGTCTCTTGCATTTCCGCATGCGGGTTGACAAGCGCTTTCCAAGCGATTTTAGCATCACTTGGAAAAGTGCTTCACAACTTGGTCACACTATATAAATCCATGCAACCGGCATGGATTTATATAGTGTGACTCAAAGAATGTTAACAAATAAATAAAAAATAAATATATACTTACCTTCTGAAGGCCCCCGGAGGGCTTCTCTCTTCTTGCCAGCAGCTCGCGGTAGATTTAAGGACCTGCCGACGTCAGCGGTCGCGTGACCCGTCACATGACTAAATGACGTCAGCGCAGGTCCTTTAGTCTACCGCGAGCTGCCGGCAAAAAGAGACAAGCACACAGGGGGCCATCAGAAGGTAAGTATAATATTTATTTTTTATTTTATTCTTTTTTTTACAGGTTCTATGGTACCCGGGTCCGGAGGAGAGTCTCCTCTTCCCCAAACCTGGGTACCATCCGCACATTGAAACGCATGGATTCCCCATCTACATACACAGTGATGCGGATTCCATGTGTTCCAATACAAGTCAATGGCGGCGAAAACGCAGCGCTTCCGCAAAATAATTGGTAGTGCTGCGTTTTTTTCCGCAATGATAATCCACAACGGAAATTTGTGCAGCATGTGCGCAGCACATGCGGTTTATCATTGGGGAACATGGCAGGCCTTCTACCATGCGTTTTTTAAGCGTTTCTGCAGCGGAATTGCTTAAGAAACGCATCGTGGGCACACAGCCTAAATAGAGTTTCTTGTCATAGTAAAGTGGTATGTGAACCTTTTAAAAACTTTTAGTGCACATACCAGTCTAATATGGACATTTTGGCATATCTAAAAGCTGAAGTGTGTCTAAGAAAAAAATTCATACGTCGGCAACGAGCCCTCGTTAGTGTTGAGCAGAGTCAGCTTTACTGTACTGATCCTGTCATCAGGTCCATGCTTCCCAAACCATAACCACCTTGGATTACCACTATTGATGAGCACAAGTGCTCTTTACTCGAGTTTGCCTCGGGTGCTCAGGTATGAGTATCACGGGTGCTCGAGTGGCGTGTTCGAGTCCCCACAGCCGCATGTTTTGCAGCTGTTAGACAACCACAAAACATGCGGGGATTGCCTGACAAACACAGGCAATTACATCATGTTTTGTGGCTGTCTAACAGCTGTGAAACATGCGACCGCGGGGACTCGAACATGTGACTTGAGCACCTGCGATACTGGGTGCATACCCGAGCACCCTAGGCAAACTCGAGTAACGAGCACTTGCGTTCATCACTAATTACCACGCATCTTATTATAAGGAGCTAGAAGCGACGTGTGTTTTTCTGTTTAGTTTTTTTTATGGAGCTCTAATACTTATAATCACTGACGTTTAAGCTATTGTTTTAGAACTTCTTGTTGTGATCACATTTTGTTTTCTGTTACTGAAAAACCCAAACCCTAGTTCTGTGTATGTCAAATTATACACTTTTCTTTCTTGTTTCTTTATAGGAAGAATATCGTAGTAAAGTGGAAGATTACATCAAGCGCTACGCCAGATGATGCCAACTTTGAATTTTTGATTGCCTTGTTGAGAGAAGTGGCCTCCTTCTGTAGGGTCTCCATAGCCATATGGGGGGAGGAATCTGGAAACCGTTTGACGGGTTTTATGCCCTCTCCCTGCCAGACTGATACAAAAGTTTACCTCCAGCCCCTACAATTTAATGCCATCTCAGCATCCAGCCAGCAGGAGCCTCAAAACTACTTCTCCCACTTCTATAACTTTTGATGTGTGAATTTTTTTTGGTTTTGTTTTTTTTTTTCTTTTGGAGTGGGGCAATTATTTTATTTTCTATATTTCAGAATATCTCTAACAATATATGCAATTATGTATGGAATCTTACCAGAGATGTGTTGCTTTATATTATTTTTAGGCACTCACTGAACAGAAAATGTGATTGGTTATCCTAAGTTAACCATGTGTTTTTTTTTGGAGACTTGAAGTATACTATGGGCGATGACCACATCTGTAGACCTCACATGGGCCTATAACTATATGACATGTTTTGTCCGATGCCTTTTTCGAGTCTGATGGTTACCTTTGTGACTATATCCTAAGTTATGAGTTGTTAATCTTAATGATATGCTGTACTACAAAAAAAAATGTAAACTCGGTAAGTATACTTGTAGTTCTTGTCTAGCAGATGTAAGGTTTACATCAGTTAACAGAGTTTAAGACCACACGTGATGAGGCTGGAGCTAAACACCAAATCCATGTCGCAGGCCTCACTAGTAGGTAGGCTTTTGTGGCATCACCCTAAAATATGTTGTTTTTAAGCAATGTTTTTATCTGTGTGCTAGCCGCAATCTGGAATGCAGCAATATGCATGTTCTTTGGCAATGAAAGGGTTACTAGTGCACAGGGATTCACAGAACATTGGTGATTAAATACTTTTTACTGTGATAATGCAACTTTAAATTATTATATTGTTTAAAGGAGCTTGAAAACTCTGTATCCACACCCTGAAAATGTATGCAGGGTTATATAAATACACGGATATGCACTTTCTTTGCTCTAACTTTGCTGTGTTGTCTTTTGTTCTGTTTTTATTTCTAGAAAAATCACACATTTGTGCAACCTTGGTCCAGTTTTTCAGAATATTTAATGCAATTTTTGCAAATTTTGTAAGGTGCTTGTTTTAGAGGTTAACTTTAAGGGAAAGGGATTTTGTAATAAGTTATTACTACCAAAGAAAATTTAGAGTAAAATTTGCCCAATTTTTTATCACCACTAGGCAAAAATAACAGCATAATGACCTTCTTTATGGCAGAAGATTCTTTCTGCGCCTTCAATTGGAGCCATACTTTTTTTCGTCCTGCAAAGTGGGAAGCATACGCTCACATGGGCACAAGGTCTCATACTACTGAATTGATTCAGTTTTCTGCAACAAAGTCTGCACAGGTTCATTTGTGAAAACCACTTAAAGTATTTGAGGCAGGAATTAAAAAGAAAAAATGTAAATAAAAGCAGGGCTGTGGAGTCTGAGCCCATTTTAGTGGAGTCGGTATAAAATGGACCAACTCCTAAAATATATAATAAATTGGGTACAGTAGTTCAATGCAGTTTGTGGGGAATATGTTTTACTAAGAATTTGGGAAAGTTATGAAATGTCCTATAAATGTCTGACCTATTCCTGATCTAAGGGTCTAGACTTTTAGCTGAGCTGAATCTGTGCTAGAGTAAATTTATCACTTAAACATGAGCCATGTACGAGGGGGTCTGAGTCGTGGAGTTGGAGTCGGTGTCATGGAAATTGAGGAGTCGGAGGTTTGGCTTACAGTCTCCACAGCCCTGAATAAAAGAACAGAGAGCTAATAGAGATAGAGGTCTAAAAGTGATCTTAAAGGGGTTATTGGGTGCTGTCCAGAGTAGCTCACTTCTGCACACCTGCTGAGACATGTCCACGAATAACTGCACAATACCGTCTGATAACTGCACAATTCCTGCTGATCATACATGCGTCTCAGCAGTTATACCGGATCTTAACGTTATTGGCACTGTGGAAGTCAGCAGCTTTGGACAGCGCCAAGTAACTACCTTTAATATTCTAGATATTATGATGAGCCAACAAGAAAGGGTTCAGGGTATGAGTAATCACCTATTCAATAAAAATGCATATAGCTTTTATTAGATACCATTAATAGAACATGTAAAAAAATAGCAACATACACAGTCATATGGTAAAAATGACAGATGAGCTGAGAAGAATAGCAGAAAGATGTATAGCAAAGGAATCCTCTCAGGCAGAATAAAGAGGTACAAAACAAAGTATTGAAAATGTCAATATGGAGCAGGGTAAATACTGACCATTAGCTCATGGTGGACCAAAAGTCAACCAGATTGGAGGACTGATTCCATAATTGCTATGTTAATGAAGTGTAGAGAGTGCTCACCCTGTTGCAGAAAGAGAGTACAGTAGGTGAGGCGAATCTTCTAAGCTCAAGGTCCGGGTGGGCACACAGGCCACAGCATTGGTGCAGCAGGCAGGTGTTGCACGCGAGAAATAGCAGAGTTACTGTAGGAAAACTAAAAGATTTAGAGCCGCAAGCAGACAGGAGACGTCCTGAAAGCAACAGGTGGACACGTAGAGGCAACATGAATGTCTTAAAAAGAGTCCTGGAGACACCAGACAAAACTCTGGAGTAGCAAAGTCAAAATACCATGGAAGCCGCAGGCGGCTAGGAGACGACGTGAAACTGCCAGACACGCAGCAGAGGTCCTCAAAGACTGGGAACAGGGAGCAGACAGATCTCCGGAGTGACTAGAAAGTCTGAAATACCATGGAAGCTGCAGGCAAATGGGTGAAATCCTGAAGACCACTGGCGGGTAGCAGGGTTACTTTAAACCACAGACAAGTAAATCAGGGACTGGAAACCGCAGGCGACCATGAGACATCCTGGAGCTTGTAGAGAGGAATTGTGCACAGACAAACTAAGAGAGTTACTAGAAAGTCTTACTACAATACCAAGACACAGGTGTGTCTCTTGGGAGGCCCTAGGAATACAACACATGGGAGCGCTCCGGGCTACTTCCAAAGCCCGACATGAAGCACAAGAAAATCAAACGGACCAGGGCAGGTGCGTAACACACCAACCAAATGCCCAGTGAGTGTTTTGCATCAGCTTCGTCTGGGGTATTTTGCAATGATTATTATTCTAGATATTGATCTTTGCTACAAAAAAAATTATTTATTTGACTTAAGTTCATCGGTAAATCTGCCCTTTAACCACATATCTAATAGTGATTGTCTTAACAATCTAATAATATTGTTGCTTTATGGTTGTGGTGGAGTTGGATGTAGTTCCTTCAGATATAGTCACCAAGAGGCAAGGCATGAACTCTTACATAATGGTCAAATATGGCAAATTTACTGCATATTTTGTTGTAGAAATATCTGCACACTTCCCTGTCATATGAAACAACCCTATTCAGATGGATAGAATCAGTTTTCAGTCTCAGAAATTTCCATAGCAAAATTTACAGCATTTGAATGCCCCTTTATGCAGTGCAACTAGCGTCAATTTCAAAATAAAGTGCTTCAACATGCTCTTACCATGGGGTGAAACAAATCTCTTAAGATGTCTGCCACGTTTTGCATAATAGAACCTACAGTATGAAGCATTTTACTATTGGTACAACCTTTTGTCATAGGTAAGTGAAATAATTCTTATAAACACAATGCTTAACCATAAGCATTTAAGGATTTAATACAGTAATGTGGGATGTTCGGTAAATAAAAGAACCTAGGTCCCAATAACTAAAGAAAGATGGGTAGGGTTTGATCTGTATATTGCAATGTTTTTTTATTTTTTTTATCTGCCCTCACACAATTTCAGTACTCTGTTGGATAACTTAGCGTTTTGATTTCAATAACCACCTAACATTAACAATACATGCCACTTTTCAATTGCATCTGTTTCCATTGCTGTTTCCTATTCTGTCATTCACTTGTGTTTTCTATACAACTGTATACAATATGATTTCTACTATGAAGTGATCTCAACTGGCCAATCTATTAACTAATCTTATCCTTGTTTGCTTCAATTTTACAATGATGATGTAGACAAGCAGGAAGTTTGCAGATAAAGAATCTCTCTGCCAATAGGCTACCGTAGCCCGTTACCTAAAATTTGTCCACCTCGTAGTCATATTGCATTTCTTCTGCATGATATCAGAAATCAAGATAACCTTAAGATACAAAAAAAAATTGTCATGTTCAAAAGGGTATTTGATCTGCAGGCTTGATATAGAGCAGTAGGAATCGATCCGATTGATAAATTTTGTGTGAAAAGTTTCAGTAAAACGTGCATTTTATCAATTGAAATCCCCCGCTGTTGCATGCCTACAAGTCCAGTTAGTGGTCCTATTCACTGTTTGACAATCTCCCCTGTATGACCATATATAGAAATAGCTGTCAATCACTGAGTAGGACCGCCCACTGGACTCATGCTAACATCTAGGATTTCAAAGCATAAAATACAAGTTATAATGAATCTTTTTTAAAAAAAAACTCCCGTATTTTTCGGACTATAAGACGCACTGGACCATAAGACGCACCTAGATTTTAGAGTAGGAAAATAGAAAAAAAATGTAAGCAAAAAATGTGGTCATGATGCACTGTTATGGGGAGGGGATCTGCTGCTAAAACTGTTATAGGGATAATGTCCCCCAATTCTGTACTAATATCCCCCATCCTTGTATGCATGGCACCCCTCATCCCTCATCTTGGTATGCATGGCACCCCAATCCATCATCCTGGTATGCATGGCACCCCTCATCCCCCAACCTGGTAAGCATGGAACCCCTCATCCTGGTATGCATGGCACCCCTCATCCCCCAACCTGGTAAGCATGGAACCCCTCATCCTGGTATGCATGGCACTCCTCATCCTGGTATGCATGGCACTCCTCATCCTGGTATGCATGGCACCCCTCATCCTGGTATGCATGGCACCCCTCATCCTGGTATGCATGGCACCCCTCATCCTGGTATGCATGGCACCCTTCATCCCTCACCCTGGTATGCATGGCACCCTTCATCCCTCACCCTGGTATGCTTTGCCCCCCTCATCTTGGTATGCTTGGCACTGACGTCACTATTATGCGCCCTCACACGGTAAGATGATCTGCCGGAATAGTCACTGCTCCCCACGCCTAGACTATTGGCGTGGGGAGCAGTGATTATTCATTCTACTTAATAGCGCGCACACTGTAGCCGCAGCCGCATGCACTATTAAAGAGCATGAATATTCACTACTCCCCACGCCCATGGGAGTTGGGAGTAGTGAATTTTCATGCTCTTTAATAGCGGGCACACGTGACCGCCGAGCCTCTGCAGGAGCCACGGCTGCTGCTGACACTGTCCGCCCGCTATTAAGGAGAATGAATATCTACTGCTCCCCACGCCCATGGGCGTGAGGAGCAGGTAATATTAATTTTCTTTAGCAGTGGAAACAGTGTAGGCTGCAGAAGGCGGATCCTGCCTCCTGTGCCCCGCCGCTGGCACTCCCCCCCCACACCCCACCACAAACGGCAACATTACAATATATAGTAGTTTCGACTATAAGACGCACCCCCCACTTTCCTCCAAAATTTTGGAGGATAAACATGCGTCTTATAGTCCAAACATACGGTATATATCATTATGCTCAGCTTCTCCTTCTCTATACCATGCTGTCCACTGTTTAGGTCTGCATGTATAATTTGACAAGTTCCCTTTAAATTTAAGTTAAAATTCGTCATTCCTTGGGTATACGATTAATGTAAAGTACTACTTTCATTGCTTTATACCACACAATCTTACATCTGTAAGTACATTGTCACTATTAATTAGAATTGGATCCATGTGCAAGACACTTGGCCTTGTACAGTCGTTGCAAAAAGTTATGCTTCAGTGTTTTTAGATCTTTTAGTAAGCTGTTTCTATGGTTACTGAAGTACAATTAGAAGCATCTCATGTTTTTAAACTTTTATTGACAAATGCATCAAATTAATGCAAAGACTCGATATTTACAGTGTTGACCCTTATTTTTCAAGACTTCTGTAATTCTCCAAGGTAGCTGGATATCAGCTTCTGGACGAAATCCTGACTGACAGCCCATTCTTGTCTATTCAGTGCTTGGAGTTTATTGCAATTTCTGTCCTTTTGTTTGTCCACCCACTTTTTGAGGATTGACCGCAGGTTCTCAATGGGATTGAGATCTGGTGAGTTTTCTGGCCATGGGCACAAAATTGTAATGTTTTGTTAACCGGGTTACTTAGTTATCACTTTTGTCTTGTGACATTGTGCTCTATCATGCTGGAAAAAGCAGTGTTCACCAATTGTTCCTGGATCTTTGGGAGAAGTTGCTCTTGGAGGATGGTTATGTAAGGACAATCAGGGGTGACTGCCGCAATTCTACCCCTAAAGACCCTAATCGCGTTGCAATGTGTGTAGTGCCGTGTATGTTTTGTAAATATCGTGATGTAATCTGCCCTGGGAAGTGTATGTGATAATGTACAAGGTAGGACATAGTATAAGATATGGATAGATAATTGATGGTAGTTTAGGTAATGACAGTAGGGTAAGATGGAGTTAATGTTTGAGACTAGCCCATAGTGGGAGGGAATAGTGTTAGGGAAAGACACTGCTTCCTGTAAATAGTGGGATAGGGTTTGGAGAGTGAAGAGAGCAATGCTGCTGTTGGGGGTGATCCACAAAATGAAAGGAGACTGAAGGACAGACAGGAATAGAGAGATCCTGAAGTAAACAACGAGACAGAGTGGCTTTCTGGGAAAGGGTCCTTGGATAGCACGCAGAGTCACGAAAACTCTGAGCTTGCAAACTCCAAAGGAAACGTGCCTAAACAGGACTGAGTTCATGGGACTAGTGGGGGTCACGAATGGTAGATCCAGGGCGCCTGTAGTGGA
The DNA here is from genome assembly GCF_046119375.1 of Phyllobates terribilis. Classification (NCBI taxonomy): domain Eukaryota; kingdom Metazoa; phylum Chordata; class Amphibia; order Anura; family Dendrobatidae; genus Phyllobates; species Phyllobates terribilis. Next base: position 83,088,300 of record NW_027362769.1, read on the forward strand.
AGAACTAGGACGCGAAACGGCTGAGCGAGTAGAGAGACTTGCTGATCAGGACTGTGGTATAGAAGCTGGGTTGTGACTAAGTAGGGCGAAACAGTGTGCTTCACCGACCCTGGAGTAAGCTACAGAGGAAGGATACTGTGCAAGTGAAAATGCTTTGTACTGCAAAGGAAACATCCATAAGACTTTGTATATCCGCTATCCCTTGTACATAACCCTTACTAAGTTACCATTCAGTAAAGACTATTTTTGAACGTGAGTCTCCTTTATTGAACTGCGGAATCCATGGTCCTGGCCAGCCAACATCACCAGCTACAGGTGGCCTGCACGGGCGCAAAGCCAGGAACCACACTTTCATGTAGCGCGCCGGGACGTAGAAGACCAGTGCCTCGCCCCGGTTCTGCGCCACGCTACAATTAGGTACCATTCTTTATTCATTATTATGTTTTTAGGCAAAATTGTGAGTGAACCCACTCCTTTTGGGTGAAAAGCAACTCCACACTTGAATGGTCTTAAGATGTTTTACTATTGGCATGACCTAAGAGTCAAGGCAGCGCTGACCTTTTCTCCGGACAACCATACTTTCAGAAGTCTCAAACAAACTGAATAGATCTTAATGAGAAACAAATAACTTACTCCCAGTCCACTGAGGTCCAATACCTGTACTTTATGAGAAGTGGCTTCTATTCTGACCTTCTTGACCCCAGCCTAGCTTCCAAAAGCTCCCTATGCTCACTATGTGTGCAGATGCTTTGACATGTGCCTTCTACCATTCCTCAACAAGCTCTGCATTGACATAGAACCGATTTCATAGCTGAATCTTCTGCACTGGTGTTGGCACTTGCTGGACTTTCTAAGTTCCCTGGAGCCTTCTTCAAAGCAATTGATCCTCTTTCCTTGAAGTTATTGATCTGATACATGTTTCATCTTGGGGCAATCTTACAAGCAGCAATGTCCTTTCATGTAAAGCCTTTTTGATGCAAAGCAATAAAGACCGCATGTATTTCCTTAGAGGTAACCGTGGCTAACATAAAAAGACAACAAGCACTGACTCCCTTTTAAAGCACCCAGTCTGCTCTTAGGCTATGTGCCCACGATGCAGAAATGAAGCAGAAAATTTCTGCAGCATTTCTGCATCTCCCTGGCAGAAAAAAACGCATGCAGATTGTGCATGCGTTTTTCCTGCAGAATACATGCGGATCCACATGCGGATTCACTTGCGTTTCCGCATGCAGATTGACAAGCGCTTTCCATGCGATAGCATCACTTGGAAAGTGCTTGACAACTAGGTCACACTATATAAATCCATGCAAACAGCATGGATTTATACAGTGTGAACCGTAAAAATTAAAACAAAGTTATACTCACCCCCGAGGCCCCGGTGTGGCTGCAGCGCTCGTCCTGGCTGGTTCCCGGCTGCCGGCATATCGCGAGACAGAGCGGTGAAGGGCCTGCGGTCACATGACTGTGACGTCACCGCAGGTCCTCAAGCGATGCCGGCATTCAGAGAGAAGCCGCCGGACAGGTGAATATAAACTTTATTTGTTATTTTATTCTTTTTTTACAGGTACAATGGTACCCAGGTCTGGATGAGAGTCTCCTCTCCTCCAGAACTGGGTACCATCCGCACATAGAGACGCATAGAAGCCGCTTGTAAAAATGTACAGTCGCGGTTTCTATGCGTCTCAATGCAAGTCAATGGCGGGAGTTCCGCTGCGCTTCCGCAAAATTAAATGACATGCTGCGGATTTTTGTACGTAGCATAAACGCTGCGGAAAAATCCGCAGCATGTGCATAGAACATGCGGAATCCCCTTGGGGACCATGGGGTGCGGATTACCTAGCGTTTCCCAAGCGTTTATGCTGCGGAAATTCCGCAGCATAAACGCTTGAAAAACGCTACGTGGGCACCCAGCCTTATAATTCAATCAACAGGACAGAGTGATAGCTGACTTGTCCTTTTAACTTTCTCCTGAGTTCCCAAAAAGATCACTGAAATTATGTAAGCATGTCATTTTGTGGCAGGGCTGAAATTCAATGCAAATTGACTTTTTATGATTAAGTTAATTTTCATGGCAAGGAATGACTTTGCAATTTTTTTGCAATTCATTTAGTCCCTTGTCATACCAATCTAGAGTTAATATAAATTGCCACTATAAAAACTGAAGCAGCAAAGTTTGTGAGAACCAAAAACTGTGTCAGTCTCAAAACCTTTGGCCATGACTGTAGAGTTGTTGCTTCATCTCTACTGGTGAATGTACTACCAATTTCTCGTCATGATTAGTTGTCTGCAAATCACTCCAAATTTCTTAGAACATTTCCATCAAAGCAGTCGTATGGGAGCAGCTGCCCTTACGGCCAACATATTGAACATTTTTGTCTAGGGGAAGTTTTATCAGGACCCCTGCAATAGGCATGCATATGCATTGAAAACATATTTTTGATTGGACATGCATGGTTTTTGCATCATTTTTCCCATGCAGAAAATAAACATGCGCAAGAAAATGAGCCATACAAGTTTAATGATCATTTTCTCATTGAAATCAACAGTAACCGTTGTAAGCATATTTTAACTGATTTTATATGGCACATAATCCAACACAAAAGACCTCTAGATTAACTATAAACAATAGTTTTATCATGGAATGCATTTATCTTGGACAAGAATAGTTATGCAATGAACAGATCATAACAATAATTGCCAATGTAAGGACTTGTACTATGTGTTTTTCACTGGCCAGAAAACAGACATAATATATTCTATGAGCCTTTTTTATATCAGGACTTTGCTAACGTTGATGGTTTTGGGGGGGGGGGGGGGTGTTATTTTATTTTCTTTTGTGGACAGAACTCGCCCGTTCATGTGAATGGGTCAGTAAAAATACAGTTATATTCTAATGCTGTTGAGCTTTTACTAACTAATGGTAGAAGAAGCTTGAGAAACAGCCATCAGTATTTATTTTTTATTTAAAAAAAGAAAAACTAATGAACAATACTTGAAAATCACTGATGTTTGTACTCTGCTTAAGGCCTCATTCAGACATCCACATTTCGCGTATTAGTTCTTTCCATGTTTTTCACTGATAGTACTCGTACTTGTGATAGTCTGGGGCCATTCACATGTCCATTTTTTTTTTTCGTGGTCCGCAGACGTTTGACTTTGATCCGTGTGCACCCTGTTTTTAATGGACTGTCAGAAAGGAAAAGGTAAGAGGAAACATCTTTTTTTTTTTCCCCACGTACGAGAAAAACTGATGACACTGGGAGAACACTCTGATCAAAATATTCAGGGTTTTTTTCTTCATACTTGAGAAAATCAAACGTCTGAATGAGGCCTAAGGTTTAGGTAAGACAGCACAGCTGAATGTACCACCAATCCATGGCCACCAATAGCTGCATGATTTTGATAGTAAATTGTAAAGGCATTGGCCAGTACAGGTGGGTGTAGTTAGGCAGTATGCATTAAGTTGCACCATCCAGTTTCACCCCATGGTTGCCATGCATTTTTGTTTATTTTTGCTGCAAAATAAACCCTACAGTGGCTTTGCCGTGATTTGGTTAACAATGCAATGTGACAGCAGTGTGTGAATGCAGCCTTAAGGTGTTCAGGGATATTTAATCTTTTCACTTGTCCCTTGTTATCTTGTGCTATTCAAACCAGCTAGTATTGGAAGTTTTGAGAATCATATTGCTGTGTTATATAAGTACCTCTTTAAATGTAATCCTTTTCGTGTCATTGCAATTATCTTTTATATTATGCAATCTTTTGCGATTATTCAATTTACACAGATGACACAAATTACCAAAAGCATAGCTTGAACCAAAGAAAGGCTGTTAAATAAAATTGACTTTTGTTCCTTGTACCAAGACAGTGGTGTGGACTGACCCTGACATTTGTGCTTTAATAATAATGTCTCTGTGCACCTACGTGCAGTCTAGTCAACTACATTCATTCTTTTGATCGATTATATGTAGGTCGTCAAGATGAAAAGATGATTCCTACATCTTCTTTATAGTAGTATGGTTCAGGCTGCCTGGCTTTTTTAATTGTATTTCTTTTTTCTTTTTAAAGGGACTCTGTCAGCACAGATAGACTTTTCAAACCAAGTACAGGTGCTCGGTGCACCTTTGCGTAGCCAAATATTTATATGCACCTTCCCACTTATTTGTTTTCCATCTATCTCTGACCTTCTCTGGTTCTATAAAGTCAGAACTGTCAATCAAAGAAGAGGTGGGTTGGCGATAAAGGGGAAACAAGTAGGTGAGAAGGTGCACTTCATTATTTGGCCACACCAAGGGTGCACCGAGCACCAGTATTTGGTTTGAACAGTCGTCATGTGCTGACAGTCCCCTTTAAGTTTGACTGGATTTGATTTGATACGTGACATATTAGTGGGTTACCGTTCATATTAGGCTGTACACGTCTCGGTTCTACGTTTAGTAGAAAGTTTTATTTTTGAGAGCTGATGGAGCATTGATTTAATGCCACGTGATCTTTTTCTGTTCAGCTCTCTAGCTTTGCTGGCTGCAATACTGGGTTTGTTTGCTTGTGCTTTATGTGCTTGTTCCAGGTAACCAAGTATAATGCCAAGAGTCAGTGTACCAGTCCAAATTAAATAGCTTACACTTGCGCTTGTTTTCCAGGCATCAATTTCCCAAGCTGAAAAAAATCAGTGACAGCGTGCAGACATTCAGTAGTTCCTTATACTCAGTTCATTCCTTATCGTGTCTCATGCAAGAGACCTTTAGGGCATGCGCACATGTTGAGTTTTGTGGGCAGAAATTTCTGCATTTCTTGGCAGGAAAACGCAGCCTCAAAAACATTGCGCTTTTGGTGCGTTTTTTTAGTGCATTCAATGGGTGAAAAAAACAGGCAAAAACGCACAGAATTGACACACGGCAGATTATTTTCTGCACCAAATCTGCAAGTCAAAAATACTCAACGTGTGCATGACACTTCAGGTTTCTCATTCACTTTGCTAGCATCAGGTTTTGCTAGCAAATCTGCATGGCAAAAACGCACCAAATGTGCAACGTGTGCACACAGCCTTAGGCTATGTGCCCACTATGCAGAAATGCTCAGGATTTTTTCCTGAGCGTTTCTGCATCTCCCTGGCAGAAAAAACGCATGCGGATTGTACATGTGTTTTTCCTGCCAGGGACATGCGGATGTGAAGCGTTCTTAACATGCATTTCCGCATGCGGGTTGACAAGCTTTCCAAGCGATTTTAGCATGACTTGGAAAGTGCTTATCAACTTGGTCACACTATATAAATCCATGCAAACGGCATGGATTTATATAGTGTGACCGTAAAAGAATGGTAAAAAATAAAAAAATAAATCTATACTTACCTTCTGATGGCCCCCGGAGTCTTGCTTTGCTCCCTCCTGGCTTGCCGGCAGCTCGCGGTACACTACACTGAAGGACCTGCGGTCACATGACTATGACGTCAGCGCAGGTCCTTCAGTCCACCGCGATCTGCCGGCAAGCGAAGACGAGGAGACCGGGGGCCATCAGAAGGTAAGTATAATGTTTTTATTTTTTTTTTATTTTTATTTTTTTACAGGTTCTATGGTACCCGTTTCCTGAGGAGAGTCTCCTCTAGACCTGGATACCATCCGCACATTGGAACGCATGGAATGCGCATCTGCAGATGTAGTCTTGCGGAATCGATTCAATGCAAGTCAATGGCGGTGAAAACGCCACTCTTCCGCAAAATAATTGGTAGTGCTGCGTTTTTTTCCGCAATGATAACCCGCAGCGGAAATTTCCGCAGCATGTGCACAGCACATGCAGATTATCATTGGGGAACACGGCAGGCCTTCTACCATGTATTTTTTAAGCTTTTCTGCATGGTTTTTGCCACTGTGGAAACACTTAACGCATTGTGGGCACACAGCCTTAAAGAAGTTTTGGTAGAAACAAACAAATAGTAATGTACTCGTAACAGTCATCACTTTGCTCCTTCTCCCACTGTACATGCTAAACCTAAATAACAAATGTGACTACATCTACAGCGATATAGAGGGTATGAATGATCAATTGGTAATAAAAAAAGGATCAAAGTTTATTGAGCATTATATATTATTAATATTAAGAGCTAATCAATAAACTTTACCTAAATAGAAGAGCATCTCCAGCAATGAATCCTTAGGTAAGTAAAAATATTTTTTATTTAGAAAAAATATAACAAAACAGATATAACAATAGCAGGCCAGACTCCAGAAGAAAATACCGGAACCTACACGTTTCGAAAAGAGGGGAAAAAAAATTTAAGTACCAGAAACCACCAATGTAGATATAAAAGAGTTATTTATTGGAACAATTCTCATTAAAAATAGTCATTACCATATACAAACAGGTCACATAAGGAGAAACAAATAGGCTGGGGAGCCACCAAACAAATCCAAAATGTAAAGTAGCAACTATCAGACCCCCCCCACCCCAACGATCATAGAGCCCCTGTCCTCAAAAAAGGCAAGAAGCATGAGTTATAGGCCCCACATGATGAATAGTCCACACGGGTAGCTTTGGAATTGCTGACAAGGCGATGAATACATCAATCACTGTGGGTGTAAAATGGTTGGCATGAGCCCTCAAAAGGCACAATGGCAATGCTGTAAAAACAAGACACAGAACAAAAAATTAAAAAATGGAAATTGCAAGAAAAGAGTAAACTATTGGACCAAGTCATTCATCAAAATAGAGAGATGATTGCGCAAAGCCGCAGCTGTTTTATAAAAAGAGGCAAAACGAATCTTTTCATTGAGACCAATAGGTGACAAAGTATTCAACGAGGAAATCCAGCGGCATTCCCATTGAGCAAGAATTTGCTTAGCATTCCCCCCTCTAATGCCACAGGTAACTTTGTCTATGCCGTGCAGCCTACGCATTTTGTCATATATACTTAAGCATGGTTACCGAAACGCGTAGGTTGCCCTATTTTCTTCCAGAGTCTGGCCTGCTATTGTTATATCTTTTTTTATATATATTTTTTCTAAATAAAGATTTTTACTTACCTAAGGATTTATTGCTGGAAATTCTCTTCTATTTATCTGCTATTTGCAGCCCTGACCAGGGCGGCTCCATGCGTGGTTCTTTCCTGTGGCAGCGGGTGTTACTTTTGCCGGAGAGCTGACTTAGTTTCTTTTTCTTCATTACCAATGAACTTTGATCTATTTCTATTACCAATTGATCATTCATACTCTGTATATCGCTCTAGGTTTAGTTGCTCTAATTTAGGAAGTGATCATTTCGTATTAGTGAGGTATTTTTTTGTACAGTTTTTAAAAAACGTGATGTGATCCAAGCCTGTGTACCATTAATATCTTTAATGGTTCTGCCCTTGCTGTCCAGGAAATTGGCACGTTGCTGGGCTTTTATTTATACACAATAGACAGTCTGATGAGCGAGAGCTTCAGGAGGAGGGAGGGCAGCAGTCTGAGTCCATGAGGAGACATGGGGTGCACTTCCCACTACATCAGAGTCCCTGTTTGGACATGAGTAGTGATGAATGAGTATGTTCGGTTTACCCTTTCGGCGAGTCTGCTCGGGCGAGTACCGAGTATCTTCAGCGTGCTCGGTGATATGTTTGAATCACTCCCGTGTGCATTATTTGCGACTGTTTGACAGCTTTAATACATGTGAGCAATGCTTGTTTCTTAAGCATTCCTCACATGTATTAAAGCTGTCAAACAGTCGCAAATCATGCACACGGGAGTGATTCAAACATATCACTGAGCACGCTGAAGATACTCGCCCGAGCAGACTCGCCGAAAGGGTTAACCGAACATACTTGCTCATCGCTAGACATGAGCTAAAATTTTGTCAAAAATCTCAGTTCTGTCCTGATGGAACTGAGCTAAAAAGCAGTCAAACAGCAAGCAGAGAGGAAAATGAATAGCGGGTAGGCATCACTTGTAATTGCTGACTTACATATTATTTGTATCTCCTTTCTGGGCAGTTACTTTAATTTCTTAGCCTACATACACAATAGGAAGAATAGTATTGGGACATCCTAATTACGAAATGCAGGTTTTTCACTCAGTCCCATTGCGAGAGGTGTATAAAATCCAGTCTGTAGTCATGCAGTCGGCCTTTTCCAAAATTTGCAAAAGAAAAGGTCTGTTTAAAGAGCTCACTGAATTTGAGTGTTGCCCTGTAATAGGAGTCACTGTTTGCAACAAGTCAGTTTGGGAAATTTTTTCCCTCATAAATATTCAACATTCCATTTTGAGTGATATTATTGAACCACATCAACAAAGTGGCAGAATATGGTCACCCAATGCCAAAGTGCATAAAAGTTCCCAACACCCTACTGACTCCGCTGCACCATTCCAAACATCCAAGGGCGTTTAAATCCGAGGAAAAACTGTGCTACAGGGGTTTCATGTCATGGGTTTCCATGGCCGAGCAGCTGCATGCATGCCTTACACCACCAAGCATAATGCAAAGCATGTGATAAAGTGGTGTAAAACACAATGCCACTACAGCAAAGGAAATGTGTTCTGTGGAGTGAAAAATCACACGTCTTTGTCAACCCCTCTTTTTTTTTTTTTCCAGCATGACTGCCCAACTGCACAAGAACGTTCCATAAAGACAAAGATGGGGGGAGGCGTTTGGTGTGAAATTACTTAAAAAGCCTGCACAGATCCCTGGCCTCAATCTCATCAAATACCTTTGGGATGAACTAGAACAGAGATTGTGACTCAAGCCCTCTCATCCAACATCGGTATTTGACCTCATATGCTCTTCTGGAAGTATGGACAATATTCCCACAGTCAGACTGTTGTAAAAAGTGTTCCCAGAAGAGTGAAAACTGCTATAGCTGCAAAGGAAGGGGGAACCACACCATATTAATGCCTATGGATTTAGAATGGGATTCCATACAAGCTTCTGTAGGTGTGATGTGTAGAAGTCACGATACCTTTCTACATAGAGTATATGTTTGATGCTAGTATTTGCAGGACACACTAAACTTGTGTTTTGTCCAGTTAGATAACTTTAGATTGCAAAAGAAAAAACTTTTTACCCCGTAGGCTGCATCAACAGCATCAACACACTGAGTCCGCAGTAATGTATTTCTTGCCGTGATCGCAGTAAGATAACAGAATTTTGCAACCAAAAAAGGAACATGAGAGTAACGTGAATACAGCCTTATAGATTTTTGAACTGTAACAGCGTTCTGTGAAAGTTTGTGAATTCTTTAGAATTTTCCATTTTTCTGCAAAAAAAAATTTTCACACGGGCCATAAAATTAGATGGAGAGAACCAAATAAAGTTAAACATATTAGACTTTGTGATTTTGTAAATAAGGAAAGTGATCCCACTATCACATATCTGTGAGTGACAATAGAAGATCATTTGAAGGTAAAATGAATCTAGTGTTTTCAATCAATGGGGTGATAGGTGTGAGTGGGGGCAGCCGATTGCTTTTAAAGAACAGCGCACTATAAAAGTCTGATCTTCACAACCTCTTTTTGTCAAAGTGTCTCATGGCACTAACAAAAAAAAGATTTCTAAAGAATTCAGAACGGTAAATTAAATGAGAAGCATTATGTTTGCAGAAAGAAAAATACTACATTACAGCCTAAAACCTCATACCATCTGTGATACACGGTAGTGTAAGTATCAAGGTTTGGGTCTCTTTTGCCGAGTCTCGGCGAGGACGGCTTGCCACTGATGGAACAATCAATTCTGAGTTATACCAGCAAATTCTAAAGAAAAATGTCAGGCACCTCTCAAAAGAATATTAGTCATGTAGCAAGACAAAGACCCAAAGCACACAAATACTTCTACAAAGGAATGGTTAAAGGGTAAATTATTTTATAAAATGTTTTATATATTATAGGCAACCATACAGTTTCTGAACGGTGAAGGTCAGTGTCCTTATCATACAGGAGCTGCGGACTCCAGAGCAGCGTTTTGAACAAATTGTGGGAGTCTATAATTTCGAAAATGTGGCTGTCACGCCTACAATATTATGTACAACAGTTTTAGGCAGATGTGGAAAAAATGTCAAAGTAAAAATGCTGTAACAAATAGAAATGTTAATAGTTTACTTTTTTTTATCAGTTAGCAAAATGAAAAGTGAACGAACAAATCTAAATCAAATCAATATTTGGTGTCACCACCATTTTACCTGCAAAACCGCATAAATTCTCCTGGGTACACTTGCACACAGTTTTTAAAGGATTGCAAAACATATCAACCTAAATTTTACCACTAACCTAAAGTACAATGTATCATTAAAAAAAAAAAACAGTTTCGTCATCACTGGGATATCTAGAGGCATTCCAGAATTATTAGGACATAAAATGTTTTCTTCTGATGTCTTATTCCTGAGAAATCCATTTTTTTCTTCATATGTAATTGAGCTTTTTAGATCTATTGGCTGGATATAGATCTCCACAAGAATCTGCCTCCAGAGCTTATTTGAAATGAAAGGGGGTGTTAGCTGTATAAGACATGTAATGACTGATGGTCTGCTGTCCTGATCTCACGGCAGAGGTGTGTGTGATTATAACTAGCACAGTACAGCAGAGCTGAACTTTGTCTAATTATAAACACATTTGCAACTCTCCTCTCATAGTGCTGTAAGACCTGCTTTAAAGCTGTGCCTAATTACAAGTAACACTTCTTCAGCTTCCATCTCACAGGCTACTCGTGTGGAGGAAGGGCAGTACAGCAGAGATGACAGTACTATGAATAGAGAGCTGCAAATGTGTTTGTAATAAAAGTTCAGCTCTGCTGTACCATATTAATTATACTGGCACAGCTCTGCAATGAGCTGAAGAGACCAAACTCAGTCATTACATACTTCACACTGGAAACATCCCTTTCATTTAAAATAAGCCCTGGAGGCAGATACTAAGGGAGATCAGTGCCCAGCCCATAGATCTATATAGCTCATTTAGATATTAAGAAAAACATTTATTTCTCTTGAATAAGAAGTGGGATCACATATCAAGGAATCATTTTGTTCAACTTTCTATGACCTGCATGTCCATATAGACTGTTTAGGAGGGTTGATCCTACTATCAGATTCCCTTTAAGATCCAAATTGGCACTGTCACTAAGGGGTTAAACTAACACACAAGAAAGGTATCACAATGTGGGCAGCACCGTGGCTCAGTGGTTAGCACTGCAGCCTTACAGTGTTGGCCTCCTGGGTTCAAATCCCACCAAGGACAACATCTGCAAGGAGTTTGTATGTTCTCCCCGTGTTTGCGTGGGTTTCCTCCGGGTTCTCCAGTTTCCTCCCACACTCCAAAGACATACTGATAGGGAATTTAGATTGTGAGCCCCAATGGGGATAGTGCCCATAATGTCTGTAAATCGCTGTGGAATTAATAGCGCTATATAAGTGAGTAAAATAAATAAACTTAATAAAACAAAAGCAATTGACTTTGTATAGTTAGCAGTGAGTTACACTTTTCTGCATATGGTTGTCTTTCTTTTAAGAACTCACTGTAATTTTCTGCCATTTAATGAACCCATAAACCAGCTTAAATCATAAAATGTGATAAAAGACTAGCAGCATTAAAGTCAGATTGAGGCAAGCTAGGCATAAAATCCATTTTGAGTTGGAAGCTTGAATGTTTAAGCGTGTCTCGCGGCTAGAGCTACATAAGAAGTGGCCTAGTTCCAGCCTCGAGCATTGACCATTCCCAAGAGCACAATGCTATTGTGGAAGTAAACAGTGAAGAGGACTTTTCGCAACATGTGGTAATGGAGCTAAGTGAAAGGTTTTCAACAAGGAATAAGCTGCCTGTTTACACACAAGCTTTATTCATTCCCATCTCTGACGTTTGACCTGAGAGAGCAGTTGTCCACTTTTCTGGGTATTGTTTATTAGCATACAGATTAAAGCCCAGTCATGTTTTATCTGCTATTAATGTTACTATAGATAATCCCCTGTGACCTCCTGCAAAGTTCTATCATCAGTGTGGAAAAACAATGTCGTGTGATGTTCCAATATTTGTTCCGTCATTCACAAGGTCATCTATCTAAAAACAGTAGGCAAATTCTGTTGCTGTGCACCACTGGAAATAAAGTTTTCCCACCACATGTCATGTTCTCCGGTAGTTAAATCAACTTTACCTCAAGGTTCTATACTTTTGTGTAGAAACAAATCCTAATAACTGTATGATAGGAGGTACCAGTGCCCTCTCCTCTGGTGCAGGCAGCTGCTGGGCCAGGAATAACTCAGCCAGTGGGCAGAGAGGGGGGTTCTGTGACCGCTGACTTATTAAGGAGTGCTGTTCTGAGCTCCTGAGGCAATGACACGGTATTGCTGACGAAGATTCATCACACAGCGACAATGCATGGAATATTTTCCACTTCCCTTTAAATGCTTCCTTATTTGAGCATCTGCTAATACACTACTGTGTTCTGGTTGGTAATGTATGCGCTCCTTGGGAAAGGTAAATCTAGGTGAAGTTAAAGAAAGAGTGACCTTGTTAACGGATAGCTAGTGAACGTGATACGAGCAGAAGCTTCACATCTAGACATAGGGTTACAATATCTGTGACAAGACGACTCCCTCGGCTCTCTGGAGGCAGACACAGGACACACGGTTTGGGTAAGCTTCCTGCGGGTTTATTGTGCGGCATAAACTCCAGCAGGGTCCCAATAAAATAAACAATCCCTCTTGGGGTTAACGGGGAAACAAAAGATGAAAATATAACACAGTCCTCTTAGCCAGCAAGGCCTTTGTCAGCTGCAGATAGCCTTGTGAAGTATCCGCAACACCAGTCCTCCGGTGTTGCTCTCTGGTGTCAGCCACACACAGCCTGGAGACCTTAATCTCCAGAACACTGTTTTTTCCCCTCTTCTCCCTCAACCATCTCAACGGGCCATGGTCTGATACTAATTTAAACTTCCGGCCTAGTAGGTAATATTTTAGTGTATCCACGGCCCATTATATGGCTAAACACTCTTTCTCTACTATTGCGTAGTTCTCTCAGGATGAAAGCTTTCGGCTCAGATAGAGAATGGGATGCTCTTCCCCATTTATCTCTTGAGAAAGTACGGCCCTTAGACCAACCTCTGAAGCGTCCGTCTGGACCACAAATTCTTACTTAAAGTCTGGCGCGACCAGGACCGGCTGCTTGCACAGTGCTAGCTTCAACTGTTGAATGGCGGTCTCTGTTTCTTCCGTCCATTTCACCATGGTTGATTTGGTGCCTTTTAGAAGATCCGTCAGTGGTGCGGCCATCATGGCGAAATTTGGGATAAACCGCCGGTAATATCCCACCATTCCCCATTGGGTTTGGCACGAGGACGATTGGGCTCGACCACCCACTCTTTGACTCCTCTATCACCCCAAAGTCTAACATCCTCTTCACCTCGGCCAAGATCACCTCCCGGTGTGCTTCTGGAATCCGGTACGGCTTCAGATTCATTGTTACATGTGGCTCTGTTTGCACTTCATCCTCTACCACCTGAGTATGCCCCGGCAACTCTGACAACAGCTCCCGATTCTGCTGTAGTAGTTCACAACACTGTTGCTTCTGGGCCGGTGACAGGGTCTCTAATAGTGACCTCCTCCACCTTGCCTTTGGGTGCGGCTCCCAGGCAAGGAGTTTCCACAGGTTCCTGGTCTCGCCACGGCTTGAGCAAGTTCACATGTTATATTTTATGTGGCTTTCTTCGGCCAGGCTGGTGGACTTTATAATTAACCTCGCTGACTTTCTCCACCACCTCGTATGGACCTTGCCATTTGGCCATGAACTTGCTCTCGACGGTAGGAATTAGCACCAAAACACTGTCTCGGGTTGGAACTGTCTTAGTCTCGTCGACCTGTTATATACCCTCGCCTGGGCTTCCTGCTCCTGGAGATGTTCCTTCACGATGGGCATCACCTTTGACATTCTCTCCTGTAACTGGGCGACATGTTTGATGATACTCCAGTGTGGTGTGGTATGACCTCGGCCCCCAGGTTTCCTTGGCAATGTCTAGGAGACCTCTTAGATGCCACCCATGTAGGAGCTCAAACGGAGAGAAGCCAGTGGAGGCTTGAGGAACTTCTCTGACGGAGAAAAGTAGAAATGGGAGCAGGTAGTCCCAGTCTCGCCCATCCTTTTCAACGACCTTCCTGAGCATCGCCTTTAAGGTCTTGTTGAAGCATTCCACTAGGCCGTCCATCTGCGGATGATAAACCAAGGTCCGAATCTGAGCTATCTGAAGAACTCTGCAAAACTCCTTCATCACCTTGCTCAGGAAGGGGGTTCCTTGGTCTGTCAGAATCTCTTTTGGCAGATCTGTTCGAGCAAAAATATGGACCACCTCTCGGGTATACTTTTACTGGACGAGTTCTTTAGGGGTACCGCTTTGTGGTACCAGGTCGCATAGTCCATTACCATCAGGATATATTGGTGGTCCCAAGCTGATTTAACTAAGGGACCCATGAGGTCCATGGCAATCCTATCAAAGGGAACCTCTATCACAAGTAGTGGAACTAAGGGGCTACAAAAGTGGGAAGAGGGAGAGGTTATTTGGCAGGTGAGGCAGAACCTACAATAGTTCTGAATTTCTCGGTAACACCCTGGCCAATAAAACCTCAGTATCCTTTCCTGAGTTTTCTCGACACCTAGGTGTCCCCCTAGAACATGTGAATGGGCCATATCTAGTACCCTCCGTCTGTATGGCCCTGGCACTAACAGCTGTTCCACTATCTCACCGCCCTTTAGTTTGGCCACCCAATATAGCAACTCCCCCTGCACTAAAAAAGTGGGGGAACCTGGTGTCGGCCCCCGGCTTCTGGGAAACCCCATTACATAAAGTAACCTGGTCAAATGCCCCCTTTATGGTCAGGTCTCAAATTTGAGCAGTCCCAAAGCTCTGGGATGTATCAGGTCCTTAACCACCCCGACTTTGTGGGATTGGGCACCACAGTCTGTTCCCACTGTCACTGTGGCCACGGGATAGTACTTGGCATCGCCATGGATGTACCGAACGCCCACAGTTTTGAAAGGGATCAACTGGTGGGGAAGGGTAGCCTGATTAAGGTTACCAGACGCACATGCCTGCGGCCCCTCGCCAGGTTAACAGTCCACACTGCAGGTTGGGTAAGCATAATAGGAGGCCCTTCTGCCTAGGATGCAGTCCATGGGCTCAGGGGACATATGACACCTGGCGGCTACGTGTCCAGGGTTGTGACACCGCCAACAGACTATATCCTTAACCTCAGTCCTTGTGGCACCTTCAGTGGGAGTGGGACGCCCCCCAGTGGTGGCTGTAGACCCCTTCCGTGGTGAACCTGCCCCCTTTTGGGTATCCCAATATGGAGAAGTGATTATATCCGGTTTAACCAGGAATTTCTCAACCACCTGGTACCTCTCTACCAGGGCGATGAAGTCATCTGCGTTCTGGGGATCACCCTGGGCAACCCAGGTCCGTACTGGTTTGGGAAGGGAATGCACGAATCTGTCAATCACCACCCGCTCAACCATCTGTGCCGGAGTGGAGGACTCTGGTTGCAACCACTTCTGAACGAGATGCAGTAGGTCAAACATCTGCGAGCGAGGGGGTTTGTCGCTGGCATATGCCCAGTGATGGAATCGTTGGGCTCTCACCTCCATATTCACTTCCAGGCGTGCTAAGATTTCTGTCTTTAGCTTGGCATATTCCTTGGCATCCTGCAGTGCCAAGTCGTAATATGCCTTTTGGGGTTCACCAGACAAATATGGCGCAAGAACCTCTGCCCACTGTTCTGGTGGAAGTCTCTCCCGATCAGCCACCCGCTTAAAGACAGTCAAAAATGCTTCTACATCATCCCGGGGGTCATTTTCTGCATGGCCCGTCTTACCGCCTTCCTGACGTGGGAATCATCAGTCGGCCCTGGAGGTGGGGCGGTCGCCCTGCCTTGGATGGCATCCGCCAGAAGCTGTATCTGCTGTTGCGCCTCCTGCTGGTGCTGCTTCTGCGCATTTTGCTGCAACTGGATCTGCTGAAGCAAAAGTTTGGTCGTCTCCTGGTGCTGCTGACTTTGCAAGTGCTGCTGGTGCATTTGTTGTTGGCTCTGCAGCAGGTGCTTAATGAGCTCCTCTGTGCTGCCAGTCTTCTCTGGCTGGGTGGCGGCCTGCACCTAGGACTTCCACCGTTTCTTATTACAGGCACACATGCTCCTGGGATCTTGCTCGCACTCTCACACCAACTGTGGTAAGACGACTCCCTTGGCTCTCCGGAGGCAGACGTACGGTTTTGGTAAGCTTGTTGCGGGTTTATTATGCGACATAAACTCCAGCAGCATCCCAATAAAATAAACAATCCCTCTTGGGGTTAATGGGGAAACAAAATATGAAAATATAACAGAGTCCTCTTAGCCAGCAAGGCCTTTGCCAGCTGCAGATAGTCCTGGGAAGTGTCCGCAACACAAGTCCTCGAGTGTGGCCCTCTGGTGTCAGCCACACACAGCCTGGAGACCTTAATCTCCAGACCACACACTCCACACAGGAAACAAACTGACTGAACACTTATACCCTGTTCAGCCACACCCTGAGGGGAGGTATGGGGAATGACTTCCCTCCCATCTCTATGTCATTCCCATAAAACCACACCCTTTTAAATAGGTAACACCCAGCATATAATATGCTAGCAGAAAATCTATTGGTTTCAATTCACACAGGCCAGCAACCTGTGTGATACATACCTTCCCTAACATATAATACCAGTGACTCTGTCACATATCCTATAAGAACACTAGTCAGTATAAGTCCAGGTATAACGAGATTTCACAAACAAACTTATAGAGACTTGTTGACATTTCTAAGAATGTGGTATAAAGAGGTCCCTTTTTTTGCACAAAATGCATAGCCTGAGTAAAAAAAATAAGAATATTTTTGAGGTTGTAGCATGCTGACATAGCACACGCATCAGATCCCTTCCTGCCTTGTACTCTGTCCAAACTTCCATTTTCCTTACAAGACTTGCAACCTTTTCTCCAGCTCCTGTAGCAGCTAATACAGTTGCAGGCAAAAGCCTGCATAAAGGAGTCGCCCACCTTCAGGGCATTTTTTCCTCTTTTTTAACTTAAAGAAGTTGTCCAACCATGAAATTCAATTTTTTAAGCTATTCTGTGCTGTATTTTAATATTCAACACCCTATACATTTAGTTTTTTTGTTTCTGTCTTTCGTTCCTCCTGAATTTCACTTCATTCCCTGCATCCACTTTGTTTACCTGCAGCTCTACCAAATTTGACAGCTAACTGTGCTGTATTATCTAACATCACAGCCAGAGCTGGCACAGCCTGGACTCAGTGTCCAGCACAGCCCTCTGCCTGCCCACTGCACACTCACTCCAGTATTGGAAATAACCGAGCTTTGCCTTCAACTGTGGAAAGCAGCACAATCACTGCACTCCACATATATACCACATAATACACCTCAGTCTATAGTGTTGTGTATGTGTATATATATATATATATATATATATACACATACATACATACATACATACATACACAGGTGCATTCTATAGAGTCATTACAAACAGTGATCTATTTCAAGTGTTTATTTCTGTTAATGTTGATTATTGTGGCTTGCAGCCAATGAAAACACAAAAGTTATTATCTCAGTAAATTAGAATAATTAACAAAAAACACCTGCAAAGGCTTCCTACGCATTTTCAAAGGTCCCTTATTCGGTTTCAGTAGGCTCCACAATCATGGGGAAGACTGCTGACTTCACAGATGTCCAGAAGGCTGTCATTGACACACTCCACAAAGAGGGTTAGCCACAAAAGGTCATTTCTAAAGAAGCTGGCTGTTCACAGAGTGCTGTATCCAAGCATATTAATGGGAGGTTGAGTGGAAGGAAAAAGTGTGGTAGAAAAGGTGTGCAAGCAACCGGGATAAACGCAGTCTTGAAAGGATTGTTAAGAAAAGGCCATTCAAACATTTGGGGGAGATTCACAAGGAGTGGACTGCTACTGGAGTCATTGCTTCAAGAGCCACCGCACACAGACGTATCCAGGACATGGGCTACAAGTGTCGCATTCCTTGTGTCAAACCACTCATGACCAATAGACAACGCCAGAAGCGTCTTATCTGGACCAAGGAGAAAAAGACCTGGATGCCAAAACCAATCAAATTTTGAAAACTGACAGTGCTAGTGGGGGCCAAATAGTGACTGCTTTGTCTGTCGTTATGTAATATACACCCCATACATCTGCAACACTGAAGAAAATGAGTGAAATTGTTTCAAATAATAAAGACATTCAATTGATAGAGGGAGAGAGAATGATAGGGAGGTGCTAGAAGCAGCGGTGACAAACTCAGTCTGATTATCAGTAATACGGTATAGCTGACATCTGTTCTGCTGCATTTGTAATACAGTTGCACTTTTTACAGAAAAAAAGCGCAAAGATCATTGTCAAGAGATGGTGTGCTTACTTATCACAAGCAACTGTGCGGAGTTTTTGCATTTCTTTTGTAAAGGGGGTAGTGTTGAGCATTCCGATACTGAAATATCGGGTATCGGCCGATATTCGCGGTATCGGAATTCCGATACTTAATTCCGATACTTTTGCAATATCGTATACCGGAATCGGAAGTTCCCATAATGCAATGAGCCATTTTCATTTTATTCAGCCAATGAGGATCCTAAGAAGTGTGGGCACATCCTGTTAGGCATGTAGGCATCTTAACTAATGGCATGGCTGTGATTGGCTGCTGAAATGATGTCATGATGCACTATAAAAGCCGCCGCCGCCATTTTGAGCTCACTCTGCTGTGAATTCAGTTAGGGATAGGACGCTATTGTTCTGAGGGACAGTTTTAGCTACCTATTTGGTCTATTCTGCTTTACCCAAGCTACTTTATAAATCGCTGTGCCTTGCAGTGCTAGTGCACAGTTCTCTGTGCTGTTCACCGCTTTCTGCAAGGTCTCTGTGTGTGAGTGCAGCTCACCCTGTAGTGTGTGCTTCAGCCACGTCTGGTTATAGTGCACTCAGTGTGTGTCACTGCCTCATACATTGTCCTTTTTTGCCAATTCATAATTTTTCCTGATATCTCCTATTAGTGTGGTGGTTCCATCCGTATTCAGCTAAATTGGTTCCAAACACACTATATAGGAGTAGATAGAGAAATTTTTTTGGTCTTGCAGCACTAGTGCACAGTGCTCTGCATCTGTACTGTTCACCGCTGTCTGCAAGGTCTGGTGTGTGAGTGCAGCTCACCCTGTAGTGTGTGCTTCAACCACGTCTGGTTGTAGTGCACTCAGTGTGTGTCATTGCCTCATACATTGTCCTTTTTTGCCAATTCATAATTTTTACTGATTTCTCCTATTAGTGTGGTGGTTCCATCCATATTCAGCTAAATTGGTTCCAAACACACTATATAGGAGTAGTTAGAGGAGCCTTTCTGTAGCATTGGGCCC
Source organism: Phyllobates terribilis (assembly GCF_046119375.1). Lineage (NCBI taxonomy): Eukaryota > Metazoa > Chordata > Amphibia > Anura > Dendrobatidae > Phyllobates > Phyllobates terribilis. Next base: position 83,107,677 of record NW_027362769.1, read on the forward strand.
TGCAGCCCCAGCCAGATTAGTATTAGCCTATTTTTTGTAGCCTCATCTATTGCATTGTAGGTTACCTTCCTACATTGTAATAGCTACAAAAAGTTTGTGATACTATCGTTATTACATCTTTAGGCACATCCAGTGTCTTTTTGTGACAAAAAAAGCCTAAATAAAGTTCACCAAACACTCCACTTTACAGTTGTGTAGGCCACATTAGCTCATATTAAAGTCTAGTCCACACTTTATAAAATTAGTGTTTCTTATACCTGTTAGCAGCTGTTCAGGAATAAGCACACTAAGCCCTTAGTACTTTTCTGCCTATCTTTATCAGTCTACCAAGATGAAGAAGGCAGGGAGTAAGGCATGTGGGCGTGGGCGTGGGGGTGGGCGTGGAGTTTCTGCAGGGAGAGGACGTGAGGATTCTGTGCCTGCAGGGAGAGGACGTGGGGATTCTGTGCCTGCTGCGGGCACCAGTGACTCAGCATCCCCCAGTTTTACCAGGGAACAGTCCTTTATGCGCAGCTTTGTAGGAGCTAGCCGTACCCCACTGCTGCGGGAGGACCAAATTGAAGCCGTTGTCGGATGGATGGCAGCTAACGCATCAACTTCAATTAGTTCCTGATCCTCTCAGGTCCTGAGCACTGAAGAGCACCCATCTGTCTCTTCACCACCTGCCAAATTGCCCAGGCAGTCAGAGAGCCCTGGACAGGAGCCATCTCTACTTCTGTTCTCTGAATCTCTTGGCTTGGAAAGAGGGGGCCAGCCAAGCCGAATTCGAGAATTTGAAGAAGAGGTAGTATGCAGTGATGCGCAACCGTTTTGTCTCTCTGAATCTGAAGAGGCGGGTGGGCCAGTGCCTATGGTCAGCAGCACATCTCAGTACGCATCTGATGATGAGACTCAGGTGCCACTTTCTGGTGCTTACTGTGCTGTCGAGACTACCCAGGAGAAGCAGTTGTTTGAAGAGGGTGGTGTAGATGATGAGGTCCTTGACCCATCATGGCGTGAGGGACAGGAAGGTGGTGGGAGCAGCTCTGAGGAAGAGATTCCCTGAACAGCCCAAAAAGGAGGGAGAGGGAGGGGGCAGACTTGGTTGCCTGTAGCCTCCACTTCGGCACCCATTAGGAGCATGGCTCTTCCAAAATCCAAAGCGGGCGCTCCCAAGACTTGCAGTGCCTGGTCCTTTTTTGACACAGTTGCAGATGACATTTGCTTTGTCAAATGCAAGCTGTGTAATCAGAAGGTGAAAAGAGGGAAAAGTGTCAGCAACCTCAATACCACAAATATGTGGAAACATGTGCGGACCAAGCACGTGGTGGAGTTACAAAAACACACTGAAGACCTAGGCCAACCTACAGCGCCACCTACCACCTCTTCAGCTCGTGTTGTAGCCTCTTCCTCCAGCTCACACACAGCTGGTTCGGCTTCCTCACAGAATCGCCATGGAAGAATCTCTGGCACTGTTGTACAGAGACACAGTGTAATTCCACCCACAGCACCACTTTCCCAGTCATCCTCACACTCCCAGGCCAGTCTACAGCCATCGTTAGCACAGGCATGGGAGAAAAGGCGCCCATACTCGGCAAACCACCCCCGAGCACAGGCTCTGAATGCTGGCATTGCTAAACTACTGGCCCTTGAAATGTTATCATTCAGGCTGGTGGAGACTGACACATTCCGTAACTTTATGGCATTGGCAGTCCCACAATACAACGTGCCCAGCCGCTTTTATTTCAGCAGGCAAGCCGTCCCTGCCCTGCAACATCATGTGGAGGGAAAAATTAAACATGCGCTACAAAACGCCGTCAGTAGCAACGTCCACCTGACCACCGATGCGTGGACCAGTAAGCATGGACAGTGACGATACCTTTCCCTCACTGCCCATTGGGTAAATGTTGTGGAGCCGGGTACAGATCTTGAGAGTGGCGCTGTACGTGTTCTGCCAACTCCAAGGTTTGCAGGAATCCAGTCTGTACACATTGACTCCTCCTCATACTCCAGTTCCTCTGAATCAGTGCTGCAGGAGCCGTCACGGTCTACTTCCACATCGACCCGTGAACGGTTACCTGTTATGGTGACCAATATGAGCACAGCCTTGGCTAAATGTCAACAGGCCGTATTAAAATTAATTTCTTTGGGGAATCGAAGCCACACAGCGCAGGAGCTCTGGAATGCCATCAAGCAGCAGAGCGACGTGTGGTTTGTGCCAGCGAATCTCCAGCTAGGCATGGTAGTGTGTGACAATGGCTGAAATCTGGTGGCAGCTCTGGGCCTAGGCAACCTCACTCACATCCCATGTCTGGCACATGTGCTCAACTTGGTCGTGCAGAGTTTTTTGAGGGACTATCCGGATCTTGATGCACTGCTTCACAAGGTCCGCATAGAGTGCGCTCACTTGCGGCGTTCCAGCAATGCAAGATCACGCATTGCAGCTCTGCAGCGCCGATTACGTCTTCCGGAACATCGCATCATATGTGACCTACCCACCAGGTGGAATTCAACGTTACATATGTTGGAGAGGTTGTGTGAGCAGCAGGCAGCAGTAATGGAGTACCAGCTGCAGCAGGCGCAAACAAGTTGCAGTGCGCGCCGTTCACACTTCACCACCACTGAGTGGGCCTCTATGAAGGACATTTGCCACATTTTGCATGTCTTCGATTATTCCACGCGGATGGCGAGTGCAGATGATGCACTAGTCAGCATGACTATCCCCCTTATCTGCCTGCTTGAAAAAACACTGCAAGCACTAAGGGACGAGGTTTTGGAAGAGGTGGAGGATGAGGAGTCACAAATGCCATCTGCTTCTCTACAGTCTGCGCAACGTGGTTCCTCACAAAGGCCTAGGCAGGGGACACTTTGTGAGGAGGATGAGGAGGAGTCAATGGATGAGGAAGACATCTGTCCAGAGGAGGGAGGTACACAATGCTCTAGTAGTCAGTATCTAGAGCGAGGATGGGGTAATGCAGAGCAGGCAGAGATCACGCCTCAAGCAGGGGACAGCATTTCTTGGCCAGTTGGCAGTCTGCAGCACATGGTTGATTTCATGCTGCAGTGCCTGAGAAACGACCGCCGCATCGCCCACATTCTCAACACGGCTCATTATTGGGTGTCCACCCTCCTAGATCCTCGCTACCGGGACAACTTACAAAGCCTCATAACACCGTTGAACCGGGAGCGTAAAATGCGGGAGTACCAAGACGCACTGGTGCATTCCATCATGTTCTCCATTCCAACCGAGAGCAGTGCTGCTAGTGCTTTACAAAGCAGCTCAGTGCGTCGAGGCAGTGGAGGAAGCTCTGCACAAAGAGGGAGCAGAAGCAGCGCCTCAGCACAAGGCAAGACCAGTATGGACGAAATGTGGCAAAGTTTTGTGTCCCCGCCGCCACAAATGTCTACACCATCACAGACGGCTCCAGTCTGCAGGAGGCAACGTTTCCGTCAGATGGTGACAGACTACATGTCTTGCCCTCTTAGTGTACTCCCAGACGGCTCTTCTCCCTTCAAGTTTTGGGTCTGTAAGCTGGATACATGGCCAGAGCTTAGTCAGTATGCATTGGAGGTGCTAGCTTGCCCTGCTGCTAGTGTATTATTGGAACGCGTCTTTAGTGCCGCAGGTGGTGTACTAACAGACCGTCGCATGTGACTATCCTCCGATAACGTTGACCGGCTTACTTTTCTCAAAATGAACAAGGCCTGGATCTCTCATGAATTTGCCAGTCCTCTTCCAGAATAAATAATTGGTTGGCAGCAGTATCCAGGTCTCCTGTTCTGTTCATGTTTCTACCACCTGAACTGTAATCCCTGAGCTCCAACACCGCCAGTTGGCGCTCGGAAGTGCCGTCTGCACAGTCAACACTTGCTGCCGTGTCATTGGGTTTCAGTAACGTCAGCTGTTCCCCGGCTGTGCGGACGGCAATTTCTCCTGCTCTGTCCACATTCTCACTACTACAGATTTTAAAGTTGCTCCAATTACACCTCTGGCTCCTGTGTTTTCAGTATTATCCCTGAGCTCCAACACCGCCAGTTGGCGCTCGGAAGTGCCGTCTGCACAGTCAACACTTGCTGCCGTGTTATTGGGGTTCAGTAACGTCAGCTGTTCCCCTGCTGTGCGGACGGCAATTTCTCCTGCTCTGTCCACATCCACTGTACTACTGATTTAAAACCTCCTCCAAATACACCTCTGGCTCCTCTGTTTTCAGTATTATCCCTGAGCTCCAACACCGCCAGTTGGCGCTCGGAAGTGCCGTCTGCACAGTCAACACTTGCTGCCATGTTATTGGGGTTCAGTAACGTCAGCTGTTCCCCTGCTGTGCGGACGGCAATTTCTCCTGCTCTGTCCATATTCTCACTACTACAGATTTTAAAGTTGCTCCAATTACACCTCTGGCTCCTGTGTTTTCAGTATTATCCCTGAGCTCCAACACCGCCAGTTGGCGCTCGGAAGTGCCGTCTGCACAGTCAACACTTGCTGCCATGTTATTGGGGTTCAGTAACGTCAGCTGTTCCCCTGCTGTGCGGATGGCAATTTCTCCTGCTTTGTCCACATCCACTGTACTACTGATTTAAAACTTCCTCCAAATACACCTCTGGCTCCTCTGTTTTTAGTATTTACCCTGGGCTCCAATACCGCTAGTTGCTGCTCAGAAGTGCTGTCTGCACAGTCAACGCTTGCTGCCGTGTTATTGGGGTTCAGTAACGTCAGCTGTTCCCCTGCTGTGTGTCCGGCAAATTCTCCTGCTTTGTCTACATCCACTGTACTACTGATTTAAAACTTGCTCCAATTACACCTCTGGCTACACTCTGTTTTTAGTATTTACCCTGGGTTCCAGCACCGCCAGCTGGTTCTCAGTAGTTCCATTTGCTCTTGTACCTTCTACTACCCATCCGGGTTTCAGTACCGTCAGCTGGTTCTCGGCAGTGCCTTTGGATTAGGTGCCTCCTTCTCGGTATCCAAGTTCCACCAACGTCTGCTGGTTCTTGGTTGTGCTTTCTGGCACAGGTACCTCCTGCTTAGTAACCGAGTTCCAGTACCGTCAGCTGGTCTTCGGCAGTTCCATTGGCTCTTGTACCTTCTGCTACCCATCCGGGTTCCAGTACCGTCAGCTGGTCCTCGGTAGTTCCATTTGCTCTTGTACCTTCTACTACCCATCCGGGTTCCAGTACCGTCAGCTGGTTCTCGACAGTGACTTTGGCACGGGTACTCCCTCCTGCCCAGCCTGGTTCCAGCACGCCAGCTGTTTCCGGGTAGTTTCAACGTCACTTTGCCTCCAATGCGTTGTCCTGTCGTGTTGCGGTCGGGTTAGCCGACTCTATGGTGCCTGCAGTTTAGGTTACTCCTATGTGGGCTGCGGGATCTGGCAATGAAGGCTGGTTCCATAGTGCCAATAGGACAAGCACCCCCTGTAGGTCTGTGGGTTTTGGTAACTGCGGCTGGCTCGCGGCCTTGAACTTTTTTTTACATGGGTACCTTCTGCTACCCATCCGGGTTCCAGTACCGTCAGTTGGTTCTCGGCAGTGCCTTTGGATTAGGTGCCTCCTTCTCGGTATCCAAGTTCCACCAACGTCTGCTGGTCCTTGGTAGTGCTTTCTGGCACAGGTACCTCCTGCTTAGTAACCAAGTTCCAGTACCGTCAGCTGGTCTTCGGCAGTTCCATTGGCTCTTGTACCTTCTACTACCCATCCGGGTTCCAGTACCGTCAGCTGGTTCTCGGCAGTGTCTTTGGCATGGGTATTCCCTCCTGTCCAGCCTGGTTCCAGCACGCCAGCTGTTTCCGGGTAGTGTCAACGTCACTTTGCCTCCAATGCGTTGTCCTGTCGTGTTGCGGTCGGGTTAGCCGACTCTATGGTGCCTGCAGTTTAGGTGACTCCTATGTGGGCTGCGGGATCTGGCAATGAAGGCTGGTTCCATAGTGCCAATAGGACAAGCACCCCCTGTAGGACTGTGGGTTTTGGTAACTGCGGCCGGCTTGCGGCCTTGAACTTTTTTTTACATGGGTACCTTCTGCTACCCATCCGGGTTCCAGTACCGTCAGCTGGTTCTCGGCAGTGCCTTTGGATTAGGTGCCTCCTTCTCGGTATCCAAGTTCCACCAACGTCTGCTGGTCCTTGGTAGTGCTTTCTGGCACAGGTACCTCCTGCTTAGTAACCGAGTTCCAGTACCGTCAGCTGGTCTTCGGCAGTTCCATTGGCTCTTGTACCTTCTACTACCCATCCGGGTTCCAGTACCGTCAGCTGGTTCTCGGCAGTGTCTTTGTCACGGGTACTCCCTCCTACCCAGCCTAGTTCAAGCACGCCAGCTGTTTCCGGGTAGTGTCAACGTCATTTTGCCTCCAAAGCGTTGTCCTGTCGTGTTGCGGTCGGGTTAGCCGACTCTATGGTGCCTGCAGTTTAGGTGACTCCTATGTGGGCTGCGGGATCTGGCAATGAAGGCTGGTTCCATAGTGCCAATAGGACAAGCACCCCCTGTAGGACTGTGGGTTTTGGTAACTGCGGCCGGCTCGCGGCCTTGAACTTTTTTTTACATGGGTACCTTCTGCTACCCATCCGGGTTCCAGTACCGTCAGCTGGTTCTCGGCAGTGCCTTTGGATTAGGTGCCTCCTTCTCGGTATCCAAGTTCCACCAACGTCTGCTGGTCCTTGGTAGAGCTTTCTGGCACAGGTACCTCCTGCTTAGTAACCGAGTTCCAGTACCGTCAGCTGGTCTTCGGCAGTTCCATTGGCTCTTGTACCTTCTACTACCAATCCGGGTTCCAGTACCGTCAGCTGGTTCTCGGCAGTGTCTTTGGCACGGGTACTCCCTCCTGCCCAGCCTGGTTCCAGCACGCCAGCTGTTTCCGGGTAGTGTCAACGTCACTTTGCCTCCAATTCGTTGTCCTGTCGTGTTGCGGTCGGGTTAGCCGACTCTATGGTGCCTGCAGTTTAGGTGACTCCTATGTGGGCTGCGGGATCTGGCAATGAAGGCTGGTTCCATAGTGCCAATAGGACAAGCACCCCCTGTAGGACTGTGGGTTTTGGTAACTGCGGCCAGCTCGCGGCCTTAAACTTTTTTTTACATGGGTACCTTCTGCTACCCATCCGGGTTCCAGTACCGTCAGCTGGTTCTCGGCAGTGCCTTTGGATTAGGTGCCTCCTTCTCGGTATCCAAGTTCCACCAACGTCTGCTGGTCCTTGGTAGTGCTTTCTGGCACAGGTACCTCCTGCTTAGTAACCGAGTTCCAGTACCGTCAGCTAGTCTTCGGCAGTTCCATTGGCTCTTGTACCTTCTGCTACCCATCCGGGTTCCAGTACCGTCAGCTGGTTCTCGGCAGTGCGTTTGTATTAGGTGCTTCCTTCTCGGTATCCAAGTTCCACCAACATCTGCTGGTCCTTGGTAGTGCTTTCTGGCACAGGTACCTCCTGCTTAGTAACCGAGTTCCAGTACCATGAGCTGGTCTTCGGCAGTTCCATTGGCTCTTTTACCTTCTACTACCCATCCGGGTTCCAGTACCGTCAGCTGGTTCTCGGCAGTGTCTTTGGCACGGGTACTCCCTCCTGCCCAGCCTGGTTCCAGCACGCCAGCAGTTTCCGGGTAGTGTCAACGTCACTTTGCCTCCAATGTGTTGTCCTGTCGTGTTGCGGTCAGGTTAGCCGACTCTATGGTGCCTGCAGTTTAGGTGACTCCTATGTGGGCTGCGGGATCTGGCAATGAATGCTGGTTCCATAGTGCCAATAGGACAAGCACCCCCTGTAGGACTGTGGGTTTTGGTAACTGCGGCCGGCTCGCGACCTTGAACTTTTTTTTACATGGGTACCTTCTGCTACCCATCCAGGTTCCTGTACTGTCAGCTGGTTCTCGGCAGTGCCTTTGGATTAGGTGCCTCCTTCTCGGTATCCAAGTTCCACCAACGTCTGCTGGTCCTTGGTAGTGCTTTCTGGCACAGGTACCTCCTGCTTAGTAGCCAAGTTCCAGTACCATCAGCTGGTCTTCGGCAGTTCCATTGGCTCTTGTACCTTCTGCTACCCATCCGGGTTCCAGTACCGTCAGCTGGTCCTCGGTAGTTCCAGTTGCTCTTGTACCTTCTACTACCCATCCGGGTTCCAGTACCGTCAGCTGGTTCTCGGCAGTGACTTTGGCACGGGTACTCCCTCCTGCCCAGCCTGGTTTCAGCATGCCAGCTGTTTCCGGGTAGTGTCAACGTCACTTTGCCTCCAATGCGTTGTCCTGTCGTGTTGCGGTCGGGTTAGCCGACTCTATGGTGCCTGCAGTTTAGGTGACTTCTATGTGGGCTGCGGGATCTGGCAATGAAGGCTGGTTCCATAGTGCCAATAGGACAAGCACCCCCTGTAGGACTGTGGGTTTTGGTAACTGCGGCCGGCTCGCGGCCTTGAACTTTTTTTTACATGGGTACCTTCTGCTACCCATCCGGGTTCCAGTACCGTCAGCTGGTTCTCAGCAGTGCCTTTGGATTAGGTGCCTCCTTCTCTGTATCCAAGTTCCACCAACGTCTGCTGGTCCTTGGTAGTGCTTTCTGGCACAGGTACCTCCTGCTTAGTAACCGAGTTCCAGTACCGTCAGCTGGTCTTCGGCAGTTCCATTGGCTCTTGTACCTTCTGCTACCCATCCGGGTTCCAGTACCGTCAGCTGGTCCTCGGTAGTTCCAGTTACTCTTGTACCTTCTTCTACCCATCTGGGTTCCAGTACCATCAGCTGGTTCTCGGCAGTGACTTTGGCATGGGTACTCCCTCCTGCCCAGCCTGGTTCCAGCACGCCAGCTGTTTCCGGGTAGTGTCAACGTCACTTTGCCTCCAATGCGTTGTCCTGTCGTGTTGCGGTCGGGTTAGCCGACTCTATGGTGCCTGCAGTTTAGGTGACTTCTATGTGGGCTGTGGGATCTGGCAATGAAGGCTGGTTCCATAGTGCCAATAGGACAAGCACCCCCTGTAGGACTGTGGGTTTTGGTAACTGCGGCCGGCTCGCGGCCTTGAACTTTTTTTTACATGGGTACCTTCTGCTACCCATCCGGGTTCCAGTACCGTCAGCTGGTTCTCGGCAGTGCCTTTGGATTAGGTGCCTCCTTCTCGGTATCCAAGTTGAACCAACGTCTGCTGGTCCTTGGTAGTGCTTTCTGGCACAGGTACCTCCTGCTTAGTAACCGAGTTCCAGTACCGTCAGCTGGTCTTCGGCAGTTCCATTGGCTCTTGTACCTTCTACTACCCATCCGGGTTCCAGTACCGTCAGCTGGTTCTCGGCAGTGTCTTTGTCACGGGTACTCCCTCCTGCTCAGCCTGGTTCCAGCGCGCCAGCTGTTTCCGGGTAGTGTCAACGTCACTTTGCCTCCAATGCGTTGTCCTGTCGTGTTGCGGTTGGGTTAGCCGACTCTATGGTGCCTGCAGTTTAGGTGACTCCTATGTGGGCTGCGGGATCTGGCAATGAAGGCTGGTTCCATAGTGCCAATAGGACAAGCACCCCCTGTAGGACTGTGGGTTTTGGTAACTGCGTCCGGCTCGCGGCCTTGAACTTTTTTTTACATGGGTACCTTCTGCTACCCATCCGGGTTCCAGTACCGTCAGCTGGTCCTCGGTAGTTCCAGTTGCTCTTGTACCTTCTTCTACCCATCCGGGTTCCAGTACCGTCAGCTGGTTCTCGGCAGTGACTTTGGCACGGGTACTCCCTCCTGCCCAGCCTGGTTCCAGCACGCCAGCTGTTTCCGGGTAGTGTCAACGTCACTTTGCCTCCAATGCGTTGTCCTGTCGTGTTGCGGTCGGGTTAGCCGACTCTATGGTGCCTGCAGTTTAGGTGACTTCTATGTGGGCTGCGGGATCTGGCAATGAAGGCTGGTTCCATAGTGCCAATAGGACAAGCACCCCCTGTAGGACAGTGGGTTTTGGTAACTGCGGCCGGCTCGCGGCCTTGAACTTTTTTTTTACATGGGTACCTTCTGCTACCCATCCGGGTTCCAGTACCGTCAGCTGGTTCTCGGCAGTGCCTTTGGATTAGGTGCCTCCTTCTCGGTATCCAAGTTGAACCAACGTCTGCTGGTCCTTGGTAGTGCTCTCTGGCACAGGTACCTCCTGCTTAGTAACCGAGTTCCAGTACCGTCAGCTGGTCTTCGGCAGTTCCATTGGCTCTTGTACCTTCTACTACCCATCCGGGTTCCAGTACCGTCAGCTGGTTCTCGGCAGTGTCTTTGTCACGGGTACTCCCTCCTGCTCAGCCTGGTTCCAGCGCGCCAGCTGTTTCCGGGTAGTGTCAACGTCACTTTGCCTCCAATGCGTTGTCCTGTCGTGTTGCGGTCGGGTTAGCCGACTCTATGGTGCCTGCAGTTTAGGTGACTTCTATGTGGGCTGTGGGATCTGGCAATGAAGGCTGGTTCCATAGTGCCAATAGGACAAGCACCCCCTGTAGGACTGTGGGTTTTGGTAACTGCGGCCGGCTCGCGGCCTTGAACTTTTTTTTACATGGGTACCTTCTGCTACCCATCCGGGTTCCAGTACCGTCAGCTGGTTCTCGGCAGTGCCTTTGGATTAGGTGCCTCCTTCTCGGTATCCAAGTTGAACCAACGTCTGCTGGTCCTTGGTAGTGCTTTCTGGCACAGGTACCTCCTGCTTAGTAACCGAGTTCCAGTACCGTCAGCTGGTCTTCGGCAGTTCCATTGGCTCTTGTACCTTCTACTACCCATCCGGGTTCCAGTACCGTCAGCTGGTTCTCGGCAGTGTCTTTGTCACGGGTACTCCCTCCTGCTCAGCCTGGTTCCAGCGCGCCAGCTGTTTCCGGGTAGTGTCAACGTCACTTTGCCTCCAATGCGTTGTCCTGTCGTGTTGCGGTTGGGTTAGCCGACTCTATGGTGCCTGCAGTTTAGGTGACTCCTATGTGGGCTGCGGGATCTGGCAATGAAGGCTGGTTCCATAGTGCCAATAGGACAAGCACCCCCTGTAGGACTGTGGGTTTTGGTAACTGCGTCCGGCTCGCGGCCTTGAACTTTTTTTTACATGGGTACCTTCTGCTACCCATCCGGGTTCCAGTACCGTCAGCTGGTCCTCGGTAGTTCCAGTTGCTCTTGTACCTTCTTCTACCCATCCGGATTCCAGTACCGTCAGCTGGTTCTCGGCAGTGACTTTGGCACGGGTACTCCCTCCTGCCCAGCCTGGTTCCAGGACGCCAGCTGTTTCCGGGTAGTGTCAACGTCACTTTGCCTCCAATGCGTTGTCCTGTCGTGTTGCGGTCGGGTTAGCCGACTCTATGGTGCCTGCAGTTTAGGTGACTTCTATGTGGGCTGCGGGATCTGGCAATGAAGGCTGGTTCCATAGTGCCAATAGGACAAGCACCCCCTGTAGGACAGTGGGTTTTGGTAACTGCGGCCGGCTCGCGGCCTTGAACTTTTTTTTTACATGGGTACCTTCTGCTACCCATCCGGGTTCCAGTACCGTCAGCTGGTTCTCGGCAGTGCCTTTGGATTAGGTGCCTCCTTCTCGGTATCCAAGTTGAACCAACGTCTGCTGGTCCTTGGTAGTGCTTTCTGGCACAGGTACCTCCTGCTTAGTAACCGAGTTCCAGTACCGTCAGCTGGTCTTCGGCAATTCCATTGGCTCTTGTACCTTCTACTACCCATCCGGGTTCCAGTACCGTCAGCTGGTTCTCGGCAGTGTCTTTGTCACGGGTACTCCCTCCTGCTCAGCCTGGTTCCAGCGCGCCAGCTGTTTCCGGGTAGTGTCAACGTCACTTTGCCTCCAATGCATTGTCCTGTCGTGTTGCGGTTGGGTTAGCCGACTCTATGGTGCCTGCAGTTTAGGTGACTCCTATGTGGGCTGCGGGATCTGGCAATGAAGGCTGGTTCCATAGTGCCAATAGGACAAGCACCCCCTGTAGGACTGTGGGTTTTGGTAACTGCGTCCGGCTCGCGGCCTTGAACTTTTTTTTACATGGGTACCTTCTGCTACCCATCCGGGTTCCAGTACCGTCAGCTGGTTCTCGGCAGTGCCTTTGGATTAGGTGCCTCCTTCTCGGTATCCAAGTTCCATCAACGTCTGCTGGTCCTTGGTAGTGCTTTCTGGCACAGGTACCTCCTGCTTAGTAGCCAAGTTCCAGTACCATCAGCTGGTCTTCGGCAGTTCCATTGGCTCTTGTACCTTCTGCTTCGCATCCGGGTTCCAGTACCGTCAGCTGGTCCTCGGTAGTTCCAGTTGCTCTTGTACCTTCTACTACCCATCCGGGTTCCAGTACCGTCAGCTGGTTCTCGGCAGTGACTTTGGCACGGGTACTCCCTCCTGCCCAGCCTGGTTCCAGCACGCCAGCTGTTTCCGGGTAGTGTCAACGTCACTTTGCCTCCAATGCGTTGTCCTGTCGTGTTGCGGTCGGGTTAGCCGACTCTATGGTGCCTGCAGTTTAGGTGACTTCTATGTGGGCTGCGGGATCTGGCAATGAAGGCTGGTTCCATAGTGCCAATAGGACAAGCACCCCCTGTAGGACTGTGGGTTTTGGTAACTGCGGCCGGCTCGCGGCCTTGAACTTTTTTTACATGGGTACCTTCTGCTACCCATCCGGGTTCCAGTACCGTCAGCTGGTTCTCGGCAGTGCCTTTGGATTAGGTGCCTCCTTCTCGGTATCCAAGTTCCACCAACGTCTGCTGGTCCTTGGTAGTGCTTTCTGGCACAGGTACCTCCTGCTTAGTAACCGAGTTCCAGTACCGTCAGCTGGTCTTCGGCAGTTCCATTGGCTCTTGTACCTTCTGCTACCCATCCGGGTTCCAGTACCGTCAGCTGGTCCTCGGTAGTTCCAGTTGCTCTTGTACCTTCTTCTACCCATCCGGGTTCCAGTATCGTCAGCTGGTTCTCGGCAGTGACTTTGGCACGGGTACTCCCTCCTGCCCAGCCTGGTTCCAGCACGCCAGCTGTTTCCGGGTAGTGTCAACGTCACTTTGCCTCCAATGCATTGTCCTGTCGTGTTGCGGTCGGGTTAGCCGACTCTATGGTGCCTGCAGTTTAGGTGACTTCTATGTGGGCTGCGGGATCTGGCAATGAAGGCTGGTTCCATAGTGCCAATAGGACAAGCACCCCCTGTAGGACTGTGGGTTTTGGTAACTGCGGCCGGCTCGCGGCCTTGAACTTTTTTTTACATGGGTACCTTCTGCTACCCATCCGGGTTCCAGTACTGTCAGCTGGTTCTCGGCAGTGCCTTTGGATTAGGTGCCTCCTTCTCGGTATCCAAGTTGAACCAACGTCTGCTGGTCCTTGGTAGTGCTTTCTGGCACAGGTACCTCCTGCTTAGTAACCGAGTTCCAGTACCGTCAGCTGGTCTTCGGCAGTTCCATTGGCTCTTGTACCTTCTACTACCCATCCGGGTTCCAGTACCGTCAGCTGGCTCTCGGCAGTGTCTTTGTCACGGGTACTCCCTCCTGCTCAGCCTGGTTCCAGCACGCCAGCTGTTTCCGGGTAGTGTCAACGTCACTTTGCCTCCAATGCGTTGTCCTGTCGTGTTGCGGTTGGGTTAGCCGACTCTATGGTGCCTGCAGTTTAGGTGACTCCTATGTGGGCTGCGGGATCTGGCAATGAAGGCTGGTTCCATAGTGCCAATAGGACAAGCACCCCCTGTAGGACTGTGGGTTTCGGTAACTGCGGCCGGCTCGCGGCCTTGAACTTTTTTTTACATGGGTACCTTCTGCTACCCATCCGGGTTCCAGTACCGTCACCTGGTTCTCGGCAGTGCCTTTGGATTAGGTGCCTCCTTCTCAGTATCCAAGTTCCATCAACGTCTGCTGGTCCTTTGTAGTGCTTTCTGGCACAGGTACCTCCTGCTTAGTAACCGAGTTCCAGTACCATCAGCTGGTCTTCGGCAGTTCCATTGGCTCTTGTACCTTCTGCTACCCATCCGGGTTCCAGTACCGTCAGCTGGTCCTCGTTAGTTCCATTTGCTCTTGTACCTTCTACTACCCATCCGGGTTCCAGTACCGTCAGCTGGTTCTCGGCAGTGACTTTGGCACGGGTACTCCCTCCTGTCCAGCCTGGTTCCAGCATGCCAGCTGTTTCCGGGTAGTGTCAACGTCACTTTGCCTCCAATGCATTGTCCTGTCGTGTTGCGGTCGGGTTAGCCGACTCTATGGTGCCTGCAGTTTAGGTGACTCCTATGTGGGCTGCGGGATCTGGCAATGAAGGCTGGTTCCATAGTGCCAATAGGACAAGCACCCCCTGTAGGACTATGGGTTTTGGTAACTGCGGCCGGCTCGCGGCCTTGAACTTTTTTTTACATGGGTACCTTCTGCTACCCATCCGGGTTCCAGTACCGTCAGCTGGTTTTCGGCAGTGCCTTTGGATTAGGTGCCTCCTTCTCGGTATCCAAGTTCCACCAACATCTGCTGGTCCTTGGTAGTGCTTTCTGGCACAGGTACCTCCTGCTTAGTAACCGAGTTCCAGTACCGTCAGCTGGTCTTCGGCAGTTCCATTGGCTCTTGTACCTTCTACTACCCATCCGGGTTCCAGTACCGTCAGATGGATCTCGGCAGTGTTTTTGGCACGGGTACTCCCTCCTGCCCAGCCTGGTTCCAGCACGCCAGCTGTTTCCGGGTCGTGTCAACGTCACTTTGCCTCCAATGCGTTGTCCTGTCGTGTTGCGGTCGGGTTAGCCGACTCTATGGTGCCTGCAGTTTAGGTGACTCCTATGTGGGCTGCGGGATCTGGCAATGAAGGCTGGTTCCATAGTGCCAATAGGACAAGCACCCTCTGTAGGAATGTGGGTTTTGGTAACTGCGGCTGGCTCGCGGCCTTGAACTTTTTTTTACATGGGTACCTTCTGCTACCCATCCGGGTTCCAGTACCGTCAGCTGGTTCTCGGCAGTGCCTTTGGATTAGGTGCCTCCTTCTCGGTATCCAAGTTCCACCAACGTCTGCTGGTCCTTGGTAGTGCTTTCTGGCACAGGTACCTCCTGCTTAGTAACCGAGTTCCAGTACCGTCAGCTCGTCTTCGGCAGTTCCATTGGCTCTTGTACCTTCTGCTACCCATCCGGGTTCCAGTACCGTCAGCTGGTCCTCGGTAGTTCCAGTTGCTCTTGTACCTTCTTCTACCCATCCGGGTTCCAGTATCGTCAGCTGGTTCTCGGCAGTGACTTTGGCACGGGTACTCCCTCCTGCCCAGCCTGGTTCCAGCACGCCAGCTGTTTCCGGGTAGTGTCAACGTCACTTTGCCTCCAATGCATTGTCCTGTCGTGTTGCTGTCGGGTTAGCCGACTCTATGGTGCCTGCAGTTTAGGTGACTTCTATGTGGGCTGCGGGATCTGGCAATGAAGGCTGGTTCCATAGTGCCAATAGGACAAGCACCCCCTGTAGGACTGTGGGTTTTGGTAACTGCGGCCGGCTCGCGGCCTTGAACTTTTTTTTACATGGGTACCTTCTGCTACCCATCCGGGTTCCAGTACTGTCAGCTGGTTCTCGGCAGTGCCTTTGGATTAGGTGCCTCCTTCTCGGTATCCAAGTTGAACCAACGTCTGCTGGTCCTTGGTAGTGCTTTCTGGCACAGGTACCTCCTGCTTAGTAACCGAGTTCCAGTACCGTCAGCTGGTCTTCGGCAGTTCCATTGGCTCTTGTACCTTCTACTACCCATCCGGGTTCCAGTACCGTCAGCTGGCTCTCGGCAGTGTCTTTGTCACGGGTACTCCCTCCTGCTCAGCCTGGTTCCAGCACGCCAGCTGTTTCCGGGTAGTGTCAACGTCACTTTGCCTCCAATGCGTTGTCCGTCGTGTTGCGGTTGGGTTAGCCGACTCTATGGTGCCTGCAGTTTAGGTGACTCCTATGTGGGCTGCGGGATCTGGCAATGAAGGCTGGTTCCATAGTGCCAATAGGACAAGCACCCTCTGTAGGAATGTGGGTTTTGGTAACTGCGGCTGGCTCGCGGCCTTGAACTTTTTTTTACATGGGTACCTTCTGCTACCCATCCGGGTTCCAGTACCGTCAGCTGGTTCTCGGCAGTGCCTTTGGATTAGGTGCCTCCTTCTCGGTATCCAAGTTCCACCAACGTCTGATGGTCCTTGGTAGTGCTTTCTGGCACAGGTACCTCCTGCTTAGTAACCGAGTACCAGTACCGTCAGCTGGTCTTCGGCAGTTCCATTGGCTCTTGTACCTTCTGCTACCCATCCGGGTTCCAGTACCGTCAGCTGGTCCTCGGTAGTTCCAGTTGCTCTTGTACCTTCTACTACCCATCCGGGTTCCAGTACCGTCAGCTGGTTCTCGGCAGTGACTTTGGCACGGGTACTCCCTCCTGCCCAGCCTGGTTCCAGCATACCAGCTGTTTCCGGGTAGTGTCAACGTCACTTTGCCTCCAATGCGTTGTCCTGTCGTGTTGCGGTCGGGTTAGCCGACTCTTTGGTGCCTGCAGTTTAGGTGACTCCTATGTGGGCTGCGGGATCTGGCAATGAAGGCTGGTTCCATAGTGCCAATAGGACAAGCACCCCCTGTAGGACTGTGGGTTTTGGTAACTGCGGCCGGCTCGCGGCCTTGAACTTTTTTTTACATGGGTACCTTCTGCTACCCATCCGGGTTCCAGTACCGTCAGCTGGTTCTCGGCAGTGCCTTTGGATTAGGTGCCTCCTTCTCGGTATCCAAGTTCCACCAACGTCTGCTGGTCCTTGGTAGTGCTTTCTGGCACAGGTACCTCCTGCTTAGTATCCGAGTTCCAGTACTGTCAGCTGGTCTTCGGCAGTTCCATTGGCTCTTGTACCTTCTGCTACCCATCCGGGTTTCAGTACCGTCAGCTGGTCCTCAGTAGTTCCTCAGCTTTCTTGTACCTTCTGCTACATTTTCAAGTTCAAGCTTTTTGAAATGGTTCTTGGTAATCACTCTGGATCTCCCTGACGAGGACCCTGAAGACGAGGACCCTGAAGACCAACCCTAAGAAGACGAGGACCCCGAAGACGACGACCATGAAGACGAGGACCCTGAAGACCACCCCGAAGAAGACGAGGACCCTGAAGACCACCCCGAAGAAGACGAGGACCCTGAAGACCACCCCGAAGAAGACGAGGACCCCGAAGACGAGGACCCAGAAGACCAACCCGAAGAAGACGAGGACCCCGAAGACGAGGACCCCCGAAGATGACGACCCTGAAGACCACCCCGAAGAAGACCAAGAAGATGACCCTGAAGAAGTTGACCAAGAGGACAAAGAAGAGAAGACAAGCACCAAGATACAGAAGAACAAGAGACAGAAAACCAAGAAGCAGAAATACAAGAAGCTGCAGAACTAAAAGCGGAAGAACATTAAGCATAAGACTAAAAATCAGAGCAAAAGATAATATCTAAATTATAAGCAGAAGATGACTAAGCAGTGTATGGGGGTGAGTCCGTTCCTCCTCGTGGTGCCCCTAGAAAAGACCTGCTGCTGCAGGCCAAACTGAACGCGGACAAATCCTGTTGTAAATCTTTTGTGACGGGCAGAACGAAAGGTGTAATGTCCAACCTTTTATAGATAACAACTACAGGAATGCCTGTCACAAATAAGAATATGATGAAGAAGAAGAATATGAAGAAGATGAAGAAGTAGAATATGAAGAATGAAAAAAAAAGAATAATACGAAGAAGGTGAAGAAGAAGAAGATAAAGAAGGTGAAGAAGAAGAGGATGAAAAAGATGCTGAGGATGATGAAGGAGAAAGTGTGGGAGAAGTAAAAATGAAGGTGAAGAGCATGGAAGTAGTGAAACATAAATATCTGACAAAATATAAAAATACTTAACATAGTCAATATTTCCGTAACTCAGAACGTCTTAAAAAAAATATTAATTCCTGCTATTCCATTTGATTGGGCTAAACCTCTGTGCCTTTATTGTCTCCCCCACCTCCCCCAATACATTCTACATTATTCTTAGTTGTTTTCCTTCATGTAGAATTAACCTACAAGGAAAGAAAGGGTTTATTTTCATTCCGATATTTCTGTCCCATTGACTTGCATTGGTTTCCGGTATCGGAATCGGCAATATCCGATACTTTTTGGGTATCGGCCCGATCCAATCCGATCCGATATTTCCCGATATCGGCAGGCATCGCTCAACACTAAAAGGGGGATATAATTCTTATTTATTTATTTATTTATTTTTTAAATCCAAAAGAAAATTTCCCAGAATCTAGACTTTTAACTGCAACTAATGCTTACAAATGATTACCAAGTAGTGTTGAGCGAGTAGGTTTCATTAACCCTTTTGGTGCGACGCTGTGTTACAGCTGTCTCAGAGCCGTGACACTTGCAACTGTAACAGTAATGCCGAGCATGCCAAAATACTCAGCGAGCACCCGAGCCTGTTCGCCGAAAGTGTTAATGAAACCTACACGCTCGACACTATTACCAAGTAACCAAAAGCACCCATAATTAATAGCAAATATTAATAAAATCATAACTATTAAAACATCCACATTGCCATATTATGATTTGCTGAAAATTGAATTAAAAAAAAATTAACCTGATGAATTTGAATCGCAAAAGAATTAATCATCTCGAGTGAATATACTTATTGTCTTAGGCTGCGTGCACACGATGCATTTTTCATGCGTTTATCCTGCGGAATTTCCGCAGCGGAAACGCATCAAAAACGCATGGTAATCCGCACCCCATGGTCCCCAATGGCATTCCACAATGTCAATGCACATGCGGATTTTTCCGCAGCGTTTCTGCAGCGCTCATAAATCCGCAGCATGTTCATTAATTTTGCGGAAGCGCCGCCATTGACTTGCATTGAGACGCATAGAATCCGTGTCTGTACATTTGTACAAGCGGATAATATACTTTTCAATGTACGCATGGTACCCAGTTCTGGAGGAGAGGAGACTCTCATCCAGACCTGGGTACCATTGTACCTGTAAAAAAAAGAATAAAATAAAAAATAAAGTTTATATTCACCTGTCCGGCGGCCCCTGCAGTGCTTCTCCTTCCAGGACCTGAGATGACGTCGCGGTCATGTGACCGCAGGCTGTCTCGTGAGATGCCGGCAAGCCAGGAAGGAACCAGGAAGGAGCGCGACAGCTCATGCGGCGGGGCATCAGAGGTAAGTATAGCTTTATTTTTTTATTTTTACGGTCACACTGTATAAATGCAAGCTGGTTGCATGGATTTATACAGTGTGACCTAGTTGTCAAGCACTTTCCAAGTGATGCTATCGCCTGGAAAGTGCTTGTCAGTCCGCATGCGGAAACACATGCGTTAACGCATGTGGATACGCATGTGAATCCGCATGTATTCTGCAGGAAAAACGCATGCACAATCTGCATGCGTTTTTTCTGCCAGGGAGATGCAATGTCAACGAAGTTTGAAAAGTGGCATTCACCATCCCATAAAAAAAAACTGGATGCGCCATTTCTGGGGTGGCTGACAGCGGGTGTTTCTAGCCTGGGAGGTGGCCAATATTCATGGCACCCTTCCTGGGCTATTAATATCAGCCCCCAGCTGTCTGCCTAGCCTTTGCTAGCTATTAAAATAGGGGGACCCCACATCATTTTTTTGAGGGGTCCCCCATTTTTATAGCTAGTAAAGGCTAGGTATTCAGCTGGGGGCTGATATTAGTAGCCTGGGAAGCTCCGTGTGTATTACCCCCTTCCCAGGCTTCAAACATCTGCCCCAGCCGTCTGCTTAACCTCCGCTAGAGCCTAAAATTATGGGGAACTGCACGCCAATTTTTTTTTAAATAAATCCTTTATTTTAACACTAAATGACAAGTACAGTAATCAACACTGTCACTGTACTTCATATATATGTGACTGACATGTTTCTATCTATCTAATCTATGTGTGATTCTCTATTCCTTCTATTCTAAATTGTCGGGTACCGCTGCTGAAATGCCGGCCGGCTTTTTTAAAGAGACGGTGCATGAAAACACTATTATTTTTTTTAATAAATCCTTTACACTAAATGACAAGTACAGTAAGCAACACTGTCACTGTACTTCATATATATGTGACTGACATGTTTCTATCTATCTAATCTATGTGTGATTCTCTATTCTTTCTGTTCTAAATTGTCGGGTACCGGTGTATGCGGCTGCTGAATTGCCGGCTTTTCATGTTTCACTGTGAGCACTGTTCCCATCGATTTGGGCAATCACTGTAATGCCACAACCACCATGGCTGTGGCATTACAGTGAGTGGCAGACAATCCCTGCATGATTGGTGCTCTAAATAGCGCCAGACTTGCAGGACACGCTTTTGGTGCACGAACCGTTATCGAACATAACCTCGAACAGACGAATTTTTTGCAAATCGTTCGGGTTCGTCGAACAACTCAAACACCGCCCAAAACAGCTCGAATTTGAGATTGGCGAACAGTTCTAGTCGAACACCGCTCATCTCTAGTAGAGGGTATCTAGAAAACTTCCAATCAGTGGTGTGGGCTGGGTTATACATGGCTCAGCATTCCCGAGCTCTGCAAGATCAACCCAGATAGGTTAATCTTCTGCACTGAAAATATGACGCTTTAGATGAAGTTGCAGCTGTAGTATCGGCGTCTCTGCCTCCTGCCGGGCAGAGACGCCGTTCCCCTCAGGGCCATGGTCCCGGTCTGGCGTCTTCTTGCTCTTCTGCTGCTAAGGCGCGCACTGCCCGCAGCTTCCCGTGCTCTGTGCTTAGGGCGCGCGCTCGTGCTCTCTCCCTCTTAAAGGGGCCGCGTGCGCTATCCTAAAGAGTCCCCGGCCAATGGCCGGAAGACTGCCCCTATATTAAGCACCTCCTCCAAAATGGAGGTGTCTGTGCAAGGTTGTTGTTTGTGTGCTAACACTCTCCTCAGCCCTCAGGTTCCTTGCCCGCCAGTCTGTCTCACAGTCCTGCCCACCAGTGTGTCTATCAGCCGTGCCCGCCGTCTGCCTATCTGCCGTGTCTACCTGCCTGCCTACCCGGAGCAACTGCCAAATTACCTGCCGTGCCCGCCAGCCTGCCTACCCGGAGCACCTGCCAAGTTACCAGCCATGTCCACCTGCTCGTTTACCATGAGTACCTGTCTGGCTATCCGCCGTACCCGCCTGCTTGTCTACCCGGATCACCTGCCAGCCTACCAGCAGTGCTCATCTGCTGTACCGGTCAGTTCCTGTCATCTGACTCGTGGGAGTCACCTACTCTCACACAAGGTCAGTCCCAGAGTGGCACCTGGATCACCTGCCCGGTCCCTCCTTGGTTCACGGAGTCGACTAAGCCGCTGTGTGACCTGGGTTGTTCTGAGTAGGCACTTAGTTACGCCCCTCTGGTCCCTCCTTGCATCAAAGCACAGAGGTTCCACCACCCGGATCCGTAACAACAGCAAAGTGCAATTTTATTCACAACTGACATGTGGGAACAACAGAAAAATATCCAACGTTTCAGCACCATGTCTTTTTCAAGGATATCTGTGCATATAAGATAGATATTCACAAATTTCAAATGAAAGAATTACAGACATAAAATTAAAATAAACATGGAAAATAAAGATACGTATAATGAAAAATATAACAAATGCAATATTCACCCTGATCACCAGAAAATTAAAGGACTAATACCTGTTTTTACAAGGTTATCATAATTGCATTTGTTACATTTTTTACTAAGTGATACATCGCTGGAACCTGTTTCTCTGTCCCCCTACATCTGCTGTCTGATTACAGAGGAAAACCTGCTGACAAATTAATGATATTTGAAGGATTCAACACCCAGTCCTTTTCTTTTTTCGCATTCACATATTATGTTCAGATTGAACTATTTTTATCTACTGACATAATGAACAGGATACTTTTTGATTTTGTAAGGTTGCCCATCCCCTGCTTTTTCTGTCTGTTATCTGTTATTTAAAGCTTTTTTACTATGCAAGACAAAGTATAATGTATTATTTCTTTTATATTGTGTCCTGCATATTGTACTTTAGCATGGGTATTCAGGTGTTTCGTGCATATAGGACGCTTGCGTAACTGGTATTTGGGGCATTTGCTTTTTCGGTTTTAGTACCTCATATAGTAAACTGTAAATATAACATAATGTGGAGAAAAGGTACAACAGTATTATCAAGGCAATAATATATGGGTAGAGGGACCAATCACCTCCCCACCACCTCCAAACACACAGGTGCACACACTTTTACTCTTTTTCCACTTCTCTCTCTCCTTTTGAATAATGGCTCCAAAGAAAAATGCTACTGAGAAACAAAATTGCAAGAGAAAGTGCCTAAAAGTTAAATAATTGGCGGACAGCTCTCCAAATAAGACCAAACACAATGTATATTTGTATATGGATTTATGAATTAATATTATTGATCTCCTCTACACTAGATGAAGCTGTTAATTAATTTATTTTGCAATGTTTAAAAAATGTTCCTATGTTGATATCCTATAAATACAGGTGCATCTCACTAAATCTGAATATCATCAAAAAAGTTAATTTATTTCAGTTCTTCAATACAAAAAGTGAAACTCCTATATTATATCGCATCATTACAAACAGAGTGATCTATTTCATGTGTTTATTTATGTTAATGTTGATGATTATGGCTTACAGCCAATGAAAACACAAAAGTCATTATTTCAGTAAATTAGAATACTTTATGACAACAGCTTGAAAAATGTTTTTAAATTCCGAAATGTTGGCCTACTGAAATGTATGTTCAGTAAATGCACTCAGTACTTGGTCGGGGCTCCTTTTGCATCAATTACTGCATCAAAGCGGCAATGTGGCATGAAGGCGATCAGCCTGTGGCACTGCTGAGGTGTTATGGAAGCCCAAGTTGCTTTGATAGCAGCCTTCAGCTCGTCTGCATTGTTGGGTCTGGTGTCTCTCATCTTCCTCTTGACAATACCCCATAGATTCTCTATGGGGTTAAGGTCAGGCAAGTTTGCTGGCCAATCAAGCACAGGGATACTGTTGTTTGTAAACCAGGTATTGGTACTTTTGGCAGTGTGGGCAGTTGCCAAGTCCTGCTGGAGAATGAAATTTCCATCTCCAAAAAGCTTGTCGGCAGAGGGAAGCATGAAGTGCTCTAAAATTTCCTGGTAGACGACTGCACTGACTTTGGTCTTGATAAAACACAGTGGACCTACACCAGAAGATGACATGGCTCCCCAAACCATCACTGATTGTGGAAACTTCACACTAGACCTCAAGCAGCTTGGATTGTGTGCCTCTCCACTCTTTCTCCAGACTCTGGGACCTTGATTGCCAAATGAAATGCAAAACTTACTTTCATCTGAAAACAACACCTTGGACCACTGAGCAACAGTCCAGGTCTTTTTCTCCTTGGCCCAGGTAAGATGCTTCTGGCGTTGTCTATTGGTCATGAGTAGCTTGACACAAGGAATGCGACACTTGTAGCCCATGTCCTGGATACGCCTGTGTGTGGTGGCTCTTGAAGCAGTGACTCCAGCAGCAGTTCACTCCTTGTGAATCTCCCCAAAATTTTTGAATGGCCTTTTCTTAACAATCCTTTCAAGGCTGCGGTTATCCCTATTGCTTGTGCACCTTTTTCTACCACACTTTTTCCTTCCACTCAACTTTCCATTAATATGCTTGCATAAAGCACTCTGAACAGCCAGCTTCTTTAGCAATGACCTTTTGTGGCTTACCCTCCTTGTGGAATGTGTCAATGACTGCCTTCTGGACATCTGTCATGTCAGCAGTCTTCCCCATGATTGTGGAGCCTACTGAAACAGACTACGGGACCTTTTTAAATGCTTCGGAAGCCTTTGCGGGTGTTTTTTGTTAATTAGTCTAATTTACTGAGATAATGACTTTTGTGTTTTCATTGGCTGTAAGCCATAATCATCAACATTAACAGAAATAAACAGTAAAAATTGATCACTCTGTTTGAAATGACTCTATATAATATATAAGTTTCACTTTTTGTATTGAAGAACTGAAATAAATTAACTTTGTGATGATATTCTAATTTTGTGAGAATCACCTGTATATCTCTTCTACGTACTGGAACATGGCCCAAAATAAAATAAAAATTATTTATTTATTACAAAAATGTCTAAAAAACATATAATTAAAATTGAAAAAAAATAGAAACTTTCATACTTTATTTTTACCTAAAATTTCTGGAGTTCCTAGGACTTGATTTATGATCAGTTGACAGGGCTGGTGACTGGCTAAAACACTTGCTCCTGTGATAAAACAGACAGATGGGGAAAGGTATTGCCTTACAGAAAGAAGAAGCTGCAAACCCCTGCTTTGTGGTCAGTATATTATCTTTAGCTTCCTACCCCGGCAAGGAGATGTGGCTTGTGCCAACCATTTTCCAGTACCTATAATTGACCTAATGTTTAATTGACTCTCCTAAACCTTAAATTCAACCTACAAAATAAACAGGAGTGACCAAGTTCAAAATAAAACATCAATTCTTTATTTAGTACAAAAATATACAGTACAGACCAAAAGTTTGGACACACCTTCTCATTTAAAGATTTTTCTGTATTTTCATGACTTTCAAAATTGTACATTCACACTGAAGGCATCAAAACTATGATTTAACACATGTGGAATTATATACTTAACAAAAAAGTGTGAAACAACTGAAAATATGTCTTATATTCTAGGTTCTTCAAAGTCGCCACCTTTTGTTTTGATGACTGCTTTGCACACTCTTGGCATTCTCTTGATGAGCTTCAAGAGGTGGTCACCAGAAATGGTTTTCACTTCACAGGTGTGCCCTGTCAGGTTTAATAAGTGGGATTTCTTGCCTTATAAATGGGGTTGGGACCATCAGTTCTGTTGTGCAGAAGTCAGGTGGATACACAGCTGATAGTCCTACTGAATAAACTGTTAGAATTTGTATTATGGCAAGAAAAAAGCAGCTAAGTAAAGAAAAACGAGTGTCCATCATTACTTTAAGAAATGAAGGTCAGTCAGTCCGAAAAATTTTGAAAACTTTGAATGTGTCCCCAAGTGCAGTTGCAAAAACCATCAAGAACTACAAAGAAACTGGCTCACATGAGGACCGCCCCAGGAAAGGAAGACCAAGAGTCACCTCTGCTTCTGAGGATAAGTTTATCTGAGTCACCAGCCTCAGAAATCGCAGGTTAACAGCAGCTCAGATTAGAGACCAGGTCAATGCCACACAGAGTTCTAGCAGCAGACATATCTCTTCAACAACTGTTAAGAGGAAACTTTGTGCAGCAGGCCTTCATGGTAAAATAGCTGCTAGGAAACCACTGCCAAGGACAGGCATCAAGCAGAAGAGACTTGTTTGGGCTAAAGAACACAAGGAAAGGACATTAGACCAGTGGAAATCTGTGCTTTGGTCTGATGAGTCCAAATTTGAGATCTTTGGTTCCAACCACCGTGTCTGTGTGCGTCGCAGAAAAGGTGAACGGATGGACTCTACATGCCTGGTTCCCACCGTGAAGCATGGAGGAGGAAGTCTGATGGTGTGGGGGTGCTTTGCTGGTGACACTGTTGGGGATTTATTCAAAATTGAAGGCATACTGAACCAGCATGGCTACCACAGCATCTTGCAGCGGCATGCTATTCCATCCGGTTTGCGTTTAGTTGGACCATCATTTATTTTTCAACAGGACAATGACCCCAAACACACCTCCAGGCTGTGTAAGGGCTATTTGACCAAGAGGGAGAGTGATGGGGTGCTACGCCCGATGACCTGGCCTCCACATTCACCAGACCTGAACCCAATCGAGATGGTTTGGGGTTAGCTGGACCGCAGAGTGAAGGCAAAAGGGCCAACAAGTGCTAAGCATCTCTGGGAACTCCTTCAAGATTGTTGGAAGACCATTTCCAGTGACCACCTCTTGAAGCTCATCAAGAGAATGCCAAGAAGTGCATTGAGGTGAAGGGTACATTGCTGGAAAAGGAAAAAAAAAACAACAAAAAAAAAACTCTTTAAATCTCTTAGTTTGCGAGTGTGAACGAGCTGCGTGTGTCTGGAGCGTAAGTGCGAACGAAAGTAAGTGTGTGACTTGTTTTTCAGTGACTTTGGATTCAGGGAGTTTGGAAGGGAGGACTTAGGACTGAATTGCTGACTGTATTTCATTCTTTCTTTACTTTACTTTTTACTTAATTAATCCACCTGACCTACTTAGCTGATTCCCCCGTCCATACTTGATACTTAATTGATCCCCCGTCCATACTTAACTGATCCCCCGCCGATATCTAATTGATACACTTGCACATCCCTAATTGATCCCCGTCCATACACCTATATATAAATAATTGTGTTTTGTACTTGTATATATATACTGACTGTATCCCCATATTTAGAACGACGTCCATGTTGGCCGGAGCCGTGCAGTGTACATCTTGCGCAATGTATGCATTCCGTGAGCACCCGCTCGAGGATCCATACTGCTGCGAGAGATGTGAGCATATCGTGCACTTGGAAGCCCAAATTCTGGATCTAAGTGCTCAGATAGCGGTACTGAGGAGCATCGACAACATGGAACGGAGTTTGCTGCTCACCGAGCAGACACTCAATGGGTCAATACTGGGGGTGGAGCATAGAGGGGAAGTGCAGGCTGAACAGGCAGGGAGCTGGATAACAGTTAGGAGGGATAGAGGGAAGAAGTATAGGAAGGCTGGTTCAGAACCGGCATTATTGGAGCACGACAGATCCTCTGACCGCCGGGGGAGTGTATGCTCCAGTAATGAGGGGGAAGGGGGAAGTGTAGGGCAGGCAAGACAGGTTCTGGTAGTGGGTGACTCTATTATTAGGGGGACAGACAGGGCAATCTGTCACAAAGACCGGGATCGCCGAACGGTGTGCTGCCTCCCTGGCGCTCGAGTCCGGCACATCGCGGATCGGATTGACAGGTTACTGGGTGGGGCTGGCGAAGACCCAGCGGTCATGGTCCACATCGGCACCAATGACAAAGTGAGTGGTAGATGGAGGGTCCTTAAAAATGATTTCAGGGACCTAGGTAGGAAGCTTAGGGCAAGGACCTCCAAGGTAGTTTTCTCAGAAATACTACCAATCCCGCGAGCCACACAGGAGCGCCAACAGGAGGTTAGGGAGGTGAATAAGTGGCTAAAGAGTTGGTGCAAGGCAGAAGGGTTTGGGTTCATGGAGAACTGGGCCGACTTCGCGGTCGGCTACAGGCTCTACCGTAGGGACGGGCTGCACCTCAATGGGGAGGGTGCAGCGGTGCTGGGGAAGAAGATGGCTAATAGGTTGGAGGAGTTTTTAAACTAGAGACGGGGGGGGGAAACCAAGGAAATAGGTGGGATGTGAGGCAAGCAAGGGGGAAGGGGAGAAGTGAATATAATGAGGGTGGAGAGGGGGGTGGGGATAGTACCGTTAGATCGTTAGAGAAGAATAGGATGCTAAATAACCCCAAAGTTTTATCTTGCATGCTGACCAACGCAAGAAGCCTGACCAATAAGGCGGATGACCTGCGGGCGCTTATATCGGAGGAGAGGTATGACATCGTAGGTATAACAGAGACTTGGCTAGACGATAGCTAAGACCGGGCGGTAAATTTATTAGATTATAGTTTATTTAGAAGGGACCAGAAACAGGGGAAAGGCGGAGGAGTCTGCTTATATGTAAAGTCATGTCTAAAACCCAGACTAAGGGAAGATATAGGAGAGGGAGAAGAAGGGGTCGAGTCCATGTGAGTAGAGATAGAGGGAACTAAAAATAATAATAAAATATTACTGGGGGTTTGCTATAAGCCACCCAATATAACAGAGGAGAATGAGAATCTGCTATTAGGACAAATAGACAAAGTAGCAAAACATAATGAAGTGATTGTAATGGGGGATTTCAACTACCCGGTTATTGACTGGGAAACAGAAACCTGTAGATCTCAGAAAGGAAAAAGGTTCTTGACAAATATTAAGGATAATTATCTCTCCCAACTAGTGCAGGAACCAACGAGAGGGAAGGCCGTGTTGGACTTAATATTGACTAATAGGCCTGATAGAATAACTGAGGTACAGATAGGGGGGCACCTAGGTAATAGCGACCATAATATTATCGACTTCAAAATGCCCTTCAGTAGGGTTATCAATAAGGGAACAACAAAAACATTAAACTTTAGGAGGGCGAAGTTTGATCAGCTGAAAGAAAGCCTTCAACTTATTGACTGGGACAAAGTACTTAATCAAAGGAATACGAATAGTAAATGGGAAACCTTCAAAAGAATTCTGAATACTCAGTGCGAGAGGTATATACCGTATGGGAATAAAAGGGCCAGAAATAAGAGGAAACCAATATGGTTGAACAAGAACGTAAAAGGGGCGTTAAATAGCAAAAAAGAGGCATTCAAGAGATTAAAACAGGAAAACAGTAAGGAAGCACTAATGTGTTACAAGGAAAAAACGAGAACCTGTAAAAAACAAATAAAAATAGCGAAGGAGGAAACAGAGACGTATTGCTAGGGAAAGTAGATCAAATCCCAAACTGTTCTTTACGTATATAAATAGTAAAAGGATTAAATCGGATAATATTGGACCGATAAAAAGTGAGGAAGGCAAAATCATAGAGAAAGATGAGGATAAAGCTAATCTATTAAATAATTTTTTTTTGACAACTTTCACAAAGGAAATCGAACTAACAGGAGAAATGAGAAGTGACAAGCTTAATCCTCCACTAAGTATGACAAATCTAACCCAAGCTGGGGTACAGAAACGCCTCAGTAACATTAAAATAAACAAATCACCAGGACCTGATGGCATACACCCACGGGTACTAAGGGAACTAAGTAATGTGATAGACAGACCGTTATATCTTATATTTAAGGACTCTGTTGAGACTGGGTCTGTGCCACTTGATTGGCGACAGGCGAATGTAGTGCCAATATTCAAAAAGGGAGCAAAAAGTGACGCCGGAAACTATCGGCCGGTGAGTCTGACGTCCATTGTGGGCAAAATTTTTGAAAGCTTCATTAAAGAGGCAATTACGGAGCATCTTGATGCTAATAATCTTTTAATCCCGAACCAACATGGATTCATGAGGAATCGCTCCTGCCAAACAAACCTGATTGACTTCTACGAGGAGGTTAGCTCTCGAGTAGATCAGGGGGAACCAGTGGATGTCGTGTATCTCGACTTCTCAAAAGCGTTCGATAGCGTGCCACATAATAGGTTGGTATACAAAATGAGAATGATGGGGCTGGGGGAAAATGTTTGCAAGTGGGTAGCTAACTGGCTAAAGGATAGAAGGCAGAGGGTGGTTATAAATGGAATATACTCAGATTGGGTAAGCGTCACTAGTGGGGTACCACAGGGGTCTGTACTAGGCCCAATGTTATTTAATATCTTTATTAACGACATAGTCAACGGGATAAATAGTAAAATATCAATATTTGCAGATGACACAAAGTTATGTAAAACAATTAATACAAAAGAGGACAGTGCAGGCCTACAGAGGGATTTGGATAAGCTGGGTATGTGGAGCATTAAATGGCAAATGAGGTTTAACGAGGAGAAATGTAAGGTCATACATATGGGAAGGAAAAATGGAAGTCACCAGTACTCACTGAATGGGAAATCATTGGGGAATTCAGAGATGGAGAAGGACTTGGGCATCTTGATTGATAGCAAACTAAATTGGAGTGCCCAAAGTCAGGCCGCTGCTGTAAGGGCAAACAGGGTAATGGGATGTATCAGAAGAGGTATAGCTGCAAAGGATGAGAACATTGTTCTTCCACTGTACAAAGCACTGGTCAGACCACACTTGGAATACTGTGCTCAGTTATGGGCCCCAATATATAGAAAGGATATAAATGAGCTTGAAAAGGTACAAAGGAGGGCAACAAAATTAATAAAGGGAATGGAGGGACTGCAATACCCAGAGAGGTTGGCAAAACTAGGACTATTCAGCCTGGAAAAGAGAAGGTTGAGGGGGGACATAATAAATGTGTACAAATATGTTAGGGGACAGTATAGAGATCTTGCCAGGGATTTGTTCAAAACGAGGAATATTATGGTAACAAGAGGGCATTCACTAAGACTGGAAGAGAAAAGGTTTCAGCACCAGCATAGGAAGGGGTTCTTTACGGTAAGAGCAGTGAGAATATGGAATTCACTGAGTGAGGAGACGGTAATGTCGGATTCACTAAACCAGTTCAAGCGGGGACTGGATGCATTTCTAGATACCAGGCAGATTTCAGCATATACTTAAAAATAAAATAGTAAGTTGATACAGGGATTTATTCTGACTGCTGGTTTCAGAGTCGGGAGGGAATTTTTCCTCAGGTGAAGATTGGCCAAATCATTTGGGGTTTTTGCCCTCCTCTGGATCAACTTTAGCAATTACAGAACTAACAGGTCGAACTTGATGGACGCAAGTCTTTATTCGGCTTTACAAACTATGTTACTATGTTACTATGTAAGAGTGTGCAAAGCAGTCATCAAAGCAAAAGGTGGCTACTTTGAAGAAGCTAGAATATAAGACATATTTTCAGTTGTTTCACACTTTTTTGTTAAGTATATAATTCCACATGTGTTAATTCATAGTTTTGATGCCTTCAGTGTGAAAGTACAATTTGCATAGTCATGAAAATACAGAAAAATCTTTAAATGAGAAGGTGTGCCCAAACTTTTGGTCTGTACTGTATATATAAAAATAAATGTCATTAAAATCGATAAAAATAAAAAACCTCAGCGGCAGGGACCACACAGGATACCTAAATATGGATTACAATGATTTGCCTACAGAGAGCAGAAATGATAATGTCGATACATATAAAAGTGCACCAATGTGCCTGTAACAGTCTGGACGCTCCATGGATGTAAATACTTTGCATAAAAATAGAACACCTTAGTAAGCAGTCAAACGTTAAATACCTAAGGAGGTGCCGGAATATTTAAGCTGTTATCCATAGCAGATATTTCACATATAATTACAATGGCTACACTTCCCAATGGGTGCGATGTCAAAAGATAATAAATAGGCATCAATGCACACATCTATAAATAAGTGGAATGAATCTTACATGATTGTGGCCATTACAAAATTTGCCATTATTGAAATGTATACATTCATGCTTATGCACCATGGATCAGAGTCCTAAACAGTTTATTAAATTCACACAGTAGCATAAATAACCCACCCACATGGGGATCAATATACTGCAAGATAATGCAAACACATCTAAATAATAAAGAAAAATGTAAACTTGTGTGGAACCTTGAAGAAAACACCCCTAGGGTGGTGCATATGCATGAATGTATATATGTTTATAATGGCAATTTTTGTAATGGCCACCATCATGTAGAATTCATTCCAATTATTTAAAGATGTGTGCATTGATGCCTATTCATTATGTCTTGACATTGCACCCACTGGGAAGTGTAGCCATTGTATTTATATGTGAAATATCTGCTATGAATAACAGCTTAAATATACTTGCATCTCCTTAGATGTTTAACATTTGACTGCATACTAAGATGTTTTATTTTTATGCAAATTATTTACATCCATGAAGGGCCAAGACTGGTACAGGCACATTGGTGCACTTTTATATGTGTACACATGATCTTTTCTGTTCTCTGCAGGCAAATCATTGTAATCCATGTTTAGGTACCCTTTGTGGTCCCCACCTCTGTTTGACGTTTTTTATTTTTATCGATTTTAATTATACGTTTTTTTAGATATTTTTCTACTAAATAAAGAATTGATGTTTTATTTTGGACTTGGTCACTCCTGTTTATTTTGTAGGTTGAATATAAGGTTTAGGAGAGCCAAATTAAATATTAGGTCAATTCTAGGTACTGGAACATAGTTGTCACAAGCCACATCTCCTTGCTGGGGTAGGAAGCTAAAGATAATATACTGACCACACAGCAGGGGTTTGCAGCTTCTTTTTTTCTGTAAGGCAACTCATTTCCCTGTCTAAGATATAGAAAACCATTGCGCTGAAAACACTGAGAAGTGTGTAGTGATTAGTCAAAAGATGAATGGACTCCACTTAGGAATTATTATGCCAAAAATGTTTTATTTCTTATTTCTATTACTAAAATGCTGGTAGGGATTTCATAAAGTACATCATTACATAAAACCAAGGAGTTGAGCTGTGTAAAGGGGGTGACCTTTGGATTGGTCTTCCAGGGATCAGGAGCTAGTTAAACCTGTAATAAAAGGAACTATGATCACTAGCCAGTGGGTTTAGAGGTTTTTGAGATATAGCTACTGATTATTGATTTTTACCTTTTTGATGAGAAGTTTCTCTAGAAGAAAAGACGATGAAGGTGGTCCTCTTGTCAAGTGAATATCAGAATTATGCTGTAATAGAATAACTAGTTAGAAAAGGCGGGTGTTAAACTGTTTCAGTTGATTAATTTATTATTAGTTGACTCACATGACCAGTATAAATCTTGGTAGTGACCAATAGCTGGAAATATCCCCCAGGAAGAGGGTATATTATACAATGGGTATCAGTTGGTATCTGTGGTAAACCTGTAACATAAACTGGGTTTAAACATTTATTGTGTGTTTAGGCTGGATTCATCTAGTTATTCAGGAATTTACCTGGTTAGTTTGGGGTGTTACTGTCGGTGGTCCTTATTGCCCCTGTTGTTGGGTTTTTTGACTGGATTCAGAAGGCTACTATGAAAAAATATATTGTGTAGTATAATTGATACTATAAATGAAATGATACCGCAAAGTGAAAAAATCCTGATATAAGAGTCAATTGATGTAATAATAAAGGCTCACCTTAAAAGTGGACTTAGGTATAAATGAGGAGGATGCCTATGTTGTAAGGAGCGACCCTCAAAGAAAGAATTGGCAGCTGGTGCAATTGTTAGTATAAATCACTGGCAGAACCCAATATACTGCACTCTGGTACTGTATGGCAGGTTCCTATATTAGGGGCCCATTATGGCCTGTGTACGTACCAGAGAGGCAGTGAAATAATCGTTGGTGGTACAGCACTATACCTTTACATGAAGCCAAGGTGGTAGCTTTGTGATTGCAGTGGGCTGTTTGCGGTCCATGGAAGATTTCCTGGTTCAAATACCTCGGTTAGGTCTTTGAAGTCCGTGCAGAGAGGATGGCTGTAGTAAGTGTCAGAGTCCCGGCCGGAGACTCTGACACTGAGATGCAGCGTGCGGCGTGTGCCGGGCATTCCGGAAGAGCTGCTGGAGGATTACAAGGACCTGCGTCTAGGGCCTTGCGTGACGTCAGCGGCCACGGTCACATGTCACCGGCGGCAAGAGGGACCAAAAAGCTAATTCCGTGAAATTTAAATAAAAATCATTTTTATTAATATCATTTAAAAAGGTGTCTAGGGTGGGGCGGTCCCCTGACCAAATAAATAAAATATCATCAATAAAACGACGCCAGAGGACCAGGTTCGCACGCAGCTCACCATTGGGATATATGTGGGTATGTTCCCACATTCCAACGTATAAATTAGCGTAACTTGGTGCGAACCTAGTCCCCATAGCTGTGCCCCATCTCTGGTTGTAAAATTTATTGTCGTATTTAAAACAATTATGGTTTAAAATAAAGAGCATACATTCATTAATAAACTCAATTTGAGCATGGGGCATTTTACTGAGCTCTCTTAGAAAAAAAACATGTTGATTGACACCCCTTTTGATGTTGTATTGCCGTATACAGAGAGGTAATATCTAATGTTCCTAAGATATAGTGATCCTGCCATTCGATTTGGTTGAGTAGTTGTAGAGTATGTTTGGTGTCCTTTAGGTGAGACGGTAATTGGGGTATTAATTGTTGGATATGGCAGTCAATGTATCTAGATAAATTTGAAGTCAGGCTTTGAATCCCAGAGATGATTGGCCTACCTGGAGGGTTGTCTAGAGTTTTATGAATCTTTGGTAGGTGGTAGAAGATGGCCGTTCTGGGAAATGGAGTATTAATAAAATCATATTCTTGTTTGTTCAAAAATCCCATGTTTAGGCCCTTATTGATCAGTGTTTTCATATCATTAAGGTAGTGTTTTGTGGGATCATTACTCAATAGTTCATATGTGCGTGTATCATTTAGTAGCCTCATAGATTCTGTGTGGTATTGTTCATAGTCCAGCACGACAATTCCCCCTCCCTTGTCTGCAGGGCATATGACCACATTTTTATTATTGGATAATTGTTGGATGGCTTTTTGTTCACCAAGTGTGAGATTATGTTTATATCTCGAACATTTTTCCTCACTGGTTTTTCTGATGTCATCAATCACATTTTTTTGGAAAGTTTCAAATGCCTCTGAGTATTCATGAGTAGGATGAAAGTTGGATTTCCTTTTCACACCTGTGTGGATGTAATTACAGTGTACTGGGTAGAAAGGTGACACTGTATTGAGTTGTTTATTCATGACAAAATGTTTTTTTATAGACAATTTTCTCATAAATTGTTTGACCCCAATATATGCCTCAAACTTATTGAATTTGGTTGCAGGTGTATATTTAAGACCTTTATTTAGTAGCTGTATTTCATTGGGCTGTAATTGATATTTGCTGAGGTTGTAAATACTTGTGGGGAGGGGATGAGAGTTTCCTATTTCTATCTTCTGAGATTGTATCTTTTTTTTGGAGAGTTTCCCGCCCCTACAACCTCTTTTGCGTTTCTTTGAAGGCCCCTGTGAAAAAAATTGGTGGTGGATTGTGTCTTTATGACTTGTGGTCCTTTGGTTTTGTCATGGGGTCTAGTGTCAGTTTCATTGATCCTGTTGTTGCTTTGGTGACTGCTAGGGACATGATTAGAGGAAGAGGGTAGGGCTAGAGGAGGAAAAGGTTCTTCTAAATTTTCCAAAGCCGCAAAACGATTTTGGGCAGAGATTGGGGTATTTGAAGTGTTAGGTTCTGGATCTACCATACCGGCTTGAGAACTTTGGGGAATATTAGGACAGTTTTCCGTTATATCATTATATGAAGTGGGATGTGTAGAGAAGTCGTCATCCATACTCTCAGAGTTGATAGAACCATCTATTTGGTCAATAATCTCAAAATCCGTGAATGGTATTAACGGGGTGGGTTCTGGAATGGAATCTCTCCTGAATTTCCTTCTTTTCTTTTGAATAATTTCTTTTTCTTTGCTATTAATCCTCAATTTGATATTATTAGATAAATTAATGATTTCGGGATGATTTTGGTGAGGTTTAATTTCTCTAAAGAGTTTAGAGATTTTTATTTTACTATCCATTAGTTGCTGTTTTCTTTTTTCAATAATGAACACCACTGGTTGTTTTGAGAAGGATTTGAGCATATCTTCCCAATCTTCTATTGTAGTGGGGTCACCAATATCTCCTGAAAGGGATTTTGTAATGCGAAGGCCTTTAGGGATGGTGTCATGTATGAGATATCTTTCCAGAGTGGCGACCTCCCAGAGGTCTCACATTTCCTTTAGGAGTAATTGTTCTAGTGTTCTTAGGGATTCTTTGATAGGATTTATATTGCAGGTCTCTGTGTCGGTGGATCTCTGTTGGCATGCTGTGCCGAAAAACCTTTTAATATTGTGGATTCTATCTACCCTATCTGCCCAAAGGTCACTCATATTGATGGAGAATACCGAGAGTGCCTTTTTGGCCAACTGTGTGATTAATAAACAATATATATATATATATCCTATAATATTCTCTGTTAGTTACTTGAACTATTTACAATCAGGGGACTTACCCTGAGCTGCCACCTATTATGGTGCTGGGTATGTATTAAAATATAGAGTTAGGGGCGCTGGTAAGTAAGTAAACTCAGTGAGTCTGCTGCAAATGGTAAGTGTCACCATAGACCACTGTAGGGGTAATGTAAGATATAGAAAACCATTGCGCTGAAAACACTGAGAAGGGTGTGTAGTGATTAGTCAAAAGATGAATGGACTCCACTTAGGAATTTGATGTTTAACATTTGACTGCATACTAAGATGTTTTATTTTTATGCAAATTATTTACATCCATGAAGGGCCAAGACTGGTGCAGGCACATTGGTGCACTTTTATATGTGTACACCTAATCTTTTCTGTTCTCTGCAGGCAAATCATTGTAATCCATGTTTAGGTACCCTTTGTGGTCCCCACCTCTGTTTGACGTATTTTATTTTTATCGATTTTAATTATATGTTTTTTTAGATATTTTTCTACTAAATAAAGAATTGATGTTTTATTTTGGACTTGGTCACTCCTGTTTATTTTGTAGGTTGAATATAAGGTTTAGGAGAGCCAAATTAAATATTAGGTCAATTCTAGGTACTGGAACATAGTTGTCACAAGCCACATCTCCTTGCTGGGGTAGGAAGCTAAAGATAATATACTGACCACACAGCAGGGGTTTGCAGCTTCTTTTTTCTGTAAGGCAACTCATTTGCCAGTCTGTCTGTTTTATCACAGGAGCAAGTGTTTCAGCCAGTCACCAGTCCTGTTAACTCATCATAAATCAAGTCAGTGACCTAGGAGCTCCAGAAATTTTAGCTAAAAATAAAGTATGATAGTTCCACTTTTTTACTATTTCTAGTCATTATCACCTGTATAACATATACTCAAGTAAAACATTCATCCATAATGAGATAATTGGATTTTAAAACTTTTTTTCATCAACTTTTAGCTCTAACCTTTATTCAATAGCAGTTATGAAAGTCTATTACACATCTGATGGTAATTAATAAATAATTTTTCAATTAAAATCCCACAGGCTATAAAAGAAAAAAGCTGATGGCTAAAAAAAGAAGCCGAGCTAATTGGGTTAGGTAGTTGTATTTTGGGTAGCTGTATTATTGTCATTAGTGATGAGCGAAGCCATGGATGATCAGGTTCGCCAGGTTCGGCTGGACTTTTTAAAAAGTCCGCTTCGGGACCCGAACTTGACCCTGGACACCGAACCCTATATACGTCAATGGGGACCCCAACTTCAGTGCTGTAAAATGGTCAGCGTCAGGGCTCAGGGGGCTGCAAAAGGAAGAAAAATGTAGGCAAGAGCAAGACAATTGCCGTGCAAACAAATGCGGATAGGGTAATGAATTAAAGGGATTCTGTGACCATATCAATCATAGTAAAATAGGAAATAAATGAATAACATAAAAATTTTAACAGTGCCTTCACATTCCCCCATGGAAGCTGATAATAAATTTAACCCACAGAGCAGGTTTCCACATTTCCCGCTCAGATGCTGATAACAATTTGAACCCACAGAGCATGTTTTCACGTTTCCACCATAGAAGCTGATAACAAATTTCACCCACAGAGCATGTTTCCACATTTCCCGCACAGATGCTGATAACAAATTTCACCCACAGAGCATGTTTCCACATTTCCCACACAGATGCTGATAACAATTTGAACCCACAGAGCATGTTTTCACGTTTCCCCCACAGAAGCTGATAACAAATTTCACTCACAGAGCAGGTTTCCACATTTCCCCCACAGAAGCTGATAACTTTCACCCACAAAGCAGGTTACCACATTTCTCCCATAGAAGCTGATAACAAATTTCACCCACAGAGCATGTTTCCACATTTCCCCCACAGAAGCTGGTAGCAAATTTCACCCACAGAGCATGTCTCCACATTTCCGCCACAGAAGCTAATAAAAAATTTAACCCACAGAGCAGGTTTCCACATTTCCCCTATAGAAGCTGATAACAAATTTTACCCACGGAGCATGTGTGACACCCCAGGGGTCTGGTTGCCACAGTGATAGAGATATTACGTCTGAGAGCAGGTGGGAGGTCTCTTGGTCAGGAATCCTATGCATGCCACACCTCCTGCACAGTCCTGGGAGGGGAAGAACTTCCCCTATATAAAACTGGGGCTGAGGCAGGGTTAGTTAATTAAGAAGGAGAGTTAAGAAGAGGAGCAGCTATAGGAAAGAAAGATCAGGAGCTCAGTGGGAGCAGTGATACAAGGAATCAGGGGCTGGCAGCTGAAGAGCTCGTCCTGATTGAAGAGTTACCACCGGACCCGGAGTCCGAGGCTGTGGGGACTAATCCTTACCCAGCAGCAGAAACCGACCGGCAGGGGATTTCAGGTCCTCTGGCCAAGAAACCCGAAGGCACGGTCACACGCGTGGGACCAGCACCGCCGTCGTGGAGCGGAAGCCACTAGAAGGCCCCGAGTCACCGGCCATACGGGTGAGCACCACACGGTACACTCAGGGACGTGGGCTACTTTTACCCGCCTCTAGCAAGGTAGCTAGAAGAGTACAGTTAGTTGGGGAGGCCTACAACTCCGCCTGGCCAGGGGAGATCCCATCTGCTCAAGGACTGACCAGGCCCCAATCGCTAGCCAGTACTCCGGGAGGGTCTATCTTTGTCACCAGTAAAGACCCTGAACTACACCGCATCGTCTCTGAGTGGTTCCTGCTACCCCCATCATCCACGTCGGCTGCCCTGAGGCCATACCCCTCCCGTTGGGGGTTATACCATCCACGCTGCACAATCCTACCGCCGGCCTCAGCGGTCTGCCCTGCAGCGGCAGCTCCATAGCTGCATTCAACGGGTGGCGTAGTCGTCCAACATCTACTGCTACTACTCAGCCACACAGTTTGACTCCCTGGGCATGGACCGGGTCAAAGCCACGAGACTACTACCCCCAACAGGCCCGGCTCCGGGTAGTCCCTGCGTGCGCAACGCTACACCAAGTAGGCCCAGGGGCGCGTCAGCTTTTGGCGTAGTCGGCAGGATTTCGTGCCCGCAACCACCGGGTACTGCGTGCCTGAAAAAGACTGTTCAAACTTACCATTGGTGAAGATTCCCGCCATCCGTGGAGGTTTCCCGCCATCCGGCGCCATCTTTTACCTTCTTCCCGCCATCCGCGAAGTTTTCCCGCCATCCGGCGCCATCTTCTGCCTTCTTCCCGCCATCCGTGGAGTTTTCCCGCCGTTGGACGCCATCTTGAAGACGCCGCGCGGGAAGAAGAGGGGCGTGGACTCCGAAAGCGCACGAGAACTGAAGCCCCGCCTCACGTCCGGACGTTGCGTAAGGTCCTGGAAGGAGCCCAGCAGACGCCGACGTCACAGGAGCGCGTCGGAAGGTCCTCAACCC
Source organism: Phyllobates terribilis (assembly GCF_046119375.1). NCBI lineage: Eukaryota > Metazoa > Chordata > Amphibia > Anura > Dendrobatidae > Phyllobates > Phyllobates terribilis. The sequence continues at coordinate 83,146,508 of NW_027362769.1, forward strand.
TGACGATCCACTGCGGAGCCGCGGCCTACGGAAGAGGATCATCGCAAGGTAGGCCACGGTCCACTAAGGGGGGAGGAAGATGTCGGATACGGAGGAGAGCTTCACTGCCTCAACTCCCGCCAGCGCCACCGCTGCTGCAGTCATGCCTTTTACCATGCCCTATATCCCGGGGGCAGCCTGGCTACCCCAATACTCAGGGGAGTCACATACCTTGAATGACTTTAGAGAAAAGCTGGATAGCCTCTTCCAGGTGTACCCCCTCACAGAAGAGCAAAAAGTGAGCATCCTGGTGGCCCAACTAACCGGGGCAGCCCAAAGGGAGGTAAAGTCCTGGCCACCTGGGAGGAGGACTGTCGCAGGGATACTAACCCGGCTGAGGGACACCTTTGATACCCGCACCTCAGCCGAGATTAAGCTTAAATTCTATGGGTGCAAGCAGCGAGCACATGAGAGTATAAGGGACTATGCACTAAACCTACAAGAGGCCCTGAGAGCCATTAAGCAGACCGACCCCGACAGCGTGGGAAACGAGGACAGGCTGTTGACCGAACAATTTATAGAGGGACTATATTGTAATGTCCACCGAACCCAGTTGCGGGCCATAGCCTTACAGGATCCTCATCTGGACTTTGCACAGTTCAAGGACAGAGCCATCCGGGTGCTCCGAGAACCGGCACCGGGTGGCGTTGTGACCCACAGGCGTCCTACTACCGCTTACCACCAGGAGGCGGCGCCCTTGTCGGCAGGGCCTGTGGGGGCTGATGCGCAAGCTTTGAACAATGACCCGGCTCCGGACCTACACCATCAGGTCCAAGAGCTAGCTAAAAGCGTTGCTGCGCTAACCCGAACTGTGCAGTCTTTACAGGTTTCCACTCCAGGGAAGATCCAGCTGGCATCCGGACCGGAGGACATCCCGTGGCATCGACCAAGGAGGACCCCACCGGCCAGAGGAAGACCCAGCGACCGATACAACGAGGACGGACAACCCATCTGCCGCCGCTGCAATCAACCCGGACATATGGCAAGGTACTGTCCTTTAAACTGGCACAACCTGGGGTAGAGGGCCAACTCCCAGGAAAAAGATCACCAGGCCCATCGAACTGGCACGACAAATATGTGGGAGGACGTCCAGTCTTGCCTGTGGTACTGGATGGCATCCCTATGAGTGCCCTACTGGACACCGGGTCACAGGTCACCACCATCCCGTACGTGCTCTTCAAGCAGTACTGGAATGACTCGGATATAACCCGCTATCCAGACGACGACTTGAGTATCATCGCCAGTAATGGTCAGCCCGTGCCACAGATCGGATTTAAAGAAATGACCATTAAAATCGGTAGAGTCGAACTGGCAGCACAGGGACTGATCATTGTAGACATTGACAAGCGCGAGAGTCACCCAAAGATAACTCTAGGAACTAATGTGATTGAAAATTGTCTTGCAGAGGTGATTTTCATTTTACAGCAGGTTGCCAAGAACGCCAGCTCCGGCCAGCAGCGAGTGCTCCAGAAAGAGATCCGGGCACTGATGCGACGGCAACAGGTGGAACTCTCCGGTGGTGAGATTGGTAGCGTAAGAATGTGTGACCCTTTCCCTATTGCCATGCCCCCGAAAAGTGAAATGATGATTTGGTGCCGGGCAGCTATTGGTCTAAGAGGTAGAGACTACCAAGCAATGGTAGAACCCGTCTACTCAGACAGTAGGCCCACCATTTTGACAGCACGGGGGGTAGTTGATGTACGCCATGGGAGGGTGCCCGTTCGTATAATAAATATCGGGAAAAGGGAAGTATACCTGCCCCGGTATGCTACGCTAGCCAAATTATATACTATCAACCAAAATTCTATACAGTCTGTGGAACCCTTGCCTCCATCTCATCCGGAGGAAGGTAACGGCTCTGAGAAAATAATGGAGGATTGGTGTCAGCAACTACATTTGGGTACTGACTCCACTCCCTCCCACCAGAAACAGGGAGTCTACCGGGTGGTTCGAGAGTACGAGAGAGTGTTTAGTAAACACCCGTTAGACTTCGGGCGAGTCAAGGGGGTAGAACACCACATCCCCACGGGAGACCATCCTCCCATAAAAGAGAGGTATCGACCCGTACCCCCTGCACACTACCAACACGCCAAGGGGATGCTTAGAGACATGAAGGAGGCTGGGGTAATCAGGGATAGCTGTAGCCCCTGGGCAGCTCCACTAGTCTTGGTCAAAAAGAAAGACAACACCATGAGAATGTGTGTAGATTACCGGAAAATTAAACGTATCACACACAAAGATGCGTACCCCTTACCAAGAATAGAGGAGTCTTTGGTAGTGTTGAGCCACCCCCGTAGTGTTCGAGTTCGGTTCGGTTCGTCGAACACCCGTGTGTTCGCCGAACTGTTCGTCGAACTGTTCGTCGAACACCTTCGAACACCGTTAAAACCAATGGCAGGCAAACAAAAACACATAGAAACACATAGAAAACACCTTCAAAGGTGTCCAAAAGCTGACAAACTGCTCAGAAGACACAACTAACACATGGAAAAGTGACAAGTACATATAGTCATGCGAAAATAAAAGAGGTGGAGGAGTAAAAGGAGGGGGAGACACAGATATAGGCATGTCATGCCCTTCTAAAATCCAAAAAGTGAGAAGCCGACACGGCCAGTCCGCTCCTGCCCATGCCACCTCCGTGTCGCCGGGTTTGTGCCAGAGCCGCGGTGAACCCTGATGGCCAGCCCCCCTCTCCCAATACTGGTGCCTGTCCGCTGGTGGGTTGAGCGAGCCCCCCTGTGGTGGAGGCAGCTCTAAGCTTTTTAATTTAAATTGTCTCTCTAATTTGAATGAATACACTTTAAATCCATTTACAAGGATCTATTGGAGGGCAAGTCTCATGCCAGCAGCCGCGTAATTCCAGCTCCAGTAGCGTCCACTAAAGCTGCTGCAGTTAAAAAGCTTTTATAAGGATCGAGCTCGGCTGTCCACCGCAAGGCATCCTACTGTCAGTCCCAGCCCCTATGCCTTGGGGTGCCTCCTGATGCTCTTCACTGAGTATCCCATGGTCCCGAAGCATTTCCTTTGAAAAAATTAAGTGTCTAAACTACAGGTGGTGTAGCTTGCTTAACAGCCGGGATAATCCGCTGACTAGCAGACACTGCTACTAGGCACAAAGTATTTCCTGGGCTAGATGCAGTTAAAAATTTGTAATTAGATACTCTCGTTGGATGCTGAGAAAGCATTCCATAGAGTCTCCTGGCACGCCATATATGATTCTCTTAAAAAGCTTGGGGTAGGGGTCTAGGGGACCCTTTTATAGCCAAAATCACGGCCCTGTATCGCAATACGTCACCTAGGTTGAAGATAAATGGAACTGTAGCACCCTGAGGGCTCGGTTGCTACAGGCGTATTGCACCTCACCCAGAGGTGTGATATCTCACTCTCAGGTAAGGATGGAGTGTGGATCAGGACCCGACACCTGCATGCATTACACCACATTGCCGTGGGGCAGGGCGACCAATATGCCCCTGAGATGGGCACGACAGTCCCTGTCCCTGGCTGGAGTGGGGGGAGGGAACACTGAGGAAGGGGAACCCTGTAGTGCAGGAGCAGGGAGGAAGCAGTTCCTGGGTGCATTGAGAAGGGAGTATAAAAGGTGGGCACCATCTTAGTTCAGTGCAGAGAAGTCTGAGCAGAAGTGGCAGGGAGCAGGGGCTCTGCATGAGCTCTGCTCCGGAGGCGGGCCTAGTAACAGAGGCCCAGGCCTGTAAGAGGGAGAAGGAAGGAAGAGGAGCGGAGAAGGCTCCAGGAACGAGGAATGAAGGGATCCCAGGGGTGCGGACGGGCGAGTCGCCACCGCACGCCCGAATCCACCTGCGTGGAGGGGTCAGGCCAAAGGGGGAGACCGGTCCCCGAACTAGTGGAGGCAGGAAACGACCCTCAGCTAGAAACCGGAGGCTCTGACATTTTATGTGGCGCAGCCCCTCGCTACACCCGCTAGGAAGGCACCACATAGGGTCAGGGAAACTGGCGCCAAGTTTACCAAGAGGAGGCCCGAGGCAGCCGGACAGAAGTGTTGGTAAGAAAGGCCAGACAGAGGACACACAAAGGGGGTCCTGTGAAGTGCTCCAAAGTTATCTGGGAGTTGTCTGAGCCCCTCACCTGGTGAGCACAGTACGACGTGGGCAGCCGTTACCTGCAGACGTGGTCTGGATAATAAGAACTGTGAGTAAAGGCCCTGGACTGCATCACTGACTCCGTGTCGTTACTGCTGCTGCCCTGCACCATCACCCCCATCCTCCGCATACACTGCCCTGAGGCTATACTCCTCCCGTGGGGAGTTATGCTACGCTCTGCTGCACCCACAACACCAGCCTCAGTGGTCTGCCCTGTAGCGGCGGTTCACTCTGACCGCAATCCACGGGTGGCGTAGTCGGACGTTTAAACATCAAAACCACATAAATAGTTCCGCCACTGGTTTGACCGCCCTGAGCCACGGAACCGGGTCGCCGCCACGAAGACTACAACCACCAGCATCCACCAAAAAGGGTCCGGCTCCGGGTGTCCCAAGGCCCAGGGGGTGCGTCAGAACATTTTCATCACCTTTCACAATCACCAATGAGACAAGGCAGGGATGTCCTCTGTCCCCTCTCTTATACATCCTAGTGACGGAGCACCTGCTCTCATCAATTCGCCATAACCCCAATATTAGGTGGATTGAGGTGGGAGGCACCGAGTACAAGTGCTCTCTATTTGCTGATGATGTCCTAGTATATATCACTCAATCACATATATCCATCCATGCTGTTATGGCTGAAATAGATCACTTTGTTACATGGTAAAATTTTAAAATCAATGCAGCGAAGTCTGAGGCCCTCGATGTCTCCCTCCCCAAATCCATATAGGATTCCATCCAGTCCAACTTTCCCTTTGCCTGGCCCTCACAGGGTATCAAATACTTAGGAATTCCTATTCATAGAGACCTCTCCCATCTATGTTATCTTAATTTTGGGCCCTTTATTGAACAATTCCATACAGACCACGGTTGGCAAGTTAGAACTGTAAGATTCACTACGTGAACCGCTGGTGTTTTGTGGAAAAGCACATGTACACCGCGTTCCAAATTATTATGCAAAAAGTGTTTAGGAGTGATAAGGGAAGAATTTGTTTGTTTGTCAGTTAAACTCATTGATGGTGATGTGTGTCAGGGCTCTTTATATCACTGTAAGCAATTGCAGACACCTGTGCTAATTAGTTTGGCAGGTGTGTCCAATGAAAGGCAAGACTACTTAAGAAGGCTCTCTCACATTATTAAGCAGCCTACATTTTCTGCCAAAATGGGAAAGAAAAAGGATGTGTCGGCTGCTGAGAAGCAACAAATTGTGGAGTGTTTAGGTCAAGGCATGACTACAATCAACATTGTGCGATGATCAGGATGAAGTGTCTTGGCAATCAAGAAGTATGTAGCTGATTCACAGTACACACGTGTGCGTGCTGATAAGGGCAAATTGAGGACTCTTTCCTACAGGCAATTACGTCAGGTTGAAAGAGCAGCGGCAAAAAAGCCTTGTCATAGCAGCAGACAAGTTTTTGAAGCTGCTTGTGCCTCCAACGTCCCCCGAACAACAAGATGCAGGGTCCTTCAGAGGTTTGCAGCTGTGCATACGCCATCCTGTCGACCTCCTCTATCCACTTCACACAAGCAGAAACGGCTCCAGTGGGCCAAACATTACATGAAGACTGATTTCAAAACTGTTTTGTTCACGGATGAGTGCCGTGCAGCGCTCGATGGTCCAGATGGATGGAGTGGAGGATGGCTGGTTGATGGACACCCCACGCAAACACGGCTACAGCGCCAACAAGGAGGAGGTGGAGTAATGTTTTGGGCTGGAATCATGGGGAGAGAGATTGTCGGCCCCTTTAGGATCCCTGAAGGCGCTAAAGATGAACTCCATAATGTATGTGGATTTTCTCAAACAGCACTTCCTGCCATGGTTCAAGAAGAAGAACCGTGTATTTCACAGCAAGATCATTTTTCTGCATGATAATGCACCATCTCATGCTGCACATAAAACATCTGCATCTCTGGCTGATATGGGCATAAAAGGGGACAAACTTATGGTGTGACCCCCATGCTCCCCTGACCTCTACCCCATTCAGAACCTTTGGAGCATCATTAAAAGGAGTGTCTATGATGGCGGGAGGCAGTTCACATCTAAGCAACAGCTCTGGGAGGGTATTCTGTCCTCATGCAAAACAATTGAAGCAGAAACCATCCAAAACCTGACAAATTCAATGGACGAGAGAGTTCAGAAGCTCCTTTCGAACAAGGGGTCCTATGTGAAAATGTAACATCACCTAGAATAAAGTTTTGAGTTGAAAACTGTTTGATTTCAGTTTCTAACAACCTGCTAATGCTTATAATTTCAAAAATGACCATTTTTTTGGTCTTTATTAAAATGAAAAGGTTGATCGAAAAGTTTGGGGGATCTAAGAGTGTGGCAACCCAGTAGTCATGATTACTTCGAATTCTGACAATATGAGGGTCATGCTGCAGGTAGTGCAGCAAGAAGGCACTTATGTGCCTTGCGCATCTCGGAGCCCCAAAATTATTTTCCGGGCTAGATGCAGCTAAAAATTATTTTTAATTTTAAATCTGGTGAAGCTTTAGTATAGATGGCCTAATAGGATCAGTGCTGCACACTGCTACAAAGCCCAAATTATTTTCCAGTCAAGATACAGATAAACATGATTAGTAATTTGAAAGCTTAAAACGGTTGGTAGGGTGATTTTAACCAATCATCAAGCTTTTACTCTCCCCAGGATGACACAGGGGTAGAAAAGTCGTTTCGGATCCATGATTTGTTCATCTTTATGAACGTGAGTCTGTCTACATTATCAGTGGAGAGCCGCGTGCGCTTATCTGTCAGCACACCACCAGCAGCGCTGAACACACGTTCAGACAGAACGCTGGCTGCGGGGCATGACAAGATCTCCAAGGCGTAAGTGGCTAGCTCCGGCCATTTATCCAGATTGGAAGCCCAAAAAGAGCAAGGGTCCAGTGACACAGTCGTGGCTTCAATGTTTACTTGGAGATACTCCTGTACCATCGTCTCTAGGCGTTGACTATGTGTCAGACTTCTTGTCTCCTGTGGCCTTGCAAAGGATGGGCTAAAAAAGTGGTGAAATGATTCCGCAAAATTGATGTTACCAGCAGATACTGTGGTTCTGTTACGGTTTGAGTGCTGAACACTTGACGGTCCCACGGTTGGCAAGTTGGAACTGTGAGATTCACTACGTGCACCACTGGTATTTTGTGGAAAAGCACATGTAAGATTCTGCAACAGTCTCTGCTGATACTCCTGCATGCGTGCATCCCTTTCTATGGCAGGAATAATTTCTGCAAATTTACTTTTGTACCGGGGATCTAACAGTGTGGCAACCCAGTAGTCAGGATTATTTCTAATTCTCACAATTCGAGGGTCATGTTGCAGGTAGTGCAGCAAGAAGGCACTCATGTGTGTTGCGCATCCAGGAGCACCAAGTCCCTGTTGTGTTGGTGGCGAGGTAACAATCATGCTTCCTTCCTCTGTCCTCTCCCCCCAACCTCGCACAACAGAAATGTGATCAAGGTCTCCCTCATCTGATGAGTCTTCCATCAGTTCGTCCTCCACTTCTTCCTGGGCTCCTGCACCTTCCTCACTAGTTTGGCTGCTACCATGCGCCCTGGTAAAACCATCTCCCCCACCCTCACATGCCTGCCGCCTTGGTGCTGCCGACCGTCTGGACCTTGCAGATGTTAGCCCTTCCGCATACAACTCCTCCTCCTCTACTTCCTCCACCTCCTCTTGTGCCACCACCTGACTCCGAATTCTGTTTAACATGTGCTCCAGCATGTAAATCACCGGAATAGTCATGCTGATAATGGCATCGTCAGCACTAAACATCTTCGTCGCCATTTCAAAACTGTGCAGAAGGGTGCATAGGTCCCTGATCTGAGACCACTCCTCCAGCGTGATTTGCCCCACCTCTGAATCTCGTTGGCCCAGGCTATACGTCAGAACGTATTGCACCAGGGCTTGTCGGTGCTGCCACAGTCGCTGCAACATGTGCAGAGTTGAATTCCACCGGGTAGGCACATCGCATTTTAGCCGGTGAAGTGGCAGGCCCAACGACTTCTGTAGAGATGTAAGTCGCTGAGCTGCGGGATGCGAACGGCGGAAGTGAGCACACAGTGACCGTGCCCTCTGCAGAAGGCCATCTAGTCTGGGATAGTGGGCTAAAAATTGCTGGACAACCAGGTTCAACACGTGAGCCATACAAGGCACGTGTGTGACATTGCCCCGGCGAAGGGCCGCACCCAGGTTTGCAGCATTGTCGCACACGGCCTTCCCTGGTTTCAGGTCCAGTGGAGACAACCATTCATGAAATTGGTTCTCCAGAGCTGACCACAACTCCTCAGCTGTGTGACTCACATTTCCCAGACATTTCAATGTAAAAACCGCCTGATGACATTGAGCCCTACTGCCAGCATAGTAAGGAGGTGTGCAGGATCCCTTCTGCGCAGTTAGAAAGCTTGTGGCATGACCAGACAGGCTTTGGGTGCAGGTGGAAGACCGAGAGGAGGTTGAGGAGGCAGAAGCAGTGGAGGAACTTTGACATAAAGAGGATTGACGCACAACTCGTGGGGACGGCAAGACTTGGACAGCAGCCCCTTGTCCTGCTGTCACCATAGTTACCCAGTGCCCAGTCAGCGACATGTAACGCCCCTGTCCATGCCTACTCGTCCAAGTGTCTGTGGTGAAATGCACCCTGTCACACACAGAGTTTCTCAAAGAAGCGGTGATGTTGTGTGCGACATGCTGGTGGAGCGCAGGCACACCTTTCTTTGAGAAGTAGTGCCGACTGGGCATCTGGTACTGGGGCACTGCGACGGACATAAGGTCTCGAAAATCCTCTGTGTCCACCAGGCGGAAAGGCAGCATTTCTGTAGCCAAGAGCTTGCAGATGGTGAAATTCAACCTCTTAGCTTTCTCATGGCTAGGAGGAAATGGTCTTTTACTTGTCCACATCTGAGGGACCGAGGGCTGGCTATTGTGCTTAGACGGGGTTGATAAGGGTGTCCCCGGCAAACTGCCGGTCTGTGAGGAAGATGCAGGCGGACATGTTAGGTTGCCTTGATCCAAAGGTGGTGCTATCGATGTCGGACAGCGCTCAACACCAGCTGGTGTTACCACCTCCAAAGAAAATGATGACCTGCCAATCACGCTGGCTGTTGCGGGTAAAGAGGTGGCAGGTCTGCGCCCCAAAACAGGTGTGACTGCTGTCCCCCCAGTCACAGAGGATGAAGAGGCCGCGGATGCACAAGATATGGCAGACGGTGGGTGGCCCGGCCGGCTAGGCCGCATTGTAGCACACTGAGCTTCCCACTGCAACTTATGCTTCATGTCCATGTGCCGGTTCATGCATGAAGTACTCAAACTATGTATTTTTTGGCCTCTACTTAGCTTTTGCTGACAAATGTTACAGATAACACGAGTTGGGTCATCTTTATCGATCTGAAAAAATGCCCAGGCTATGCAAGGCTTAGCACCCATGCGACCTGAAGAGCCACCACGACTTGTGGTGAGAGGCAGAGTTGTGTTTGAGGATGCAGTTGTTGACGTGCTTCCAGTACTACGTCTCTGTCCAGGAAGGCGCAACCTGACCTCGTCGTCACTAGCATCTTCCTCCACCTCCTCTGCTGACCTCATCTCTTGGCTGACTGTGGGTTGACAGTAAGTGGGATCTCCGACCTCATCATCATCACCCTGTGCGTTATCACACCCGTCGTCCTCAGAGCCAACCTGTTCCTGCCCTGACAAAAAACTAAAGTTGTCGCTCCAATCAGGTATTTGAGTCTTATCATCGTCTTCCTCATTGTCTCCACCAACAGGAGTTACAGTTTGGGAATGAGGGTCTACATTATGGTCAGAACCTTCTGCGTCTGGTCCTGGATCCGACTCATAAAGATTCTGGGCATCAGTGCAGATCATTTCCTCGTCTGGATTCACAGAAGCGCTGGAGTCGACCTCTGATTCCCAGGCTATAGTATGAGTAAACAGCTCTGCAGACTCAACCATCTGTTCTACCTCATACTCAGACGGGCAGCTGGAGATTTGGGAGCTGTGAGGAAGCAAGTGCGATTTGGGTGACACCTTTGAGGACTGGAGTATTTGTGATGTTGAAGTTGATGTGGAGGAGAGCCCACTTAAAGGAGCACTTGATATCCGTTGAAGCACCTGCTGTTTTTGTGCCTCATCTGGAATTTGTAGCGATTGGCGTGGCTGTAAGAAAGGGATCTTATCACATTGTCCGCTAAAAGAAGTAGACATTTTAGTTTGGCTGGAAGATGGTCTTTCTTCTGCAGATGTTACTGTTGCTTTAACACCTACCCCACGGACACAACCTTTTTTCCCCTTCCCAACACGCCTATTCCCCTTTCCACCAGCAGCAGGCCTTTTTCCACTCATTTTGGTGGTTAACTAATTCACAACTCTGGAGTTGTTTGCACAAAAAAACAATGGATGGTAACCGAGCAGAGCTGAGTGGCCAAACTGTGGTATTAGGCCAAAACTATTGGCTGGGTTAGATGCAGAAAAAAATTATTTTGAATTTGCAACCTGATGGAGGTCAGTATAGATGGACTAATAGACCAAGTCCCACACACTGCTAGAAGCCCAAATATTTTTTCAGAGCTAGATGCAGAAAAAAATTATTTTTAATTTGCAACTTGATGGAGGTCAGTATAGATGGACTAATAGACCAAGTCTCACACACCGCTAGAAGCCCAAATATTTTTTCAGAGCTAGATGCAGAAAAAAATTATTTTTAATTTGCAACCTGATGGAGGTCAGTATAGATGGACTAATAGACCAAGTCCCACACACCGCTAGAAGCCCAAATATTTTTTCAGAGCTAGATGCAGAAAAAAATTATTTTTAATTTGCAACCTGATGGAGGTCAGTATAGATGGACTAATAGACCAAGTCCCACACACCGCTAGAAGCCCAACTATTTTTTCAGAGCTAGATGCAGAAAAAAATTATATTCAATTTGCAACCTGCTGGAGGTCAGTATAGAAGAACTAATAGAACAAGTCCCACACACTGCTAGAAGCCCAAATATTTTTTCAGAGCTAGATGCAGAAAAAAATTATTTTTAATTTGCAACCTGATGGAGGTCAGTATAGATGGACTAATAGACCAAGTCCCACACACCGCTAGAAGCCCAACTATTTTTTCAGAGCTAGATGCAGAAAAAAATTATATTCAATTTGCAACCTGCTGGAGGTCAGTATAGAAGGACTAATAGAACAAGTCCCACACACTGCTAGAAGCCCAAATATTTTTTCAGAGCTAAATGAAGAAAAAAATTATTTTTAATTTGCAACCTGATGGAGGTCAGTATAGATGGACTAATAGACCAAGTCCCACACACTGCTAGAAGCCCAAATATTTTTTCAGAGCTAGATGCAGAAAAAAATTATATTCAGTTTGCAACCTGATGGAGGTCAGTATAGATGGACTAATAGAATGATGCTATGCCCAAAATATTTTACTTCACTAGGTGCAGTAAAAAAATTGGTTTTCTATACACAGGTGTTATATCTTGCAACACAGATAGGCTACTCCACTGACTAACACACTCTGCAATAGGCCAAAAAGGATTAGCTTTGCTAGATTCAGCCAAATGCTGTGAAAAAAACTTGCACAGCACTGGCACAGACCTGCCTGGCAAAAACTGATAGGAACTCATGTAACCTAGTCCTGAAAAGGACTCCAATTACAATTAGTCTTTACTCCCACAACCTATCTATTTAAGAGCACAGACCTCCCTGATAAAAGTCGTAGGAAATGCTGTAACCTAGTCCTTAAAAGGACTGCAATCACAACTATTCCCTACTCCCAAGCTATCTGTATATTTGTGCGAAAATTGGCTTGAAATTAACAAGGTATAGCGCACAAAGCAACAGCGGTGCCGTCTAACACGCAGCTGCAGCAGTGAGAAAATGGTGGCGACGGGGAAAATGGCTTGGTCTTATAGGGCAAGGACATGTGACATACACTGCCAATGACACATGCCCTTGCTTGTGTGAAAAAAAGCACTTCGCTCCGTGTGTGCGCTGCTGATAGGCTGACAGATTGCACCTCCCCACTGCAAATGCGGGAAAGAGAAAAAAAAATGGAGATCTTCATTGTTCCTGCAGAGATCCATCCCCTGCCCCTCCCCCCACCCCGCTGTACACTCAAACTGCGTATTAACATTAATTTTCATCATTACTGAGAAAAAATCCCGTTATGATTTTGGTGCACGAACAGTTATCGAACATAACCTCGAACAGCCGAATTTTTCTCAAATTGTTCGTGTTCGCCGAACGGCTCGAACACCGCCCAAAACAGCTCGAATTTGAGATTGGCGAACAGTTCGAGTAGAACAACGCTCATCTCTACTCGCTAAGTCCCATCAGGGTGGTGAATGCGGTCTTCTCCCGGTCCGCCTCTGCTACAGGAACCTGCCAGTACCCGCTAGTGAGATCCAAGGTGGAGAAGAAGTTAGCAGATTTTAAAGCAGCCAAAGACTAGAGATGAGCGTTGTTCTACTCGAACTGTTCGCCAATCTCAAATTCGAGCTGTTTTGGGCGGTGTTCGAGCCGTTCGGCGAACACGAACAATTTGAGAAAAATTCGGCTGTTCGAGGTTATGTTCGATAACTGTTCGTGCACCAAAATCATAACTGGATTTTTTCTCAGTAATGATGAAAATTAATGTTAATACGCAGTTTGAGTGTACAGCGGGGTGGGGGGAGGGGCAGGGGATGGATCTCTGCAGGAACAATGAAGATCTCCATTTTTTTTTCTCTTTCCCGCATTTACAGTGGGGAGGTGCAATCTGTCAGCCTATCAGCAGCGCACACACGGAGCGAAGTGCTTTTTTCACACAAGCAAGGGCATGTGTGATTGGCAGTGTATGTCACATGTCCTTGCCCTATAAGACCAAGCCATTTTCCCCGTCGCCACCATTTTCTCACTGCTGCAGCTGCGTGTTAGACGGCACCGCTGTTGCTGTGTGCGCTATACCTTGTTAATTTCAAGCCAATTTTCGCACAAATATACAGATAGCTTGCGAGTAGGGAATAGTTGTGATTGCAGTCCTTTTAAGGACTAGGTTACAGCATTTCCTACGACATTTATCAGGGAGGTCTGTGCTCTTAAATAGATCGGTTGTGGGAGTAAAGACTAATTGTAATTGCAGTCCTTTTCAGGACTAGGTTACATGAGTTCCTATCAGTTTTTGCCAGGCAGGTCTGTGCCAGTGCTGTGCAAGTTTTTTTCACAGCATTTGGCTGAATCTAGCAAAGCTAATCCTTTTTGGCCTATTGCAGAGTGTGTTAGTCAGTGGAGTAGCCTATCTGTGTTGCAAGATATACCACCTGTGTATAGAATACCAATTTTTTTACTGCACCTAGTGAAGTAAAATCTTTTGGGCATAGCATCATTCTATTAGTCCATCTATACTGACCTCCATCAGGTTGCAAATTAAAACTAATTTTTATCTGCATCTACAGTACCTCTGAAAAAATATTTGGGCTTCTAGCAGTGTGTGGGACTTGTTCTATTAGTCCATCTATACTGACCTCCATCAGGTTGCAAACTGAATATATTTTTTTCTGCATCTACCTCTGAAAAAATATTGGGCTTCTAGCTGTGTGTGGGTCTTGTTCTATTAATCCATCTATACTGACCTCCATCAGGTTGCAAACTGAATATATTTTTTTCTGCATCTACCTCTGAAAAAATATTTGGCCTTCTAGTAGTGTGTCGGACTTTCTCTATTAGTCCATCTATACTGACCTCCATCAGGTTGCAAATTCAAAATAATTTTTTTCTGCATCTAACCCAGCCAATAGTTTTGGCCTAATACCACAGTTTGGCCACTCAGCTCTGCTCGGTTACCATCCATTGTTTTTTTGTGCAAACAACTCCAGAGTTGTGAATTAGTTAACCACCAAAATGAGTGGAAAAAGGCCTGCTGCTGGTGGAAAGGGGAATAGGCGTGTTGGGAAGGGGAAAAAAGGTTGTGTCCGTGGGGTAGGTGTTAAAGCAACAGTAACATCTGCAGAAGAAAGACCATCTTCCAGCCAAACTAAAATGTCTACTTCTTTTAGCGGACAATGTGATAAGATCCCTTTCTTACGGCCACGCCAATCGCTACAAATTCCAGATGAGGCACAAAAACAGCAGGTGCTTCAACCGATATCAAGTGCTCCTTTAAGTGGGCTCTCCTCCACATCAACTTCAACATCACAAATACTCCAGTCCTCAAAGGTGTCACCCAAATCGCACTTGCTTCCTCACAGCTCCCAAATCTCCAGCTGCCCGTCTGAGTATGAGGTAGAACAGATGGTTGAGTCTGCAGAGCTGTTTACTCATACTATAGCCTGGGAATCAGAGGTCGACTCCAGCGCTTCTGTGAATCCAGACGAGGAAATGATCTGCACTGATGCCCAGAATCTTTATGAGTCGGATCCAGGACCAGACGCAGAAGGTTCTGACCATAATGTAGACCCTCATTCCCAAACTGTAACTCCTGTTGGTGGAGACAATGAGGAAGACGATGATAAGACTCAAATACCTGATTGGAGCGACAACTTTAGTTTTTTGTCAGGGCAGGAACAGGTTGGCTCTGAGGACGACGGGTGTGATAACGCACAGGGTGATGATGATGAGGTCGGAGATCCCACTTACTGTCAACCCACAGTCAGCCAAGAGATGAGGTCAGCAGAGGAGGTGGAGGAAGATGCTAGTGACGACGAGGTCAGGTTGCGCCTTCCTGGACAGAGACGTAGTACTGGAAGCACGTCAACAACTGCATCCTCAAACACAACTCTGCCTCTCACCACAAGTCGTGGTGGCTCTTCAGGTCGCATGGGTGCTAAGCCTTGCATAGCCTGGGCATTTTTTCAGATCGATAAAGATGACCCAACTCGTGTTATCTGTAACATTTGTCAGCAAAAGCTAAGTAGAGGCCAAAAAATACATAGTTTGAGTACTTCATGCATGAACCGGCACATGGACATGAAGCATAAGTTGCAGTGGGAAGCTCAGTGTGCTACAATGCGGCCTAGCCGGCCGGGCCACCCACCGTCTGCCATATCTTGTGCATCCGCGGCCTCTTCATCCTCTGTGACTGGGGGGACAGCAGTCACACCTGTTTTGGGGCGCAGACCTGCCACCTCTTTACCCGCAACAGCCAGCGTGATTGGCAGGTCATCATTTTCTTTGGAGGTGGTAACACCAGCTGGTGTTGAGCGCTGTCCGACATCGATAGCACCACCTTTGGATCAAGGCAACCTAACATGTCCGCCTGCATCTTCCTCACAGACCGGCAGTTTGCCGGGGACACCCTTATCAACCCCGTCTAAGCACAATAGCCAGCCCTCGGTCCCTCAGATGTGGACAAGTAAAAGACCATTTCCTCCTAGCCATGAGAAAGCTAAGAGGTTGAATTTCACCATCTGCAAGCTCTTGGCTACAGAAATGCTGCCTTTCCGCCTGGTGGACACAGAGGATTTTCGAGACCTTATGTCCGTCGCAGTGCCCCAGTACCAGATGCCCAGTCGGCACTACTTCTCAAAGAAAGGTGTGCCTGCGCTCCACCAGCATGTCGCACACAACATCACCGCTTCTTTGAGAAACTCTGTGTGTGACAGGGTGCATTTCACCACAGACACTTGGACGAGTAGGCATGGACAGGGGCGTTACATGTCGCTGACTGGGCACTGGGTAACTATGGTGACAGCAGGACAAGGGGCTGCTGTCCAAGTCTTGCCGTCCCCACGAGTTGTGCGTCAATCCTCTTTATGTCAAAGTTCCTCCACTGCTTCTGCCTCCTCAACCTCCTCTCGGTCTTCCACCTGCACCCAAAGCCTGTCTGGTCATGCCACAAGCTTTCTAACTGCGCAGAAGGGATCCTGCACACCTCCTTACTATGCTGGCAGTAGGGCTCAATGTCATCAGGCGGTTTTTACATTGAAATGTCTGGGAAATGTGAGTCACACAGCTGAGGAGTTGTGGTCAGCTCTGGAGAACCAATTTCATGAATGGTTGTCTCCACTGGACCTGAAACCAGAGAAGGCCGTGTGCGACAATGCTGCAAACCTGGGTGCGGCCCTTCGCCGGGGCAATGTCACACACGTGCCTTGTATGGCTCACGTGTTGAACCTGGTTGTCCAGCAATTTTTAGCCCACTATCCCAGACTAGATGGCCTTCTGCAGAGGGCACGGTCACTGTGTGCTCACTTCCGCCGTTCGCATCCCGCAGCTCAGCGACTTACATCTCTACAGAAGTCGTTGGGCCTGCCACTTCACCGGCTAAAATGCGATGTGCCTACCCGGTGGAATTCAACTCTGCACATGTTGCAGCGACTGTGGCAGCACCGACAAGCCCTGGTGCAATACGTTCTGACGTATAGCCTGGGCCAACGAGATTCAGAGGTGGGGCAAATCACGCTGGAGGAGTGGTCTCAGATCAGGGACCTATGCACCCTTCTGCACAGTTTTGAAATGGCGACGAAGATGTTTAGTGCTGACGATGCCATTATCAGCATGACTATTCCGGTGATTTACATGCTGGAGCACATGTTAAACAGAATTCGGAGTCAGGTGGTGGCACAAGAGGAGGTGGAGGAAGTAGAGGAGGAGGAGTTGTATGCGGAAGGGCTAACATCTGC
This sequence comes from Phyllobates terribilis, assembly GCF_046119375.1. NCBI lineage: Eukaryota > Metazoa > Chordata > Amphibia > Anura > Dendrobatidae > Phyllobates > Phyllobates terribilis. Next base: position 83,163,260 of record NW_027362769.1, read on the forward strand.
AAGGTCCAGACGGTCGGCAGCACCAAGGCGGCAGGCATGTGAGGGTGGGGGAGATGGTTTTACCAGGGCGCATGGTAGCAGCCAAACTAGTGAGGAAGGTGCAGGAGCCCAGGAAGAAGTGGAGGACGAACTGATGGAAGACTCATCAGATGAGGGAGACCTTGATCACATTTCTGTTGTGCGAGGTTGGGGGGAGAGGACAGAGGAAGGAAGCATGATTGTTACCTCGCCACCAACACAACAGGGACTTGGTGCTCCTGGATGCGCAACACACATGAGTGCCTTCTTGCTGCACTACCTGCAACATGACCCTCGAATTGTGAGAATTAGAAATAATCCTGACTACTGGGTTGCCACACTGTTAGATCCCCGGTACAAAAGTAAATTTGCAGAAATTATTCCTGCCATAGAAAGGGATGCACGCATGCAGGAGTATCAGCAGAGACTGTTGCAGAATCTTACATGTGCTTTTCCACAAAATACCAGTGGTGCACGTAGTGAATCTCACAGTTCCAACTTGCCAACCGTGGGACCGTCAAGTGTTCAGCACTCAAACCGTAACAGAACCACAGTATCTGCTGGTAACATCAATTTTGCGGAATCATTTCACCACTTTTTTAGCCCATCCTTTGCAAGGCCACAGGAGACAAGAAGTCTGACACATAGTCAACGCCTAGAGACGATGGTACAGGAGTATCTCCAAGTAAACATTGAAGCCACGACTGTGTCACTGGACCCTTGCTCTTTTTGGGCTTCCAATCTGGATAAATGGCCGGAGCTAGCCACTTACGCCTTGGAGATCTTGTCATGCCCCGCAGCCAGCGTTCTGTCTGAACGTGTGTTCAGCGCTGCTGGTGGTGTGCTGACAGATAAGCGCACGCGGCTCTCCACTGATAATGTAGACAGACTCACGTTCATAAAGATGAACAAATCATGGATCCGAAACGACTTTTCTACCCCTGTGTCATCCTGGGGAGAGTAAAAGCTTGATGATTGGTTAAAATCACCCTACCAACCGTTTTAAGCTTTCAAATTACTAATCATGTTTATCTGTATCTTGACTGGAAAATAATTTGGGCTTTGTAGCAGTGTGCAGCACTGATCCTATTAGGCCATGTATACTAAAGCTTCACCAGATTTAAAATTAAAAATAATTTTTAGCTGCATCTAGCCCGGAAAATAATTTTGGGGCTCCGAGATGCGCAAGGCACATAAGTGCCTTCTTGCTGCACTACCTGCAGCATGACCCTCATATTGTCAGAATTCGAAGTAATCATGACTACTGGGTTGCCACACTCTTAGATCCCCCAAACTTTTCGATCAACCTTTTCATTTTAATAAAGACCAAAAAAATGGTCATTTTTGAAATTATAAGCATTAGCAGGTTGTTAGAAACTGAAATCAAACAGTTTTCAACTCAAAACTTTATTCTAGGTGATGTTACATTTTCACATAGGACCCCTTGTTCGAAAGGAGCTTCTGAACTCTCTCGTCCATTGAATTTGTCAGGTTTTGGATGGTTTCTGCTTCAATTGTTTTGCATGAGGACAGAATACCCTCCCAGAGCTGTTGCTTAGATGTGAACTGCCTCCCGCCATCATAGACACTCCTTTTAATGATGCTCCAAAGGTTCTGAATGGGGTAGAGGTCAGGGGAGCATGGGGGTCACACCATAAGTTTGTCCCCTTTTATGCCCATATCAGCCAGAGATGCAGATGTTTTATGTGCAGCATGAGATGGTGCATTATCATGCAGAAAAATGATCTTGCTGTGAAATACACGGTTCTTCTTCTTGAACAATGGCAAGAAGTGCTGTTTGAGAAAATCCACATACATTATGAAGTTCATCTTTAGCGCCTTCAGGGATCCTAAAGGGGCCGACAATCTCTCTCCCCATGATTCCAGCCCAAAACATTACTCCACCTCCTCCTTGTTGGCGCTGTAGCCGTGTTTGCGTGGGGTGTCCATCAACCAGCCATCCTCCACTCCATCCATCTGGACCATCGAGCGCTGCACGGCACTCATCCGTGAACAAAACAGTTTTGAAATCAGTCTTCATGTAATGTTTGGCCCACTGGAGCCGTTTCTGCTTGTGTGAAGTGGATAGAGGAGGTCGACAGGATGGCGCATGCACAGCTGCAAACCTCTGAAGGACCCTGCATCTTGTTGTTCGGGGGACGTTGGAGGCACAAGCAGCTTCAAAAACTTGTCTGCTGCTATGACAAGGCTTTTTTGCCGCTGCTCTTTCAACCTGACGTAATTGCCTGTAGGAAAGAGTCCTCAATTTGCCCTTATCAGCACGCACACGTGTGTACTGTGAATCAGCTACATACTTCTTGATTGCCAAGACACTTCATCCTGATCATCGCACAATGTTGATTGTAGTCATGCCTTGACCTAAACACTCCACAATTTGTTGCTTCTCAGCAGCCGACACATCCTTTTTCTTTCCCATTTTGGCAGAAAATGTAGGCTGCTTAATAATGTGAGAGAGCCTTCTTAAGTAGTCTTGCCTTTCATTGGACACACCTGCCAAACTAATTAGCACAGGTGTCTGCAATTGCTTACAGTGATATAAAGAGCCCTGACACACATCACCATCAATGAGTTTAACTGACAAACAAACAAATTCTTCCCTTATCACTCCTAAACACTTTTTGTATAATAATTTGGAACGCAGTGTACATGTGCTTTTCCACAAAACACCAGTGGTTCACGTAGTGAATCTTACAGTTCTAACTTGCCAACCGTGGTCTGTATGGAGTTGTTCAATAAAGGGCCCAAAATTAAGATAACATAGATGGGAGAGGTCTCTATGAATAGGAATTCCTAAGTATTTGATACCCTGTTAGGGCCAGGCAAAGGGAAAGTTGGACTGGATGGAATCCTATATGGATTTGGGGAGGGAGACATCGAGGGCCTCAGACTTCGCTGCATTGATTTTAAAATTTTACCATGTAACAAAGTGATCTATTTCAGCCATAACAGCATGGATGGATATATGTGATTGAGTGATATATACTAGGACATCATCAGCAAATAGAGAGCACTTGTACTCGGTGCCTCCCACCTCAATCCACCTAATATTGGGGTTATGGCGAATTGATGAGAGCAGGTGCTCCGTCACTAGGATGTATAAGAGAGGGGACAGAGGACATCACTGCCTTGTCCCATTGGTGATTGTGAAAGGTGATGAAAATGTTCTGACGCACCCCCTGGGCCTTGGGACACCCGGAGCCGGACCCTTTTTGGTGGATGCTGGTGGTTGTAGTCTTCGTGGCGGCGACCCAGTTCCGTGGCTCAGGGCGGTCAAACCAGTGGCGGAACTATTTATGTGGTTTTCATGTTTAAATGTCCGACTACGCCACCCGTGGATTGCGGTCAGAGTGAACCGCCGCTACAGGGCAGACCACTGAGGCTGGTGTTGTGGGTGCAGCAGAGCGTAGCATAACTCCCCACAGGAGGAGTATAGCCTCAGGGCAGTGTATGCGGAGGATGGGGGTGATGGTGCAGGGCAGCAGCAGTAACGACACGGAGTCAGTGATGCAGTTCAGGGCCTTTACTCACAGTTCTTATTATCCAGACCACGTCTGCAGGTAACGGCTGCCCACGTCGTACTGTGCACACCAGATGAGGGGCTCAGACAACTCCCAGATAACTTTGGAGCACTTCACAGGACCCCCTTTGTGTGTCCTTTGTCTGGCCTTTCTTACCAACACTTCTGTCCGGCTGCCTCGGGCATCCTCTTGGTAAACTTGGCGCCAGTTTCCCTGACCCTATGTGGTGCCTTCCTAGCGGGTGTAGCGAGGGGCTGCGCCACATAAAATGTCAGAGCCTCCGGTTTCTAGCTGAGGGTCGTTTCCTGCCTCCACTAGTTCGGGGACCGGTCTCCCCCTTTGGCCTGACCCCTCCACGCAGGTGGATTCGGGCGTGCGGTGGCGACTCGCCCGTCCGCACCCCTGGGATCCCTTCATTCCTCGTTCCTGGAGCCTTCTCCGCTCCTCTTCCTTCCTTCTCCCTCTTCCAGGCCTGGGCCTCTGTTACTAGGCCCGCCTCCGGAGCAGAGCTCATGCAGAGCCCCTGCTCCCTGCCACTTCTGCTCAGACTTCTCTGCACTGAACTAAGATGGTGCCCACCTTTTATACTCCCTTCTCAATGCACCCAGGAACTGCTTCCTCCCTGCTCCTGCACTACAGGGTTCCCCTTCCTCAGTGTTCCCTCCCCCCACTCCAGCCAGGGACAGGGACTGTCGTGCCCATCTCAGGGGCATATTGGTCGCCCTGCCCCACGGCAATGTGGTGTAATGCATGCAGGTGTCGGGTCCTGATCCACACTCCATCCTTACCTGAGAGTGAGATATCACACCTCTGGGTGAGGTGCAATACGTCTGTAGCAACCGAGCCCTCAGGGTGCTACAGTTCCATTTATCTTCAGCCTAGGTGACGTATTGCGATACAGGGCCGTGATTTTGGCTATAAAAGGGTCCCCTAGACCCCTACCCCAAGCTTTTTAAGAGAATCATATATGGCGTGCCAGGAGACTCTATGGAATGCTTTCTCAGCATCCAACGAGAGTATCTAATTACAAATTTTTAACTGCATCTAGCCCAGGAAATACTTTGTGCCTAGTAGCAGTGTCTGCTAGTGAGCGGATTATCCCGGCTGTTAAGCAAGCTGCACCACCTGTAGTTTAGACACTTAATTTTTTCAAAGGAAATGCTTCGGGACCATGGGATACTTAGTGAAGAGCATCAGGAGGCACCCCAAGGCATAGGGGCTGGGACTGGCAGTAGGATGCCTTGCGGTGGACAGCCGAGCTCGATCCTTATAAAAGCTTTTTAACTGCAGCAGCTTTAGTGGACGCTACTGGAGCTGGAATTACCGCGGCTGCTGGCATGAGACTTGCCCTCCAATAGATCCTTGTAAATGGATTTAAAGTGTATTCATTCAAATTAGAGAGACAATTTAAATTAAAAAGCTTAGAGCCGCCTCCACCACAGGGGGGCTCGCTCGACCCACCAGCGGACAGGCACCAGTATTGGGAGAGGGGGGCTGGCCGTCAGGGTTCACCGCGGCTCTGGCACAAACCCGGCGACACGGAGGTGGCACGGGCAGGAGCGGACTGGCCGTGTCGGCTTCTCACTTTTTGGATTTTAGAAGGGCATGACATGCCTATATCTGTGTCTCCCCCTCCTTTTACTCCTCCACCTCTTTTATTTTCGCATGACTATATGTACTTGTCACTTTTCCATGTGTTAGTTATGTCTTCTGAGCAGTTTGTCAGCTTTTGGACACCTTTGAAGGTGTTTTCTATGTGTTTCTATGTGTTTTTGTTTGCCTGCCATTGGTTTTAACGGTGTTCGAAGGTGTTCGACGAACAGTTCGACGAACAGTTCGGCGAACACACGGGTGTTCGACGAACCGAACCGAACTCGAACACTACGGGGGTGGCTCAACACTATTAGCGAGTTTACCTGCATGCCGTTCGGACTCTGCAACGCACCAGGAACCTTCCAGCGATTGATGGAATGCTGTCTGGGACACCGAAACTTTGAGACGGTCCTGTTATACCTGGACGATGTCATCGTCTATTCCAAGACCTACGAGAACCACCTGAAACACCTGGCGGAAGTGTTCGAAGCTCTGGCAAGTTACGGCCTAAAGGTGAAACCCTCCAAGTGTCACCTCCTGAAGCCAAAGGTGCAGTACCTGGGACACGTGGTGAGTGCTGACGGAGTGGCTCCCGACCCTGATAAGATCACCGCAATTAAGGAATGGCCAAGCCCCTCCAGCGTAAAGGAAGTGAGGCAGTTCCTCGGGTTGGTAGGCTACTACCGAAGGTTCATACCCGGTTTCACCAAAAAGGCAGCTCCTATGAAGGACCTCCTGATAGGCCAGTCCAGGAAGGCCAAGAACCAGAAGCCACCCTTCAGATGGGAGAAGCTGGAAGAAGAGTCCTTCCGCCAGCTGAAGATGGCCCTCACGGGGGATGAAATCCTGGCGTACCCTGATTATAGCCAGCCCTTTATCCTCTACACCGACGCCAGTAACATCGGGCTAGGAGCCGTACTGTCCCAGATCCAGCAGGGGAAGGAACGGGTAATTGCTTACGCCAGCCGAAAACTGCGACCCACCGAAAGAAACCCTGAGAATTACAGCTCATTTAAGCTAGAGTTCCTGGCAGTGGTGTGGGCAGTCACCGAACGCTTTAAGCACTACCTCGCTGCTTCCCGGTTCACCATGTACACGGATAACAACCCGTTGACACACCTGGACACTGCAAGACTCGGTGCCCTAGAGCAGAGATGGATGGCCCGCTTGTCCAACTATGAGTTTACAATCAAATACCGGGCAGGACGCTCCAATACCAATGCGGACGCCCTGTCCAGGATGCCGAACCTACCGGACGTAGGGGAAGATTCAGAGGAACTAGAGGAAGTTGAACTCCCCGCGTTTCACCGTCATGGGAATATCCAGTATTCCCACCGTGTAAGGAGTAAGCAATCCGCTACGTTCAACCCATTACCTCATTACAACTGGGCGGAGACGCAAGACAGTGACCCGGCCGTCCGACTGGTAAAGGAGATGCTGACTCGGCCAGATGCACGCCTTGACCCAGACGCTCCGGAGGAAGCCAAGCAACTGTGGGCTGAGAAGAGTCGACTGTTCCTTTACAAGGGAAAGTTGTGCCGCAGAATGGTTAACTCCTGGACGCATGAACTAATCTGGCAAGTAGTGGTGCCAAGAAGAGACGCAGCTATGGTGATGGAGGCATACCACGACGGAGCTGGGCATTTCGGATGGAAGAAGCTGGAGTTCCTGCTGCGCGGGCGGTTCCATTGGGTAGGCATGAGAGGAACCATCGAGAGGTGGTGCAGAGACTGTGGCCCATGCAACTTAAGAAGGAGGGACCGTGCCAGCCAGAAGACTCCCCTGCGGTCCATCATCACCAGACAGCCGTTGGAACTGGTAGCCTTGGATCATGTAAAACTGACCCCAAGCAGAAGTGGCTACGTCTACGCGTTAACCATCGTGGATCACTACTCCCGGTTCTTGGTTGTCGTCCCCGTCAAGGACTTAACGGCTCACACAGCAGCTAGAGCCTTCCAGCAGCACTTCTGCCGTCCGCATGGATACCCGGAGCAGGTGCTGACGGACCAGGGGTCTGCCTTTGAAGCGGAGGTCTTCCAGGAGTTCTGCACCCTGTATGGCTGCCGGAAGATTAGAACAACACCCTATCACCCGCAAACTAATGGACTTTGTGAGAAAATGAACCAGGTGGTGATAGATCTTCTGAAAACCTTGCCCCTGGAAGAACGTAGTCTGTGGCCTGAAAAGCTGCCCGACCTGGTGGACCTATACAACCACATCCCTGTAGGTTCCACCAACTGTACCCCGGCTTACCTAATGAGGGCAAGACCTGGTAAGCTTCCTGTTGATCTGGAGATGGGAGTCCTGACACCCGAGGACACTTCACCAGAAGCAGACTGGGACACAGAGAGGCAGCAGCAGTACCGGAAAGTACAGGAGAGCGTGGAGCGAAGTCTCTGTCAAGCTAGGGAAAGACAAGAGAAAACTTACAACCAGTATGCTCCCGCTGTTCCCCTGGTGCCCGGAGAGCAGGTCTTGAAGAGGAAAAGACGGCTCCACAAGCTGGACGACCAGTGGGAGAAGGACCCGTACACCGTACTGCCCTCAAGCCACGACAACCCAAAGATCTGTACAATCAGTAAAGACGGAGGGGAAACCACAGCCATTGTATCCCGGGATCACCTGAAGAAGTGTCCCGAACAGCTACGGAACCCTGAAGAGGAACAAGAAGACCCTCGACCCGTAGAGGAAAGGGAAGATATGGTTAGTACTGTGCTCGGAGACTTCCCTCGGTCTTGGACTCAAGTCAATGGTGCTGTTGTGGTACCCGTCCTCACGTTCCTCCAACCAGCATCCCAAGTGCCTACGGAGACACAGGTAGAGCTGGAAGAACAGCCGGTCCAGGAGGCAGAAGACCCCACACAAGCAGACCAGGAGAATCAACCCTCTGCTTATAGTGAGCCTGCCATACCCCTAGTGAGCCAAAGAGTCCGTAGACGGCTGCCCAGTTTACCCTTGACAGCTCCTATACCCTGTAGTTCAGGACCAGTCAGCCAGCTCCGTAGGTCCACTAGGGTCACTAGAGGCCAGTTGCCCATACGGTGGAGGATCTAAATGTACAAGCTATTCTATTAATGTTTACCTGTTTATTGTTGCTTGTGTATAACGTTGTGTTTCTAGTTATTTGTAGGAGTCTTTGGTGGATTTACCGGGAATCCTTTGTACATAGTTGGAGCGTAACCCAGGACGGACTAAAAGACTGATAAGGACTCTGGGCAGGACAGACCCCTACCTGGTTACGTCTCCCTGTTTTTGGTGAAATGGACACCCTTGTTTTCTTGAAAAACTGCACCCGGTTGCGGACACGCCGTGACCATCCTAATGTTTTTCTTTATTGCGTTGTTTCTGTTTATAATTTGTTATGTTACAAAAATATGTTTAGTCCCGGAGTACTAAATTTCACTAGGGGGGAATGTGACACCCCAGGGGTCTGGTTGCCACAGTGATAGAGATATTACGTCTGAGAGCAGGTGGGAGGTCTCTTGGTCAGGATTCCTATGCATGCCACACCTCCTGCACAGTCCTGGGAGGGGAAGAACTTCCCCTATATAAAACTGGGGCTGAGGCAGGGTTAGTTAATTAAGAAGGAGAGTTAAGAAGAGGAGCAGCTATAGGAAAGAAAGATCAGGAGCTCAGTGGGAGCAGTGATACAAGGAATCAGGGGCTGGCAGCTGAAGAGCTCGCCCTGATTGAAGAGTTACCACCGGACCCGGAGTCCGAGGCTGTGGGGACTAATCCTTACCCAGCAGCAGAAACCGACCGGCAGGGGATTTCAGGTCCTCTGGCCAAGAAACCCGAAGGCACGGTCACACGCGTGGGACCAGCACCGCCGTCGTGGAGCGGAAGCCACTAGAAGGCCCCGAGTCACCGGCGATACGGGTGAGCACCACACGGTACACTCAGGGACGTGGGCTACTTTTACCCGCCTCTAGCAAGGTAGCCAGAAGAGTAGAATCATAGAATCATAGAATCATAGAATGGTAGAGTTGGAAGGGACCTCCTGGGTCATCTGGTCCAACCCCCTGCTCAAAGCAGGATTCACTAGATCATCTCAGACAGATGTCTGTCCAGCCTCTGTTTGAAGACGTCCATTGAAGGGGAACTCACCACCTCTCGTGGCAGCCTGTTCCACTCATTAATCACCCTAACTGTCAAAAAGTTTTTTCTAATATCTAATCTGTGTCTCCTCCCATTTAGTTTCATCCCATTGCTTCTAGTCTTTCCTTGTGCAAATGAGAATAAAGATGATCCTTCTACAATGTGACAGCCCTTGACAGCCTTGAGTACAGTTAGTTGGGGAGGCCTACAACTCCGCCTGGCCAGGGGAGATCCCATCTGCTCAAGGACTGACCAGGCCCCAATCGCTAGCCAGTACTCCGGGAGGGTCTATCTTTGTCACCAGTAAAGACCCTGAACTACACCGCATCGTCTCTGAGTGGTTCCTGCTACCCCCATCATCCACGTCGGCTGCCCTGAGGCCATACCCCTCCCGTTGGGGGTTATACCATCCACGCTGCACAATCCTACCACCGGCCTCAGCGGTCTGCCCTGCAGCGGCAGCTCCATAGCTGCATTCAACGGGTGGCGTAGTCGTCCAACATCTACTGCTACTACTCAGCCACACAGTTTGACTCCCTGGGCACGGACCGGGTCACCGCCACGAGACTACTACCCCCAACAGGCCCGGCTCCGGGTAGTCCCCGCGTGCGCAACGCTACACCAAGTAGGCCCAGGGGCGCGTCACATGTTTCCATATTTTCCCCACAGAAGCTAATAAAAAATTTAACCCTCAGAGCAGGTTTCCACATTTCCCCCATAGAAGCTAATAACAAATTTTACCCACAGAGCATGTTTCCATATTTTCCCCACAGAAGCTAATAAAATATTTCACCCACGGAGCATATTTCCACATTTCCCCCACAGAAGCTTATAGATTTCACCCACAGAGCAGGTTTCCACATTTCTCCCATAGAAGCTGATAACAAATTTCACCCACAGAGTATGTTTCCACATTTCCCCCACAGAAGCTGGTAAGAAATTTCACCCACAGAGCATGTTTCCACATTTCCCCCACAGAAGCTAATAAAAAAATTAACCCACAGAGCAGGTTTCCACATTTCCCCCATAGAAGCTGATAACAAATTTTACCCACGGAGCATGTTTCCATATTTTCCCCACAGAAGCTAATAAAAAATTTCACCCACGGAGCATGTTTCCACGATTCTCCCACAGAAGCTAATAAAAAAATTAACCCACAGTGCATGTTTCCACATTTCTCCCATAGAAGCTGATAACAAATTTCCCCCACAGAGCATGTTTTCACATATCCCCCACAGAATCTGATAACAAATTTCACCCACAGAGCATGTTTCCACATTTCTCCCACAGAAGCTGGTAACAAATTTCACCCACAGAGCATGTTTCCACATTTCCCCCACAGAAGCTGTTAACAAACTGAACCCACAGAGCATGTTTTCACATTTCCCCCAGAGAAGTGTGGCACCCTGCTGCGCATTGGTGCCACAGAACCCAGAAGGGTGCATGGATGGACTTCTCCACAAGAGGCCCTCACACATTCACACACCTCCACCCTACCACCTCAGACGAGCAGAGGGAGCCCGTTAGGGATATATATAGGGAGGGTGGAGCCAGGCAGCTCAGATTAGTTTCAGTTTAGTGTTCAGATAGGAACACAGCTCTGAGTGAGCAGAGAGCGTGCCGACGCTCAGAGAGCGGTGAAGACACAGCACGCCAGCTTCCAAGTAGTGAGGGCCCCGAGTGAGGTCGACGGCGAGAGGAAAAGGAGAGTGGAGCTAAGGGGGCAGAGGAGCATAGTAAGCTCACCCCGATTTATATACCGGACACCGGGTCCGCGCCTACAGGGACTCCTTATACCAAGTAGGAACCACCGGAACCCCTGGATAACTACAGGTCCCAGGTTCACCAAACACTGACTAAAGTACCAGGGCTAGGAGTCACGGAGGTCCCAGCCTCCAGGGAGAGTGATCTCCAAAGAGAAGGCCCTACCACCAGGTCAGCAGGTGCAGAGAGAGAGAGCGTAACCAAGCTAGGCCCAGCTCCAGGCAGGCCAGAAGCTTAGAGAAATAAGCAACGGATCAGGAGGCCCTATACCCGCTCACTGGGGAGAGTTTAGAAGTGCGCCCTTCACCTGGAGTACCCTGGACCGTGCCTGCAGCATCACCAGTAAATGTAATGAAGCAAAGCCCCTGTCTCTGTCCGTTACTTCTGCTGCGCCATCGCTTCCCCTGCACCACAACGCCCAGCGCAACCTGCATCGTTTCCACTGCCCTGAGGCCTGCTCCACCTGTGGTGAGCCGTTCCATCTCAAGCTGCCCTAACACCTGCCTCCGAGGACTGTTGCAGCGCTGGTGATCCTCACCAGACACCACAGGTGGCGTCACGACAAATTCCCTATAAATATCCCCCCATTTCCCCATTTCACTGACCGCCCTGAGTCACGGACCGGGCCAGCCACCGTGATATCCCCCGGCAACCAGAGGCCCGGCTGCCGAGTACTCCCACGGCCCAGGGGGCGCGTCAGCTTCTGGCGTCATGAACAGGATTGCGTGCCCGTTGCCACCGGGTACTGTGCGCCTTAAAAGACTGTGTTACTCACTGTGGTGAAGATTTCCCGCCATTCCTGAGGTTTTCCCGCCATATCCGCCATTTTTCCTGTTGCTGCGCGGGAAGAAGAGGGGCGTAACTGCTGGAAGCATGCGAAGTCCAGGACACGCCCCACCCCTGACGTCGAATCAGGAAGCGTCAGGTCCTGGAAGGAGCCAGAGGACGCTCTGACGTCAGACGCGGGCGACGCAAGATCCTGGAAGAAGACCGTCGCCCGCGGAGCAGCGGCCTACCCGTTGAAGAAGGTAGGCTCCGGTTCACTAGGGGGGCGCAACCATGGCCAACGACCAGCAAGCCGCCAGAGCACCGGTTAACTCTCCTGATGCCCAACCTGCGCCCGGTGCTGCACAGGCCAGAACGGTCGCTCCACCAGCCGGGGTCATAACTCCGTTGATACCTATGGCCCTGCCGTATATCCCTGGAGCAAAGTGGTTCCCCCAGTATAATGGTAAGCCGGACACACTGTACGGATTCAAGAGGAAAATATGTGGCATACAGGATATGTATTCCATGACTGGAGAGAGCTGCTGTAGTGTTAGGACAATTGACTGGTGCCGCTGAGCGAGAAGTTGAAACCTGGCCAGCTGCAGACCAAGAATCAGTGTCCATCATCTTTAAAAGATTGCAAACGGCGTTTGAAAACCGCACTGAGACAGATCTCCGGATAAGGTTCTACCAGTGTGTCCAGAAACCCGAGGACAGTATCCGGGACTATGCCTGACGCTTACAGGAGGCCCTGCGGGCCCTGAAACAGGTTAATCCAGCCAGCATCCATGAGGAAAATAAAATACTGACAGAACAATTCATCCAGGGGTGGAAGTCCCAAGAAGAGAGCAGAACTGTACGGTGGTGGGCCTTAGACCATCCAGATGCCACCTTTGACACCCTTAAGGACATGGCTATAAAGGGCCTGCAGCCCCTGGAAACAACAGACACTGCTATCCAGCATTACCAGAGTGGGGCCACCCCAGTGCCCGCAGCACCCACTGCTCCTCCATTGACGGCTGAAACAAGGATGCAAACAGTGCCCCCTAATGAGCTGGACAGCTTACGCTCTGAAGTGCGCCAGTTAAGTAAAACCCTGGCCACTGTCATGAGCACCCTGCAGCTACAGACGGAGCCTGAGCCTGAAGGAAGGATCCTGCTAGCCGACAGCCCTGAGGATGTCCCCTGGATAAGAAGAAGAAGGAGGACAACGCCGCCCCGGAGGAGGACAACGCCACCCCGTGGGAGGACTAGCGACCAACGTCACCCTCCAGGAGAATTCATCTGCTACCGCTGCCAGAAGGCAGGCCACACAATGCTGAACTGTCGTTTAAACGAGCAAACCCTGGGGTCGAGGGCTGACACCCAGGAGTAGACCAACCAGGCCCATCAAACTGATACCATCGGTTCGTGGGAGGAAGACCTTTCCTGTCCATTGTGCTGGATGGCATCGCGACTCCTGCCCTGCTGGACACAGGATCTCAGGTAACCATCATGCCTGATGTCCTCTACAAAAGGTTCTGGTCCATAGACGAACTTCACCCGCCAGATCCAAACCTTTCCGTGTATGCCTCCAATGACCTCCCCCTTAACCTAGTAGGGGTTAAGGATGTGGCAGTAAAGGTGGGAAGATTGAAACTGAAGGACCAGGGACTAATTGTAGTAGAGACTAATCCTGATGATACAGACTTGTATATGGTACTTGGCACAAATATTGTTAGTAACTGTTTGGGAGAAGTGTTGTTCTTGCTCCAACAGATGGCTGACACCGCCAGACCAGGGCAGTGGAGGGTGCTCCAGAAAGAGATCCGAGCCCTTATGTACCAGCAACAGGTAAAGCTATCAGGTGGTGAAATCGGTAATGTACGGGTGACAGACCCGATACCCATTGTGATCCCCCCAATGAGTGAGATGCTGAGCAATAGGTCTCAAAGGACGGAGCTACCAGGCAGTAGTAGAGCCCCTTAGCTCGGAGCATAGACCTACACTCTTGACTGCCAGAGGGGTAGTGGATGTACGCAATGGGAGGGTGCCCGTACGCCTCCTAAACTATGGGGAGGATGAGGTTAGATTACCATGCTACGCCACTGTTGCCAAACTGTACACAGTAGATAACAATTCCATACACACGGCGGAGTCCTTAACCTCACCAGACGAAGTGGTGGATAATGACCCGGGAACTCAGGTGGAGGACTGGTGTCAACAGCTCCATGTTGGGACGGACACCACTCATGCCCATCAGAAGTAGGGTGTACACCGGGTGGTTCAGGAATACGAGCAGGTATTCAGTAAACACCCACTTGACTTTGGGAGGATTAAAGGGGTACAACACCATATACCCACAGGTGACCATCCACCCATCAAAGAACGTTACAGGCCCATACCACCAGCACACTACCAGAAGGCGAAGGAGATGTTGCACGACATGAAGAAGGCAGGGGTAGTAAGGGATAATTGTAGTCCCTGGGCAGCTCCCCTGGTCCTAGTCAGGAAAAAGGATGGAAGCATGAGAATGTGTGTAGGTTACAGACAGGTAAATCGCATAACACACAAAGATGCATACCCTCTGCCCTATATAGAGGAATCCCTGGCTGCCTTAAAGTCTGCAAATTACTTCTCCACCCTTGACCTCACTAGTGGGTACTGTCAAGTAGCTGTTGCTGAGGAGGATCGGGAGAAGACGGCCTTCACTACCCCGATGGGACACTGCGAGTTCAATAGTACGCCGTTTGGACTCTGCAACGCCCCTGGAATGTTCCAGAGATTGATGGAGTGCTGCCTGGGACACCGCAACTTCGAGACTGTACTGCTATACCTGGATGACGTGATAGTGTACTCCAAAACGTACGAGGACCATTTGAAGCACCTGGCAGAGGTATTTGAGTCGCTGTCCTGGTATGGGATGAAGCTGAAGCCCTCCAAGTGCCACCTGCTCAAGCGGAAGGTACAGTACCTGGGGCACATCGTCAGTCCAGAAGGAGTAGCACCGGACCCGGAGAAGGTCACTGCCATCCAGAAATGTCCGGAGCCGAAGAGCCTCAAGGAGGTACGTCAGTTCCTGGGACTAGTCGGGTATTACCGGAGGTTTGTGAAGGACTACACCAAGAAAGCGGCGCCTTTGCAAGATCTCCTGGTAGGACAGTCCGGGAGAGGCAGAAACTATCCGTTCCAGTGGGGTAAGGAGCAAGCTGAATCCTTTGAGGTGATGAAAGAGATCCTGACCGGCGAAGAGATCGTAGCCTACCCTGACTACAGCCAACCGTTCCTGCTGTACACTGATGCCAGCAACGAGGGATTAGGAGCTGTGTTAAGTCAGAAGCAGAATGGCCGAGAGAAGGTGATCGCCTATGCAAGCAGGAAGCTCCACCCGACCGAGAGGAACCCAGAGAACTATAGCAGCTTCAAGTTGGAGTTCCTGGCCCTGGTCTGGGCCATCACCGAGCGGTTCAAGCACTACCTAGCCTCCAGTAAGTTCACTGCCTACACTGATAATAACCCCCTGACTCATCTAGAAACAGCCAAGTTAGGAGCCATGGAACAACATTGGATGGCTCGGCTGTCAAACTACCAGTTCACCATTAAGTACCGGGCAGGCCGCAAGAATGCCAATGCCGATGCACTGTCCAGGATGCCTCACCAGTCGGACACTGAAGAAGAAGTGGATGACCTGGAGGAGATTGAGCTACCTGCCTTCCACCGTACTGGAATGGTCCACGAGCAACGAGCCTCCAGGAGGCATCGCGGTAAGACGGTAAACCCTTTGCCTCACCACAGCTGGAAGGAGACCCAGGACAGCGACCCGGTTGTCAGCCATATCAAAGAACTGATAACCCAGGAAGGTTCCTCCCTGGAGAAGGACGCGTCTCCACAAGCCAAGCAACTGTGGAATGAGAGAAGCCGGCTGTTCATCTATAGGGAGATTCTGTGCCGAAGGTACGTCAACCCGAGGACACATGAGATGGTATGGCAGATCGTAGTGCCTAGGACGGACATCCAGATGGTGTTGGAGGCCTACCACGATCAAGCAGGGCACTTTGGCTGGAAGAAGCTGAAAGGTCGGTTTTATTGGGTTGGAATGTGCGGTTCCATAGAGAGATGGTGCCGGGATTGTGGACCCTGTAGCCTCAGAAGAAAAGACTACAGCAGCCAGAAGGCACCCCTGCAACCCATCAAGACAACTCGACCCTTGGAGATCGTGGCCCTGGATCATGTCAAGCTGTCACCCAGCAGGTCAGGATATTCCTATGCCCTGACCATGGTTTATCACTACTCCCGGTTCCTGGTGGTCGCCCCCATCAAGGATCTGATGGCAGAAACTGCGGCGAAGACGTTTCAGGCGTACTTCTGCAGGCCCCATGGATACCCGGAGCAGGTGCTGACAGATCAAGGCACTGCCTTCGAAGCCGAATTGTTCAAGGAGTTCTGCCATCTGTACGGGTGTAAGAAGATCCGGACTACACCGTACCACCCCCAAACCAATGGGTTATGTGAAAAGATGAATAACATCGTCATCGACCTGCTGAAGACCTTACCGCTAGAAGAAAGAAATCAGTGGCCCGACAAGCTACCTGACCTGGTAGATTTGTACAACCACATACCTGTGAGTTCCACCAATTGTACTCCAGCATATCTCATGCGAGTGACGCGCCCAGGGGATGGGAGATGACGACTTGGTGCCCGGGCCTTGTTGTTGGGTTTTGGGGATGTCGCGGTGGCCAGCTCCCGGGCTCGTACCCTAGGGTCACTTTTAAAAGCAAGGAAGGGGGAAAAGGTGTATGGAAAAGGGGAAATGTTTGTGACGCCACCCGTGGTGTCTGGTGAGGATCACCAGCGCTGCAACAGTCCTCTGAGGCCGGTGTTCAGGCAGCTTAGTTGGTGCTGCTCCCCACAGGTGGAGCGGGGCCTCAGGGCAGCGTAGAGAGGGAGACAGAGTAGAGCGTTGGCGGGTGCAGAGCCACGGAGGAAAGAACAGACAGAGGCAGTAGTTGAAGTCCTCCAAGTCTTTTACTCACGGTAGTGTTTTCTCAGCTCAGAGCTTCTCTCTGCTGTCACACGGCGAGCTGCGGCCGCCAGGGTGGGGTTCAGCACACTCCAGGTAGTTCAGGAGCGCTTGGCAGGACCCCCACTCTAAAGTGTTCCTCTCCTGGTTGAACTTCTCCCGCCTTGTGTCCCCCACTGTGTCCCGTACGGGTACTGCGGTGTCCCTTGTGGGTAACGTGTAGTTCCCGGACAGACTGGGTTCCCTTTTTGGTGACTTGTGGTGAGAACGTGGCGTAAGGCCGGGTCTCTCTGGATAAACTCAGATTAGGGTATACAGGTGGCGACTCCGCTCCGTTCGTATCCCCCTGGGATCCACATAAGCCTCCGGACTTTTCCGACAGAGACGTGAAGTGCAAAGTCAGATAATCGGGGACAGGTACCCCCTCTTGCGGCAGGGTCTCTCTGGCTGGGCCAGAATAAGGCATGCAGGTGGCGACTCCGCTCCGTCTGCACCCCCTATGATCCTTTCGCCTGTGGAGCCTATCTCCTCTGCTCCCCTCCTGGGCCTTCTTGGTTGGACTAAGACCAGGGACAGAGCCAGTTGTAATCTCTGCCCCAATCCCCCGTCTTGAGGCCTGAGACCGGAAACCGTGGACCCTCAGCCGGCTGCAGCCTTGTGCTGACCTGCCGCACCAAGGACCCACGACCAAAGACCCGGTTCTTAAAATGGCCTCCAGTTATATATGATTCTATTAAGTGCTTGAGTAAAGTGCTTCCTCCACCCTCACTCACTACATGGTTCCCCCTAACTTTGGTTCCCCCCAACTCCTCCATTCAGGCCCGGGGCAGCACTATGGTGCTTTCAGGCCCCCTTCAGAACTGGAGTGGTGTAGTGTTGAGTGTGTGGTTGGGGTCCTGTGGGTGCTCCATCCTTACCTTGGAGAGGAGATACCACACCTCGTTATGAGGTGCAGTACCCCTGTGGTGACTGAACCCTCAGGGGCGCCACACGAGCAAGACCCGGAAAGTGGCCCATGGACCTGGAGCTCGGTGTAGCAGATATGTCCTCTGAGGACTGGGACATGACTCGACAGGAGCAGTACAGGAGAGTACAGGCCTGTGTCGAAGACAGTCTGAATAGGGTAAGAGACAAGCAGGAAGCACAGTACAACAAGAGTGCACCAGCAGAACCCTTTTCACTGGGAGAAGTTGTGCTAAAAAGAAAAAGAAGAAACCACAAACTTGGTGACCAGTGGGAGAGGGAACCCTACACTGTATTAGATTCAAGATTTGATAACAGGAAGACCTGTTTAATTACCAAGGATGGAGGAAGAACAACTGCAACGGTATCTAGAGACCATCTGAAGTTGTGTCCAGGTCTGCTAAAGCCCCAGGAAGAAGTGCCTCTCACTGTACCGGAGGAGCCTAAAGAAGCAGTAATACATACTGAATTAGGAGATTTCCTGGCAGATTGGCATCAACTAGGAGGAGCAGTAATAATACCTGTGATGCATTTCTACCAACAGCCAGAAGACCCTCCACAGCAAGTAGAACCTGTAGGTGCCCCAGAAGAGCCTGCTCAAGAAGAATCCCCGGAAGAAGAATCCCCGGCTGGAACAGAGCAAGAAGGCCCAGCCAATGGTACACTTGCCAGTCCCATAGAGAGTTTAAGGCAGTTTTACAATCTACCCACACGTAGAACTGACAGGGTAGCAGACGGTGCAGACACAGATACCATCCACACTCCCGTACTACACAGATCAACACGTAGCACCAAAGGCCAGGCCCCTGTCAGGTTCAGTGAATAAGTAGAAATACCTATAGTATAAATAGTTGCCCCTGGGGTATGTTATTCTGGTGTGATTTTCATGTATTTATTTAATGGTTTCAGCTTATGGTGGACAATTTATATGAATATTAGTTACCCGTAAGGGTATATATATAAAGGACTCAGTGGCTGAGGGCTGTGAGCAGCCCAAAAACTGTCCTGTACATAGTTGCACGTCCTGGAGTGCCCCTTTTAAGCCACCACTGAACAAAAACCCGTTTGGCGTGGCGGAAGACGTTTTCCAGCACCTGGATCACCTATGCCCTGCAGCCACGCCCAGGGCCTATGTTGAGGGTTTTCAGGCGGGTCCCTCATGTGCCTCATGTTCTTTCACCGGTGAGATGGACACCATTAACTTGAAAGACTCTGAGGACGCTCTATATTTGTATATATTTATTATGTTTTTACACCTGTAACGTTCAAGAGATGTGCCTCCCATAAAGGGAAGAGTTATTGTTAACCTGTTTTGAAAAATGCTTCAGTCCAGTAGTACTGAGTTTTACTAGGGGGGAATGTGCGCCCTGCTGCGCATTGGTGCCACAGAACCCAGAAGGGTGCATGGATGGACTTCTCCACAAGAGGCCCTCACACATTCACACACCTCCACCCTACCAACTCAGACCAGCAGAGGGAGCCCGTTAGGGATATATATATAGGGAGGGTGGAGCCAGGCAGCTCAGATTAATTTCAGTTTAGTGTTCAGATAGGAACACAGCTCTGAGTGAGCAGAGAGCGTGCCGACGCTCAGAGAGCGGTGAAGACACAGCACGCCAGCTTCCAAGTAGCGAGGGCCCCGAGTGAGGTCGACGGCGAGAGGAAAAGGAGAGTGGAGCTAAGGGGGCAGAGGAGCATAGTAAGCTCACCCCGATTTATATACCGGACACCGGGTCCGCGCCTACAGGGACTCCTTATACCAAGTAGGAACCACCGGAACCCCTGGATAACTACAGGTCCCAGGTTCACCAAACACTGACTAAAGTACCAGGGCTAGGGGTCACGGAGGTCCCAGCCTCCAGGGAGAGTGATCTCCAAAGAGAAGGCCCTACCACCAGGTCAGCAGGTGCAGAGAGAGAGAGCGTAACCAAGCTAGGCCCAGCTCCAGGCAGGCCAGAAGCTTAGAGAAATAAGCAACGGATCAGGAGGCCCTATACCCGCTCACTGGGGAGAGTTTAGAAGTGCGCCCTTCACCTGGAGTACCCTGGACCGTGCCTGCAGCATCACCAGTAAATGTAATGAAGCAAAGCCCCTGTCTCTGTCCGTTACTTCTGCTGCGCCATCGCTTCCCCTGCACCACAACGCCCAGCGCAACCTGCATCGTTTCCACTGCCCTGAGGCCTGCTCCACCTGTGGTGAGCCGTTCCATCTCAAGCTGCCCTAACACCTGCCTCCGAGGACTGTTGCAGCGCTGGTGATCCTCACCAGACACCACAGGTGGCGTCACGACAAATTCCCTATAAATATCCCCCCATTTCCCCATTTCACTGACCGCCCTGGGTCACGGACCGGGCCAGCCACCGTGATATCCCCCGGCAACCAGAGGCCCGGCTGCCGAGTACTCCCACGGCCCAGGGGGCGCGTCAGCTTCTGGCGTCATGAACAGGATTGCGTGCCCATTGCCACCGGGTACTGTGCGCCTTAAAAGACTGTGTTACTCACTGTGGTGAAGTTTTCCCGCCATTCCTGAGGTTTTCCCGCCATATCCGCCATTTTTCCTGTTGCTGCCTGGGAAGAAGAGGGGCGTAACTGCTGGAAGCATGCGAAGTCCAGGACACGCCCCACCCCTGACGTCGAATCAGGAAGCGTCAGGTCCTGGAAGGAGCCAGAGGACGCTCTGACGTCAGACGCGGGCGACGCAAGGTCCTGGAAGAAGACCGTCGCCCGCGGAGCAGCGGCCTACCCGTTGAAGAAGGTAGGCTCCGGTTCACTAGGGGGGCGCAACCATGGCCAACGACCAGCAAGCCGCCAGAGCACCGGTTAACTCTCCTGATGCCCAACCTGCGCCCGGTGCTGCACAGGCCAGAACGGTCGCTCCACCAGCCGGGGTCATAACTCCGTTGATACCTATGGCCCTGCCGTATATCCCTGGAGCAAAGTGGTTCCCCCAGTATAATGGTAAGCCGGACACACTGTACGGATTCAAGAGGAAAATATGTGGCATACAGGATATGTATTCCATGACTGGAGAGAGCTGCTGTAGTGTTAGGACAATTGACTGGTGCCGCTGAGCGAGAAGTTGAAACCTGGCCAGCTGCAGACCAAGAATCAGTGTCCATCATCTTTAAAAGATTGCAAACGGCGTTTGAAAACCGCACTGAGACAGATCTCCGGATAAGGTTCTACCAGTGTGTCCAGAAACCCGAGGACAGTATCCGGGACTATGCCTGGCGCTTACAGGAGGCCCTGCGGGCCCTGAAACAGGTTAATCCAGCCAGCATCCATGAGGAAAATAAAATACTGACAGAACAATTCATCCAGGGGTGGAAGTCCCAAGAAGAGAGCAAAACTGTACGGTGGTGGGCCTTAGACCATCCAGATGCCACCTTTGACACCCTTAAGGACATGGCTATAAAGGGCCTGCAGCCCCTGGAAACAACAGACACTGCTATCCAGCATTACCAGAGTGGGGCCACCCCAGTGCCCGCAGCACCCACTGCTCCTCCATTGACGGCTGAAACAAGGATGCAAACAGTGCCCCCTAATGAGCTGGACAGCTTACGCTCTGAAGTGCGCCAGTTAAGTAAAACCCTGGCCACTGTCATGAGCACCCTGCAGCTACAGACGGAGCCTGAGCCTGAAGGAAGGATCCTGCTAGCCGACAGCCCTGAGGATGTCCCCTGGATAAGAAGAAGAAGGAGGACAACGCCGCCCCGGAGGAGGACAACGCCACCCCGTGGGAGGACTAGCGACCAACGTCACCCTCCAGGAGAATTCATCTGCTACCGCTGCCAGAAGGCAGGCCACACAATGCTGAACTGTCGTTTAAACGAGCAAACCCTGGGGTCGAGGGCTGACACCCAGGAGTAGACCAACCAGGCCCATCAAACTGATACCATCGGTTCGTGGGAGGAAGACCTTTCCTGTCCATTGTGCTGGATGGCATCGCGACTCCTGCCCTGCTGGACACAGGATCTCAGGTAACCATCATGCCTGATGTCCTCTACAAAAGGTTCTGGTCCATAGACGAACTTCACCCGCCAGATCCAAACCTTTCCGTGTATGCCTCCAATGACCTCCCCCTTAACCTAGTAGGGGTTAAGGATGTGGCAGTAAAGGTGGGAAGATTGAAACTGAAGGACCAGGGACTAATTGTAGTAGAGACTAATCCTGATGATACAGACTTGTATATGGTACTTGGCACAAATATTGTTAGTAACTGTTTGGGAGAAGTGTTGTTCTTGCTCCAACAGATGGCTGACACCGCCAGACCAGGGCAGTGGAGGGTGCTCCAGAAAGAGATCCGAGCCTTTATGTACCAGAAACAGGTAAAGCTATCAGGTGGTGAAATCGGTAATGTACGGGTGACAGACCCGATACCCATTGTGATCCCCCCAATGAGTGAGATGCTGAGCAATAGGTCTCAAAGGATGGAGCTACCAGGCAGTAGTAGAGCCCCTTAGCTCGGAGCATAGACCTACACTCTTGACTGCCAGAGGGGTAGTGGATGTACGCAATGGGAGGGTGCCCATACGCCTCCTAAACTATGGGGAGGATGAGGTTAGATTACCATGCTACGCCACTGTTGCCAAACTGTACACAGTAGATAACAATTCCATACAGACGGCGGAGTCCTTAACCTCACCAGACGAAGTGGTGGATAATGACCCGGGAACTCAGGTGGAGGACTGGTGTCAACAGCTCCATGTTGGGACGGACACCACTCATGCCCATCAGAAGTAGGGTGTACACCGGGTGGTTCAGGAATACGAGCAGGTATTCAGTAAACACCCACTTGACTTTGGGAGGATTAAAGGGGTACAACACCATATACCCACAGGTGACCATCCACCCATCAAAGAACGTTACAGGCCCATACCACCAGCACACTACCAGAAGGCGAAGGAGATGTTGCACGACATGAAGAAGGCAGGGGTAGTAAGGGATAATTGTAGTCCCTGGGCAGCTCCCCTGGTCCTAGTCAGGAAAAAGGATGGAAGCATGAGAATGTGTGTAGGTTACAGACAGGTAAATCGCATAACACACAAAGATGCATACCCTTTGCCCCATATAGAGGAATCCCTGGCTGCCTTAAAGTCTGCAAATTACTTCTCCACCCTTGACCTCACTAGTGGGTACTGTCAAGTAGCTGTTGCTGAGGAGGATCGGGAGAAGACGGCCTTCACTACCCCGATGGGACACTGCGAGTTCAATAGTACGCCGTTTGGACTCTGCAACGCCCCTGGAATGTTCCAGAGATTGATGGAGTGCTGCCTGGGACACCGCAACTTCGAGACTGTACTGCTATACCTGGATGACGTGATAGTGTACTCCAAAACGTACGAGGACCATTTGAAGCACCTGGCAGAGGTATTTGAGTCGCTGTCCTGGTATGGGATGAAGCTGAAGCCCTCCAAGTGCCACCTGCTCAAGCGGAAGGTACAGTACCTGGGGCACATCGTCAGTCCAGAAGGAGTAGCACCGGACCCGGAGAAGGTCACTGCCATCCAGAAATGTCCGGAGCCGAAGAGCCTCAAGGAGGTACGTCAGTTCCTGGGACTAGTCGGGTATTACCGGAGGTTTGTGAAGGACTACACCAAGAAAGCGGCGCCTTTGCAAGATCTCCTGGTAGGACAGTCCGGGAGAGGCAGAAACTATCCGTTCCAGTGGGGTAAGGAGCAAGCTGAATCCTTTGAGGTGATGAAAGAGATCCTGACCGGCGAAGAGATCGTAGCCTACCCTGACTACAGCCAACCGTTCCTGCTGTACACTGATGCCAGCAACGAGGGATTAGGAGCTGTGTTAAGTCAGAAGCAGAATGGCCGAGAGAAGGTGATCGCCTATGCAAGCAGGAAGCTCCACCCGACCGAGAGGAACCCAGAGAACTATAGCAGCTTCAAGTTGGAGTTCCTGGCCCTGGTCTGGGCCATCACCGAGCGGTTCAAGCACTACCTAGCCTCCAGTAAGTTCACTGCCTACACTGATAATAACCCCCTGACTCATCTAGAAACAGCCAAGTTAGGAGCCATGGAACAACATTGGATGGCTCGGCTGTCAAACTACCAGTTCACCATTAAGTACCGGGCAGGCCGCAAGAATGCCAATGCCGATGCACTGTCCAGGATGCCTCACCAGTCGGACACTGAAGAAGAAGTGGATGACCTGGAGGAGATTGAGCTACCTGCCTTCCACCGTACTGGAATGGTCCACGAGCAACGAGCCTCCAGGAGGCATCGCGGTAAGACGGTAAACCCTTTGCCTCACCACAGCTGGAAGGAGACCCAGGACAGCGACCCGGTTGTCAGCCATATCAAAGAACTGATAACCCAGGAAGGTTCCTCCCTGGAGAAGGACGCGTCTCCACAAGCCAAGCAACTGTGGAATGAGAGAAGCCGGCTGTTCATCTATAGGGAGATTCTGTGCCGAAGGTACGTCAACCCGAGGACACATGAGATGGTATGGCAGATCGTAGTGCCTAGGACGGACATCCAGATGGTGTTGGAGGCCTACCACGATCAAGCAGGGCACTTTGGCTGGAAGAAGCTGAAAGGTCGGTTTTATTGGGTTGGAATGTGCGGTTCCATAGAGAGATGGTGCCGGGATTGTGGACCCTGTAGCCTCAGAAGAAAAGACTACAGCAGCCAGAAGGCACCCCTGCAACCCATCAAGACAACTCGACCCTTGGAGATCGTGGCCCTGGATCATGTCAAGCTGTCACCCAGCAGGTCAGGATATTCCTATGCCCTGACCATGGTGGATCACTACTCCCAGTTCCTGGTGGTCGCCCCCATCAAGGATCTGATGGCAGAAACTGCGGCGAAGACGTTTCAGGCGTACTTCTGCAGGCCCCATGGATACCCGGAGCAGGTGCTGACAGATCAAGGCACTGCCTTCGAAGCCGAATTGTTCAAGGAGTTCTGCCATCTGTACGGGTGTAAGAAGATCCGGACTACACCGTACCACCCCCAAACCAATGGGTTATGTGAAAAGATGAATAACATCGTCATCGACCTGCTGAAGACCTTACCGCTAGAAGAAAGAAATCAGTGGCCCGACAAGCTACCTGACCTGGTAGATTTGTACAACCACATACCTGTGAGTTCCACCAATTGTACTCCAGCATATCTCATGCGAGTGACGCGCCCAGGGGATGGGAGATGACGACTTGGTGCCCGGGCCTTGTTGTTGGGTTTTGGGGATGTCGCGGTGGCCAGCTCCGGGCTCGTACCCTAGGGTCACTCTTAAAAGCAAGGAAGGGTGAAAAGGTGTATGGAAAAGGGGAAATGTTTGTGACGCCACCCGTGGTGTCTGGTGAGGATCACCAGCGCTGCAACAGTCCTCTGAGGCCGGTGTTCAGGCAGCTTAGTTGGTGCTGCTCCCCACAGGTGGAGCGGGGCCTCAGGGCAGCGTAGAGAGGGAGACAGAGTAGAGCGTTGGCGGGTGCAGAGCCACGGAGGAAAGAACAGACAGAGGCAGTAGTTGAAGTCCTCCAAGTCTTTTACTCACGGTAGTGTTTTCTCAGCTCAGAGCTTCTCTCTGCTGTCACACGGCGAGCTGCGGCCGCCAGGGTGGGATTCAGCGCACTCCAGGTAGTTCAGGAGCGCTTGGCAGGACCCCCACTCTAAAGTGTTCCTCTCCTGGTTGAACTTCTCCCGACTTGTGTCCCCCACTGTGTCCCGTACGGGTACTGCGGTGTCCCTTGTGGGTAACGTGTAGTTCCCGGACAGACTGGGTTCCCTTTTTGGTGACTTGTGGTGAGAACGTGGCGTAAGGCCGGGTCTCTCTGGATAAACTCAGATTAGAGTATACAGGTGGCGACTCCGCTCCGTCCGTATCCCCCTGGGATCCACATAAGCCTCCGGACTTTTCCGACAGAGACGTGAAGTGCAAAGTCAGATAATCGGGGACAGGTACCCCCTCTTGCGGCAGGGTCTCTCTGGCTGGGCCAGAATAAGGCATGCAGGTGGCGACTCCGCTCCGTCCGCACCCCCTATGATCCTTTCGCCTGTGGAGCCTATCTCCTCTGCTCCCCTCCTGGGCCTTCTTGGTTGGACTAAGACCAGGGACAGAGCCAGTTGTAATCTCTGCCCCAATCCCCCGTCTTGAGGCCTGAGACCGGAAACCGTGGACCCTCAGCCGGCTGCAGCCTTGTGCTGACCTGCCGCACCAAGGACCCACGACCAAAGACCCGGTTCTTAAAATGGCCTCCAGTTATATATGATTCTATTAAGTGCTTGAGTAAAGTGCTTCCTCCACCCTCACTCACTACATGGTTCCCCCTAACTTTGGTTCCCCCCAACTCCTCCATTCAGGCCCGGGGCAGCACTATGGTGCTTTTAGGCCCCCTTCAGAACTGGAGTGGTGTAGTGTTGAGTGTGTGGTTGGGGTCCTGTGGGTGCTCCATCCTTACCTTGGAGAGGAGATACCACACCTCGTTATGAGGTGCAGTACCCCTGTGGTGACTAAACCCTCAGGGGCGCCACACGAGCAAGACCCGGAAAGTGGCCCATGGACCTGGAGCTCGGTGTAGCAGATATGTCCTCTGAGGACTGGGACATGACTCGACAGGAGCAGTACAGGAGAGTACAGGCCTGTGTCGAAGACAGTCTGAATAGGGTAAGAGACAAGCAGGAAGCACAGTACAACAAGAGTGCACCAGCAGAACCCTTTTCACTGGGAGAAGTTGTGCTAAAAAGAAAAAGAAGAAACCACAAACTTGGTGACCAGTGGGAGAGGGAACCCTACACTGTATTAGATTCAAGATTTGATAACAGGAAGACCTGTTTAATTACCAAGGATGGAGGAAGAACAACTGCAACGGTATCTAGAGACCATCTGAAGTTGTGTCCAGGTCTGCTAAAGCCCCAGGAAGAAGTGCCTCTCACTGTACCGGAGGAGCCTAAAGAAGCAGTAATACATACTGAATTAGGAGATTTCCTGGCAGATTGGCATCAACTAGGAGGAGCAGTAATAATACCTGTGATGCATTTCTACCAACAGCCAGAAGACCCTCCACAGGAAGTAGAACCTGTAGGTGCCCCAGAAGAGCCTGCTCAAGAAGAATCCCCGGAAGAAGGATCCCCGGCTGGAACAGAGCAAGAAGGCCCAGCCAATGGTACACTTGCCAGTCCCATAGAGAGTTTAAGGCAGTTTTACAATCTACCCACACGTAGAACTGACAGGGTAGCAGACGGTGCAGACACAGATACCATCCACACTCCCGTACTACACAGATCAACACGTAGCACCAAAGGCCAGGCCCCTGTCAGGTTCAGTGAATAAGTAGAAATACCTATAGTATAAATAGTTGCCCCTGGGGTATGTTATTCTGGTGTGATTTTCATGTATTTATTTAATGGTTTCAGCTTATGGTGGACAATTTATATGAATATTAGTTACCCGTAAGGGTATATATATAAAGGACTCAGTGGCTGAGGGCTGTGAGCAGCCCAAAAACTGTCCTGTACATAGTTGCACGTCCTGGAGTGCCCCTTTTAAGCGACCACTGAACAAAAACCCGTTTGGCGTGGCGGAAGACATTTTCCAGCACCTGGATCACCTATGCCCTGCAGCCACGCCCAGGGCCTATGTTGAGGGTTTTCAGGCGGGTCCCTCATGTGCCTCATGTTCTTTCACCGGTGAGATGGACACCATTAACTTGAAAGACTCTGAGGACGCTCTATATTTGTATATATTTATTATGTTTTTACACCTGTAACGTTCAAGAGATGTGCCTCCCATAAAGGGAAGAGCTATTGTTAACCTGTTTTGAAAAATGCTTCAGTCCAGTAGTACTGAGTTTTACTAGGGGGGAATGTGCGCCCTGCTGCGCATTGGTGCCACAGAACCCAGAAGGGTGCATGGATGGACTTCTCCACAAGAGGCCCTCACACATTCACACACCTCCACCCTACCACCTCAGACCAGCAGAGGGAGTCCGTTAGGGATATATATAGGGAGGGTGGAGCCAGGCAGCTCAGATTAGTTTCAGTTTAGTGTTCAGATAGGAACACTTAGCTCTGAGTGAGACGCAGGATGCCAGCTGCCAAGTAGTGAGGGCTCCGAGTGTGGTCGACGGCGAGAGGAAAAGGAGAGTGGAGCTAAGGGGGCAGAGGAGCATAGTAAGCTCACCCCGATTTATATAACGGACAGCGGGTCCGCGCCTACAGGGACTCCTTATACCCAGTAGGAACCACCGGAACCCCTGGAGAACTACAGGTCCCAGGTTCACCAAACACTGACTGAAGTACCAGGGCTAGGAGTCATGGAGGTCCCAGCGTCCAGGGAGAGTGATCTCCAAAGATAAGGCCCTACCACCAGGTCAGCAGGTGCAGAGAGAGAGAGCGTAACCAAGCTAGGCCCAGCTCCAGGCAGGCCAGAAGCTTAGAGAAATAAGCAATGGATCAGGAGGCCCTATACCCGCTCACTGGGGAGAATCCAGAAATGCGCCCTTCACCTGGAGTACCCTGGACCGTGCCTGCAGCATCACCAGTAAAGGTAATGAAGCAAAGCCCCTGTCTCTGTCCGTTACTTCTGCTGCGCCATCGCTTCCCCTGTACCACAATGCCCAGCGCAACCTGCATAGTTTCCACTGCCCTGAGGCCTGCTCCACCTGTGGGGAGCTGTTCCATCTCAAGCTGCCCTAACACCTGCCTCCGAGCACTGTCGCAGGGCTGGTGATCCTCACCAGACACCACAGGTGGCGTCATGACAAATCCCCTATAAATATCCCCCCATTTCACTGACCGCCCTGGGTCACGGACCGGGCCAGCCACCGTGATATCCCCCGGCAACCAGAGGCCCGGCTGCCGAGTACTCCCACGGCCCAGGGGGCGCGACAGAAGCTTATTAAAAATTTCACACCCAAACAATAGGGCACAGTACCCCCACAGGCAGGGTTACAGAGTACACACAGTAGCTTAGAGACACAGTAGTCCCACAGATATGGGTTAAACAATACACACAGGGGCTTTTGGCACAGTACTCCCACAGATATGGGTTAAAGAATACATAGAGTGGCTCTTGGCACAGTAATCCCACAAATACAGGTTAAAGAATACACACAGTGGCTTTTGGCACAGTACTACCACAGACATAATTGCATACGAGTAGAAAAGTATGTTTAGATGCACATCACTCCTACCGACACAGTTGAAGATTATAAAAACTATTGATTACGCATGGTACTTTTGGTTATGCACGTTCTAAACACAAATTCCAACATGACACATGCCGCAGGGCAGGCCAGCACCTCCAAGGCTTAATGGGCAAGCTCAGGCCATGTGTTCAATTTGAAGACACAGAAATTAAGTAGGGCAGACATATCTGTTAGTACGTGGAGACGTGTGGACACGTATTCTTCTACCATGTTGTTGTAACGCTGGCTCCTGCAAATACGGACCCTATTACATGGTGGTGCTGTATGTTGTGGGGTGCTCATAAAGTTTTGTCACATTTCGGCCATGATAACCCTGCCTTCCGAGGTGCTTGTGGTACTCCAGTTGCATTGGCGACTTCCTCCTCCGCCTCTGCCTTGTTCTTCTACTGAGACCCCTCTGTCAGGTGGGAAAGTCATCAGTAGTTTCTCTACCAGCATCTGCTTGTATTCACACATTCGGCGCTCCCGCACCAGTGACGGAGGTAATGATGGTACGTTGTCCTTGTAGCTGGGATCCAGCAGGATAGTCACCTAGTAATCTGCACTGGTAACACTATGGGCAACTTGGCGGTCATTGCACAGGCACTGCAGCATGTATTGGCTAATATGTGCCATGCTGCCCAGAGGCAACAACAAGCTGTACTCGGTGGGAGGTGTATCGTCTGAGTACTCTGTATCCCCCCCAGCCATGCTCCAGTGATGCCCGTGAGCTGACCTGAGTGCCACCCTGCTTTGAACACTGTTGTTGCTCCTCATCATCATCCTCCCAAACTGTTCCCTGGCTGTACATTTGGTTACCTGGTCGCTGTTGGAACAGTAACCCATCCTCCGAGCCATGTGTGGATGACAGGCCTGATAACTGTGTGAATTGGCCCTGCTCCTCTTCCTTCGGTACCACCACCTCATCCATCATGGCCTGAATTGTTTTTTCCAACAGGCATATAAATAGTATAATAACGCTGATGATGGCGCCATCAGCGCTGGCCGTATTTGTGGAATATTCAAAGCAGCACAAGAGAGCACACACGTCCCTCATGGAGTCCCACTCATTGTTGTTAAAGTGTGCTGAAGCTGTAACTGAAACTATTGCCTGCTGCAGTCTCTCAGCATATACAAGGTGGAGTTCCTCCCTAATGGTATGTCGCATATCAGCCGGTGAGCGGGAAGGCAGAAGTGACGCTGCAGCGCAGACTGGCAAGCAACAGAAGGGTGAGAACGCCAAAAGTGCACCCACACTGCCCGTACTTTAAGCAGCAGCTCCGACATGTGTGGGTAGTTTTCCAGAAAGCTCTGCACTACCATCATCAGCACATGCACCAGGCAAGGGATGTGTGTGAAACCTGATAGGCCCAGAGCTGCTATGAGATTTTGCACATTATCGCACACCACCCGGCCAGGCAAGAGGTTTACCGGCACCAACCACTCATCTATCTGCTGATTGATCTCAGTCCACAGATACTGCATGTTGTGGGATTTGTCCCCCAAACAGATGAGTATCAGAACAACCTGCTGTTGTTCCCCCTGCCTGTGCTGAAGTTAGTGGTGCAGGTCTTACTGTGGCAAGATGAGGAGGTGGTAGAGGAAGCGGAGTAGAAGGAGGAGGCAACCTGAACAGACAAATGTACAGCAATCCTCGGTGGTGGTAGGACATGGGCTACAACGCCTTCTGCCTCTGTCCCAGCTGCCACTATATTTACCCAGTGGGCAGTTAAGGAGATGTAACATCCTTGGCTGTGCTTACTGGTCCACGTATTGGTGGTTACATGGACCTTGCCACTGATTGCATTACACAGTGCACACTTGATTTGGTCCGCAACATGTAAGGTGTAGGAAAGATTAAGTGCAACACGAAGGAAAGAGGAGAAGGGAGCCCAGACACTAGGGAAAGGGGGAGTGGAGACCTCCTAGGCTGATCTGATATCACCCTGTCTCCCCTAACGTTCCTATATTGGTTCCTCACCAATTGACGCACAGGAAACTAAACCCTGTATTTCCCTAGAGCTTGGCCCTGGATAGGGAAGGGGGGGTGAGCACTCGTCAGTCCCCACTAACAGCTAAAGACAACAAGGGTGACAAACATGGGGGAAAGTATATTAGCTTGAGCCGACTTCTGAGAGATTACACCAAACGTCCTCCTAGGCACCAGAGAGGAAGTAAGCTGACTGCAATAGCTCCAAGTTTTCACAAGGGAACATGTGAATATCACTGGCACCTCTCTGTAGCAAACAGAAAGTATTTAAACACCCAGGCCTGGGTGTCAATTAGCTGGAGGGAGGTAGCCGCTGTGTCCTAGAGTGAGACAGATCTAAGAAGGTCAAGCTGTATAGGCCAAGTTTAAAGGAAGATAAATAGACACATATAAAATCAATATAATTTATTTCAATAGTTTTAAAAATATATTTTTTATATAAAAA
This sequence comes from Phyllobates terribilis, assembly GCF_046119375.1. Lineage (NCBI taxonomy): Eukaryota > Metazoa > Chordata > Amphibia > Anura > Dendrobatidae > Phyllobates > Phyllobates terribilis. The sequence goes on from NW_027362769.1 coordinate 83,194,574, forward strand.
ACAGGTGCCTTCAAATATTACAACAACCAAACCTCCAACATAGCTATATTAGTACATGAAAATTAGCCCATCCATGGCAATTTTGATTCATAGATCAGTTACGCCCGTATTGCCTGTTTAAATTTTAAGGGGGTATTTCTTTCTGCTACTACTGCTGCTCAGGAAGAATTAATTGAATTTTGGATATTTGTGGATTGTGGTTCTACTCTGAATGTGATTGATGGGGGATTCTTGGAAAAACTTAAATTAAAACCCAAACCTTTGTCATCCCCTATTGCTGTGGTTTCTGTCGATGGCTCCCCCTTGAAGAGTGTTACTCACAAGGTCTGTGAATTTCCCCTCACTATTAATGGTATTCACCAAGAAAATTTGGATTTGGTAGTATTAAATAATTTGCCTTCTCCAGTAATTTTGGGGTTACCCTGGTTAAAATTGCACAATCCTGTACTGGATTGGCCTACCAATGAAATTAAGTCCTGGAGTCCTAAGTGTTATGACAAGTGTTGTAACGGACGTATTGCTGCGGTGAAAAAAGGGGAATTACCTGTACCTATTCAGGATTTTTGGAGAGTTTTTTCTGATGAGGAGTCACAAATATTGCCTCCCCATAGAGACTATGATTGTACCATTGAATTTGTCCCTGGAGCGACTCTTCCTAAAAGTCGTTTATTTAATCTTACTATTCCTGAGAGAAAGGCTTTGGAGGAATACATACAGACAAGCTTGGCCGCCGGTCACATTAGGCCTTCCAAGTCTCCTGTGGCTGTTGGATTTTTTTTTGTTAAAAAAGAGGACGGCGGTTTACGTCCTTGTCTGGATTTTCGTGAGATTAATAAAATTACTGTTCGCAATCCTTACCCACTGCCATTGATTCCTGATTTGTTTAACCAGTTAGTGGGGGCCAAGTGGTTCTCTAAAATTGATCTCCGGGGGGCATACAATTTGTTGCGCATGAAGGAGGGTGATGAATGGAAGACTGCTTTTAACACTCCTGTGGGTCATTTTGAGAATCTGGTTATGCCTTTTGGTCTTACCAATGCTCCAGCATTTTTTCAGAATCTTATTAATGACATCCTTAGACCTTTGATCGGCAAAAATGTGGTTGTGTATTTGGATGACATTTTGATTTATTCGCCTGATCTGGAGTCTCATTGGCGGAGCGTACGTGAGGTATTACAGTTATTAATTGACAATTCGCTTTTTTCTAAGCTGGAGAAATGTGAGTTTGCTGTACAGAGAGTTAGTTTTTTGGGCTACATTATCTCCAGCGAGGGCTTTGAGATGGACCCTGTGAAAGTTCAGGCGGTTCAGGAATGGCCTAGGCCTATTGGTTTGAAATCGATACAGAGGTTTTTGGGTTTCGCCAATTATTACAGAAAATTCATTAAAAAATTTTCTATTATTGTCAAACCACTGACCGATCTCACCAGGAAAGGTGCTAATGCGGTTCAGTGGAATACTGAGGCCATTGAAGCTTTTGTGTTTCTAAAGGAGAGGTTCAGCTCTGCTCCCATCCTTATGCAGCCTGATGTGACTAAGCCGTTTTTGGTTGAGGTTGATGCTTCTTCGGTGGGGGTCGGTGCGGTGTTGTCTCAGAAAAACAAGGATGGAGTACATCCCTGTGCTTTTTTTTCAAAAAAAATTTCTGAGACTGAACTTAATTACGATATTGGTAATCGGGAATTGCTGGCTATTAAACTCGCATTTGAACACTGGCGTCATTTCTTGGAAGGTGCTGAATTTCCCATTCAGGTTTTCACTGATCATAAAAATCTGATCTATCTTGATGCTGCCAAGCGCTTGAATGCCCGTCAGGCTAGGTGGGCACTTTTTTTCTCGCGGTTTAATTTTTCCGTTACTTACATCCCGGGTACCAAGAATGTTAAAGCTGATGCTTTGTCTCGCAGCTTTTCTCCCATGGTCGGTGCTGAGGAGGAGGGGAGCATTTTACAAGAAGGTGTTGTGATTGCTGCATTGGACTCTGTTTTGGAAGATGAGATTCTTAAAGCACAGGAGAATGCCCCATCTAACACTCCCCATGGGAGGTTGTTTGTGCCTAGGACATTTAGGAGAGATTTGTTTGTTGAGTGTCATGAGTCTCGGTTGGCAGGTCATCCAGGAATTTCTGAGACCAAGAGACTTGTGGGTCGCAGTTTTTGGTGGCCTGGATGGCAGAAGGAAGTCATTAAGTGGGTGCGTCAATGTACGGTGTGTGCTAGATCTAAGTCTTCACATACTCCTGCAGCGGGGTTGCTTTGCCCTCTGGAGGTTCCTAGCGCACCTTGGACACATCTGGCTATGGACTTTATTACTGACCTTCCCCCCTTTGAGGGTTTCACAGTCATCTGGGTGGTCGTGGACCGTTTTAGCAAGATGTGTCACTTGGTTCCTTTCATCAAACTGCCCGGCGCTAAGACACTCGCTAAGGCCTTTGTCAAGGAAATTGTCAGACTACATGGCGTTCCTACTGACATTGTTTCGGATAGGGGACCTCAGTTCGTGGCTCGTTTTTGGCGTGCTTTTTGTGACAGGTTGGGAGTTCATTTGTCGTTTTCATCCGGATATCATCCTGAGTCTAATGGCCAGACAGAAAGGAAGAATCAGGATGTTGAGCAGTTCTTGCGTTGTTTTGTGGCAGACAATCAGGAGGGGTGGTATGAGTTTCTGCCACTTGCTGACTTTGCTCTTAACAACCATACATCCTCTTCTGCTGGTTGTTCGCCTTTTTTTTGTTGTTCTGGGAGACATCCGTCTTTTGTGTCATTCTCCAAATTGGTATCGGCTGTGCCTGAGGACAAGAGTTTTTCCGGTGACTTGGAGAGAGTTTGGACGGATGTGCGTGGTAATCTTCAGGAGGCTAACAAAAAATCTAAGAGGTACTTTGATAGGAAACAGCAAGAGGTTTTGTTTGCTATTGGTGACATGGTTTGGTTGTCCTCTAAGAATCTGCAGTTGAGGATTCCTTCTAAAAAATTGGGTCCCAAGTTTGTAGGGCCCTTTAAGGTGCTTCAGGTAGTTAACCAATCTGCTGTTAGGTTGGAGGTTCCTACCTCCTGGAAGATTAATCCGGTGTTTCATGTTTCTCTGTTGAAAAGAGCTTATGTGTCGGATGGAACGTCTCTGCCACTGTTCCTCCGGTGGTGGAGGACGGGGAATGCGAAATTTCCCGCATCCTAAATTCTAGACGGTATAGAGGGAGTTTGCAGTATCTCGTCGCTTGGAAAGGTTTCGGACCCGAGGATAACTCATGGGTGAGGGCGGATGATGTTTCTGCTTCCAGACTTGTCAGAGCGTTTCACAAAAGGTTTCCTGATAAGCCTGGGCCTAGGGGATCCGGAGGATCCTCATAGAAGAGGGGGTACTGTTAGAACTCTCCTGTTAGGTTTTTTCTATCTTGCTGGTCACATGACCTTGTTTGCCTATTTAATCCTGCTCCGCCCTCCTGGCCTTGCTGGACTTCATTGTAATTTCTACTCTTAAGTTAGCCTGGTGCTTAGTTACCTTTCTCAGTCAGTTTAGCTTGGTCTTCGGACCTTTATGTTCTATGTTGTGTGTTTGTCTTTTACTGCTACAATTTCTGCTAGGAGGTGCCCAACTTTATCCCAGTCCCTAGTTTTTGTAGGGATCCCTCCCTTGCATCTATAGGTCTTCGTACAGACTAGCCGAGGACTTTAGCGGGTCTGATCGCAGGATCAGGTTCCCCGTTACATCGTAGGGATCTAACTTAGTTCTATTGTAGGGACAGATCTCTTTCTTTCCTTAGTGCTTGTAGCAGATCATAACACAGGCGAGGGCAGGTGCTGGCGGTTCCGGGCTCAGGAGGGGCAGCAGGTTTCCGGAGGCTGCGGCGGCTTGGGCCTCAGGATCCGGGGCCAGTAGCTGCTCCCAAACGGTGGCGCCCGGGGATGGAGGCGACGGTAGGAGGTCCAGGAGGAGGTCAGCACACTCAGCGCCCGGGGCAGGGGTTTCTTTCTTACCCGCTCCTGGGCTGCATGCGGCCTCCTGGTCTTCCTCCTTTCCCGCCTGGGCCGGGGCATCGCTGATGGGGCGCGACGTGTCTTGGCGTCGGGCCGCAAGCTTCCCCAGCAGGTCCTCTCTCCACTCCGCGACCGCTTTCCGCTGGGCCTCCTCGACTCGACGGGTCAGGACCTGCATCTCGCCTCGGAGGAACTCGGCCTCCTCCGCTGTCAAATGAACGCTGTATCCCTCCAGGGTAAGAGAGGTGGCTGCTGGTGGGCCAGCAACGGAGGGCACATCTTGTCCTCCTTCCATCGTGGCTGCCAGGTGTGGTCTCTCTAAACTTGCCCTGGCCACACCTTGTCTCCCTCTCTTTCTCCTCCTCTTTCGGGGGCGGTTCAGTGGCTGCTCGTAGACCGACACTACTTGGGACGTCCATCCGTCTTGACGGACACAACTATGCGGACAGTCTCTAATGTAAGGGGCGGTCTGAGCTTTTGGTGCCATTGGGGAACCTGGCCCACGATGGGAGGGCCCAATTTGTTGTTGTCTTCCCTGCACATAATGGCGCCCGTTCTTCTTGGGTGGGCGCCACATTGAATGTGGAAATACAGTCTTTAGGAAAGGCGCACAGTATGCGATGGCACTGGGTATAGATTTCTGCCGTTGCCACGGGCACAAAATCCTGTTCGTGACGCCAGGAAGAGATGACGCGCCCAGGGGATGGGGGAAAACGACTCGGCGCCCGGGCCTTGTTTTTGATTTTGGGGTATATCGCGGTGGCCGGCTCCCGGGCCCATACCCTGGGGTCACTCTTAAAAGCAAGGGAAAAGGGGAAAAGGTGTATGGGAAAGGGGAATGTTCGTGACGCCACCTGTGGTGTCTAGTGAAGGTCACCAGCGCTGCAACAGTCCTCCGAGGCCGGTGTCAGGGCAGCTATCGATGGTTCGGCTCCCCACAGATGGAGCAGGCCTCAGGGCAGCATAGAGAGGAGTGTAGAATTGAGCATTGGCGGGTGCAGAGCCACGGAGGAAAGAACAGACAGAGGCAGTAGTTGAAGTTATCAAAGTCTTTTACTCACGGTAGTGTTTTCTCAGCTCAGAGCTTCTCTCTGCTGTCACACGGCGAGCTGCGGCCGCCAGGGTGGGATTCAGCACACTCCAGGTAGTTCAGGAGCACTTGTCAGGACCCCCGCTCTAGTGTGTTCCTCTCTTGTTGAACTTCTCCCGCCTTGTGTCCCCCACTGAGTCCCGTACGGGTACTGTGATGTCCCTTGTGGGTAACATATAGTTCCCGGACTGACTGGGTGCCCTTTTTGGTGACTTGTGGTGAGAACGTGGCGTAAGGCCGGGTCCCTCTGGATAAACTCAGATTAGGGCATACAGGTGGCGACTCCGTTCCGTCCGTATCCCCCTGGGATCCGCATAAGCCTCTGGACTTTTCCAACAGAGACGTGAAGTGCAAATTCAGATAATCGCGGACCGGTACCCCCTCTTGCGGCAGGGTCTCTCTGGCTAGGCCAGAATAAGGTATGCAGGTGGCGACTCCGCTCCGTCCGCACCCCCTGAGATCCTTTCGCCTGTGGAGCCTATCTCCTCTGCTCCCCTCCTGGGCCTTCTTGCTTGGACTCTGACCAGGGACAGAGCCAGTTATAACTCTGCCCCAATCCCCCGTCTCGAGGCCTGAGACCGGGAACCGTGGACCCTCAGCCGGCTGCAGACTTGTGCTGACCTGTCGTCCTAAGGACCCACGACCAAAGACCCGGTTATTAAAATGGCCTTTAGTTATATAGAATTTTAGTAAAGTGCTTAGGTAAATGCTTCCTCCATCCTCACTCACTACATGGTTCCCCCTAACTTTGGTTCCCCCCAACTCCTCCATTCAGGCCCGGGGCAGCACTATGGTGCTTTAGGCCCCCTTCAGAACTGCAGTGGTGTAGTGTTGAGTGTGTGGTTGGGGTCCTGAGTGGTACTCCATCCTTACTTGGGAGAGGAGATACCACACCTCGTTCTGAGGTGCAGTATCCCTGTGGCGACTGAACCCTCAGGGGTGCCACAGTACCCCCTCCTCTACGAATGGCCTCTGGACACTCAGGACCAGGTTTCTCAGGATAAGAGGTGTGGAATGAAAGAACCAACCTGGGAGCGTTCACTTCTGAAACTGAAACCCACATCCTCTCGTCTGGACCGTAACCCTTCCAGTGCACCAAGTATTGTAGGGAATGACGTTGGGGACGAGAATCTAAAATCCTCGAAATCTGAAACTCCAGATTGCCATCAACCATTATTGGGGGGTGGCGGTAGGGGTGAGAATTCAAGAGGTTCCACATATTTCTTGAGTAAGGACCTGCGGAAAACATTGTGGACCTTAAGTGCCTGAGGAAGCTCAAGACAAAACGCTGCTGGGTTAATGATGGCGGTTATTTTATAGGGACCAATAAACCTAGGTCCCAGCTTCCAAGAAGGGACTTTTGACTTGATATTACTGGTAGACAACCACACAAAGTCATTCACATTCAGGTCCAGACCTGGCAAGCATTTTCTGTCAGCCATACGTTTATACCGGTCTCCCATGATCTTTAAATTATTCAGAACCCCCTACCACACCGAGGAGAGCGATGAAGCAAAACATTCCTCCTCAGGAACTCCCGAAGCTCCTCCCCACTAAAGGTACCAAACTGTGGATGGCAACTGTATGCACCAAAGAACGATGACCTGCCAGTGGATTCTTGACGATGATTATTAATGGCAAATTCTGCCAGCGGTAAGTAGGATGCCCAATCCTCCTGGGACAAAACATCTGAGGTAGGTGTCCAAATTTTGGTTGACGTGCTCGGTCTGTCCATTCGACTGAGGGTGGAAGGCAGAGGAAAAGGACACTGCACCCCCAGTTGAGAATAGAATGCTTTACAAAACTTGGAAACAAACTGGGTCCCCCGATTTGACACCACATCGGAGGGAACCCCGTGAAGGTTCTCAATCTCATTTATAAACATCTGAGCAAGTGTTTTGGCATTTGGAAGTGCAGGTAATGCGACGAAGTGAACCATTTTACTGAACCTAGTAAAAAACAGGGACCATCTGGCTTGCCTAGGGTTGAGACGTTTAGCTGACTGGAGATATGACAGGTTCTTATGGTCAGTAATACCAGTAATAGGATGGACAGTCCCCTCCAACCAATGTCGCCATTCTTCGAATGCCAATTTGATCACCAAAAGTTCCCTATTACCCACGTCATAATTTCCTCAGTCAAAGACAATCTTTTGGAAAAGAAAGCGCATGGACGCCATTTACCAGGGGATGGACCCTGAGACAACACAGACCCAACCCCCACCTCAGCGCATCTACTTCTACAATAAAGGGTTGGGAAACATTCGGTTGGCTGAGTATAGGTGCCGTGGCAAAACAATTATTTAAGGAGGAAAAAGCCTGCAGGGAGGCATCCAACCATTTGGAAAAATCAGACCCCTTCCTAGTCATGTCATTAAGGGGTTTCACAATTACTGAATAATTTTGGATGAATTTCTAGTAAAAATTATATTATTAAAGCCCAGAAAACGTTGTAGAGCCTTCAGGTTCTTGGGACCGTCCCAATCAAGGACTGCACAGATCTTCTCTGGATCTATCCGAAAACCCGAAGATAACAACAAGTACCCCAAAAACTGCACCTCCTGAATGGCAAAAACACATTTTTCTAATTTGATTTATCCCTTAATATCTGAAGCACTTGTTTAACATGCCCCCAATTTGTCTCAAAATCAGGTGAGTAAACCAAAATATCGTCCAGATAGACCACCACAAACCTCCACACCAAATGATGGAAAATATAATTTATGAAATGCTGGAATACCGCATGTGCATTGGTCAAACCAAAAGGCTTAACCAGACTCTCGAAATGCCCTTCAGGGGTATTGAACTCTGTTTTCCATTCATCCCCTTCTCTGATTCTAACCAGATTGTAGGCTCCCCTAAAATCCAACTTGGAGAATACCTTGGCTCCCATGACGCGCCCCCTGGGCCGTGGGGTACTCGGTGCCGGGCCGGTCGTTGCTAGGAGAGATGTCACAGTGGCGGTGACCCGGTCCGTGACTCAGGGCGGTCAATAAAAGGAGATATTTACAGGGGATTTAAAGTTTTTATATACAGTTTGTGACGCCACCTGTGGTATGCCTCTAAAGGGAGCCGCCGCTGTGGAGCAGATTCTCTGGAGCTGTTGTTGATGCAGCAGAGTTGGTTCGGCTCTCCACAGGTAGAGCTTAGCTACAGGGCAGTGTAGATGTTGCTGTTATGGAAGTAGCACTTGTGGTGCAGTGTAGTGCAGAGGATGGTGCAGTTATTAATTAGTCCACAACTTAATGGCGGTTTCCTCTTATCTTTACTTGCGGTGGTTAGGCAGACCGGGGCACGGGTACTTGCTGGTAGTAGAGGTCCGGGTGGCCTGGAAGCAAGTTGGGGGATCCACCTAGCCAGGTGGAGTTGTAGGCCTTCCCTTTGCGCTACCTCTTTGGCCCTGCTGCGTATAGCTATTCTGCGGCCCTCGTCCCTGAGTAAAACGTCTTTGTGCTCACCCGTATGGCAGGCAGCTCGGGCCTTCCTGGAGTGTCGCTCCCACGTGGCGGTGCTGGGCCCTATCGTGCTGCTGAGCCTCCGGGCGTCTGATGGGGCCAGGAGACCTGCAGTCTCCTGCCCTCCGGTTTCTGCTGCTGGACTTTCGGTGCCCCACAACCTCGGACTCCGGTGTCCGGTTCTTCTGCGCGTTCCTGTGGGGTGAACTGCCGTGCAGCTCCACTTCCTAGGTCTTTCCTCGTCGATGTCCTGACTTCAACTCCTGTCTGTTCTTCTCACACTAACTAACCCCGCCTCCAGATCCCAGTTGCTAAGGGGAGGAGCTCCCCTTGCTGGTCTGGAGCCAGGAAAGTGTTGCATGCTAGCAAAACCTGATTAGGGGTCCCCTCCTTGCTTCCAGGCATGGCATCACCCCTTGTGAGGGAGGCAATGCCACTGTGGCAACCAGACTCCAGGGTGCCACACCCACAATCTGGCTGAACAAATCTGAAATCAGAGGAAGAGGGTATGGATCTCGGATAGTAATTTGATTTAATTCCCGGAAATCTAAACAGAGACGTAGGCCGCCATCTTTTTTCTTCATGAAGAAGAACCCTTCCTCCGTGGGCGAAGATGAGGGCCTGATGTGTCCCTTCTCCAGACTTTCCGCAATGAAATCCTTCATGGCTTGTCTCTCAGGACTTTGGTAATTTAGCTCTAGGGGTCAGGTTAATAGGACAGTCATATGGACGATGAGGAGGCAAATCCTGACATCACCTCTCAGAAAAAACGTCCTCAAAACCAGACAGAAAAGCAGGTAATATTTCCGTAGAGATAGTAGAAAGGGAAATATCTAAACAGTTCTCATGGCAGTAATCTCCCCATTCAATGATCTCCCTGGTTTGCCAATCCACCAACAGATTATGTTTCACCAACCAGGGAGAAAAGACCCAAAACAATTGGGGTGGGAAGACCGTCCAGGACATAGCAAGGGATTATCTCACAATGAACCGACCCCACCCTCAGTTTTGCATTATGTACTATCTGAGTTAGTGCTTTCTGTGCAAGTGGCATTGAGTCGATGAAAAGATGGGAATAGGCTTAGCTAAAGTACAGCAAGCAAGACCATGGGTTTTCACAAACTTCGCATCAACCATGTTGACTCCAGCTCCACTGTCAACAAACACAGAAATTTTCTCGGTTTTGCTCTCTAGCACCACCTCTGCTGTCAGGACAATCCGGGAACAGCAGGTTGGCGATAAATGCACCCCTTGCTTATGCAACTCCTGATACCAAGGGTTAATCGAGTTTCCTTTTGCTTAGGAATTGAAGAACAGACCCCAATAAAATGTCCCTTTTCCCACAAAAAAAACGTACGCCTTTTTTCTTGCAAATCTCCGGGGAAATGTATGATGCAGAGGCATCCCCTAACTGCATGGGTTCCTCCATTTCCCCAGTACTGGTTCAATGCCAGATTTCTCTCCCAGAAGCGGTACATAACCCCCTACAAGAAAGTCCCGGAGAAGGTAGTCTCACCCGCCCAGCCCAAAGGCGTCTATCAATAGACATGGCAGCCTCCAAGGACTCAGGGGTTTCATATACTGCCAAAGTATCTTTCAACCTTTCAGTAAGGCCCTCACAAAATTGGCTTCTAAGGGCTGAGTCATTCCATTTAGAATTCGTTGCCCATCTGCGGAATTCAGAACTGTATGTCTGACAGATTTCCCTGCTGAAGGCGACGTAGCCTAGACTCAGCCAAGGCGACTTGGTCAGGGTCATCATAGGTGAGGGCCAGGGCCCCAAAAAAACTCCTCCACAGACTGGAGACAAACCGAATCCTGCGGTAAAGAAAGTGCCCAGGATTGAGAATCTCCCTGCAGCAGTGAGATCACAATTCCCACTTGTTGCTCCTCACTTCTGTAGGAGTAAGGACAAAGTTTAAAGTACAGTTTGCAGGCCTCCTTGAACACAAAAAACTTGTCCCTACCCTCTAAAAACCTGTCCGGGAGGGCAACCTTGGGTTCATGCTGGACGGACCTACCTGCAAAAATCCCCATATTAGCGACCTGTAGCCGTTGATTCTGTTGCTGAACCTCACAGCGGAGGCCAGCCGCCTCCAAAGATGGACAGCTCAGCTGCTCTGCGACCTCTGCAACTGAAACCATACCAAAAGAAAAAAAAAACACGCCTGAAAAAAAAACAAATAAAACCAAGTGTCAGTTTTTTTTGTTTTTTTTTAAATGTGCACGGCTGGTGATAATGTCACGTAAGGTGTAGGAAAGACTAAGTGCAACACGAAGTCCAGAGGTGTGGTATTCCACTCCCGGGTAAGGATGGAGTGTGGAACTGAGCTCAGATAGCTGCATACACTACATACATCCCATTTCCGGGGGACAGATCGACGGTACTCCCACCAATATATGTGCAGGTACGATAGTGTCTGTCCCTGGCTGGAGTGGGAGGGGGTTGGAACATCCCAGTAGTGTAGGGGCAGATAGGGGGAGCAGTCTGGGTAATGCTAGGAGCTCATTGGGTGCTGGTCACCTGAGCTCACACATAGAGGGAGTATATAAGGTGGGCACCATCTTAGGACAGGGTCAGTCTTTTGTAGAGTGAGTCAGTCTGTAGCAGAGCAGAGAAACTCAGCCAGAAGGGCTGACAGGGAGTTGTGGTTCCGGCTGGGCCCAGCTCCAAGGCCAAGTCTGAGAGAGAGAGAGAGGAGTCAGAAGGACCCAGAGAGAAGAAGAAGGAACCCCAAGACCCCAGAATACAAACAGCAGGGTGAAGGGTTGGCACCCAGGGTACCGGATCCCAAGCTGGCAGAGAGAAAAGCACACCTTAGCCAGAGACCGGAGGTCGTGGGCAGGATCTGCCACGACCCTCACTAAATCCACTAGGAAAGCATACCAAGTATAGGGTCAGGGAACCCAGAAGAGGTGTACCCACCAAGAGACCCGAGGGAGCCGGACAAAAGTGGATCCCTAGTGAGAACGGCCAGAAGAGAGGGAAAGTCAGACAGGAGCTCAGGACCACGCTCCAGAATTGCTTGGGGGTTGGCCGAGTCCAGGACCTGGTGGACGCAGCACGGCTCGGGTGGTCGCTTCAGGCCAGAGTGACCATAAGAACACCCGTAAGTAAAAACCCCTGAACTGCACAGCCCGACTCTGAGTCTTCTTGCTTAGCTCTCCTGCACCTGCACAACCACCATCCTCTACATCTGACCCCCTGAGGCTATACCCCTCCCGTTGGGGGTTATACTACCAAAGCTGCACACATACCAACAGCCTCAGCGGACCCTGCTGCAGCGGCGGCCTTTTGACCGCAAATCAACGGGTGGCGTAGTCGACACTAAAGAACACCAATAACATCTATCAAGACTGCCACACACTGAGTTTGACACCCTGGGCACGGACCGGGTCGCCGCCACCCGGAGACTACAACCCCCATCTGATCCGGCTCCGGGTAATCCCCAAACAGCACTGGTCCAGGGGGCGCGTCACATACAGCAGCTTAAAGGCACAGTACTCCCACAGGCAGAGGGTGCAGAGTACACACAGAGGCTATTTGGCACAGTACTCCTACAGATATGGGTTGCAGAGTACACACAGTGTGTTTTTTGCAGAGTGCGCAGTCATAATCTGTCCCTTACTCCAGCTGCATCCTATCCCTACACTAATGAGAGCAGAATGGCGGCAGCACTCGTGATCTGACATTTATACAGGCCGGGTCACAAGGTGCACGGACCAATCTCAGCCATGCCAATGCTTGGCATGGCTGTGATGGCTCCGGAAGTGCCCAAAATCTAAAAGCTTGTTGATCAGCTGTACTGCAGCCTTTCAATAAGATTTATTAGACCGACAAACCCGAACAAGAAACCGGACATACATTAAAAAGTCCATGTTCGGGGTTAGGTACCAGACACTAGGTGTCTGGTAAGGACCCCGAACTTTCCCATTCGGTTTCGCTCATCCCTAATTGTCATATATCTTTTATTTTTCCCATTTGGATCATGCATTGAGAGCATATTTATCCATGTGAATGCAGCAGCCTGTACATAGTATTTCCATTACTTCTAACTGCAAGACATTCTCTAAGATATTTCCCTTTTCAGTTACCAATCTTGTACATATTTCTGCTTTGAATATAATTTTATAGTAAATATCTGCAAAAAATATACATGTGTCTCCTGTTTGTAGCAGCCAAAAATTATTTCATTCACATGGTGGTCTGAGGCTTTGCTTTTGTGCCTTTGGAGCAAATTGTATTATTATTTTTGAGGTCCATATAAATTACTGTGTAATTACCGTGTATATTTTTTTTCTTTATGTGCCAGAAATATATATTGAACAAATTCTCTAGGTTACATTTTTATTGTACTGGGGACTTTTTAGCACATGTTATATATACATACAGGTGCATCTCACAAAATCATAATATCATCAAAAAGTTAATTTATTTCAGTTTTTCAATACAATAAATGAAACTCAAATGTTATATAGAGTCATTACAAGCAGAGTGATCTATTTCAAGTGTTTATTTCTGTTAATGTTGATGATTATGGCTTACAGCCAATGAAAACACAAAAGTCATTATCTCAGTAAATTAGAATAATTAACAAAAACACCTGCAAAGGCTTCCTAAGCGTTTAAAAAGGTCCCTTAATCTGTTTCAGTAGGCTCCACAATCATGGGGAAGACTGCTGACTTGACAGATGTCCAGAAGGCAGTCATTGACACACTAAGTAAATGCAAAGTAAATTTTGCATTTCACTTGTAAATCAAGGTCCCAGAGTCTGGAGGAAGAGTGGAGAGGCACACAATCCAAGCTGCTTGAGGTCTAGTGTGAAGTTTCCACAATCAGTGATGGTTTGGGGAGCCATGTCATCTGCTGGTGTAGGTCCACTGTGTTTTATCAAGACCAAAGTCAGCGCAGTCGTCTACCAGGAAATTTTAGAGCACTTCATGCTTCCCTCTGCCGACAAGCTTTTTGGAGATGGAAATTTCATTCTCCAGCAGGACTTGGCACCTGTCCACACTGCCAAAAGTACCAATCCCTGGTTTAAAAACAACAGTATCACTGTGTTTGATTGGCCAGCAAACTCATCTGATCTTAACCTCATAGAGAATCTATGGGGTATTGTCAAGAGGAAGATGAGAGACACCAGACCCAACAATGCAGACGAGCTGAAGGCTGCTATCAAAGCAACCTGGGCTTCCAAATCATCTCAGCAGTGCCACAGGCTGATCGCCTCCATGCCACATTGGCGCATTGATGCAGTAATTGATGCAAAAGGAGCCTCGACCAAGTATTGAGTGCATTTACTGAACATACATTTCAGTAGGCCAACATTTCGGATTTTAAAAACATTTTTCAAGCTGTTGTCATAAAGTATTCTAATTTACTGAAATAATGAATTTTGTGTGTTCATTGGCTGTAAGCCATAATCATCAACATTAACAGAAATAAACACTTGAAATAGATCACTCTGTTTGTAATGACTCTATATAATATATGAGTTTCACTTTATGTATTGAAGAACTGAAATAAATTAACTTTTTGATGATATTCTAATTTAGTGAGATGCATCTGTATATATATATATATATATATACATATATATATATATATATATATGCACATATATATAATATTTAAATTGTTTGTTCATTTTCTTCCACTGTAATTGGGGCATCTATAATAGACCTCAGTTGCAGGGAGAACAGCCACATATTGCACAGGCAGAGCTGATTTGTGTCTGTTAGTACCCAGTAACAACTCTGCTGTGGTAGTAAAGCAATCATGTGATGGCTAGGTCCTACTGAAGCATGGGCAATGCTGATACTTCTGTTTGCTGAGCGCAATGTAGCCAGTAAATGAAAAGACAGAAGCGTTAATAAACTACTTCAGTCGTCTTTAACAACCAGACACTGTTATACCCAACACCCCATTGATCAGCTGTTGCTATCATCCTCTACAATTGGCTGATATAATTGTTGTACAGCGTGGCACCCCACAGCTCGGTATCCTGCTTAGGAGCCCTGTCAGATATTGCAGATCAGCCTCTATTTTCTTCAGTAGGAGCTGGTCTGCAGTCCCCGGCTGCAGCAACTTAACGTGATGTAGCTGTGGTGTTTCACTCTGTGAACTTTTTACCATGAATTGGCACCAAAGGTGACAGCAGCTGATCGGGGTTAAATCCCACCAAGCTTATATTGATAACCTTTCCTAAGGGTATGTCGTTACTATAAAAGTAGTCAACCACCCCTTTAATACTTTGCATGTTATATATTTATCTGATCTTGAGTTACATTATGTCTTACAAAACATTACTTCATTACATCTGGAGCTTGATTCAGAATTCTGCTTGATACTGACAGTGACCTAACCTATCACATCACCCTGATCTAGTCATTTCCTTTTTTGGAGTAGTAGCTCTCCTAGATGCTGTGCAGCAGGCTATATTGCATTATGTCAAGGGTGTCCTGTTGATGTTGTTTATGAACCTTTATTCGTATAATGAGCAGAGATCAGAGCTGGAAAGTGGCATTAGCTTTGGTGTAAAACAACAACATAACATCCCATCATAGTTAATTCATTGTGGCTTTAGATGGAACAGTGTGTCTCGATGCCTCATAAACTCAAGACGGGTGTAATCAATAAGCAAGCAGTTCAGATGACGCAAGCCATATAGTCTATTACCCATATTAGCAATGCAGGGCTGGCTTTCTGCTTTATAGAACGTGCAGTCTAATCTGCAGCAGAAAGGTATCGAGCAGGAGGAATTCAACAGTTTTGGTACCATCTGAAAACCCCTGCTCTGTTCATAATAATAATAATTTTTATCTCTATATGTTATACGCACGCCCCTAGATTCAGATAGGGCGAGACGAGTTTCATGAATTTGTTGGAATCCTGGGGGAACCGTTACGCAGGGCAACCATAGCCTGCAGCTTCTCTCAGGCACACGATAGATTCAGTTGCTGACCAGACACATCTGACAAGAGTCTTTTTCAACAGTTTAACAGTGGAATTTAATCTGTAGCATGGCAAAAGCAATTCAGGGATACTACAGCAACACTCTTCATTACAGTACAGTCTAACAAAGCAGGCACAGTAATGTCAGTCACTTCAGTAGCATAATTCAGCAAAGATTAAATCTCTTTGCAGCACACTTCTATGCATACACAACCACAGGATTTTCCTTCACAAGGACACAATAGTGCATAGAATTCATTATCCTGCATGGAGATGGAGGGAGGGTTGATGAGGGAGAAGATCCCTATGACACAATTCCTTCCAGTCCTTATCTTCCTGCCCGATAATACTCCACACTGATAGCTCAGGGAGTCTATCTGACCTGTGTTTAGCTTCCCTTATGACCTGAATTCTGTTCCCTTGCCCTCTGTGAGATACAGATCACACACTACCTTTCTCTTCAGCTCCAGCCAGACAGTAAAGAACTTCCCCACAATCCCCCTGGGGCTCTGCTAAACACTCCCTGTCTCCTGTGACTGTATTAACCCCTCTAGTTGCTGGATGCTTCTGAAGCACAACACTTCCTGTCTCTTGTGACTGTGTTAACTCTTACAGTTGCTGGATGCTTTTGAAGCAACAGCATTACTTCTGCATGTCACATATAGCGCCAAAATCCTGCATTAAACAGGGGGTTGGACACGATGACCCTGGAGGTCCCTTCCAACTCTAACATTCTATGATTATATGAAATATTTCGCAGCATTTTACAATTCAGAGGGAACTTGTCGAAACAAGATAAGATATTGCTGAGTAACGCATAGTCCAACACATACCTAGAGGAGTGAGGGCCTGCCTGCAAGTTTACAATATATGAGGAAATAGTACACAAAAGGTAAAAATAAAGTGCTTGTCATGTAAAGTCCAGCCATCAATATAATAAATAGCGACATTCAAATAATGCTGCATGATCCTTTCACCAGCCAGTATCTGTACAAATGCCGATACAAAGTGCTATTGAGTGCATGGAAGGGAGAATAAGGAATAGTAAGTTAGAATAGTGAGGTGAGGTGATAGGCCCGTCTAAAGAAATGTGTTTTCAGGGCTTGCTTGAAACTGTGGATACTGGGAATTAACTGGATTGTCTGGGGTAGTGCTGTCCAGAAAACTGGATGGTAGACAGAGATGAGAGAGGATATGTAGGGTGGTGCAGAACTGTGGAGAGCTTTTTGGGTGAGAGTGATGAGTTTATATTATATAGCAGGTGGGCAACCAGTGCAAAGACTGGCACAGAGTGGCGACATCAGTGTAGCAGTTGGACAAAAATATGATCCTGGCTTCTGCATTCAGGATAGATTGGAGAGTGGAAAGTTTAGTCAGAACCAGAATGTGTCCATACAGAGTTGCAGAAGTTTCAAAGGTAAGGAAAGGTCAAATTCTATAGATGATTTTTGAGGTGTAAGTGACTCGCCCCCAGAGGGCCGCAGTGAACTGTTTGGGGTAAATCACGGTGGCTGGTCTAGGGCGGTCAGTGCACAAAGGGGTATCAATGATCAGTAAAAGTTCAGAGAGTTCGTGACGCCACCTGTGGAGTCTGGTGAAGGTCCCCAGAGCTGCAGCAGTCCTCTGAGGCAGGTGTCAAGGCAGCTAGAGATGGTACAGCTCCCCACAGATGGAGCGGGCCTCAGGGCAGTGTAAATGAATGGATGGTGTGCTGGGCGTTGTGGTGCGGGGAGGACAAATGGCACCGGTGAAGAAACAGACAGAGGCTGTTCGATGCAGTCGTCCAAGGTTTTACTTACAGTCCTTAGTAGTGTTGAGCATTCCGATACTGTAATATCGGGTATCGGCCGATATTCGCGGTATCGGAATTCCGATACTTAATTCCGATACTTTTACAATATCGGATACCGGAATCGGAAGTTCCCATAATGCCTGCGCTCTGCAGTGTCTGTGAAGGATGACAAGTTGGATGGCAGCGCGATCCAGCCTGTCATCAGAATGCCATCCCAGCGGGGGAGAATTCTCCTGATTGTTTAAAAGCCGGCGGGCGGTATAAAGCCGCCGGCTTTTAAACAATCACACAGCCCCATACTGCTTCCCCGCAGCCTCCCACCCCGATCCTCCGCTCCCCTCGCCACCTCCCATCCCTATCGTAAGTTAGGACCGGGCGGGGAGCGCAGCTCCAAGGAGCGGGGAGTGAAGGACCCGGGCGGGGAAGCCGGCAGTGAAAAGACTTCACCGCCGGCTTTCCCGTTCTGTGCTGCGCTTTCCCGCCGGTTATTTCAAATGAACAGCTGAGGTATCAGCTGATGCCGATCAGCTGTTCATTTGAAGTCGCCGCGTTGCCCTCAGAGGGTTCATGTGAGTTCATGCTTGACTGCATGAACTCACATGAACTTTCCCACGGCCGCACAGGTCAGCCTCACCTCCCAGACGATCAGACCGTCATGATTAGTGTGTGTGCGGGGTGTGTGTGCGGGGTGTGTGCGCGATGTTTGTGCGGGTGTGCGCGGTGTCTGTGCGATGTGTGCGGGTGTGTGCGGTGTGTGTGCGGGTGTGTGCGTGCAGGCAGACATAGGCCGATGTGACACTACTACTCCCATCAGCCTATGTCTGTCCCCCGTCCACTCCTGCCAGCAGGATCAGCTCGATGGGAGCAGTAGTTCCCATCAGACTGATCCTGCTATTTAAATTGCCCTACTGTGTCCCCAATAAATGTTAAATACATGTCATTGGTGGCCAGTGGTTACCTAAAAGAAATTAGTTCATACATTACCTGTCTCCGCCGATCGCCACCTAAAATAAAGTAAAAAATAAAAAACTACACCTATACTCACCAAGACACCTAATTCCCCGAAGCCATCGATCTCCTGTAATAAAATATAAAATAATAAACCACAACCTTATCCTTACCCCTCCGTAGCAGTCCACGAGTGTCCCACGAAGATCTCCAGTTCAGAGCAGCCACATAGAATGTGACCGCTCTGAACCGCTGCCGCCGCTAGAATGACGGGGCCGTAAGGGTTCACCGGAGTTCAGGCAGCGCTGCTCCGGTTAGCTCCTTTACGGCCCTGCTGTATCGTGAGAAATTCCCACGGTACAGCAGTGCCGTAAAGGAGGTCTCCGGAGCTGCGCTGCCTGAATGCACTCCGGTGACCTCAGTCAGTGGCTCCCGCTGCCGGGAGCGGACGTGTTCCCGGCAGCGTGAGCTTACAGCAGCCATGCACAGCTGTCACCATCTCCAGATGTGACAGCTGTGCATGGGAGATCAGCGCAGGAACGTGGACAGGTAACTATTATTTTTAGTAAACTAAGAATTAAATAAAATTGTGTGTTTTATTTCAAATAAATTATTTTTTTCTGGGTGTAGTGTGTTTTTTCTTTTTAACACTTTGTAGGTTAGTAATGGGGGTGTCTTATAGACGCCCATCATTACTAACCTGGGCTTCATGGCAGCTGGCGCTGACATGAACCCCACCACTATTACCCCCTGCCACCGCACCAGGGCAGCGTGGAAGAGCGAGGCTAAGTGCCAGAGTTGGCGCATCCTATGGATGCGCCATTTCTGGGGCGGCTGACGACTGGTGTTTCTAGCCTGGGAGGGGGCCAATATTCATGGCACCCTTCCTGGACTATTAATATCAGCCCCCAGCTGTCTGCCTAGCCTTTGCTAGCTATTAAAATAGGGGGGACCCCACGTCATTTTTTTGGGGGGGTCCCCCATTTTAATAGCTAGTAAAGGCTAGGTATTCAGCTGGGGGCTGATATTAGTAGCCTGGGAAGCTCCGTGGGTTTTACCCCCTTCCCAGGCTTCAAACATCTGCCCCAGCCGTCTGCTTAACCTCCGCTAGAGACTAAAATTATGGGGGATCCCACGCCATTTTTTTTTAAAATAAATCCATTATTTTAACACTAAATGACATTTGAGGAGTTAATAAAGATGCAGTCCCTAAATTATTATTTATTTTTTAATTAATTTTTCCCAAAACTTTTGACGTGGGCTTCGCCATATTTTTGTATGCCAGCCAGGTACAGCATCCAGCTTCTATGAACGCGCCATTTTCCGGGGCGGCTGCGGACTGCAATTTTCAGCGGGGGGCAGAAAGCTTGGGCCTCCCTGCGCTGCAGATTCCATCCCCCAGCTGCCTAGTTGTACCTGGCTGGACACAAAAATAGGGAGAAGCTCCACGTTTTTTTTTTTTTAATTATTTCATGAAATTCATGGAATAATTAAGAAAAAAAGGGCTTCCCTATATTGTTGTGTCCAACCAGGTACAAATAGGCAGCTGGTGGTTGGGGGCAGCCCGTTCCTGCCTGCTGTACCTGGCTGGACCCAAATATAGTGCAAAGCCCCACGTCAATTTTTTTTAAATTATTTCAGGAAATTCATGAAATAATTTAAAAAAATGATGTGGGGCTTCGCCCTATATTTGTGTCCAGTCAGGTACAGCAGGCAGGAACGGGCTGCCCCCAACCACCAGCTGCCTATTTGTACCTAGCCGGACACAACAATATAGGGAAACCCTTTTTTTCTTAATTATTCCATGAATTTCATGAAATAATTAAAAAAAAAAATACGTGGGGCTTCGCCCTATTTTTGTGTCCAGCCAGGTACAACAAGGCAGCTGGGGGCTGGAATCCGCAGCGCAGGGAGGCCCAAGCTTTCTGGGCCCCACCCGCTGCAAATTGCAGTCCGCAGCCGCCCCGGAAAATGGCGCGTTCATAGAAGCGCCATCTTCTGGCGCTGTACCCAACTCATCCAGGGCCCTGGTGCGGTGGCTCACTGGGTAATAAAGGGGTTAAGGCCAGCTTGGCATTATCAGCTGGCCCTAAGCCCGAAATTCATGGGGTCACGCCAATATTAGACATGACCACCATGAATTTCTAGTAAAGTATTTAAAAAAACACAACACCCAGAAAAAAGTCCTTTAATTGAAATAAACACACAATTCTTTATTGTTCTAAATTAAACCATACTTACCATCACGCCCATTCCAGCTGAAGCCAACGATCTCCTGCAATAAAAGTAAAATAATAAAGCAACATCATCCTTACCTTTCCATGGCTCCCACGACAGCTTCAGGTCTGCTACATCGAGATGACAGGCTGGACCGCAGCAGAACGCTGCCATCCATCCTGTCATCCCGCAGACACTGAGAAGCGCAGGCATACTTCCACTCCTCAGTGTCTCGCTGTGACGGCATCCAGATGAGCCGAGGTCATGTCCAATGAACTCAGCTCACCTCATGTACGTCACTGACAGCGTGGGAGAATTCTCCTGCACTCAGCACTTCAGCGTGAGAATTTTCCCACGCTGTCAGTGACGTGCATGAGGTGAGCTGAGTTCATTGGACATGACCTCACCTCATGTATGTCACTGACAGCGTGGGAGAATTCTCACGCTGAAGCGCTGAGTGCAGGAGAATTTTCCCACGCTGTCAGTGACGTGCATGAGGTGAGCTGAGTTCATTGGACATGAACTCGGCTCATCTGGATGACGTGACAGAGAGACACTGAGGAGCGCAAGCATGCCTGCGCTTCTCAGTGTCTGCGGGATGACAGGCTGGATGGCAGCGTTCTGCTGCGGTCCAGCCTGTCATCTCGATGTAGCAGAGCTGAAGCTGTCGTGGGAACCATGGAAAGGTAAGGATGAGGTTGCTTTATTATTTTACTTTTATTGCAGGAGATCGTTGGCTTCAGCTGGAATGGGCGTGATGGTAAGTATGGTTTAATTTAGAACAATAAAGAATTGTGTCTTTATTTCAATTAAAGGACTTTATTCTGGGTGTTTGTGTTTTCTTTTAACTTTGACTATGGGGTTAGTAATGGGGGTGTCTTATAGGCGCCTCTCCATTACTAACCTGGGCTTGATGTCAGCTGGCATTATAAGCTGACATCAACCCCAACCCTATTACCCCCTGCCACCGCACCAGGGCAGCATGGAAGAGCGAGGCTAAGTGCCAGAATTGGCGCATCCTATGGATGCGCCATTTCTGGGGCGGCTGACGGCTGGTGTTTCTAGCCTGGGAGGGGGCCAATATTCATGGCACCCTTCCTGGGCTATTAATATCAGCCCCCAGCTGTCTGCCTAGCCTGTGCTAGCTATTAAATTAGGGGGGACCCCACGTTATTTTTTTGGGGGGGTTCCCCCATTTTAATAGCTAGTAAAGGCTAGGTATTCAGCTGGGGGCTGATATTAGTAGCCTGGGAAGCTCCGTGGGTATTACCCCCCTTCCCAGGCTTCAAACATTTGCCCCAGCTGTCTGCTTAACCTCCGCTAGAGCCTAAAATTAAGGGGAACCCCACGCCAATTTTTTTTTAAATAAATCCTTTATTTTAACACTAAATGACAAGTACAGTAATCAACACTGTCACTGTACTTCGTATATATGTGGCTGACATGTTTCTATCTATCTAATCTATGTATGATTCTCTATTCCTTCTATTCTAAATTGTCGGGTACAGATGCTGAATTGCCGGCCGTCTTTCTTAAAGAGACGGTGCATGAAAACACTATTATTTTTTTAAATAAATCCTTTACACTAAATGACAAGTACAGTAAGCAACACTGTCACTGTACTTCTTATATATGTGGCTGACATGTTTCTATCTATCTAATCTATGTGTGAAGCTCTATTCTGTCTGTTATAAATTGTCGGGTACAGATGCTGAATTGCCGGCCGGCTTTTTTAAAGAGACGGTGCACGAAAACACTAATATTTTTTTTAATAAATCCTTTACACTAAATGACAAGTACAGTAAGCAACACTGTCACTGTACTTCATATATATGTGACTGACATGTTTCTATCTATCTAATCTATGTGTGAAGCTCTATTCTTTCTGTTGTAAATTGTCGGGTACCGGTGTATGCCGCTGATGAATTGCCGGCTTTTCATGTCATTCTACATTATTCTTAGTTGTTTTCCTTCATGTAGAATTAACCTACAAGGAAAGAAAGGGTTTATTTTCATTCCGATATTTGTGTCCCATTGACTTGCATTGGTTTCCGGTATCGGAATCGGCGATATCCGATACTTTTTGGGTATCGGCCCGATCCAATCCGATACGATATTTCCTGATATCGGAAGGTATCGCTCAACACTAGTCCTTAGGCAATTCACAAGTGCACTTTACAGGTGAAGGCCTCCCTCGTCACGCTGCGTTCACCGGGCAGGGGTTCAGTCCTCCTTCAAGCAGCTTAAGAATGCCTGGCAGAACCCCAGTTTCTCGTGTTCCTACTTTGACCGTCTTCTTACTAGGTCCTCCTCACCGCTGCCCTACGCTGCCCACTCTCAAGCCCGCTCGGGTATGCTGAAGTCCTTCCTGTACGTCGGATCCGGGACCAACCTGACCCCCTGGAGATTAGAATGAAGCAACCGATCCCTCCTGACACCTGGCAGGAGCGGGGCGTACGGGTGCCGTCCTGCACGCGCCGTACCCCCTGGGATCCTTTCTCTTGAACGGAGCCTACTCCCTGCTCCCCTCCGGGGCCTTTATCCTGGGCCCTAACTTGTGGAGCAGAGCTCCTGCTGAGCATCTGCTCCCGGACTGTTCCTTTGAACCGCCCTAATTTCTCCCCCGTGCCCTAATATGGCTTCCTATTATATACCTGCTGTATAAGTGCTTCCTGTATCTGCTTCCTCCACCCACACCCACTATTGGTTCCCCCTACCTTTGGGTTCCCCCCCCACTCCAGCCAGGGTCAGGGCTCAGCAGAAAACTACATTGCGTCTTGCCCCTCCTGCTGGCCTGGAGCAGTGTTGTTAGAACCTTGCTGTTAGGTTTTTTTTCCTTTGCTGGTCACATGACCTTGTTGGCCTATTTAATCCTGCTCCGCCCTTCTGGCTTTGCTGGACTTCATTGTATATCTACTTTCTAGCTAGCCTGTGCTCTGTATCTAACTCTGTTAGTTTGCTTGGTCTACGGACCTCTAGGTTCTATCTATTTTGTTTGTTCGTCTGTCTGCTACTATTTCTGTTAGGAGGTGTCCCATATTCCTCCCAGTCCTTAGTACTTGTAGGGATTCCCTCCCCAAATCTATAGGTCTCCGTACAGACTAGATTAGGACTTTAGCAGGTCTGATCGCAGGATCAGGTTCCCTGTTACATCGTAGGGATTCAGCTGAGTCTTATAGTAGGGACAGATCTCCTCTCTTTCCTTAGCTTTGGTAGCAGAACATAACAGTAAGTCCAGCCTGTAAATTCTCTAAGGAAAAACCAGGATGTTGAGCAGTTCTTGCGTTGTTTTGTGGCAGACAATCAAGAGGGGTGGTCTGAGTTTCTGCCACTTGCCGAATTTGCTCTGAACAATCATACATCTTCTTCTGCTGGTTGTTCGCCTTTTTTTTGTTGTTCTGGGAGACATCCGTCGTTTGGGTCGTTCTCCAAGTTGGGATCTGCCGTGCCTGAGGAGGAGAATTTTTCCGGTGATTTGGAAAGAGTTTGGACGGATGTGCGTGGTAATCTTCAGGAGGCCAACAGAAAATCTAAAGACTACTTTGATAGGAAACGACAGGAGGTTTTGTTCGCTGTTGGTGACATGGTTTGGTTGTCCTCTAGGAATCTGCGGTTGAGGATTCCTTCTAAGAAATTGGGTCCCAAGTTTGTAGGGCCCTTTAAGGTGCTTCAGGTTGTCAACCAATCTGCTGTTAGGTTGGAGGTTCCTACCTCCTGGAGAATTAATCCGGTCTTTCATGTCTCTCTGTTAAAAAAAGCTGTTGTGTCGGATGGTGACGCCTCTGCCTCTGTTCCTCCGGTGGTGGAGGACGGGGAATATGAAATTTCTCGCATCCTTGACTCTAGACGGTATAGAGGTAGTTTGCAGTATCTTGTGGCCTGGAAAGGTTTCGGACCCGAGGATAACTCTTGGGTGAGGTCAGATGATGTTTCCGCGTCCAGACTTATCAGAGCGTTTCACAGGAGATTTCCTGATAAGCCTGGTCCTAGGGGATCCGGAGGATCCTCTTAGAAGGGGGGGTACTGTTAGAACCTTGCTGTTAGGTTTTTTTTCCTTTGCTGGTCACATGACCTTGTTGGCCTATTTAATCCTGCTCCGCCCTTCTGGCTTTGCTGGACTTCATTGTATATCTACTTTCTAGCTAGCCTGTGCTCTGTATCTAACTCTGTTAGTTTGCTTGGTCTACGGACCTCTAGGTTCTATCTATTTTGTTTGTTCGTCTGTCTGCTACTATTTCTGTTAGGAGGTGTCCCATATTCCTCCCAGTCCTTAGTACTTGTAGGGATTCCCTCCCCAAATCTATAGGTCTCCGTACAGACTAGATTAGGACTTTAGCAGGTCTGATCGCAGGATCAGGTTCCCTGTTACATCGTAGGGATTCAGCTGAGTCTTATAGTAGGGACAGATCTCCTCTCTTTCCTTAGCTTTGGTAGCAGAACATAACAAGTGTGGTGTTGGATGTAGGTGTTTGGTTTTCCGTGTGGCACTTCCATCTTACCTGAGAGAAGGGAGACACCACACCTCTGAGTGAGGTGCAGCATCTCTGTGGCGACTGAACCCTCAGGGGCGCCACATAGGTGACATGAGCTAGCGACTGATCGGATATAGGGAATGAATTAAAAATCTGAATCATGTAGAACCCCAAAACCGCGAGCGTGCTGCTTGGGAGTTATGGTAGATGCAGCGACAGAAAAATGGCAATTTCAGGCATAGGTAGGAGAGTAGAGGGGAGGAAACACAAGGAGTTCAGTTTTTGACAGATTTCATTTCAGTTAGAGGGAGGACATGATGTTAGAGACAGCGGACAGAAAATTGCTGGTATTTTGTATTTACAGTATGTTGGGGTGATGCCAGGAAACAATGTATATAATTGGGTGTCATCAGCATAGAGATGGTACTGAAAACCAAATCTATTGATGGTTAATCCAGTTGGGTCAGTATATAGAGAAAAGAGGAGAAGGCCTAGGACTCAAACTTGAGGTACCCTGACAGTAACAGGATGTGAAGGGGAAGAATTGCCAGCAAAGGATACACTGAAGGAGATGCCATAGAAGTAAAGCCCCCGTCACGCTAAGCGAGATCGCTAGCGAGATCGCTGCTGAGTCACAGTCAAGTTTTGTGACGCAACAGCGACCTCAGCAGCGATCTCGCTACGTTTGACACGTAGCAGCGACCAGGCCCCTGCTGTGAGATCGCTGGTCGTGTCGAAATGGCCTGGACCATTTTTTGATCGTTGAACTCCCGCTGGGTAGTATGCATCGGTGTGTTTGACACCTTACCAACGACCTTCTTGGCGATTCAGAACTGAGAAGTCGTTCCTCATCGAGGTCTGAATCGTCAGAGTAGCTGCTATGTTACAGGGTCCCAACGACCGCCAACATCGTTATACAGGTCGCTACGGGTCGCCGTATCGTTGCTGCGTCGTTGGGAAGATCTGACTGCTTGACATATCACCAGCGACCACGTAGCCATTCTGCAACGATCCCTGCCAGGTCGGATCGTTGTCGGGATTGATGCAGCGTCGCTAAGTGTGACGGTACCTTTAGAGGAGAATCAAGAAAGAACAGTGTTCTTGAGGCGCGTAGAACGGAGCATAGTGAGGAGGAGCTGGTGATCCACAGTGTCGAATGTTGCAGAGATATCCAGGAGTATCAGCATGGAGTAGTGGCCAATAGAGTTAGTGTTAGCAGATCATTAGAGATGTAAGGGCAGTTTCTGTAGAGTGTAAGGAGCGGAAACCGGATTGTAAAGAGTCAAGAAGGGAGTTATCTGAAGGATAGCAGATTAGACAAGGGTGGGTGTTCCACTAGTTTAGAGATAAAGGGGAAACTGTGTAACATACAGGCAGCATCACAATTCCTGGTCATTCTAGGTTGTGGATTTTAGGGTTTGGCGCTAATCATAAAATCACAGCTTTCTATGCAGGGACTCTTGTGGATTGAATACTGTCAATTATTGGTTAGGGCCGCTCTCTGGACTCCTGAGTTCAGAAGGAACAGGGGTTTGAATTAATAAATAGAACTTACTGATTCTTTTACCACAAACCTGTACCTCAATCTGTTCATCTTCTCCCGGTCTATTACATGTGTCGAGCCCAGGGGATGGGGATGACTCGGCGCCCCGGCCTTGTTGCCTGATTTTGGGGGATGTCGTGGTAGTCGGCTCCCGGGCCCGTACCCTGGGCCTCTCTTTTAAAGAAAGGGGTGGATAATTATGGTTATAAGTTCGTGACGCCACCTGTGGTGTCTTGTGAGAATCACCAGCGCTGCGGCAGCCCACTGAGGCCGGTGTTAAGGCAGCTTGCGTGGTATAGCTCCCCACAGGTGGAGCTAGGCCTCAGGGCAGCGGGGAAGAAAGGATGCAGGACAGATGGGACCCAGCCGGGTCAGAGCAAGAACAGAGACAGACACGATAGTCACTTCAGTATCTTTTACTGATGTTATTCAAGGCACAATCCGGAGCACTGTAGGGTGAAGGGTGCATATCAGGATCCTCCCCAGTGAGCGGGTATAGGGCCTCCTGTTTCTTGCCTTTGTGTAGTAAGTTTCTGACCTGCCTGAAGCTAGGCCTAACTTTGTCGCTGTCCTGCACCGGCTGACTTTGTGGTAGGGCCTTCTCTTGGAGTACGCGCTCCCAGCTTGCGTGGCCTCCGTGACTCCTGGCTCTGGTACGTATCAGCTCTTGGGTGATCCTGGGACCTGAAGTCTTCCAGGGGTCTCCATTTGTCTCTACAGGGGGGTATACGACCCTGTAAATGCGGACCCGGTGTCCGGTATATGTTTTTCTGGGGTGAGCTTGTACAGCTCCTCTGCCCCCAATGCTACTCACTCCTCTAGCCTTCGGCCTACTCGGGGTCCTCACTGGGCTATACACACTGGCAGCTAGCTGACTGCTTCTTCTGCCGCTCTCTGAGCGTCGGCACGCTCCTAGCTCACTAACCTGAGCTACAACTGAGTCTGACTAAACTGACTGAGCTCCACTGCAGACTGACCTGTGTCTGTGTCTCACTCTGCAGGAACTGGCTGCCTAGCTCCACCTTCCCTATTTATATCCCTATCCGGGCTCCCTCTGGTGGTCTGAGGTGGAAGGTGAAGGTGTGTCTGTGCTGTGGGGGCCTCTTGTGGAGGAATCCATTCATGCACCCTTCCAGGATCTGTGGTACCAAGCGCTGCTGGGCGCCACATTCCCCCCTAGCAAAGCTCAGCACTCCCGGCTGAAGTACATTTTATAAAACAATAAACATTAACAATCTTCCCTTTATGGGAGGCACATTTTTAAACATTGCATATAACATTATAAATAACAAATATATACATATTGACCATAAGCAACCTTAGAATTTAAGTCTCTTTTGGTGAGGTTCTCCGAAAGGATGTTCATCTCACAGGGCAGAGTACTTGGTAGCTTGAGGGACCTGTCCCAAACCCTCAACGTAGGCCCTGGGGTGGCAGCAAGGCATGAAGATCCCGAGTTGGACCTCCATTAGAGCCACTCCAGACAGGTTTTGCTTCTGAGGTCACCTAAAGGGGCACTCCAGGGAGTGCAATTATTTACAAGAAATAGTTTTTGGGCTGCACTTAGTCCTTAGCCACAAAGTTCTGTGTGTAACAAGGGAAGTGTCCATTTCACTTAGATTGTCCATTAGAAGGCAAAACACAAGTCAATAAATACATAATATACTTCAATATAATACAGTACAATGCTATATAATACCCCAGGGGCAACTATTTACACTTGTCAGAAGTTTAACTATTTTACTCAGTGTATCTGACAGGGGGTTGACCTTTGGTACTACGTATGGACCTGCGTGGTACTGGGATACGTGAGGCACTAGTACTTGCACTACCTCCCATTCTGTCAGTACTAGGTGTGGAGGGGCTGCAAGACTGCCTTGGCCTCTCTGTGGGACTGGCAAGTATACCATTAGCTGGGCCTTCTTGCTCTGCTCCAGCCGGGGATCCTTCGTCCCGGAATTCTTCTTGAGCAGGCTCTTCTGGGGCACCTACAGGTTCTTCTTGCTGTGGGCAGAAGGTGAATACAGGTATGATTACTGCTCCTCCTAGTTGAGGCCAATCTGCTGGGAAATCTCCTAAGTCAATGTGTATTACTGCTTCTTTAGGCTCCTTCGGTACGGTGAGAGGCACTTCTTCTTGAGGCTTTAGCAGACCTGGACACAACTTCAGATGGTCCCTGGATACTGTTGCAGTCGTTCTTCCTCTGTCTCTACTAATTAGGCAGGTCTTCCTATCATCAAACCTTGAGTTTAACACAGTGTAGGGTTCTCTCTCCCACTGGTCATCAAGTTTGTGGTTTCTTCTCTTTCTTTTTAATACTACTTCACCAGGTGTGAAGGGTTCTGTTGGCGCACTTTTGTTGTAGTGGGCTTCCTGCTTGTCTCTCACCCGAGTGAGACTGTCTTCGACACAGTCTTGTACTCTTCTGTACTGCTCCTGTCTGGTCGTGTCCCAGTCCTCAGTGGTCACATCCGCTTCTGGTTCTACAACACCAAGCTCCAGGTCCATGGGCAGTTTTCCTGGTCTTGCCCGCATGAGATATGCCGGAGTGCAGTTGGTGGAACTTACTGGTATGTGATTGTACAGATCTACCAGGTCAGGTAGTAGGTCTGGCCACTGGTTTCTCTCCTCAAGTGGTATGGTCTTCAGCAGGTCGATGATGATGTTATTCATCTTTTCACAGAGACCGTTAGTTTGTGGGTGGTGCGGTGTAGTTCTTATCTTTTTACACCCGTACAAATGGCAGAACCCCTTGAACAACTCAGCCTCAAAGGCCGGGCCTTGGTCCATCAGCACCTGCTCAGGGTATCCGTGGGGTCTACAGAAATACGCTTGGAACATCTTTGCTGCTGTCTCTGCCGTCAGGTCTTTGACGGGGGCGACCACCAGGAAACGTGAGTAGTGATCCACCATGGTCAGGGCATAGGAGTACCCCGACCTGCTAGGCGACAGCTTGACATGGTCCAGGGACACGATCTCCAGGGGTCGAGTCGTCTTGATGTGTTGCAGGGGTGCCTTCTGGCTGCTGTAGTCTTTTCTTCTGAGGCTACAGGGTCCACAGTTTCGGCACCACCGCTCAATGGAGCTGCGCATTCCTACCCAGTAGAATCGACATTTCAACAGGGTCTCTAGCTTCTTCCAGCCAAAGTGCCCCGCCTGATCGTGGTAGGCCTCCAACACCATTTGGATGTCTGTCTTGGGGACCACTATCTGCCATACCATCTCATGGGTCTTTGGATTGATGTACCTCCGGCGCAGCTTCTCATGGTAGATAAACAGCCGGCTTCTCTCGTTCCACAGCTGCTTTGCTTGCAGAGATGCTTCCTTTTCCAGAGAGGAATCTTCTTGGGTTATCAGCTCCTTGATACGGCTGACAACCTGGTCACTGTCCTGGGTCTCTTTCCAGCTGTGGTGAGGCAGGGGGTTTAACGTCTTTCCACGCTGCCTCCTGAAGGCTCGTTGCTCGTGGATCATCCCATTCCGGTGAAAGGCAGGTAGCTCAATCTCTTCCAGGTCATCCACTTCTTCTTCCGTGTCTGACTGGTGAGGCATTCTGAACAGGGCATCGGCGTTGGCGTTCTTGCGGCCCGCCCAGTACTTAATTGGTAGTTTGACAGCCGAGCCATCCATCGCTGCTCCAGGGCTCCTAACTTGGCTGTTTCAAGATGAGTCAAGGGGTTGTTATCAGTGAAGGCAGTGAACTTGCTGGAGGCTAGGTAGTGCTTGAACCATTCAGTGATGGCCCAGACCAGGGCCAGGAACTCTAACTTAAAGCTGCTATAGTTCTCTGGGTTCCTTTCAGTCGGGCGGAGCTTTCTGCTTGCGTATGCGATCACTTTCTATTGGCCATTCTGCTTCTGACTTAGGACAGCTCCCAGCCCTTCGTTGCTGGCATCTGTATACAGCAGGAATGGTTGGCTGTAGTCAGGGTAGGCTAGGATCTCATCGCCTGTCAGGATCTCATTCATCTCCTGAAATGACTCGGCTTGCTCCTTACCCCAGTGGAATGGGGGATTTCTGCCTTTGGGGGACTGTCCTACCAGGAGGTCTTGCAGAGGGGCTGCTTTCTTAGTGTAGTCTTTTTCAAACCTCCGGTAGTATCCTACTAGTCCCAGGAACTGACGCACCTCCTTGAGGTTCTTCGGCTCCGGCCACTTCTGGATGGCAGTGACCTTCTCCGGGTGTGGTGCTACCTCCTCCGGACTGACAGTGTGCCCCAGGTACTGTACCTTTCTCTTGAGCAGGTTGCACTTTGAGGGCTTCAGCTTCATCCCATACCGGGACAGTGACTCAAATACCTCCGCCAGGTGCTTCAAGTGGTCCTCATACGTCCTGGAGTATACTATCACATCATCCAGGTATAGTAACACAGTCTCGAAGTTGCGGTGTCCCAGGCAGCACTCCATCAATCTCTGGAACGTTCCAGGGGCATTGCAGAGTCCAAACGGCATACTGTTGAACTCGCAGAGTCCCATCCGGGTGGTGAAGGCCGTCTTCTCCCGATCCTCCTCAGCCACAGCTACTTGCCAGTACCCACTAGTGAGGTCAAGGGTGGAAAAGTAATTTGCAGACTTTAAGGCAGCCAGGGATTCCTCAATACGTGGTAAAGGGTATGCATCTTTATGTGTAATGCGATTTACTTGTCTGTAATCTACACACATTCTCATGCTTCCGTCCTTCTTCCTGACTAGAACTAGGGGAACTGCCCAGGGACTACAACTATCCCTTACTACCCCTGCCTTCTTCATGTCGTGCAACATCACCTTGGCTTTCTGGTAGTGTGCTGGTGGTATAGGCCTGTAATGTTCTTTGATGGGTGGATGGTCACCTGTGGGGATATGGTGTTGAACCCCCTTAATCCTCCCAAAGGCAAGTGGGTGCTTACTGAATACCTGCACGTATTCATGAACCACCCGGTGTACACACTGCTTCTGATGGGCAGGAGTGGTGTCTGTCCCAACATGGAGCTGTTGACACCAATCCTCCACCTGAGTTGCAGGGTCATTATCCTCCACCTGGTCTGGGGAGGTCAAGGACTCTGCCGTGTAAATGGAGTTGTTATTTACAGCGTGTAACTTGGCAACAGTGGCATAGCGTGGTAATCTGACCTCATCTTCCCCACAGTTGAGAAGATGGACGGGCACCCTCCCATTGCGTACATCCACTACCCCTCTGGCAGTTAAGAGTGTAGGTCTGTGCTCAAAGCTAAGGGGTTCTACTACCGCCTGGTAGCTCTGTCCTTTAAGACCTATTGCTGCTCTACACCAGATAAGCATTTCACTCATCGGAGGAATCACAATGGGTATGGGGTCTGTTACCCGCACATTACCAATCTCACCACCGGATAGCTTTACTTGCTGCTGGTACATCAGGGCTCTTATCTCCTTCTGCAGCGCCCTCCTCTGCCCTGGCCTTGGCAGTGTCAGCTATCTGTTGGAGCAAGAACACAACTTCACCCAAACAGTTACCAACAATATTAGTGCCAAGTACCATATACAAATTGGTATCATCAGGATTAGTCTCTACTACAATTAGTCCCTGGTCCTTCAGTTCCACTCTCCCCACCTTCACTGCCACCTCCTGAACCCCGAGTAGGTTAAGGTGGAGGCCATTTGAGGCATAGACGGAAAGATTTGGAGCTGGCGGGCGTAGATCATCCATGGACCAGAACCTTCTGCAGAGGACATCAGGCATGATGGTTGCCTGAGATCCTGTGTCTAGCAGAGCATGTGTCGGGATGCCGTCCAGCACAATGGACAGGAAAGGTCTTCCTCCCACGAACCTGCAGTACCAGTCTGATGGGCCTGGGGAATTTACTCCTGCGTGTCGGCCCTCGGCCCCAGGGTTTTCTCGTTTAAAGGACAGCTCTGGATGGTGTGGCCGGACTTGTGGCAGCGGTGGCAGACAGGGTCCCTCGTTGGACGGCGTTGGTCGCTGATCCTCCCAGGGGGTGGCGTTGTCCTCTTCCTCCTTCTCATCCAGGGGACATCCTCAGGGCTGTCGGCTAGCAGGATCCTTCCCTCCTCCTCGGGCTCCGTCCGCAGCTGCAGGGCACTCAGCACAGTGGTCAGTGTTTTGCTCAACTGACGCACTTCAGAGCGCAGGCTGTCCAGCTCACTAGGGGACGTTGCTTGCACCTTGGCTTCAGCAGCCACCGGGGAAAAGGTGGACGCTGCAGGCAGTGGGGTGGCCCCACCCTGGTAACATTGGATAGCAGTTGTTTCCAGGGGCTGCAGTCCTTTTATAGCCATGTCCTTAAGGGTGTCAAAGGTGGCATCTGGATGATCCAGGGACCACCAACGCACTGTCCTGCTCTCCTCTTGGGACCTCAGTCCCCGGATAAACTGTTTTTTCAGCATTTTATTTTCATCATTGATGCTGGTTGGACTAACCTGTTTCAGAGCTCGCAGGGCCCCTTGTAGACGCCAGGCATAGTCCCGAACACTGTCTTCCGGTTGCTGAGAGCAGTTGTAGAACATCATCCGGAGGTCTGTCTCAGTACGATTTTCAAAGACAGTCTGTAATTTTTTAAAGATTGCGGACACTGATTCTTGGTCTGCGGCCGACCAGGTTTCTACTTTTTGTTCCGCAGCACCCGTCAATTGTCCTAATACAACTGCGGCTCTCTGCTTGCCTGTCATAGAGTACATGTCCAGTATACCGCATATTTTCTGCTTAAATCCAGACAGGGTATCTGGTTTGCCGCTGTACTGGGGGAGCCTCTTCGCTCCAGGGATGTACAGTAGGGCCATGGGTATGACAGGGGTTACAGGCCCTGCTGGTGGAGCGGCTGCTTCGGCCTGCTTGGCGTCGAGCTCGGGTTGAACATCAGGGCCGTTAACCGGTATTCCGGCATTGTGCTGCTCTTCGGACATCTTGGCGCCCCCCTAGCGAACCGTGGCCTACCTTCTTTTCTTTTCTTCCGGTAGGCCGCAGCTCCTCAGGTGACGGTCTCCTTCAGGACCTTGCATCGCTTGCGTCCTATGTCAGATCGTTCAGCGACGCTCCTTCCAGGACCTGGCGCTTCCTGGTTCGGCGTCGAGGCGAGGGGGGAGCCGGGGTTTCGCGCGCTTTTGCAGGTACGCCCCGCGGTTCCGCCCTTCTTCCCGCTCGGCGGCCCAACAATGGCGGCGATCTTCGCCACAGTTCAATAAACATTTTTTTGATTAAAGGCGCACAGTACCCGTTGGCAACGGGCATAACACTCCGTCGTTGCAGCGGGCACGGGATCCTGTTCGTGACGCCAGGAAAGAGAATGTCGAGCCCAGGGGATAGGGATGACTCGGCGCCTGGGCCTTGTTGCCTGATTTTGGGGGATGTCGCGGTAGTCGGCTCCCGGGCCCGTACCCTGGGCCTCTCTTTTAAAGAAAGGGGTGGATAATTATGGTTATAAGTTTGTGACGCCACCTGTGGTGTCTGGTGAGAATCACCAGCGCTGCGGCAGCCCACTGAGGCCGGTGTTAAGGCAGCTTGCATGGTATAGCTCCCCACAGGTGGAGCTAGGCCTCAGGGCAGCGGGGAAGAAAGGATGCAGGACAGATGCAAGAACAGGGACAGACACGATAGTCACTTCAGTATCTTTTACTGATGTTATTCAAGGCACAATCCGGAGCACTGTAGGGTGAAGGGTGCATATCAGGATCCTCCCCAGTGAGCGGGTATAGGGCCTCCTGTTTCTTGCCTTTGTATAGTAAGTTTCTGACCTGCCTGAAGCTAGGCCTAACTTTGTCGCTGTCCTGCACCGGCTGACTTTGTGGTAGGGCCTTCTCTTGGAGTACGCACTCCCAGCTTGCGGGGCCTCCGTGACTCCTGGCTCTGGTACGTATCAGCTCTTGGGTGATCCTGAGACCTGAAGTCTTCCAGGGGTCTCCAGCTGTCTCTACAGGGGGGTATACGACCCTGTAGACGCGGACCCGGTGTCCGGTATATGTTTTTCTGGGGTGAGCTTGTACAGCTCCTCTGCCTCCAATGCTACTCACTCCTCTAGCCTTCGGCCTACTCGGGGTCCTCACTAGGCTATACACACTGGCAGCTAGCTGGCTGCTTCTTCTGCCGCTCTCTGAGAGTCGGCACGCTCCTAACTCACTAACCTGAGCTACAACTGAGTCTGACTAAACTGAGCTCCACTGCAGACTGACCTGTTTCTGTGTCTCACTCTGCAGGAACTGGCTGTCTAGCTCCACCTTCCCTATTTATATCCCTATCCAGGCTCCCTCTGGTGGTCTGAGGTGGAAGGTGAAGGTGTGTGTGTGGTGTGGGGGCCTCTTGTGGAGGAATCCGTTCATGCACCCTTCCAATTTAGGGTCACCTTGTCGCTGGTGGGACGGCTTGTATACTTTTTTTGATCAAAAATAGTTCACTAAGTACCCTATATTTCATATGCAACTTTGCTTTACATTTATATATAATGATGGTAGGGTATGAGATATATTTTTTGTCTTTTGTAGGTTTTGCATCTTTTTGCTAGTGTGAACATGCTCCTATTTCTTGCATGTGTACCATCTTAGACCTCAGTTCACATTGCTTGTTTTTTTGTCTTGTTTGCATTCTGTGCAAATTAGGGGTGTGGCATGCCCCTTGTTGAGCTGGTTAGTGTATATGTAGCTTACCACGGGCTTAGGTGGTCTGATATTGGGACCCGGTTCTATTTGTCTACCCTTTTATATGCATTACTTCAACTTTGATATACAGTAAGGTTTTTAATATAGACAGTGTAGGACCGTCCCAATTTAGGGTCACCTTGTCGCTGGTTGGACGGCTTGTATACTTTTTTTGATCAAAAATAGTTCACTAAGTACCCTATATTTCATATGCATCTTTGCTTTACATTTATATATAATGATGGTAGGGTATGAGATATATTTTTTGTCTTTTGTAGGTTTTGTACCCTTCCAGGATCTGTGGTACCAAGCGCAGCTGGGCGCCACACATGCTGTCCGTACATTACACAACATTTCCAAGCTGACAGGTTCCCTTTAATGTACCAGTACATCAGACTAAACAATGTTCACCATAAGCCATATTTTTTTCCTTGTAGTCTGATATGGTGCAATGAAAGGTTGACATCTCTAACAGGGTATATATCTTTATTTGTTGAAAATTGCTGAGTAGCTGGATTGTGAAATCTCCTATGCAGCCGCTAGCAATAGAGACAGGCATAACTCACAATGTGTTTGATTCCTACCTTTTAATGCTTAGCACTAAGAGCCGTAATAACATGTGCATTTGACGCGCCCCTGGGCCTGTGCTGAGTAGCGTTGCGCACGCGGGAGCCTACCCGGAGCCGGATCAGATAGGGGTAGTAGTCTCGTGGCGGTGACCCGGTCCGTGCCCAGGGAGTCAAGCTGAGTGGCAGTTTTTAGCAGAAGATGGTACGGTGTTCGACTACGCCACCCGTTGAATGCGGCTATGAAGCCGCCGCTGCAGGGCAGACCGCTGAGGCCGGTGGTAAGGTCGTGCAGCGTAGCTGGTAGAACCCCCAACGGGAGGGGTATGG
Organism: Phyllobates terribilis; assembly: GCF_046119375.1. Classification (NCBI taxonomy): domain Eukaryota; kingdom Metazoa; phylum Chordata; class Amphibia; order Anura; family Dendrobatidae; genus Phyllobates; species Phyllobates terribilis. The sequence continues at coordinate 83,230,518 of NW_027362769.1, forward strand.
CCTCAGGGCAACCGACGTGTTTGAAGGGGGTAGCAGGAACCACTCAGAGACGGTGCGGTGTAGTTCTGGGTCTTTACTGGTGACAAAGTAGACCCTCCCGGAGTACTGGCTAGCGATCGGGGCCTGGTCAGTCCGTGAGCTGATGGGATCTCCCCTGGCCAGGCGGAGTTGTAGGCCTCCCCAACTAATCGTACTCTTCTGGCTACCTTGCTAGAGGCGGGTAAAAGTAGCCCACGTCCCTGAGTGTACCGTGTGGTGCTCACCCGTATGGCCGGTGACTCGGGGCCTTTTGGTAGCTTCCGCTCCACGTCGCGGTGCTGGTCCCTTGCGTGTGACCGTGCCTTCGGGTTTCTTGGCCAGAGGACCTGAAATCCCCTGCCGGGCGGTTTCTGCTGCTGGGTAAGGATTAGTCCCCACAGCCTCGGACTCCGGGTCCGGTAAGAACTCTTCAATCAGGGCGAGCTCTACAGCTTCCAGCCCCTGACCTCTTTTAGTACAGCTCCCACAGAGCTCCTGATCTTTCTTTCCCTATAGCTGCTCCACTACAGACCAGACTGTGTCTCTGTCTGTGTTCTCTCACTCTACTCACTAACCCTGCCTCAGCCCCAGCTTTATATAGGGGAAGTTCTTCCCCTCCCAGGACTGGGCAGGAGGTGTGGCATGCATAGGATGTCTGACCAGGAAACCTCCCACCTGCTCACAGACGTAATATTGCTATCACTGTGGGAACCAGACCCCTGGGGTGCCACATTCCCCCCTAGTGAAATTTAGTACTCCGGGACTAAACATATTTTTGTAAAACATAACAAGTAAAAACAGAAACAGTACAATAAAGAAAAACACATTAGGATGGTCACGGCATGTCCGCAACCGGGTGCAGTCTTTGAAGAAAACAAAGGTGTCCATTTCACCAAGAGACAGGGAGCCGTAACCAGGTAGGGGTCTGTCCTACCCCGAGTCCTTAACAGTCTTTAGTCCATTCCTGGTTACGCTCTAACATATGTACAAAGGATTCCGGATAATCCCTAAACGACACCTATAGAATAACTAAAAATACACAATTATTTACAGGTAAATACAACTAAACAGTCTAAACACTTAGATCCTCCAACGTACGGGTAACTGGCCTCTAGTGGCTCTAGTGGACCTACGGAGCTGACTGACTGGTCCTGAGCTACCAGGTGGAGGAGCTGTCAAAGGTAAACTGGGCAGCTGTCTACGGGCTCTTTGGCTCACTATGGGTATGGCAGGCTCACTATAAGCAGAGGGTTGATCCTCCTGGTCTGCTTGTGTGGGGTCTTCTGCCTCCTGGACCGGCTGCTCTTCCAGCTCTACCTGTTTCTCCGTAGGCACTTGGGATGCTGGTTGGAGGAAGGTGAGGACGGGTACCACAACAGCGCCATTGACTTGAGTCCAAGACCGAGGGAAGTCTCCGAGTACAGTACTAACCATCTCCTCCCTTTTCTCTACGGGTTGAGGATTTTCTTGATCTTCTTCAGGGTTTCGTAACTGCTCGGGACACTTCTTCAGATGATCTCGGGATACAATGGCTGTGGTTTCTCCTCCGTCCTTACTGATTATGCAGACTTTCGGGTTCTCATGGCTTGAGGGCAGTACGGTGTACGGGTCCTTCTCCCACTGGTCGTCCAACTTGTGGAGGCGTCTCTTCCTCTTCAAGACCTGCTCTCCAGGTACCAGGGGAACAGCGGGAGCATACTGGTTGTAAGTCTTCTCCTGTCTTTCTCTAGCTTGACAGAGACTTCGCTCCACGCTCTCCTGTACTTTCCGGTACTGCTGCTGCCTTTCTGTGTCCCAGTCTGCTTCTGGTGAAGTGTCCTCGGGTGTCAGGACTCCCATCTCCAGATCAACAGGAAGCTTACCAGGTCTTGCTCTCATTAGGTAAGCCGGGGTACAGTTGGTAGAACCTACCGGGATGTGGTTGTATAGGTCCACCAGATCAGGCAGTTTCTCAGGCCACAGACTGCGTTCCTCCAGGGGCAATGTTTTCAGAAGATCTATCACCACCTGGTTCATTTTCTCGCAGAGCCCATTGGTTTGCGGATGATAGGGTGTTGTTCTTATCTTCCGGCAGCCATACAGAGTACAGAACTCCTGGAAGACTTCCGCTTCAAAGGCAGGTCCCTGGTCCGTCAGCACCTGCTCCGGGTATCCGTGTGGACGGCAGAAGTGCTGCTGGAAGGCTCTAGCTGCTGTTTGAGCCGTTAAGTCCTTGACCGGGACCACCACCAGGAACCGGGAGTAATGATCTACGATTGTGAGGGCGTAGACATACCCAGATCTGCTTGGAGCCAGTTTCACATGGTCCAGGGCTACCAGTTCCAGTGGCTGTCGGGTGATGATGGGCTGCAAGGGAGTCTTCTGGCTGGCACTGTCCTTCCTTCTTAGGTGGCACGGTCCACAGTCTCTGCACCACCTCTCGATGGTTCCCCTCATGCCTACCCAGTGGAACCGCCCGCGCAACAGGAACTCCAGCTTCTTCCACCCGAAGTGCCCAGCTCCGTCGTGGTATGCCTCCAGTACCATAGCCGGGTCTCTTCTTGGCACCACTACTTGCCAGATCAGTTCATGCGTCCGGGAGTTAACCATTCTGCGGCACAACTTCCCCTTGTAAAGGAACAGTCGACTCTTCTCAGCCCACAGTTGCTTGGTCTCCTCCGGAGCGTCTGGGTCAAGGCGGGCATCTGGCTGAGTCAGCATCTCCTTCACCAGTCGGACGGCGGGGTCACTGTCTTGCGTTTCCGCCCAGTTGTAATGAGGTAAGGGGTTGAACGTAGCAGATTGCTTACCCCTTACACGGTGGGAATACTGGATAGTCCCATGACGGTGGAACGCGGGGAGTTCAACCTCCTCCAGTTCCTCTGGATCTTCCCCCACGTCCGGTAGGTTTGGCATTCTGGACAAGGCATCCGCGTTGGTATTGGAGCGTCCTGCCCGGTATTTGATTGTGAACTCAAAGTTGGACAGGCGGGCCATCCATCTCTGCTCCAGGGCACCGAGTCTTGCTGTGTCCAGGTGTGTCAACGGGTTGTTATCCGTGTACACGGTGAACCGGGAAGAGGCGAGGTAGTGCTTAAAGCGTTCGGTGACTGCCCACACCACTGCCAGGAACTCTAGCTTGAATGAGCTGTAATTCTCAGGGTTTCTTTCGGTGGGTCGCAGTTTTCGGCTGGCGTAAGCAATTACTCGTTCTTTCCCCTGCTGGATCTGGGACAGTACGGCTCCTAGCCCGATGTTACTTGCGTCGGTGTAGAGGATAAAGGGCTGGCTGTAATCCGGGTACGCTAGGATTTCATCCCCCGTGAGGGCCATCTTCAGCTGGCGGAAGGACTCTTCTTCCAGCTTCTCCCATCTGAAGGGCGGCTTCTGGTTCTTGGCCTTCCTGGACTGGCCTATCAGGAGGTCTTGCATAGGAGCTGCCTTTTTGGTGAAACCGGGAATGAATCTTCGGTAGTAGCCTACCAACCCGAGGAACTGCCGCACTTCCTTTACGCTGGAGGGGCTTGGCCACTCCTTGATTGCGGTGATCTTATCAGGGTCGGGAGCCACTCCGTCAGCACTCACCACATGTCCCAGGTACTGCACCTTTGGTTTCAGGAGGTGACACTTGGAGGGTTTCACCTTTAGGCCGTAGTTTGCCAGGGCTTCGAACACTTCTGCCAGGTGTTTCAGGTGGTCCTCGTAGGTCTTGGAGTAGACGATGACATCGTCCAGGTATAACAGGACCGTCTCGAAGTTTCGGTGTCCCAGACAGCACTCCATCAACCGTTGGAAGGTTCCGGGTGCGTTGCAGAGTCCGAACGGCATGCAGGTAAACTCGCTAAGTCCCATCGGGGTGGTGAATGCGGTCTTCTCCCGGTCCGCCTCTGCTACAGGAACCTGCCAGTACCCGCTAGTGAGATCCAAAGTAGAGAAGAAGTTAGCAGATTTTAAAGCGGCCAAAGACTCCTCTATCCTTGGTAAGGGGTACGCATCTTTGTGTGTGACACGGTTGATTTTCCGGTAATCTACACACATTCTCATGGTGTTGTCTTTCTTTTTAACCAAGACTAGTGGAGCTGCCCAGGGGCTACAGCTATCCCTGATTACCCCAGCCTCCTTCATGTCTCTAAGCATCCCCTTGGCGTGTTGGTAGTGTGCAGGGGGTACGGGTCGGTATCTCTCCTTTATGGGAGGATGGTCTCCCGTGGGGATGTGGTGTTCTACCCCCTTTACTCGCCCGAAGTCTAACGGGTGTTTACTAAACACTCTCTCGTACTCTTGAACCACCCGATAGATTCCCTGTTTCTGGTGTGAGGGAGTGGAGTCAGTACCCAAATGTAGTTGCTGACACCAGTCCTCTATTGTTTTCTTAGAGCCGTTACCTTCCTCTGGTTGAGATGGAGGCAAGGGTTCCACGGCCTGTACGGAATTCTGGTTTATGGTGAACAATTTAGCTAGCGTGGCATACCGGGGCAGGTGTACTTCTCTCTTCCCGATGTTTATTATGCGAACGGGCACCCTCCCATGGCGTACATCAACCACCCCCCGTGCTGTCAAAATGGTGGGCCTACTGTCTGAGTAGACGGGTTCTACCATTGCTTTGTAGTCTCTACCTCTTAGACCAATAGCTGCCCGGCACCAAATCATCATTTCACTTTTTGGGGGCATGGCAATAGGGAAAGGGTCACACATTCTCACGCTTCCAATCTCACCACCGGAGAGTTCCACCTGTTGGCGTCGCATCAGTGCCCGGATCTCTTTTTGGAGCACTCGCTGCTGGCCGGAGCTGGCGTTCTTGGCAACCTGCTGTAAAATGAAAATCACCTCTGCAAGACAATTTTCAATCACATTAGTTCCTAGCGTTATCTTTGGGTGACTCTCGCGCTTGTCAATGTCTACAATGATCAGTCCCTGTGCTGCCAGTTCGACTCTACCGATTTTAATGGTCACCTCTTTGAATCCGATCTGCGGCACGGGTTGACCATTGCTGGCGATGATACTCAAGTCGTCGTCTGGGTAGCGGGTTATATCCGAGTCATTCCAGTACTGCTTGAAGAGCACGTACGGGATGGTGGTGACCTGTGACCCGGTGTCAAGTAGGGCACTCATAGGAATGCCATCCAGTACCACAGGCAAGACTGGACGTCCTCCCACATATTTGTCACGCCAGTTCGATGGGCCTGGTGATCTTATTCCTGGGGGTTGGCCCTCTACCCCAGGTTGTGCCAGTTTAAAGGACAGTACCTTGCCATATGTCCGGGTTGATTGCAGCGGCGGCAGATGGGTTGCCCGTCCTCGTTGTATCGGTCGCTGGGTCTTCCTCTGGCCGGTGGGGTCCTCCTTGGTCGACGCCACGGGATGTCCTCCGGTCCGGATGCCAGCTGGATCTTCCCTGGAGCAGAAACCTGTAACGACTGCACAGTTCGGGTTAGCGCGGCAACGCTTTTAGCTAGCTCTTGGACCTGATGGTGCAGGTCTGGAGCTGGGCCATTGTTCAAAGCCTGCGCATCAGCTCCCACAGGCCCTGCCGACAAGGGCGCCGCCTCCTGGTGGTAAGCGGTAGTAGGGCGCCTGTGGATCACAACGCCACCCGGTGCCGGTTCTCGGAGCACCCGGATGGCTCTGTCCTTGAACTGTGCAAAGTCCAGATGAGGATCCTGTAAGGCCATTGCCCGCAACTGGGTTCGGTGGGCATTGCAATATAGTCCCTCTATAAATTGTTCGGTCAACAGCCTGTCCTCGTTTCCCACGCCGTCAGGGTCGGTCTGCTTAATGGCTCTCAGGGCCTCTTGTAGGTTTAAAGCATAGTCTCTTATACTCTCATGTGCTTGCTGTTTGCACCCGTAGAATCTAAGCTTAATCTCGGCTGAGGTGCGGGTATCAAAGGTGTCCTTCAGCCGGGTTAATATCTCTGCGACAGTCCTCCTCCCAGGTGGCCAGGACTTTACCTCCCTTTGGGCTGCCCCGGTTAGTTGGGCCACCAGGATGCTCACTTTTTGCTCTTCTGTGAGGGGGTACACCTGGAAGAGGCTATCCAGCTTTTCTCTAAAGTCATTCAGGGTATGTGACTCCCCTGAGTACTGGGGTAGCCAGGCTGCCCCCGCGATATAGGGCATAGTGAAAGGCATGACCGCAGCAGCGGTGGCGCTTGCGGTGGCTGCGGCAGTGAAGCTCTCCTCCGTATCCGACATCTTCCTCCCCCCTAGTAGACCGTGGCCTACCTTGCGATGATCCTCTTCCGTAGGCCGCGGCTCCGCAGTGGATCGTCAGGGTCGAGGACCTTCCGTCGCGCTCCTGTGACGTCGGCGTCTGCTGGGCTCCTTCCAGGACCTTACGCAACGTCCGGACGTGAGGCGGGGCTTCGGTTCTCGCGGGCTTTTCGGAGTCCACGCCCCTCTTCTTCCCGCGCGGCGCCCTCAAGATGGCGCCCAATGGCGGGTAAACTCCACGGATGGCGGGAAGAAGGCAGAAGATGGCGTCCAACGGCGGGAAAACTCCACGGATGGCGGGAAGAAGGTAGAAGATGGCGTCGGATGGCGGGAATCTTCACCACAGGTAAGTTTAAAAGTCTCTTTTTCAGGCACGCAGTACCCGGTGGTTGCGGGCACGAAATCCTGCCGACTACGCCAAAATTGACGCGCCCCTGGGCCTGTGCTGAGTAGCGTTGCGCACGCGGGAGCCTACCCGGAGCCGGATCAGATAGGGGTAGTAGTCTCGTGGCGGTGACCCGGTCCGTGCCCAGGGAGTCAAGCTGAGTGGCAGTTTTTAGCAGAAGATGGTACGGTGTTCGACTACGCCACCCGTTGAATGCGGCTATGAAGCCGCCGCTGCAGGGCAGACCGCTGAGGCCGGTGGTAAGGTCGTGCAGCGTAGCTGGTAGAACCCCCAACGGGAGGGGTATGGCCTCAGGGCAACCGACGTGTTTGAAGGGGGTAGCAGGAACCACTCAGAGACGGTAGTTCTGGGTCTTTACTGGTGACAAAGTAGACCCTCCCGGAGTACTGGCTAGCGATCGGGGCCTGGTCAGTCCGTGAGCTGATGGGATCTCCCCTGGCCAGGCGGAGTTGTAGGCCTCCCCAACTAATCGTACTTTTCTGGCTACCTTGCTAGAGGCGGGTAAAAGTAGCCCACGTCCCTGAGTGTACCGTGTGGTGCTCACCCGTATGGCCGGTGACTCGGGGCCTTTTGGTAGCTTCCGCTCCACGTCGCGGTGCTGGTCCCTTGCGTGTGACCGTGCCTTCGGGTTTCTTGGCCAGAGGACCTGAAATCCCCTGCCGGGCGGTTTCTGCTGCTGGGTAAGGATTAGTCCCCACAGCCTCGGACTCCGGGTCCGGTAAGAACTCTTCAATCAGGGCGAGCTCTACAGCTTCCAGCCCCTGACCTCTTTTAGTACAGCTCCCACAGAGCTCCTGATCTTTCTTTCCCTATAGCTGCTCCACTACAGACCAGACTGTGTCTCTGTCTGTGTTCTCTCACTCTACTCACTAACCCTGCCTCAGCCCCAGCTTTATATAGGGGAAGTTCTTCCCCTCCCAGGACTGGGCAGGAGGTGTGGCATGCATAGGATGTCTGACCAGGAAACCTCCCACCTGCTCACAGACGTAATATTGCTATCACTGTGGGAACCAGACCCCTGGGGTGCCACACATTCAGACTGACTGTCCTTTTTGAAAAGCATTGCAGCATGTGTGGATATACTGCATGTGTAGACAATTAAGCTGCGTAGGGACCCAGTCGCTCTGCACGTTGCTCAGTCAGTACTCTGATGTATTCTTTCTGTTTTCTCCTCTCCTCCATGGACATATGGACCTCTGACACCTGTATGTGCTGATAAGATGACTTCATTTCTACAGTAATAAACTATTTGCTTTTTTTTTAAGTGTGCTATTCAGATTCAGACCCTCTTGCATGGCAGGCAGCAGCTTTATCAGTGAGTCACATGCAACTAAGTAGGGGAGGATTTTCTCTGCCTTAGGCCATGGCCCGACTATCAGTATTTGATCAGTATTCGGTCAGTATTTTTTCTCAGGAGTGGGAGCCAATACCAGGAGTGGTTGATAAATGCAGAATTGGTGACTTGTTTATATTATACCTTTTCTCTGATTGTTCCTCACCAGGTTTTGGCTCCCACTTGTGAGAAAAAATACTGACCGAATACTGACCAAATACTGATAGTGGGGCCGTGGCCTAAAGATCTAAATAGAATTGTTCTTCATTATAAACATAATATATTAAAATCTAGAGATTTATCTCTATATACCTGTATTCTATAAATAAATAATAATTTTATTTATATAGCCCCAACATCTTCCACAATTAAGCGGGGAAATATACAAACAATAAAGAATACAAAGTAACACATAGTACAACAGTTACAGTAGGAGTGAGGGCTCTGCTTGGAAGCTTACAGTCTATAAGGAAATAGGGGGGACACAATAGGTAGAAGGTGCTGTTATGTTGGGGCAAACCATCATTATAATAAATAAGCATTATGATATATAGCTGCGTGATCCGGTCATCAGCCAGTATCTGTCTAAGTACAGTTACCAAGTGCTGTTAGGTGCATGGAGGATGTGACAGGTGAATAGGAGGGACCAGGTTCTGAGGAAATTTAGAAAGAGGAAACCGGGAAGAGTTATAATAGTGAAGTGAGGTGATAGGAGGTAAAATAAGTCAGAGCTTTTTTCCCTTTAAAAAAACCCCAAACAAATATAAGAATCACATTTTTAAAGGTAGTTTTCCAGACTTTAGACAAATCTATACTAGGCCCGTGACAGCAAGTATGAAAATCACATACTTATAGTCTAATGACTGCCTACTCACGCTGGCGAAGACACAAAATGTGCACATACAGTGATCCGTACAATATGATGATCGGTACATGGTGTAAAAAATGCCGTGATTGTTTTTCTTTCTCCATTAAACCCATAAAAAAGTTAGTACAAATGTAAGGCCAACTTGTATGTTTAACAAAATGGCATTTAATAAAACAAACCAACTGCAACTTGTCTTGTAAAAAACAAGACCTCATATAATGAAGTTATGTTAAAAAAAGTGTTCATTGGGTACATGCATGTGTTATATAAGCTCATGTGCATGTTTGTACTATGTTAATACATGCAAAATGCGCATGTGCTTATTTTATATATGTGTACCTAATGTGAATATGGATGTAAATGTGCGCTTATATAGCTGGGGAGGCCAGACACAAAGCCTCCACTGGAGTCTATTACTGTCAGCCTCTGCTTATGCATTTTAGGCTGCATTTTTGTGTATTTCTGTCCAGCCACTTCACCAGCGCCTCCACCTTGTGCTAGTCATTGCAATGGTTACCCATCTGCTAAAGTGTACAATATAAACTTATCTCTCTCATCCACAAAACTCTGCACAGTTCTGCACCATCATACATCTCCTTCCTCATCTGTCTCTCACCCTACCCGTGCTCTCTGTTCTGCAACTGATCTAAGACTAACATCCTCCATAGTCCAAATCTTCCACTTCCATCTCCAAGTCTTCTCTCGTGCTGCGCCAGTTTTCTGGGATGCACCACCCTGGACAATCCGGTTAACACTTAGCCCACACATTTTTAAGTGTACTTTAAAAATACATCTCTTTAGACAACCTATGGCCTATCACCTCACTTCACTAATGTAACTTTCCCCTTTTCCCTTTTTCTGAATTTTTCTCAGAATATGATTCCTCCTATTCATCTGTCTCCACATCTTCCATACACTGAATAGCACTTGCTAACTGTACTTAGATAATGGCTGATGACTGGATCATGCAGCATTATTTGAAATACCCTATTTATTATAATGATGGCTGGCCCGTACATGACAAGCACTTATTACCTCTTGTCCCCTCCCCCGATCCCCATTTCCTTATAGATAGTCAGCTTGTGAGCAGGACCCTCACTCCTCCTGTAACTGCTGTACTATGTGTTACTTTATATTGTCTCTATTGTTTGTATATGTCCTCGCTTAATTGTAAAGTGCTGGGGAATATGTTGATGCTGTATAAACAAAATTATTATTATTATTATTACCTCTTTTATGTTCTTGAGAATATATCTGATAACACAGCGTTAAAATAGTAATTAATGGTGAATTTAGGTCTGTGCTTTTAAAATAAACTAATGATTAGTGTTGAGCGATACCTTCCGATATCGGGAAATATCGGATCGGATTGGATCGGACTGATACCCAAAAAATATCGGATATCGCCGATTCCGATACCGGAAACCAATGCAAGTCAATGGGACACAAATATCGGAATAAAAATAAACCCTTTCTTTCCTTGTAGGTTAATTCTACATGAAGGAAAACAACTAAGAATAATGTAGAATGTATTACATGAAAAGCCGGCAATTCAGCAGCGGCATACACCGGTACCCGACAATTTATAACAGAAAGAATAGAGCATCACACATAGATTAGATACATAATCTATGTGTGATGCACCGTCTCTTTAAAAAAGCCGGCCGGCAATTCAGCAGCGGCATACACCGGTACCCGACAATTTACAACAGAAAGAATAGAGCATCACACATAGATTAGATAGATGGAAACATGTCAGTCACATATATATGAAGTACAGTGACAGTGTTGGTTACTGCACTTGTCATTTAGTGTAAAGGATTTAGTAAAAAAAATATTAGTGTTTTCATGTGTGGCACCCCAGGGGTCTGGTTTCCACAGTAACAGCAATGTTATGTCTGAGAGCAGGTGGGAGGTCTCTTGGTCAGGAATCCTATGCATGCCACACCTCCTGCCCAGTCCTGGGAGGGGAAGAACTTCCCCTATATAAACCTGGGGCTGAGGCAGGGTTAGAGAGTTCAGAGGGAGAGTTCAGCCAGGAGGGCTGACAGGGAGCTGTGGCTCCGGCTGGGCCCAGCTCCTGGGCCACGCCAGAAGTAGAGACAGAGAAGAGAAGCAGCTATGGGAAGAAACAACAGGAGCTCTGTGGGAGCAGTGTTACAAGGAGTCAGGGGCTGGCAGCTGCAGAGCTCGCCCTGACTGAGAAGATTTCTTACCGGACCCGGAGTCCGAGGCTGTGGGGACTAACTCCTACCCAGCAGCAGAATCCATCAGGCAGGGGATTTCAGGTCCTCTGGCCAAGAAACCCGAAGGCACGGTCACACGCATGGGACCAGCACCGCCGTCGTGGAGCGGAAGCTACTAGAAGGCCCCGAGTCACCGGCCATACGGGTGAGCACCACACGGTACACTCAGGGATGTGGGCTACTTATACCCGCCTCTAGCAAGGTAGCCAGAAGAGTACAGTCAGTTTGGGAGGCCTACAACTCCGCCTGGCCAGGGGAGATCCCATCTGCTCAAGGACTGACCAGGCCCCGATCACTAGCCAGTACTCCGGGAGGGTCTATCTTTGTCACCAGTAAAGACCCTGAACTACACCGTACCGTCTCCGAGTGATTCCTGCTACCCCCATCATCCACGTCGGCTGCCCTGAGGCCATACCCCTCCCGTTGGGGGTGATACTATCACGCTGCACAATCCTACCACCGGCCTCAGCGGTCTGCGCTGCAGCGGCAGCTCCTTCGCTGCATTCAACGGGTGGCGTAGTCGTCCAACATCTACCGCTAATACATCGCCGCTCAGTTTGACTCCCTGGGCGCGGACCGGGTCACCGCCACGAGACTACAACCCTCAACAGATCCGGCTCCGGGTAAGCTCTCGTGCGCGATGCCGCGCGACGAAGGCCCAGGGGTGCGTCAACTTTTGGCGTAGTCGGCAGGATCTCGTGCCCGCAACCACCGGGTACTGCGTGCCTGAAAAAGACTGTTCAAACTTACCAGTGGTGAAGATTCCCGCCATCCGGCGCCATCTTCCGCTTCCTTCCCGCCATCGGTGGAGTTTTCCCGCCATCCGGCGCCATCTTCGGCCTTCTTCCCGCCATACGTGGAGTTTTCCCGCCATTGGACGCCATCTTGAGGATGCCGCGCGGGAAGAAGAGGGGCGTGGACTCCGAAAGCGCGCGAGAAACTGAAGCCCCGCCTCACGTCTGGACATTGCGTAAGGTCCTGGAAGGAGCCCAGCAGACGCCGACGTCACAGGAGCGCGACGGAAGGTCCTCAACCCTGACGATCCACTGCGGAGCCGCGGCCTACGGAAGAGGATCATCGCAAGGTAGGCCACGGTCCACTAGGGGGGAGAAGGATGTCGGATACGGAGGAGAGCTTCACCGCTTCAACCCCCGCCAGCGCCACCGCTGTTGCGGTCATGCCTTTCACCATGCCCTATATCCCGGGGGCAGCCTGGCTACCCCAGTACTCAGGGGAGTCACATACCCTGCATGACTTTAGAGAAAAGCTGGATAGCCTCTTCCAGGTGTACCCCCTCACAGAGGAGCAAAAAGTGAGCATCCTGGTGGCCCAATTAACCGGGGCAGCCCAAAGGGAGGTAAAGTCCTGGCCACCTGGGAGGAGGACTGTCGCAGAAATACTAACCCAGCTAACCGAGGAGGAGCTGCAGTACTACCAATACGAGGAAAGCCAAGAGGACCCGGACGGGTCTGAGGACTACCCTCAGGAGGGAGCACAAAGAGGACATAGCTACTGAAGGGAAGTAGCATGAATAAAGAGCTGTAAATAGTTACCCGTAAGGGTACAAGGACTGCTGCTAATTAAAATATGGTCCCCGTTGGGATTAGTGAATTGTTCCCCATGTGCCCCTATCTTAAACCAGGCTGAGGACTGTGAGCAGCCATTCCTTATCCCCACTGGCCGAGGACTGAGAGCGGCCATATCCTGTAAATAATTATGTGATTCTAGTAATTTATGGGAGTCTTTGGTGGATTTACCGGGAATCCTTTGTACATGGTTGGAGCGTAACCCAGGAATGGACTAAAGACTGTAAAGGACTCGGGGCAGGACAGACCCCTACCTGGTTACGTCTCCCTGTTTTGGTGAAATGGACACCTTGCTTTTCTTCAAAACTGCACCCGGTTGCGGACACGCCGTAACCATCTTTATGTGTTTTTCTTATTGTATTATTATTGTGACGCGCCCCTGGGCCTGTGTCACGCTGCGTTGCGCACACGGGAGCTTACCCGGAGCCGGATCTCTTGAGGGTTGTAGTCTCGTGGCGGTGACCCGGTCCGTGCCCAGGGAGTCAAACTGAGCGGCGATGTAACAGCGGTAGATGTAGGACGACTACGCCACCCGTTGAATGCAGCTATGGAGCTGCCGCTGCAGGACAGTCCGCTGAGGCCGGTGGATGGATGGTGCAGCGTAGATGGTATAACCCCCAACGGGAGGGGTATGGCCTCAGGGCAGCAGATGGATGATGGGGGTAGCAGGAACCACTCAGAGACGGTGCGGTGTAATTCAGGGTCTTTACTGGTAACAACGATAGACCCTCCCGGAGTACTTGCTAGTGAACGGGGCCTGGTCAGTCCTTGAGCAGATGGGATCTCCCCTGGCCAGGCGGAGTTGTAGGCCTCCCAAACTGACTGCACTCTTCTGGCTACCTTGATAGAAGCGGATATAAGTAGCCCACGTCCCTGAGTGTACCGTGTGGTGCTCACCCGTATGGCCGGTGACTCGGGGCCTTCTAATGGCTTCCGCTCCACGATGGCGGTGCTGGTCCCACGCGTGTGACCGTGCCTTCGGGTTTCTGGGCCTGAGGACCTGAAATCCCCTGCCGGTCGGCTTCTGCTGCTGGGTAAGAGTTAGTCCCCACAGCCTCGGACGCCGGGTCCGGTAAGAAAGCTTCTCAGTCAGGGCGAGCTCTGCAGCTGCCAGCCCCTGACTCGTAGTAGTATTGCTTCTGCTGTTTCTTGTCTCTACTCTCCTTGACTGACTAACCCTGCCTCAGCCCAGGGTTTATACAGGGGAAGTTCTTCCCCTCCCCAGACTGGGCAGGAGGTGTGGCATGCACAGGATCCCTGACCAAAGGACCTCCCACCTGCTCTCAGACATAACATCTCTATCATTGTGGCAACCAGACCCCTGGGGTGTCACATTCCCCCCTAGTGAAATTTAGTACTCCGGGACTAAACATATTTTAGAAAAACATAACAAGATAAAAACAATAATAATACAATAAGAAAAACATATAAAGATGGTTACGGCATGTCCGTAACCGGGTGCAGTCTTTGAAGAAAAGCAAGGTGTCCATTTCACCAAAACAGGGAGACGTAACCAGGTAGGGGTTTGTCCTACCCCGAGTCCTTAACAGTCTTTAGTCCGTCCTGGGTTACGCTCCAACTATGTACAAGGATTCCCGGTAAATCCACCAAGGACTCCTACAAATAACTAGAAACACAAAATTATACACAAGCAACAATACACAGGTAAACATAAATAAAACAATTTATACACTTCAAATCCTCCACCGTGCGGGTAACTGGCCTCTAGTGGCCCTAGTGGACCTACGGAGCTGACTGCCTAGCCCTGAACTACAGGGTGTAGGAGCTGTCAAGGGTAAACTGGGCAGCTGTCTACCGGCTCTTTGGCTCACTAGGGATATGGCAGGCTCACTATAAACAGAGGGTTGATCCTCCTGTTCTGCTTGTGTGGAGTCTTCTGCCTCCTGGACCGGCTGTTCTTCCAGCTCTACCTGTTGCTCCGTAGGTGCTTGGGATGCTGGTTGGAGGAAGGTGAGTACTGGTACCACAACTGCACCATTGACTTGAGTCCAAGACCGAGGGAAGTCCCCGAGCACAGTACTAACCATATCTTCCCTTTCCTCTACGGGTCGATGGTCTTCTTGTTCCTCTTCAGGGTTCCTCAGTTGTTCGGGACACTTCTTCAGGTGGTCCCGGGATACAATGGCTGTGGTTTCCCCTCCGTCTTTACTGATGGTACAAACCTTCGGGTTCTCGTGGCTTGAGGGCAGTACGGTGTACGGGTCCTTCTCCCACTGGTCGTCCAACTTGTGGAGGCGTCTCTTCCTCTTCAAGACCTGCTCTCCGGGTACCAGGGGAACAGCGGGAGCATACTGGTTGTAAGTTTTCTCTTGTCTTTCCCTAGCCTGACAGAGACTTCGCTCCACGCTCTCCTGTACTCTCCGGTACTGCTGCTGCCTCTCTGTGTCCCAGTCTGTTTCTGGTGAAGTGTCCTCGGGTGTCAGGACTCCCATTTCCAGGTCAACAGGTAACTTACCAGGTCTTGCCCTCATTAGGTAAGCCGGGGTACAGTGGGTGGAACCTACCGGGATGTGGTTGTATAGGTCCACCAGATCGGGCAACTTCTCAGGCCACAGACTGCGTTCTTCCAGGGGCAACGTTTTTAGAAGATCCATTACCACCTGGTTCATTTTCTCACAAAGTCCATTAGTTTGCGGATGGTAGGGTGTCGTCCTTATCTTCCGGCAGCCATACAGATTGCAGAATTCCTGGAAGACCTCCGCTTCAAAGGCAGGTCCCTGGTCCGTCAGCACTTGGTCCGGGTACCCGTGTGGACGGCAAAAGTGCTGCTGGAAGGCTCTAGCTGCTGTTTGAGCCGTTAAGTCCTTGACGGGGACGACAACCAGAAACCGGGAGTAATGATCCACGATGGTTAACGCGTAGACGTAGCCACTTCTGCTTGGGGTCAGTTTTACATGATCCAAGGCTACCAGTTCCAACGGTTGCCGGGTGACGATGGACTGCAGGGGAGTCTTCTGGCTGGCACGGTCCTTCCTTCTCAGGTTGCACGGGCCACAGTCTCTGCACCACTTCTCGATGGTTCCCCTCATGCCTACCCAGTGGAACCGCTCGCGCAGCAGGAACTCCAGCTTCTTCCACCCGAAGTGTCCAGCTCCGTCGTGGTATGCCTCCATCACCATGGCTGCGTCTCTTCGTGGCACCACTACTTGCCAGAGTAATTCATGCGTCTGGGAGTTAACCATTCTGCGGCACAACTTCCCTTTGTAAAGGAACAGTCGACTCTTCTCTGCCCATAGTTGTTTGGCTTCCTCCGGAGCGTCTGGTTCAAGGCAAGCCTCTGGGCGAGTCAGCATCTCCTTCACCAGTCGGACGGCAGGGTCGCTGTCTTGCGTTTCCGCCCAGTTGTAGTGAGGTAAGGGGTTCAACGTAGCAGCCTGCTTACTCCTTACCCGGTGGGAATACTGGATAGTCCCATGACGGTGGAACGCAGGGAGTTCAACTTCTTCCAGTCCCTCCGGATCTTCTCCTTCGTCCGGCAGGTTGGGCATCCTGGACAGGGCATCCGCGTTGGTATTGGAGCGTCCGGCCCGGTATTTGATTGTGAACTCGTAGTTGGACAGACGGGCCATCCACCTCTGCTCCAGGGCACCGAGTCTTGCCGTGTCCAGGTGTGTCAACGGGTTGTTATCCGTGTACACGGTGAACCGGGAAGAAGCGAGGTAATGCTTAAAGCGCTCGGTGACTGCCCATACTACGGCCAGGAACTCTAGCTTAAATGAGCTGTAATTCTCGAGGTTCCTTTCGGTGGGTCGCAGTTTTCGGCTGGCGTAGGCGATTACTCGTTCCTTCCCCTGCTGGATCTGGGACAGTACGGCTCCTAGCCCGATGTTACTGGCGTCGGTGTAGAGGATAAAGGGCTGGCTATAATCCGGGTACGCCAGGATTTCGTCCCCCGTGAGGGCCATCTTCAGCTGGCGGAAGGACTCTTCTTCCAGCTCCTCCCATTTGAAGGGCGGCTTCTGGTTCTTGGCCTTCCGGGACTGGCCTATCAGGAGGTCCTGCATAGGTGCTGCCTTTTTGGTGAAACCGGGAATAAACCTTCGGTAGTAGCCTACCAACCCGAGGAACTGCCGCACTTCTTTTACGCTGGAGGGGCTTGGCCATTCCTTAATTGCGGTGATCTTATCAGGGTCGGGAGCCACTCCGTCAGTGCTCACCACGTGTCCCAGGTACTGCACCTTTGGTTTCAGGAGGTGACACTTGGAGGGTTTCACCTTTAGGCCGTAACTCGCCAGAGCCTCGAACACTTCCGCCAGGTGTTTCAGGTGGTCCTCATACGTCTTGGAATATACGATGACATCGTCCAGGTACAACAGGACCGTCTCGAAGTTTCTGTGGCCCAGACAACACTCCATTAGTCGTTGGAAGGTTCCTGGTGCGTTGCAGAGTCCGAACGGCATGCAGGTGAACTCGCTAAGTCCCATCGGGGTGGTGAATGCGGTCTTCTCCCGGTCCGCCTCTGCTACAGGAAATTGCCAGTACCCGCTAGTGAGATCCAAGGTAGAGAAGAAGTTAGCAGATCTTAAAGCAGCCAATGACTCCTCTATCCTTGGCAAGGGGTACGCATCCTTGTGTGTGATACGGTTGATTTTCCGGTAATCTACACACATCCTCATGGTGTTGTCTTTTTTTCTGACTAAGACTAGTGGAGCTGCCCAGGGGCTACAGCTATCCCTGATCACCCCAGCCTCCTTCATGTCTCTAAGCATCCCCTTGGCGTGTTGGTAGTGTGCATGGGGTACTGGTCGATACCTCTCTTTTATGGGAGGATGGTCTCCCGTGGGGATGTGGTGTTCTACCCCCTTGACTCGCCCGAAGTCTAACGGGTGTTTACTAAACACTCTCTCGTACTCTTGAACCACCCGATAGACTCCCTGTTTCTGATGTGAGGGAGTGGAGTCAGTACCCAAATGTAGTTGCTGACACCAGTCCTCCATGTTTTTCTTAGAGCCGTTACCTTCCTCCGGGTGAGATGGAGGCAAGGGTTCCACAGATTGTATAGAATTTTGGTTAATGGTATATAATTTGGCTAGTGTGGCATACCGGGGCAGGTACACTTCCCTCTCCCCGATATTTATTATGCGAACGGGCACCCTCCCATGGCGTACATCAACCACCCCCCGTGCTGTCAAAATGGTGGGCCTACTGTCCGAGTAAACTGGTTCTACCATTGCCTGGTAATCTCTACCTCTCAGACCAATAGCTGCCCGGCACCAAATCATCATTTCACTTTTTGGGGGCATGGGAATAGGAAAAGGGTCACACATTCTTACGCTACCAATCTCACCGCCGGAGAGTTCCACCTGTTGCCGTCGCATCAGTCCCCGGATCTCTTTCTGGAGCACCCGCTGCTCTCCGGAGCTGGCGTTCTTGGCAACCTGCTGTAAAAGGAAAATCACCTCTGCAAGACAATTTTCAATTACATTAGTTCCTAGAGTTATTTTTGGGTGACTCTCATGTTTGTCAATATCTACAATGATCAGTCCCTGTGCTGCCAGTTCGACTCTACCGATTTTGATGGTCACCTCTTTAAATCCGATCTGTGGCACGGGCTGGCCATTGCTGGCGATGATACTCAAGTCGTCGTCAGGGTAGCGGGTAATATCCGAGTCATTCCAGTACTGCTTAAAGAGCACGTACGGGATGGTGGTGACCTGTGACCCGGTGTCCAGTAGGGCACTCATGGGAATGCCATCCAGTACCACAGGCAAGACTGGACGTCCTCCCACATATCTGTCGCGCCAGTTCGATGGGCCTGGTGATCTTTTTCCTGGGGGTTGGCCCTCTACCCCAGGTTGTGCCCGTTTAAAGAACAGTACCTTGCCATATGTCCAGGTTGATTGCAGCGGCAGCAGATGGGTCGTCCATCCTCGCTGTATCGGTCACTGGGTCTTCCTCTGGCCGGTGGGGTCCTCCTTGGTCGACGCCACGGGATGTCCTCCGGTCCAGATGCCAGCTGGATCTTCCCTGGGGTGGAAGCCTGTAAAGACTGCACAGTTCGGGTTAGCGCAGCAACGCTCTTAGCTAGCTCTTGGACCTGATGGTGTAGGTCTGGAGCCGGGTCATTGTCCAAAGCCTGCGCATCAGCTCCCACAGGCCCTGCCGACAAGGGCGCCGCCTCCTGGTGGTAAGTGATAGCAGGGCGCTTGTGGGTCACAACGCCACCCGGTGCCGGTTCTCGGAGCACCCGGATGGCTCTGTCCTTGAACTGTGCAAAGCCCAGATGGGGATCCTGTAAGGCCATTGCCCGCAACTGGGTTCGGTGGGTATTACAATACAGTCCCTCTATAAACTGTTCGGTCAACAGCCTGTCCTCGTTTCCCACTCCATCAGGGTCGGTCTGCTTAATGGCCCTCAGGGCCTCTTGTAGGTTTAGTGCATAGTCCCTTATACTCTCATGCGCTCGCTGCTTGCACCCGTAGAATCTAAGCTTAATCTCGGCTGAGGTGCGGGTATCAAAGGTGTCCTTCAGCCGGGTTAGTATCCCTGCGACAGTCTTCCTCCCAGGTGGCCAGGATTTTACTTCCCTTTTGGCTGCCCCGGTTAGTTGGGCCACCAGGATGCTCACTTTTTGCTCTTCTGTGAGGGGGTACACCTGGAAGAGGCTATCCAGCTTTTCTCTAAAGTCATGCAGGGTATGTGACTCCCCTGAGTACTGGGGTAGCCAAGCTGCTCCCGGGATATAGGGCATGGTGAAGGGCATAACTGCAGCAGCGGTAGCGCTGGCGGGGGTTGAGGCAGTGAAGCTCTCCTCCGTATCCGACATCTTCCTCCCCCCTAGTGGACCGTGGCCTACCTTGCGATGATCCTGTTCCGTAGGCCGCGGCTCCGCAGTGGATCGTCAGGGTTGAGGACCTTCCGTCGCGCTCCTGTGACGTCGGCGTCTGCTGGGCTCCTTCCAGGACCTTACGCAACGTCCGGACGTGAGGCGGGGCTTCAGTTCTCGCGCGCTTTCGGAGTCCACGCCCCTCTTCTTCCCGCGCGGCGTCCTCAAGATGGCGTCCAATGGCGGGAAAACTCCACGGATGGCGGGAAGAAGGCAGAAGATGGCGCCGGATGGCGGGAAACTTCACCGATGGCGGGAGGAAGGCTGAAGATGGCGCCGGATGGCGGGAATCTTCACCACAGGTAAGTTTGAAAAGTCTCTTTTTCAGGCACGCAGTACCCGGTGGTTGCGGGCACGAAATCCTGCCGACTACGCCAAAGTTGACGCGCCCCTGGGCCTGTGTCGCGCTGCGTTGCGCACACGGGAGCTTACCCGGAGCCGGATCTCTTGAGGGTTGTAGTCTCGTGACGGTGACCCGGTCCGTGCCCAGGGAGTCAAACTGAGCGGCGATGTAACAGCGGTAGATGTAGGACGACTACGCCACCCGTTGAATGCAGCTATGGAGCTGCCGCTGCAGGACAGTCCGCTGAGGCCGGTGGATGGATGGTGCAGCGTAGATGGTATAACCCCCAACGGGAGGGGTATGGCCTCAGGGCAGCAGATGGATGATGGGGGTAGCAGGAACCACTCAGAGACGGTGCGGTGTAATTCAGGGTCTTTACTGGTAACAACGATAGACCCTCCCGGAGTACTTGCTAGTGAACGGGGCCTGGTCAGTCCTTGAGCAGATGGGATCTCCCCTGGCCAGGCGGAGTTGTAGGCCTCCCAAACTGACTGCACTCTTCTGGCTACCTTGCTAGAAGCGGATATAAGTAGCCCACGTCCCTGAGTGTACCGTGTGGTGCTCACCCGTATGGCCGGTGACTCGGGGCCTTCTAATGGCTTCCGCTCCACGATGGCGGTGCTGGTCCCACGCGTGTGACCGTGCCTTCGGGTTTCTGGGCCTGAGGACCTGAAATCCCCTGCCGGTCGGCTTCTGCTGCTGGGTAAGAGTTAGTCCCCACAGCCTCGGACGCCGGGTCCGGTAAGAAAGCTTCTCAGTCAGGGCGAGCTCTGCAGCTGCCAGCCCCTGACTCGTAGTAGTATTGCTTCTGCTGTTTCTTGTCTCTACTCTCCTTGACTGACTAACCCTGCCTCAGCCCAGGGTTTATACAGGGGAAGTTCTTCCCCTCCCCAGACTGGGCAGGAGGTGTGGCATGCACAGGATCCCTGACCAAAGGACCTCCCACCTGCTCTCAGACATAACATCTCTATCACTGTGGCAACCAGACCCCTGGGGTGTCACATTTGTTTATACCTTGTTATGTTTTTCTAAAAATATGTTTAGTCCCGGAGTACTAAATTTCACTAGGGGGGAATGTGGCACCCCAGGGGTCTGGTTTCCACAGTAACAGCAATGTTATGTCTGAGAGCAGGTGGGAGGTCTCTTGGTCAGGAATCCTATGCATGCCACACCTCCTGCCCAGTCCTGGGAGGGGAAGAACTTCCCCTATATAAACCTGGGGCTGAGGCAGGGTTAGAGAGTTCAGAGGGAGAGTTCAGCCAGGAGGGCTGACAGGGAGCTGTGGCTCCGGCTGGGCCCAGCTCCTGGGCCATGCCAGAAGTAGAGACAGAGAAGAGAAGCAGCTATGGGAAGAAACAACAGGAGCTCTGTGGGAGCAGTGTTACAAGGAGTCAGGGGCTGGCAGCTGCAGAGCTCGCCCTGACTGAGAAGATTTCTTACCGGACCTGGAGTCCGAGGCTGTGGGGACTAACTCCTACCCAGCAGCAGAATCCGTCAGGCAGGGGATTTCAGGTCCTCTGGCCAAGAAACCCGAAGGCACGGTCACACGCATGGGACCAGCACCGCCGTCGTGGAGCGGAAGCTACTAGAAGGCCCCGAGTCACCGGCCATACGGGTGAGCACCACACGGTACACTCAGGGACGTGGGCTACTTTTACCCGCCTCTAGCAAGGTAGCTAGAAGAGTACAGTCAGTTGGGGAGGCCTACAACTCCGCCTGGCCAGGGGAGATCCCATCTGCTCAAGGACTGACCAGGCCCCAATCGCTAGCCAGTACTCCGGGAGGGTCTATCTTTGTCACCAGTAAAGACCCTGAACTACACCGTACCGTCTCCGAGTGATTCCTGCTACCCCCATCATCCACGTCGGCTGCCCTGAGGCCATACCCCTCCCGTTGGGGGTGATACTATCACGCTGCACAATCCTACCACCGGCCTCAGCGGTCTGCCCTGCAGCGGCAGCTCCTTCGCTGCATTCAACGGGTGGCGTAGTCGTCCAACATCTACCGCTAATACATCGCCGCTCAGTTTGACTCCCTGGGCACGGACCGGGTCACCGCCACGAGACTACAACCCTCAACAGATCCGGCTAAGCTCCCGTGCGCGCGATGCCGCGCAACGAAGGCCCAGGGGTGCGTCACATGCACCGTCTCTTTAAAAAAGCCGGCCGGCAATTCAGCAGCAGTACCCGACAATTTATAACAGAAAGAATAGAGCATCCCACATAGATTAGATACATAGAAACATGTAGAAACATATATATATATGAAGTACAGTGACAGTGTTGGTTACTGTACTTGTCATTTAGTGTTAAAATAAAGGATTTATTAAAAAAAAAATTGGCGTGGGGTTCCCCGTATTTTTAGTCTCTAGCGGAGGTTAAGCAGACGGCTGGGGCAGATGTTTGAAGCCTGGGAAGGGGGTAATACCCACGGAGCTTCCCAGGCTACTAATATCAGCCCCCAGCTAAATACCTAGCCTTTACTAGCTATTAAAATGGGGGACCCCCAAAAAAATGACGTGGGGTCCCCCCTATTTTAATAGCTAGCAAAGGCTAGGCAGACAGCTGGGGGCTGATATTAATAGCCCAGGAAGGGTGCCATGAATATTGGCCCCCTCCCAGGCTAGAAACACCAGCCGTCAGCCGCCCCAGAAATGGCGCATCCATAGGATGTGCCAATTCTGGCACTTAGCCTCCCTCTTCCCACTGCCCTGTAGCGGTGGCAGTGGGGTAATAGGGCTGGGGTTGATGTCACCTTATAATGCCAGCAGACATCAAGCCCAGGTTAATAATGGAGAGGCATCTATAAGACACCCCCATTACTAACCCCATAGTCAAAGTTAAAAAAATAACACAAACACCCAGAATAAAGTCCTTAAATTGAAATAAAGACACAATTCTTTATTGCTCTAAATTAAACCATACTTACCATCATGCCCATTCCAGCTGAAGCCACCGATCTCCTGCAATAAAAGTAAAATAATAAAGCAACCTCATCCTTACCTTTCCATGGTTCCCACGACGGCCCAGCTCTGCTACATTCACATGACAGCCTGGACCGCAGCCGAAAGCTGCCATCCAGCTTGCCATGCCGCAGAGACTGAGAAGCTCAGGCATGCTTGCGCTCCTCAGTGTCTGGCTGTGACGACATAAAGATGAGCCGAGGTCATGTCCAATGAACTCAGCTCACCTCATGCACGTCACTGACAGCATGGGAAAACTCCCCTGTGCTTGCAGTGAGCGTGAGAGAATTCTCCTGCTGAAGCGCTGAGCGCAGGAGAATTTTCCCACACTGTCAGTGACGTGCATGAGGTGAGCTCATGTCCAATGAACTCAGCTCACCTCATGCACGTCACTGACAGTGTGGGAAAATTCTCCTGTGCTTGCAGTGAGCGTCAGAGAATTCTCCTGCTGAAGCGCTGAGCGCAGGAGAATTTTCCCACGCTGTCAGTGACGTGCATGAGGTGAGCTCATGTCCAATGAACTCAGCTCACCTCATGCACGTCACTGACAGCGTGGGAGAATTCTCTTGCGCTCAGCGCTTGAGTAGGAGAATTCTCCCACGCTGGGATGGCATTGAGGTGACAGGCTGGATCACAGCTGAGCACTGCCATCCAGCATGCCATCCTTCATAGACACTGCAGAGCGCAAGCATGCCTGCGCTTCTCAGTGTCTGCGGCATGGCAAGCTGGATGGCAGCTTTCGGCTGCGATCCAGCCTGTCATGTCAATGTAGCAGAGCTGAAGCTGTCGTGGAAACCATGGAAAGGTAAGGATGAGGTTGGTTTATTATTTTACTTTTATTGCAGGAGATCATTGGCTTCAGCTGGAATGGGCGTGATGGTAAGTATGGTTTAATTTAGAACATTAAAAAATTGTCTGTTTATTTCAATTAAAGGACTTTATTCTGGGTGTTTGTGTTTTTTTTTTAACTTTGACCATGGGGTTAGTAATGGGGGTGTCTTATAGACGTCTCTCCATTACTAACCTGGGCTTGATGTCAGCTGGCATTATAAGCTGACATCAACCCCAGCCCTATTACCCCACTGCCACCGCTACAGGGCAGTGGGAAGAGAGAGGCTAAGTGCCAGAATTGGCGCATCCTATGGATGCGCCATTTCTGGGGTGGCTGACGGCTGGTGTTTCTAGCCTGGGAGGGGGCCAATATTCATGGCACCCTTCCTGGGCTATTAATATCAGCCCCCAGCTGTCTGCCTAGCCTTTGCTAGCTATTAAAATAGGGGGGACCCGACGTCATTTTTTTTTGGGGTCCCCCATTTTAATAGCTAGTAAAGGCTAGGTATTCAGCTGGGGGCTGATATTAGTAGCCTGGGAAGCTCTGTGGGTATTACCCCCTTCCCAGGCTTCAAACATCTGCCCCAACCGTTTGCTTAACCTCCGCTAGAGACTAAAATTACGGGGAACCCCAAGACAATTTTTTTTTTTAATAAATCCTTTATTTTAACACTAAATGACAAGTACAGTAATCAACACTATCACTGTACTTCTTATATATGTGACTGACATGTTTCTATGTATCTAATCTATGTGTGATGCTCTATTCTTTCTGTTATAAATTGTCGGGTACCGGTGCTGAATTGCCGGCCGGCTTTTTTAAAGAGACGGTGCATGAAAACACTGTTATTTTTTTTAATAAATCCTTTAACACTAAATGACAAGTACAGTAAGCAACATTGTCACTGTACTTCATATATATGTGACTGACATGTTTCTATCTATCTAATCTATGTGTGATGCTCTATTCTTTCTGTTGTAAATTGTCGGGTACCGGTGTATGCCGCTGCTGAATTGCCGGCCGGCTTTTTTAAAGAGACGGTGCATGAAAACACTATTATTTTTTTTAATAAATCTTTTAACACTAAATGACAAGTACAGTAAGCTGAGCGCTGCCATCCAGCTTGTCATCCTCCAGAGACACTGCAGAGCGCAGGCATTATGGGAACTTCCGATTCCGGTATTCGATATTCTAAAAGTATCGGAACTCAGTATCGGAACTCCGATACCGCGAATATCGGTCGATACCCGATATTTCAGTATCGAAATGCTCAACACTACTCATGATTAGTGTTGAGCGATACCTTCCGATATCGGGAAATATCGGATCGGATTGGATCGGACCGATACCCAAAAAATATCGGATATCGCCGATTCCGATACCGGAAACCAATGCAAGTCAATGGGACACAAATATCGGAATAAAAATAAACCCTTTCTTTCCTTGTAGGTTAATTTTACATGAAGGAAAACAACTAAGAATAATGTAGAATGTATTACATGAAAAGCAGGCAATTCAGCAGCGGCATACACCGGTACCCGACAATTTATAACAGAAAGAATAGAGCATCACACATAGATTAGATAGATAGAAACATGTCAGTCACATATATATGAAGTACAGTGACAGTGTTGGTTACTGTACTTGTCATTTAGTGTAAAGGATTTATTAAAAAAAATAAGTGTTTTCATGCACCGTCTCTTTAAAAAATCCGGCTGGCAATTCAGCAGCGGTACCCGACAATGTATAACAGAAAGAATAAAGCAGCCCACATAGATTAGATACATAGAAACATGTCAGTCACATATATAAGAAGTACAGTGATAGTGTTGATTACTGTACTTGTCATTTAGTGTTAAAATAAAGGATTTATTTTAAAAAAAATTGTCGTGGGGATCCCCGTAATTTTAGTCTCTAGCGGAGGTTAAGCAGACGGCTGGGGCAGTGTTTGAAGCCTGGGAAGGGGGTAATACCCACAGAGCTTCCCAGGCTACTAATATCAGCCCCCAGCTGAATACATAGCCTTTACTAGCTATTAAAATGGGGGACCCCCAAAAAAATGACGTGGGTTCTTCCCTATTTTAAAAGCTAGCAAAGGCTAGGCAGACAGCTGGGGGCTGATATTAATAGCCCAGGAAGGGTGCCATGAATATTGGCCCCCTCCCAGGCTAGAAACACCAGCCGTCAGCCGCCCCAGAAATGGCGCATCCATAGGATGTGCCAATTCTGGCACTTAGCCTCTCTCTTCCCACTGCCCTGGAGTGGTGGCAGTGGGGTAATAGGGCTGGGGTTGATGTCAGCTTATAATGCCAGCTGACATCAAGCCCAGGTTAGTAATGGAGAGGCGTCTATAAGACACCCCCATTACTAACCCCATAGTCAAAGTTAAAAAAAAAACACAAACACCCAGAATAAAGTCCTTTAATTGAAATAAAGACACAATTCTTTATTGTTCTAAATTAAACCATACTTACCATCACACCCATTCCAGCTGAAGCCACCGATCTCCTGCAATAAAAGTAAAATAATAAACCAACCTCATCCTTACCTTTCCATGGTTCCCAAGACTAGAGATGAGCGTTGTTCTACTCGAACTGTTCGCCAATCTCAAATTCGAGCTGTTTTGGGCGGTGTTCGAGCCGTTCGGCGAACACGAACAATTTGAGAAAAATTCGGCTGTTTGAGGTTATGTTCGATAACTGTTCGTGCACCAAAATCATAACTGGATTTTTTCTCAGTAATGATGAAAATTAATGTTAATACGCAGTTTGAGTGTACAGCGGGGTGGGGGGAGGGGCAGGGGATGGATCTCTGCAGGAACAATGAAGATCTCCATTTTTTTTTCTCTTTCCCGCATTTGCAGTGGGGAGGTGCAATCTGTCAGCCTATCAGCAGCGCACACACGGAGCGAAGTGCTTTTTTTCACACAAGCAAGGGCATGTGTCATTGGCAGTGTATGTCACATGTCCTTGCCCTATAAGACCAAGCCATTTTCCCCGTCGCCACCATTTTCTCACTGCTGCAGCTGCGTGTTAGACGGCACCGCTGTTGCTGTGTGTGCTATACCTTGTTAATTTCAAGCCAATTTTCGCACAAATCTACAGATAGCTTGGGAGTAGGGAATAGTTGTGATTGCAGTCCTTTTAAGGACTAGGTTACAGCATTTCCTACGACTTTTATCAGGCAGGTCTGTGCTCTTAAATAGATAGATTGTGGGAGTAAAGACTAATTGTAATTGGAGTCCTTTTCAGGACTAGGTTACATCAGTTCCTATCAGTTTTTGCCAGGCAGGTCTGTGCCAGTGCTGTGCAAGTTTTTTTCACAGCATTTGGCTGAATCTAGCAAAGCTAATCCTTAATGGCCTATTGCAGAGTGTGTTAGTCAGTGGAGTAGCCTATCTGTGTTGCAAGATATACCACCTGTGTATAGAATACCAATTTTTTTACTGCACCTAGTGAAGTAAAATCTTTTGGGCATACCATCATTCTATTAGTCCATCTATACTGACCTCCATCAGGTTGCAAATTGAATATAATTTTTTTCTGCATCTAGCTCTGAAAAAATATTGGGCTTCTAGCTGTGTGTGGGACTTGTTGTATTAGTCCATCTATACTGACCTCCATCAGGTTGCAAACTGCATATATTTTTTTCTTCATCTACCTCTGAAAAAATATTGGGCTTCTAGCTGTGTGTGGGACTTGTTCTATTAATCCATCTATACAGACCTCCATCAGGTTGCAAACTGAATATATTTTTTTCTGCATCTACCTCTGAAAAAATATTGGGCTTCTAGCTGTGTGTGGGACTTGTTCTATTAATCCATCTATACAGACCTCCATCAGGTTGCAAACTGAATATATTTTTTTCTGCATCTACCTCTGAAAAAATATTGGGCTTCTAGCTGTGTGTGGGACTTGTTGTATTAGTCCATCTATACTGACCTCCATCAAGTTGCAAACTGAATATATTTTTTTCTGCATCTACCTCTGAAAAAATATTGGGCTTCTAGCTGTGTGTGGGACTTGTTCTATTAATCCATCTATACAGACCTCCATCAGGTTGCAAACTGAATATATTTTTTTCTGCATCTACCTCTGAAAAAATATTGGGCTTCTAGCTGTGTGTGGGACTTGTTCTATTAATCCATCTATACAGACCTCCATCAGGTTGCAAACTGAATATATTTTTTTCTGCATCTACCTCTGAAAAAATATTGGGCTTCTAGCTGTGTGTGGGACTTGTTGTATTAGTCCATCTATACTGACCTCCATCAGGTTGCAAACTGAATATATTTTTTTCTGCATCTACCTCTGAAAAAATATTGGGCTTCTAGCTGTGTGTGGGACTTGTTCTATTAATCCATCTATACAGACCTCCATCAGGTTGCAAACTGAATATATTTTTTTCTGCATCTACCTCTGAAAAAATATTGGGCTTCTAGCTGTGTGTGGGACTTGTTCTATTAATCCATCTATACAGACCTCCATCAGGTTGCAAACTGAATATATTTTTTTCTGCATCTACCTCTGAAAAAATATTGGGCTTCTAGCTGTGTGTGGGACTTGTTGTATTAGTCCATCTATACTGACCTCCATCAGGTTGCAAACTGAATATATTTTTTTCTGCATCTACCTCTGAAAAAATATTGGGCTTCTAGCTGTGTGTTTGACTTGTTCTATTAATCCATCTATACAGACCTCCATCAGGTTGCAAACTGAATATATTTTTTTCTGCATCTACCTCTGAAAAAATATTGGGCTTCTAGCTGTGTGTGGGACTTGTTCTATTAATCCATCTATACAGACCTCCATCAGGTTGCAAACTGAATATATTTTTTTCTGCATCTACCTCTGAAAAAATATTGGGCTTCTAGCTGTGTGTGGGACTTGTTCTATTAATCCATCTATACAGACCTCCATCAGGTTGAAACTGAATATATTTTTTTCTGCATCTACCTCTGAAAAAATATTGGGCTTCTAGCTGTGTGTGGGACTTGTTCTATTAATCCATCTATACAGACCTCCATCAGGTTGCAAACTGAATATATTTTTTTCTGCATCTACCTCTGAAAAAATATTGGGCTTCTAGCTGTGTGTGGGACTTGTTCTATTAATCCATCTATACAGACCTCCATCAGGTTGCAAACTGAATATATTTTTTTCTGCATCTACCTCTGAAAAAATATTGGACTTCTAGCTGTGTGTGGGACTTGTTCTATTAATCCATCTATACAGACCTCCATCAGGTTGCAAACTGAATATATTTTTTTCTGCATCTACCTCTGAAAAAATATTGGGCTTCTAGCTGTGTGTGGGACTTGTTCTATTAATCCATCTATACAGACCTCCATCAGGTTGCAAACTGAATATATTTTTTTCTGCATCTACCTCTGAAAAAATATTGGGCTTCTAGCTGTGTGTGGGACTTGTTCTATTAATCTATCTATACAGACCTCCATCAGGTTGCAAACTGAATATATTTTTTCCTGCATCTACCTCTGAAAAAATATTGGGCTTCTAGCTGTGTGTGGGACTTGTTCTATTAATCCATCTATACAGACCTCCATCAGGTTGCAAACTGAATATATTTTTTTCTGCATCTACCTCTGAAAAAATATTGGGCTTCTAGCTGTGTGTGGGACTTGTTCTATTAATCCATCTATACAGACCTCCATCAGGTTGCAAACTGAATATATTTTTTTCTGCATCTACCTCTGAAAAAATATTGGGCTTCTAGCTGTGTGTGGGACTTGTTCTATTAATCCATCTATACAGACCTCCATCAGGTTGCAAACTGAATATATTTTTTTCTGCATCTACCTCTGAAAAAATATTGGGCTTCTAGCTGTGTGTGGGACTTTCTCTATTAGTCCATCTATACTGACCTCCATCAGGTTGCAAATTAAAAATAATTTTTATCTGCATCTAGCTCTGAAAAAATATTTGGCCTTCTAGCAGTGTGTGGGACTTTCTCTATTAGTCCATCTATACTGACCTCCATCAGGTTGCAAATTGAATATAATTTTTTTCTGCATCTAACCCAGCCAATAGTTTTGGCCTAATACCACAGTTTGGCCACTCAGCTCTGCTCGGTTCCCATCCATTGTTTTTTTGTGCAAACAACTCCAGAGTTGTTAATTAGTTAACCACCAAAATGAGTGGAAAAAGGCCTGCTGCTGGTGGAAAGGGGAATAGGCGTGTTGGGAAGGGGAAAAAAGGTTGTGTCCGTGGGGTAGGTGTTAAAGCAACAGTAACATCTGCAAAAGAAAGACCATCTTCCAGCCAAACTAAAATGTCTACTTCTTTTATCGGACAATGTGATAAGATCCCTTTCTTACGGCCACGCCAATTGCTACAAATTCCAGATGAGGCACAAAAACAGCAGGTGCTTCAACGGATATCAAGTGCTCCTTTAAGTGGGCTCTCCTCCACATCAACTTCAACATCACAAATACTCCAGTCCTCAAAGGTGTCACCCCAATCGCACTTGCTTCCTCACAGCTCCCAAATCTCCAGCTGCCCGTCTGAGTATGAGGTAGAACAGATGGTTGAGTCTGCAGAGCTGTTTACTCATACTATAGCCTGGGAATCAGAGGTCGACTCCAGCGCTTCTGTGAATCCAGACGAGGAAATGATCTGCACTGATGCCCAGAATCTTTATGAGTCGGATCCAGGACCAGACGCAGAAGGTTCTGACCATAATGTAGACCCTCATTCCCAAACTGTAACTCCTGTTGGTGGAGACAATGAGGAAGACGATGATAAGACTCAAATACCTGATTGGAGCGACAACTTTAGTTTTTTGTCAGGGCAGGAACAGGTTGGCTCTGAGGACGACGGGTGTGATAACGCACAGGGTGATGATGATGAGGTTGGAGATCCCACTTACTGTCAACCCACAGTCAGCCAAGAGATGAGGTCAGCAGAGGAGGTGGAGGAAGATGCTAGTGACGACGAGGTCAGGTTGCGCCTTCCTGGACAGAGACGTAGTACTGGAAGCACGTCAACAACTGCATCCTCAAACACAACTCTGCCTCTCACCACAAGTCGTGGTGGCTCTTCAGGTCGCATGGGTGCTAAGCCTTGCATAGCCTGGGCATTTTTTCAGATCGATAAAGATGACCCAACTCGTGTTATCTGTAACATTTGTCAGCAAAAGCTAAGTAGAGGCCAAAAAATACATAGTTTGAGTACTTCATGCATGAACCGGCACATGGACATGAAGCATAAGTTGCAGTGGGAAGCTCAGTGTGCTACAATGAGGCCTAGCCGGCCGGGCCAACCACCGTCTGCCATATCTTGTGCATCCGCGGCCTCTTCATCCTCTGTGACTGGGGGGACAGCAGTCACACCTGTTTTGGGGCGCAGACCTGCCACCTCTTTACCCGCAACAGCCAGCGTGATTGGCAGGTCATCATTTTCTTTGGAGGTGGTAACACCAGCTGGTGTTGAGCGCTGTCCGACATCGATAGCACCACCTTTGGATCAAGGCAACCTAACATGTCCGCCTGCATCTTCCTCACAGACCGGCAGTTTGCCGGGGACACTCTTATCAACCCCGTCTAAGCACAATAGCCAGCCCTCGGTCCCTCAGATGTGGACAAGTAAAAGACCATTTCCTCCTAGCCATGAGAAAGCTAAGAGGTTGAATTTCACCATCTGCAAGCACTTGGCTACAGAAATGCTGCCTTTCCGCCTGGTGGACACAGAGGATTTTCGAGACCTTATGTCCGTCGCAGTGCCCCAGTACCAGATGCCCAGTCGGCACTACTTCTCAAAGAAAGGTGTGCCTGCGCTCCACCAGCATGTCGCACACAACATCACCGCTTCTTTGAGAAACTCTGTGTGTGACAGGGTGCATTTCACCACAGACACTTGGACGAGTAGGCATGGACAGGGGCGTTACATGTCGCTGACTGGGCACTGGGTAACTATGGTGACAGCAGGACAAGTGGCTGCTGTCCAAGTCTTGCCGTCCCCATGAGTTGTGGGTCAATCCTCTTTATGTCAAAGTTCCTCCACTGCTTCTGCCTCCTCAACCTCCTCTCGGTCTTCCACCTGCACCCAAAGCCTGTCTGGTCATGCCACAAGCTTTCTAACTGCACAGAAGGGATCCTGCACACCTCCTTACTATGCTGGCAGTAGGGCTCAACGTCATCAGGCGGTTTTTACATTGAAATGTCTGGGAAATGTGAGTCACACAGCTGAGGAGTTGTGGTCAGCTCTGGAGAACCAATTTCATGAATGGTTGTCTCCACTGGACCTGAAACCAGGGAAGGCCGTGTGCGACAATGCTGCAAACCTGGGTGCGGCCCTTCGCCGGGGCAATGTCACACACGTGCCTTGGATGGCTCACGTGTTGAACCTGGTTGTCCAGCAATTTTTAGCCCACTATCCCAGACTAGATGGCCTTCTGCAGAGGTCACGGTCGCTGTGTGCTCACTTTCGCCGTTCGCAGCCCGCAGCTCAGCGACTTACATCTCTACAGAAGTCGTTGGGCCTGCCACTTCACCGGCTAAAATGCGATGTGCCTACCCAGTGGAATTCAACTCTGCACATGTTGCAGCGACTGTGGCAGCACCGACAAGCCCTGGTGCAATACGTTCTGACGTATAGCCTGGGCCAACGAGATCCAGAGGTGGGGCAAATCACGCTGGAGGAGTGGTCTCAGATGAGGGACCTATGCACCCTTCTGCACAGTTTTGAAATGGCGACGAAGATGTTTAGTGCTGACGATGCCATTATCAGCATGACTATTCCGGTGATTTACATGCTGGAGCACATGTTAAACAGAATTCGGAGTCAGGTGGTGGCACAAGAGGAGGTGGAGGAAGTAAAGGAGGAGGAGTTGTATGCGGAAGGGCTAACATCTGCAAGGTCCAGACGGTCGGCAGCACCAAGGCGGCAGGCATGTGAGGATGGGGGAGATGGTTTTACCAGGGCGCATGGTAGCAGCCAAACTAGTGAGGAAGGTGCAGGAGCCCAGGAAGAAGTGGAGGACGAACTGATGGAAGACTCATCAGATGAGGGAGACCTTGATCACATTTCTGTTGTGCGAGGTTGGGGGGAGAGGACAGAGGAAGGAAGCATGATTGTTACCTCGCCACCAACACAACAGGGACTTGGTGCTCCTGGATGCGCAACACACATGAGTGCCTTCTTGCTGCACTACCTGCAACATGACCCTCGAATTGTGAGAATTAGAAATAATCCTGACTACTGGGTTGCCACACTGTTAGATCCCCGGTACAAAAGTAAATTTGCAGAAATTATTCCTGCCATAGAAAGGGATGCACGCATGCAGGAGTATCAGCAGAGACTGTTGCAGAATCTTACATGTGCTTTTCCACAAAATACCAGTGGTGCACGTAGTGAATCTCACAGTTCCAACTTGCCAACCGTGGGACCGTCAAGTGTTCAGCACTCAAACCGTAACAGAACCACAGTATCTGCTGGTAACATCAATTTTGCGGAATCATTTCACCACTTTTTTAGCCCATCCTTTGCAAGGCCACAGGAGACAAGAAGTCTGACACATAGTCAACGCCTAGAGACGATGGTACAGGAGTATCTCCAAGTAAACATTGAAGCCACGACTGTGTCACTGGACCCTTGCTCTTTTTGGGCTTCCAATCTGGATAAATGGCCGGAGCTAGCCACTTACGCCTTGGAGATCTTGTCATGCCCCGCAGCCAGCGTTCTGTCTGAACGTGTGTTCAGCGCTGCTGGTGGTGTGCTGACAGATAAGCGCACGCGGCTCTCCACTGATAATGTAGACAGACTCACGTTCATAAAGATGAACAAATCATGGATCCGAAACGACTTTTCTACCCCTGTGTCATCCTGGGGAGAGTAAAAGCTTGATGATTGGTTAAAATCACCCTACCAACCGTTTTAAGCTTTCAAATTACTAATCATGTTTATCTGTATCTTGGCTGGAAAATAATTTGGGCTTTGTAGCAGTGTGCAGCACTGATTCTATTAGGCCATCTATACTAAAGCTTCACCAGATTTATAATTAATAATAATTTTTAGCTGCATCTAGCCCAGAAAATAATTTTGGGGCTCCGAGATGCGCAAGACACATAAGTGCCTTCTTGCTGCACTACCTGCAGCATGACCCTCATATTGTCAGAATTCGAAGTAATCATGACTACTGGGTTGCCACACTCTTAGATCCCCCAAACTTTTCGATCAACCTTTTCATTTTAATAAAGACCAAAAAAATGGTCATTTTTGAAATTATAAGCATTAGCAGGTTGTTAGAAACTGAAATCAAACAGTTTTCAACTCAAAACTTTATTCTAGGTGATGTTACATTTTCACATAGGACCCCTTGTTCGAAAGGAGCTTCTGAACTCTCTCGTCCATTGAATTTGTCAGGTTTTGGATGGTTTCTGCTTCAATTGTTTTGCATGAGGACAGAATACCCTCCCAGAGCTGTTGCTTAGATGTGAACTGCCTCCCGCCATCATAGACACTCCTTTTAATGATGCTCCAAAGGTTCTGAATGGGGTAGAGGTCAGGGGAGCATGGGGGTCACACCATAAGTTTGTCCCCTTTTATGCCCATATCAGCCAGAGATGCAGATGTTTTATGTGCAGCATGAGATGGTGCATTATCATGCAGAAAAATGATCTTGCTGTGAAATACACGGTTCTTCTTCTTGAACCATGGCAGGAAGTGCTGTTTGAGAAAATCCACATACATTATGGAGTTCATCTTTAGCGCCTTCAGGGATCCTAAAGGGGCCGACAATCTCTCTCCCCATGATTCCAGCCCAAAACATTACTCCACCTCCTCCTTGTTGGCGCTGTAGCCGTGTTTGCGTGGGGTGTCCATCAACCAGCCATCCTCCACTCCATCCATCTGGACCATCGAGCGCTGCACGGCACTCATCCGTGAACAAAACAGTTTTGAAATCAGTCTTCATGTAATGTTTGGCCCACTGGAGCCGTTTCTGCTTGTGTGAAGTGGATAGAGGAGGTCGACAGGATGGCGTATGCACAGCTGCAAACCTCTGAAGGACTCTGCATCTTGTTGTTCGGGGGACGTTGGAGGCACAAGCAGCTTCAAAAACTTGTCTGCTGCTATGACAAGGCTTTTTTGCCGCTGCTCTTTCAACCTGACGTAATTGCCTGTAGGAAAGAGTCCTCAATTTGCCCTTATCAGCACGCACACGTGTGTACTGTGAATCAGCTACATACTTCTTGATTGCCAAGACACTTCATCCTGATCATCGCACAATGTTGATTGTAGTCATGCCTTGACCTAAACACTCCACAATTTGTTGCTTCTCAGCAGCCGACACATCCTTTTTCTTTCCCATTTTGGCAGAAAATGTAGGCTGCTTAATAATGTGAGAGAGCCTTCTTAAGTAGTCTTGCCTTTCATTGGACACACCTGCCAAACTAATTAGCACAGGTGTCTGCAATTGCTTACAGTGATATAAAGAGCCCTGACACACATCACCATCAATGAGTTTAACTGACAAACAAACAAATTCTTCCCTTATCACTCCTAAACACTTTTTGCATAATAATTTGGAACACAGTGTACATGTGCTTTTCCACAAAACACCAGTGGTTCACGTAGTGAATCTTACAGTTCTAACTTGCCAACCGTGGTCTGTATGGAGTTGTTCAATAAAGGGCCCAAAATTAAGATAACATAGATGGGAGAGGTCTCTATGAATAGGAATTCCTAAGTATTTGATACCCTGTGAGGGCCAGGCAAAGGGAGAGTTGGACTGGATGGAATCCTATATGGATTTGGGGAGGGAGACATCGAGGGCCTCAGACTTCGCTGCATTGATTTTAAAATTTGACCATGTAACAAAGTGATCTATTTCAGCCATAACAGCATGGATGGATATATGTGATTGAGTGATATATA
Source organism: Phyllobates terribilis (assembly GCF_046119375.1). Lineage (NCBI taxonomy): Eukaryota > Metazoa > Chordata > Amphibia > Anura > Dendrobatidae > Phyllobates > Phyllobates terribilis. The sequence goes on from NW_027362769.1 coordinate 83,266,044, forward strand.
CTAGGACATCATCAGCAAATAGAGAGCACTTGTACTCGGTGACTCCCACCTCAATCCACCTAATATTGGGGTTATGGCGAATTGATGAGAGCAGGTGCTCCGTCACTAGGATGTATAAGAGAGGGGACAGAGGACATCCCTGCCTTGTCCCATTGGTGATTGTGAAAGGTGATAAAAATGTTCTGATGCACCCCCTGGGCCTTGGGACACCCGGAGCTGGACCCTTTTTGGTGGATGCTGGTGGTTGTAGTCTTCGTGGCAGCGACCCGGTTCCGTGGCTCAGGGTGGTCAAACCAGTGGCGGAACTATTTATGTGGTTTTGATGTTTAAATGTCCGACTACGCCACCCGTGGATTGCGGTCAGAGTGAACCGCCGCTACAGGGCAGACCGCTGAGGCTGGTGTTGTGGGTGCAGCAGAGCGTAGCATAACTCCCCACGGGAGGAGTATAGCCTCAGGGCATTGTATGCGGAGGATGGGGGTGATGGTGCAGGGCAGCAGCAGTAACGACACGGAGTCAGTGATGCAGTTCAGGGCCTTTACTCACAGTTCTTATTATCCAGACCACGTCTGCAGGTAACGGCTGCCCACGTCGTACTGTGCTCACCAGGTGAGGGGCTCAGACAACTCCCAGATAACTTTGGAGCGCTTCACAGGACCCCCTTTGTGTGTCCTTTGTCTGGCCTTTCTTACCAACACTTCTGTCCGGCAGCCTCGGGCCTCCTCTTGGTAAACTTGGCGCCAGTTTCCCTGACCCTATGTGGTGCCTTCCTAGCGGGTGTAGCGAGGGGCTGCGCCACATAAAATGTCAGAGCCTCCGGTTTCTAGCTGAGGGTCGTTTCCTGCCTCCACTAGTTCGGGGACCGGTCTCCCCCTTTGGCCTGACCCCTCCACGCAGGTGGATTCGGGCGTGCGGTGGCGACTCGCCCGTCCGCACCCCTGGGATCCCTTCATTCCTCGTTCCTGGAGCCTTCTCCACTCCTCTTCCTTCCTTCTCCCTCTTCCAGGCCTGGGCCTCTGTTACTAGGCCCGCCTCCGGAGCAGAGCTCATGCAGAGCCCCTGCTCCCTGCCACTTCTGCTCAGACTTCTCTGCACTGAACTAAGATGGTGCCCACCTTTTATACTCCCTTCTCAATGCACCCAGGAACTGCTTCCTCCCTGCTCCTGCACTACAGGGTTCCCCTTCCTCAGTGTTCCCTCCCCCCACTCCAGCCAGGGACAGGGACTGTCGTGCCCATCTCAGGGGCATATTGGTCGCCCTGTCCCACGGCAATGTGGTGTAATGCATGCAGGTGTCGGGTCCTGATCCACACTCCATCCTTACCTGAGAGTGAGATATCACACCTCTGGGTGAGGTGCAATACGTCTGTAGCAACCGAGCCCTCAGGGTGCTACAGTTCCATTTATCTTCAGCCTAGGTGACGTATTGTGATACAGGGCCGTGATTTTGGCTATAAAAGGGTCCCCTAGACCCCTACCCCAAGCTTTTTAAGAGAATCATATATGGCGTGCCAGGAGACTCTATGGAATGCTTTCTCAGCATCCAACGAGAGTATCTAATTACAAATTTTTAACTGCATCTAGCCCAGGAAATACTTTGTGCCTAGTAGCAGTGTCTGCTAGTCAGCGGATTATCCCGGCTGTTAAGCAAGCTACACCACCTGTAGTTTGGACACTTAATTTTTTCAAAGGAAATGCTTCGGGACCACGGGATACTCAGTGAAGAGCATCAGGAGGCACCCCAAGGCATAGGGGCTGGGACTGGCAGTAGGATGCCTTGCAGTGGACAGCCGAGCTCGATCCTTATAAAAGCTTTTTAACTGCAGCAGCTTTAGTGGACGCTACTGGAGCTGGAATTACGCGGCTGCTGGCATGAGACTTGCCCTCCAATAGATCCTTGTAAATGGATTTAAAGTGTATTCATTCAAATTAGAGAGACAATTTAAATTAAAAAGCTTAGAGCTGCCTCCACCACAGGGGGGCTTGCTCGACCCACCAGCGGACAGGCACCAGTATTGGGAGAGGGGGGCTGGCCATCAGGGTTCACCACGGCTCTGGCACAAACCCGGCGACACGGAGGTGGCACAGGCAGGAGCGGACTGGCCGTGTCGGCTTCTCACTTTTTGGATTTTAGAAGGGCATGACATGCCTATATCTGTGTCTCCCCCTCCTTTTACTCCTCCACCTCTTTTATTTTCGCATGACTATATGTACTTGTCACTTTTCCATGTGTTAGTTATGTCTTCTGAGCAGTTTGTCAGCTTTTGGACACCTTTGAAGGTGTTTTCTATGTGTTTCTATGTGTTTTTGTTTGCCTGCCATTGGTTTTAACGGTGTTCGAAGGTGTTCGACGAACAGTTCGACGAACAGTTCGGCGAACACACGGGTGTTCGACGAACCGAACCGAACTCGAACACTACGGGGGTGGCTCAACACTACCCAAGACGGCTCCAGCTCTGCTACATTCACATGACAGGCTGGACCGCAGCCGAAATCTGCCATCCAGCTTGCCATGCCGCAGAGACTGAGAAACGCAGGCATGCTTGTGCTCCTCAGTGTCTGGCTGTGATGGCATAAAGATGAGCCGAGGTCATGTCCAATGAACTCAGCTCACCTCATGCGCGTCACTGACAGCGTGGGAAAATTCCCCTGCGCTTGCAGTGAGCGTGAGAGAATTCTCCTGCTGAAGCGCTGAGCAAAGGAGAATTTTCCCACGCTGTCAGTGATGTGCATGAGGTGAGCTCAAGTCCAATGAACTCAGCTCACCTCATGCACGTCACTGACAGTGTGGGAAAATTCTCCTGCGCTTGCAGTGAGCTTGAGAGAATTCTCCTGCTGAAGCGCTGAGCACTGGAGAATTTTCCCACGCTGTCAATGACGTGCATGAGGTGAGCTCATGTCCAATGAACTGAGCTCACCTCATGCATGTCTCTGACAGCGTGGGAGAATTCTCCTGCGCTCAGCGCTTGAGCAGGAGAATTCTCCCACGCTGGGATGGCATTGAGATGACAGGCTGAATCACAGCTGAGCGCTGCCATCCAGCATGCCATCCTTCATAGACACTGCAGAGCGCAAGCATGCCTGCGCTTCTCAGTGTCTGCGGAATGGCAAGCTGGATGGCAGCTTTCGGCTGCGATCCAGCCTGTCATGTCAATGTAGCAGAGCTGAAGCTGTCGTGGGAACCATGGAAAGGTAAGGATGAGGTTGCTTTATTATTTTACTTTTATTGCAGGAGATCGTTGGCTTCAGCTGGAATGGGCGTGATGGTAAGTATGGTTTAATTTAGAACATTAAAAAATTGTGTTTATTTCAATTAAAGGACTTTATTCTGGGTGTTGTGTTTTTTTAAATACTTTACTAGAAATTCATGGCGGTCATGTCTAATATTGGCGTAACCCCATGAATTTCGGGCTTAGGGCCAGCTGATAATGCCAAGCTGGCCCTAACCATTTTATTACCCAGTGTGCCACCGCATCGGGGCCCTGGATGAGTTGGGTACAGCGCCAGAAGACGGCGCTTCTATGAACGCGCCATTTTCTGGGGTGCCTGCGGACTCCAATTTGCAGCGGGGGTGTGGGGGGCCAGAAAGCTTGGGCCTCCCTGCGCTGCAGATTCCAGCCTCCAGCTGCCTAGATGTACCTGGCTGGACACAAAAATAGGGCGAAGCCCCACGGCAATTTTTTAAAATTATTTCATGAAATTCATGAAATATTTAAAGAAAGGGCTTCCCTGTATTTTTGTTTCCAGCCAGGTACAAATAGGCATCTGGGGGTTGGGGGCAGCCCGTTCCTGCCTGCTGTACCTGGCTGGACCCAAAAATATGGCGAAGGCCACGTCAATATTTTTGGTGAAAAATTCAATAAATTTAAAAAAAAAACATATTTAGGGACTGCATCTTTATTAACCCCTCCACGTGAGGGGTTAATAAATATGCAGTCCCTAAATTATTATTATTTTTTAATTAATTTTTCCCAAAAAATTTTGACGTGGGCTTCGCCATAATTTTGTATGCCAGCCAGGTACAGCATCCAGGAACGGGCTGCCCCCAACCACCAGCTGCCTATTTGTACCTGGCCGGACACAACAATTTAGGGAAGCCCTTTTTTTTTTAAATTATTTCATGAATTTCATTGCAGTCCGCAGCCACCCCAGAAAATGGCGCGTTCATAGAAGCGCCATCTTCTGGCACTGTACCCAACTCATCCAGGGCCCTGGTGCGGTGGCTCACTGGGTAATAAAGGGGTTAGGGTCAGCTTGGCATTATCAGCTGGCCGTAAGCCCGAAATTCATGGGGTCACGCCAATATTAGACATGACCGCCATGAATTTCTATTAAAGTATTTAAAAAAACACAACACCCAGAATAAAGTCTTTTAATTGAAATAAACACACAATTTTTTAATGTTCTAAATTAAACCATACTTACCATCACGCCCATTCCAGCTGAAGCCAATGTCTTCTGCAATAAAAGTAAAATAATAAAGCAACATCATCCTTACCTTTCCATGGTTCCCATGACAGCTTCAGCTCTGCTACATTGACATGACAGGCTGGACCGCAGCAGAACGCTGCCATCCAGCTTGCCATGCCGCACACACTGAGAAGCGCAGGCATGCTTGCGCTCCTCAGTGTCTCGCTGTGACGGCATACAGATGAGCCGAGGTCATGTCCAATGAACTCGGCTCACCTCATGCACGTCACTGACAGCGTGGGAAAATTCTCCTGCACTCAGCGCTTCAGCAGGAGAATTCTCCCACGCTGGGATGGCATTGAGATGACAGGCTGGATCGCAGCTGAGCGCAGGCATGCTTGTGCTCTGCAGTGTCTCTGAAGGATGGCATGCTGAATGGCAGCGCTCACCTGTGATCCAGCCTGTCATCTCAATGCCATCTCAGCGTGGGAGAATTCTCCTGCTGAAGCGCTGAGTGCAGGAGAATTTTCCCACGCTGTCAGTGACGTGCATGAGGTGAGCCGAGTTCATTGGACATGACCTCGGCTCATCTTTATGCCGTCACAGCGAGACACTGAGGAGCACAAGCATGCCTGCGCTTCTCAGTGTCTGCGACATGGCAAGCTGGATGGCAGCTTTCGGCTGCGGTCCAGCCTGTCATGTCAATGTAGCAGAGCTGAAGCTGTCGTGGGAACCATGGAAAGGTAAGGATGATGTTGCTTTATTATTTTACTTTTATTGCAGAAGACATTGGCTTCAGCTGGAATGGGCGTTGAGGGTAAGTATGGTTTAATTTAGAACATTAAAAAATTGTGTGTTTATTTCAATTAAAGGACTTTATTCTGGGTGTTTATGTTTTTTTTTTTAACTTTGACTATGGGGTTAGTAATGGGGGTGTCTTATAGATGTCTCTCCATTACTAACCTGGGCTTGATGTCAGCTGGCATTATAAGCTGACATTAACCCCAACCCTATTACCCCACTGCCACCGCTACAGGGCAGTGAAAAGAGAAAGGCTAAGTGCCAGAATTGGCACATCCTATGGATGCGCCATTTCTGGGGCGGCTGACGGCTGGTGTTTCTAGCCTGGGAGGGGGCCAATATTCATGGCACCCTTCCTGGGCTATTAATATCAGCCCCCAGCTGTCTGCCTAGCCTTTGCTAGCTATTAAAATAGGGGGGACCCCACGTCATTTTTTTTTTGGGGTCCCCCATTTTAATAGCTAGTAAAGGCTAGGTATTCAGCTGGGGGCTGATATTAGTAGCCTGGGAAGCTCCGTGGGTATTACCCCCTTCCCAGGCTTCAAACATCTGCCCCAGCCGTCTGCTTAACCTCCGCTAGAGACTAAAATTACGGGGAACCCCATGCCAATTTTTTTTTTAATAAATCCTTTATTTTAACACTAAATGACAAGTACAGTAATCAACACTATCACTGTACTTCTTATATATGTGACTGACATGTTTCTATGTATCTAATCTATGTGGGATGCTCTATTCTTTCTGTTATAAATTGTCGGGTACCGCTGCTGAATTGCCGGCCGGCTTTTTTAAAGAGACGGTGCATGAAAACACTGCTATTTTTTTTAATAAATCCTTTAACACTAAATGACAAGCACAGTAAGCAACACTGTCACTGTACTTCATATATATGTGACTGACATGTTTCTATCTATCTAATCTATGTGTGATGCTCTATTCTTTCTGTTGTAAATTGTCGGGTACCGGTGTATGCCGCTGCTGAATTGCTGGCCGACTTTTTTAAAGAGACAGTGCATGAAAACACTATTATTTTTTTTAATAAATCTTTTAACACTAAATGACAAGTACAGTAAGCTGAGCGCTGCCATCCAGCTTGTCATCCTTCAGAGACACTGCAGAGCGCAGGCATTATGGGAACTTCCGATTCCGGTATTCGATATTCTAAAAGTATCGGAACTCAGTATCGGAACTCCAATACCGCGAATATCGGTCGATACCCGATATTTCAGTATCGGAATGCTCAACACTACTATAAGATAAATGAAGCAACGTTTAACCTTCTAATATACTTCACCAATTCCCCTCTATTTCTTGCTCCTTGGTCTCGTTAACACTGCTTGTTTTCAAGGCATCTTTGTGACATTTTAGTACATGGTAAAGCTACGATACATGAAGACATCGATGACATATGATGACCCAATTGCGCAAATAAGATAGGAGAAGAGTTGACTCTGTTTCTATATTTGCACGGTTTATGATTATGTTAAGAGTTTTGCAACAGCCGGAGAGCCACTGGTTAGAGACCATTGCATGTAGATATCAGGTACATCTATATTGTCAGAAGGTGTATCTACATTGTAAACTTTTAATACAACAAAGTAAAAAAGAATCCAATACTTTCTTATGTGTTATTTAAACTATTGTAAGCAATCCTTGCTGCAGATCCTGTCCTCTTTTCTATACACAATGAATACATTGTTTAAATTTTATTAAGGGAAAATACACCCTAGTAAAATAGGCAGTCAGGAAAGAAAAGGCAACTAAACAGTATCTTAACTATTATGTACATAATAAAAGTCAGATGGCGTATGTTATCTTTCATTATTGCCAGAGCGTCAATATTTGTATTTAAGAAACACCTGCTTTTTATATAGGACTTATTATTAGATTTTTATTTTATCATTGCACAACGCACTGTGACAACAAGAATTAAAGAACTTTGGTTTTCTCTCCTTTCTTTTCCAGCTCTTAGATGAAGCCTGTTGATAAAAAGCAGGATGATATAATAACAGCACACTTTTATAGCCTGAAAGAACCATGCTCACGTTTATAGCTATTGACAGGGTCGTAACGATCGCTGTCACAGAGAGTGCGACCAGGCCCCTGCTTGGAGGGGGGCTCGCCCAAGCCAATTTTACCAGCATGTATGTCCTCGTACGCCAGCTCCCTGCACTGCAGTACACACCGCTGGCCAATCAGAGGCCAGCAGCTGATGTCTGCTTGCCAGTGATGCACGGTACATGGCAGTGACATCATGCTCTGCCCGTGCCGCCACGCCAAAGTCAGCTGCCGACTCCTGTGCCAGCTACAGAAGAGGACACCGCGCGGCGTGTCAGCGGAGGAAGGTGAGTAGAATCATTTGTTTCTTTTCAAAATGTGCTGGAGAAGAACAGAAGGGGCCCAGGATGGGGGACATTATACCTGAGTGGAGGACAATATTCCAGGATGGGGGATATTATACCAGAATGGAGGACAATATACCAGGATGTTAGACATTATACCAGAATGGAGGACAATATTCCAGGATGGGGGATATTATACCAGAATGGAGGACAATATACCAGGATGTTGGACATTATACCAGAATGGAGGACAATATACCAGGATGGAGGACATTATACCAGAATGGAGAACAATAACCCAGGATGGAGGACATTATACCAGGATGGCTGACATTATACCAGGAAAGACAAAAAAGGGGGTGGGGTGGAAAAGCGCAGTGCTTGTGTGAACCTGTATGGAGATAGAATATACGTGCAGATACAGTGGTCTGCTCACCTGAGTGGGTTGTGCAGACCGCACAACCCAGGTTAAACAGCTACTGGCGCTGATAGCGCTGCCACGATGCCTTCAGTGTCTCCTCTGGATTAGCAGATGGAGCTTCCAATCATGTGATTCCGGGTGGGGTCATTCAGTGTCTCCTCTGGATTAGCTTCCAATCATGTGGAAGACACCTGATGAAGGCAGCAGATCGCTGCAGAAACGCGTTGTGGGCATTAATACTTCAATAAAGAGGTTTGTTTTATCCTTTTCCAGCGCCTTATCCAGTTTCTAGCGCCCCACTGACCACTTCAATTTGCACACCATTATACCAGGAAAAAAGGGCTCAGGATGGGGGAAAATGTTATAGCATAGGGCCAAGGATGGGGAGCATTATTACTAGAAGGGGCCAGGATTGGGACATTATTAAATGGAGGGGGCAAACACGTATGTCTTTGTAGGATCTAGAATGCTACAAAGGCCCATACATCTAACCAACATGCTGGTGGGGCGCCCAGGTTCAAATTTTGCATCGGTGCCCATCAGACTCTAGTTACACCACTGGCTACTGATGTGAGTTTTTCAACATATTCAGCAATTCATGCGCAGAACCAACAGGGAGGGGGGATGGAGCTAGGAAGCGATCAGCAACATTGATATTGGGGGATGAACAGACTGATTTCAGAATCTCTCCAAATGATGTGTGGAGACAGTTTAAGAAACTAGACATAGGCAAAGCAGCAGGGCCAGATGGTCTCAGTCCATATGTCCTTAAAGTGTGTGCAAATCAGCAGTGTACTGTCTTTCAGTACCTGTTTAATTTGAGCCTACAATCACAGAGGATACCGGTGTTATGGAAGACTTCCAGCCTCGTTCCGGTACCCAATACTGGTTTCCCAGCATCCCTAAATGACTATAGCCCTGCAGCCTTAACATTGCATGCTATGAAGTCCTTAAAAAGATTAGTGCTTGCTTACTTGAGTCCGAGGGCGAGGGTTTTTGCTGACCCCCTACAGTTTGCTTACCAGCATAGATTGGGGTTGGACGATGCTGTTAGGTTTCTGTTCTGGACTATGATGGAACCACTATTCGCGCAATGTTCTTTCACTTCTCCAGTGTGTTCAACACCTTACAGCCACTCAATATGCAAAAAGATGACTGGTATGAAGGTGTAGGAGGGGATGAGAAATTGAATAATGGACTACCTGTCAGACAGGCCACAGTTTGTACAGATTGGAGTGGTTGTGCCTGGCAGATTATTGAGCAGTGTAGGTGCCCCTCAGGGAACGGTGCTGTCACCCTTTTTTTCACATTATATACAGCAGATTTTCAGTATAAATCTGCTTTTTGCCACCTCCAAAAATTCTCAGATGACTCTGTTGTAGTTGGATGCATTAGGGAGGGGGGCGGGGTGAGATGGAATATAGGAGGGTGGTGTCGGATTTTGTAGATTGGTGCCAGGCTAACTATTTACAACTAAACATAAAGAAAATTAAGGAACTTGTGGTGAACTATAGCAGGAGAAAGATGGACTGTTCACCTGTCACTATTGCTGGTCAGGAAGTGGAGCAGGTGGAGAGTTATAAATATTTGGGGGTCCACTTGGACAGCAAACTGGACTGGAGGTGCCATGCGGAGAAGATTTACAAGAAGGGGATGAGCAAACTGTACTTCCTACAGAAACTAAGGTCATTTAATATGTGCAGCAAAATGTTAGAAATGTTCTACCAGTCCGAAGTGGCAAGTGCCATATTTTGCAAAATCATATGCTGGGGAGGTAGTATACAGGTATCTGATGCTAAATAAACTTATCAAGAAGGCTAGCTCCACTGTTGGCCACCATCGTGACACTTTTGAGAAGGTAGTGGAGGAAAGAATTCAGATGAAGTGTTTGGCAATAAGGAGCAATAACGCACACTCATTATATGAGCTGTTCATGAGGCAGAGGAGCACCAGCAGTAACCATCTAATCCTACTAAGGTGTGAGAAGGAAAGATACAGGAAATCATTCCTGCTGACTGCTATGGGAATGTACAACAACTACCTTAGTGTGAAATTCTCCAAGAGACTGGTGTATTATTGCTGTTCCAATGGTATATCGTACTGACCAGTCATGAATAGGAATGTATGATATTATACCTGAAAAATTCTACTGTTATGTTGTAATTCATGTCTATTTTCTGCTGATGTGATACACTTTATTGATCCCGAGGGAAATTACAGTATCATAAGGTACATTCCAATGGGCCAAGCTCAGCCTGTTATAGAGCACCGATCTACTATATACAAGTCGATTGACTTACAGTACAGACCAAAAGTTTGGACACACCATTTCATTTAAAGATTTTTCTGTATTTTCATGACTATGAAAATTGTACATTCACACTGAAGGCATCAAAACTATGAATTAACACATGTGGAATTATATAGTTAACAAAAAAGTGTGAAACAACTGAAAATATGTCTTATATTCTAGGTTCTTCAAAGTAGCCACCTTTTGCTTTGATGACTGCTTTGCACACTCTTGGCATTCTCTTGATGAGCTTCAAGAGGTAGTCACCGGAAATGGTCTTCCACAATCTTGAAGGAGTTCCCAGAGATGCTTAGCATTTGTTGGCCCTTTTGCCTTCACTCTGCGTTCCAGCTCACCCTAAACCATCTCAATTGGGTTCAGGTCTGGTGACTGTGGAGGCCAGGTCATCTGACGTAGCACCCCATCACTCTTCTTCTTGGTCAAATAGCCCTTACATAGCCTGGAGGTGTGTTTGGGGTCATTGTCCTGTTGAAAAATAAATGATGGTCCAACTAAACGCAAACCGGATGGAATAGCATGCCGCCGCAAGATGCTGTGGTAGCCATGTTGGTTCAGTATGCCTTCAATTTTGAATAAATCCCCAACAGTGTCACCAGCAAAGCACCCCCACACCATCACACCTCCTCCTCCATGCTTCACGGTGGGAACCAGGCATGTAGAGTCCATCCGTTCACCTTTTCTGCGTCGCTCAAAGACACTGTGGTTGGAACCAAAGATCTCAAATTTGGACTCATCAGACCAAAGCACAGATTTACACTGGTCTAATGTCCATTCCTTGTGTTCTTTAACCCAAACCAGTCTCTTCTGCTTGTTGCCTGTCCTTAGAATTGGCTTCCTAGCAGCTATTTTGCCATGAAGGCCTGCTGCACAAAGTCTCCTCTTAACAGTTGTTGAAGAGATGTGTCTGCTGCTAGAACTCTGTGTGGCATTGACATGGTCTCTAATCTGAGCTGCTGTTAACCTGTGATTTCTGAGGCTGGTGACTCGTATAAAGTTATCCTCAGAAGCAGAGGTGACTCTTGGTCTTCCTTTCCTGGGGCGGTGCTCGTGTGAGCCAGTTTCTTTGTAGCGCTTGATGGTTTTTACAACTGCACTTGGGGACACTTTCAAAGTTTTCCCAATTTTTCGGACTGACTGAGCTTCATTTCTTAAAGTAATGATGGCCACTCGTTTTTCTTTACTTAGCTGCTTTTTTCTTGCCATAATACAAATTCTAACAGTCTATTCAGTAGGACTATCAGCTGTGTATCCACCAGACTTCTGCACAACACAACTGATGGTCCCAACCCCTTTTATAAGGCAAGAAATCCCACTTATTAAACCTGACAGGGCACACCTGTGAAGTGAAAACCATTTCCGGTGACTACTTCTTGAAGCTCATCAAGAGAATGCCAAGAGTGTGCAAAGCAGTCATCAAAGCAAAATGTGGCTACTTTGAAGAATCTAGAATATAAGACATATTTTCAGTTGTTTCACACTTTTTTGTTAAGTATATAATTTCACATGTGTTAATTCATAGTTTTGATGCCTTCAGTGTGAATGTACAGTTTTCATAGTCATGAAAATACAGAAAAAACTTTAAACGAGAAGGTGTGTCCAAACTTTTGGTCTGTACTGTATGTATTTCAGAAATTAAAAGAATAAAGCTTGAAATTATTTTATATTGCCGATATAGTTGATTTACCAATAAGTGTAATACATGGAAGACAAAGTCTGAGTATCCTAGGAGAGACAAGGGAAAAGCTTCAGGGTGCTAAATAAAACTCTTCTAATGTTTAGGAGTACTCCATAATGTTCTGCTGGATAAGTGACCACAGGAGACATCAATGGCCAGAACGTTAATTAGTATAGGGAAATAATAGAACTGAATATTATACAACTGCAGGATCAGAATACAGAGTTTATTAGTGTTCTGTAACCATGGAGGGACGTCATTTAGATTAGGAAAAGTATACACAAAACTATATGTTTTAGTGTGCGATTCTATTCATATAACTGTTTTTTTATTTAAGAGATATTGAAATGGGTGCAAAAGTGCTAACACATCTATTTTAAAGTGTCAAAACTGTAAAATAAACATGGACCGTACATCCAAATATTACACATTGATCTACTGTTACGCACATTGTAGCACCTTAGGTATCCATGGTTACGTCCACTGATAAAGTGACAGTTATTTAGCTAGCTGTTAGTGGTCGTAACCGCGGATACCTAAGGTCCTGGTCCTGTATTGCCTGCACATGAGGTAAGTGTCATAGCGAATCAAAAATACTTTACTACATTTCTAATTGGAGGTCTTTGCTAATATTATTATTATTGCACCTACTACATATTGGGATAGGATCTTGGAGATGGGAATACCCCTTTAAGGACTCTTTACTTTGTTTTTGCCTGAACAAAAGGCTGTTTGTATTCCTTTTGCTTTTGGCGGGTTTATGACGTAATAAACCGACATGGACATTTAAAGGAACATGCCTCCTGTTTGCCTGCCGATGCACCTGAGTGAGTAGAACCCCTACAATTGGTGGAGAATGCGAGCAGCCTTCCCAGCACATACGTGTGACTGCTACAGGAAGGACTGTATGTCCTGGGTGAAATTTGCCACAAGCCAGCAAGCGACGCCGGACAAAATGGAGGACCTGCTGAAACACCTGGTCCATTCCTAGCAGCACCAGCAGGAGACCAACAGGCTGTTGTTACAGCAGATCCAGCAGTACCAGCAGGAGCACTAGCAGCAGATGCAGCTTCTGGCAACCGCCATCCAGGGCAGGACAAGTGCCCCAACCCCAAGTCCGGCTGATGACTCCCACATCCGGAAGGCGGTAAGACGGACCTTGCAGAAATTGACCTCGGGGGATGATGTGGAAGCCTTTTTGACTGTCTTTGAAAGGGTCACCGAGAGGGAGAAACTTCCGCCAGAGCAGTGGGCAGAGGTACTGGTCCAGAAATGGCTGCAACCGGAGTCCTCTATGCCTGCGCAGATGGTAGCGCGAGTGGTGATGGACCGGTTTGTGCATTCCCTGCCGAGGCCAATACAGACTTGGGTTGCCCAGGTTGATCCCCGGAATGCTGATGAACTGATCGGTCTGGTCGAGAGATACCAGGGTGTTTAGGGTTCCTTGGGAAGGCAGCCCACTCCATACTGGGGGTCCCAACAGGGGGCGGAGGCCCATAAGTGTGTGGGGTGTCCAAGGTCCAAAGGGGTGGGGGAGGTAATGCCCAAGGTCCCTACGAGTGATGTCATTTGCTGGAGGTGCCACGGCCCAGGCCATATAGCCGCCGTTGTCCCCTGACCCCCAAGCAGATGGACTACAGAATAGGACACGGCTGTTCATACTATGCGTATCTGGCCTGCAATGTGAACTGTCTACCCAAGCATGTCCCGTGAAGGTGAACGGTTGGCAAGTAACGGGACTGCTAGACTCTGGGAGTCTAGTGACCCTTGTGAGGGCCACATTTCCTCTCCAACTGATCCCAGGAAAATAAGTTGGCATACGGTGCATTCATGGTGATGCTAAGGACTACCCCATGGCCAGAGTGGCATTGAAATGGCCCACGGTACTGAGTCCCATGAGGTCGGCGTCGTCCAGGACTTGTTGCACCCCATTATTATAGGCCGGGACTTTTGTTTGATTTTGGATCTGTGGGGGAAAGGTTCAGGGTCTGCCAGCTCGGATAAGAACCCACTTAACACTGAAGAGGTATTACCACACCCTGAGTAGGACCAGTTTCCCTTTTGTGTTCTTGTGGGGGACGAGGAGATAGTGTCCCCTGAGTCTGACATACCGGAGTTAGGGGTGACCAGTGAGAATTTTGGGTCTGCCCAACATAGGGACCTAACTCTGAGGGAAGCCTTTAACAATGTCACGGTCATATATGGGATTGCACAGGAGTCAGGGGCTGACACAAGATTTCCCTATTTTATGATGAGTGGGGAGTTGTTGTACCCTGTTATGAAAGTGAGGGAGGAGCTTGTGGAACAGTTATTGGTGCCGGGGCCCTATAGACTGAGAGTGTTGGACATGGCCCATTCACATGTCTTGGGAGGACATCTGGGAGTGGAAAAAACACAGGAACGGATCATGCAGAGGTTCTATTGGCCCGGATGTCACCAGGAAATATTAGAGTATTGCAGGTGCTGTCCTACATGCCAGTTAACCGCCCCCACCTCTCACTTTCGAAGTCCCCTCGTGCCACTGCTCATCATTGAAGAACCACTTGAGAGAATTGCTATGGACTTGGTCAGTCCCCTGGTTAAATCTGCTTGTGGGCATCAATATATATTGGTAATCTTGGGCTATGCCACCCGCTATCCTGATGCGATCCCTCTGAGAAACTCCTCCGCCAAGAGTATAGCTCGCGAGCTAGTCCATGTTTTCTCCCGGACAGGGTTACCAAGGGAGATCCTGACCGATCAACGAACACCCTTTATGAGTAAGGTGATGAGGGAATTGTGTAAAGTCCTGCAAATCACCCAACTGAAAACATCAGTATACCATCCTCAGACAGATGGCCTTGTGGAGAGGTTCAGCAAAACTCTGAAGAGTATGCTCAGGAAGGTCATAGAAAAGGACGGTAGAGACTGGGACTGTCTCCTGCTGTATCTGTTGTTCTCTATCCGAGAGGTTCCACGGGCCTCTACTGGGTTCTCGCCATTTGAACTCCTGTATGGCCGTCATCTGCGGGGTCTCCTGGATGTAGCAAAGGAAACCTGGGAAGCCGAGGTCACGCCCCACAGGAGCTTCACCGAGCACATCGCCCTGATGCAGAAGAGGATTGCGAAGGTGATGCCCATCGTAAAAGAACATCTCCATGCACAAGAGGCGCAGGCCAGGGTCTACAACCGGTCAGCCAGAGTGCGGCAGTTCAATCCTGGTGACAGAGTCCTCGTACTGATTTCTACAGTGGAAAGTAAGTTCTTGGCCAAGTGGCAAGGGCCATATGAGGTGGTGGAAAAGGTTGGTGAAGTGAATTATAAGATTCATCAGCCAGGACGACGTAAGCCATACCAAATATACCACGTCGATCTCATCAAGTCGTGGCAAGACAGAGAGACTGTTGAAGCTCCATGTTTGCTGGTCAAACCAGAAGGCGAGGTTGGAGGAGTCTCAATAGCGGAGACGCTGACAAAGGCCCAAAAACAACAGTGTTGGGAGTTGCTGCAGAAAAACAGGGATCTGTTCTCAGAATTGCCGGGGTGCACAAAGGTCATATAACATGAGGTTCTTACAGAGCCATATGTGCGGGTGAACTTGAAGCCCTATCGGATTCCTGAGGCCCAATGAGAGTTGATCTCCAAAGAAGTGAGTCATATGCTGAAACTCGGGGTCATTGAAGAATCCAAGAGCGGGTTGTCGAGCCCAATTGTCCTGGTCCCAAAACCCAATGGCAAATGTAGATTTTGTAATGACTATCGGAAGTTGATGCATATCTGATGCCGCTTGTCGATGAGCTGATCGAGAGACTTGGGCCAGCGAGGTACATAACCACCTTGGATTTGACGAAGGGATATTGGCAGATCCCCATGTGACAGGGCACCAAGGAGAAGACTGCATTTTCTATATCAGACGGATGCTTCCAGTATGTCTGGATGCCATTTGGACTGCAGGGGGCCCCTGCCACCTTCCAGAGAGCCATGGATCGATTCCTTGCTCCCCATAAGAAATACGGCGCGACATACCTGGACGATATTGTTATCTTCAGCCCAGACTGAGAAAGTCATCTGGAAAAGGTCCAGGCAGTGTTTGATGCTCTAAGGAAGGCGGGGTTTCAATAAATCAAAAAAAGTGACATGGGAAAGGAAGAAGCTAACTACCTGGGATATGTAGTGGGTAGACGCGAGATCAAACCCCAAATCACTAAAGTGGAAGCAATCCAGACTTGGCCGAGACCGCTGTCGAAGAAGCAAATTAGAGCCTTTCTGGGAATCGTGGGATACTACTGGAGGTTCATCCCAAACTTTGCCATGATGGCCGCACCCCTGACTGACCTCCTTAAGGGGATGAAATCAGCCATGGTCAAGTGGACGGCTGAGGCGGAGACGATCTTTCAAGAAATGTGACTCTCTGTACGCAAACCGGTTCTGGTTGCCCCTGACTTCAAGAAAAAGTTTAAACTCCAAGCCTCAGACATTGGTTTAGGAGCAGTCCTTGCCAAGGGGATATGACACGCCTCCTGGTTCCGTTGGGTACTCGGTAGCCGGGCCGGTCGTTGCTAGGGGAGATGTCACAGTGGCGGTGACCTGGTCCGTGACCCAGGGCGGTCAATAAAAGGGGAATTTGAGAAAAGGGATTATAGTTCTTATATAATGTTCGTGACGCCACCTGTGGTATGCGGCTATATGGAGCCGCCGCTGCGGTGCAGAACCTCTGGAGCCGATGATGACGCAGCAGAGTTGGTTCAGCTCTCCACAGGCAGAGCTTAGCTCCAGGGCAGGAAGTGATGATTTTATAGATGTTGCTGTGCGGTGTAGTGCAGAGGATGGCGCAGTTAATAATCAGTCCACAACTTAATGGCGGTTTCCTCTTATCTTTACTTGCGGTGGTTGGGCAAACCGGGGCATGGGTACCAGCTGGTAGTAGAGGTCCGGGCGGCCTGGAAGCAAGTTGGGAATCCACCTCGCCAGGTGAAGTTGTAGGCCTTCCCTTTGCGCTAATCTCTTTGGCCCTGCTGCTTGCAGCTATGCTGTGGCCCTCGTCCCTGAGTAAAACGTCTTTGTGCTCACCCATATAGCAGGCAGCTCGGGCCTTCCTGGAGTGTCGCTCCCACATGGCATTGCTGGGCCCTATCGTGCTGCTGAGCCTCCGGGCGTCTGATGGGGCCAGAAGACCTGCAGTCTCCTGCCCTCCGGTTTCTGCTGCTGGGCCTTCAGTGCCCCACAACCTCGGACTCCGGTGTCCGGTTCTTCTCTCCTCTGGGGTGAACTGCCGTGCAGCTCCACTCCCTAGGTCTTTCCTCGTCGACGTCCTGACTTCAACTCCTCTCTGCTCTCCTCACACTAACTAACCCCGCCTCCATATCCCAGTTGCTAAGAGGAGGAGCTCCCCTTGCTGGTCTGGAGCCAGGAAAGTGTTGCATTCTAGCAAAACCTGATTAGGTGACTCCTCCTTGCTTCCAGGCATGGCATCACCCCTTGTGAGGGAGGCAATGCCACTGTGGCAACCGGACTCCTGGGGTGCCACAGATACACGGGGAGGAGCACCCTGAGTAGGAAGCTGTCCTCATGCAAGAAAAATTATTCTGTCATAGAGAAGGAGTGCTTAGCCATAAAGTGGGCGGTGGACACGTTACGGTACTATCTGTTAGGACGAAAGTTTAGATTGGTATCTGACCATGCCCCACTCAGGTGGATGAGGGAAAAGAAGGAAGGAAATGCTAGGGTCACCCGTTGTTTTTTAGCCCTACAGGATTTCAACTTCCATGTAGAACATAGAGCAGAGAAGCTACATGGTAATGCTGATGCTCTCTCGAGAATCCCCTGTCTGGTGGTAGAAGGTGCCAAGCCCCATGACTTTAGGCAGAAGTGGGAGGTATGTAAGTTTGCTAACAGACACATAGTTGATGGGAGGTATGTATCACAGAGATGGCTGTCCTTTGTGATGTAACCCGGAGTGTTGCTCTAGTGCACGTAAGCACTAAGAGAATTGTTTGGTGCACCTCGGTCCGGGTTACGGGCAGTTTGAGAGATGGGTGGGTCTTGTACCCACATACCTCACCTCTGGGTGTGGTTAAGGTATAAAATAGAGGTTGTCGTTTGGCACATGGTCTGTGTGTTTGTAGGGAGAAGGCCTCCTGTGTGTTGTGGTCTCCCGACTGAGCCAGTGGACTGGATGCTACCCTACCTGTGTGCCCACAGGACTGGCTAACCAGAGACTTTGCCTTAAGGACTCTTTACTTTGTTTTTGCCTGAACTAAAGACTGTTTGTATTCCTTTTGCTTTTGCTGGGTTTATGACGTAGTAAACCGACATGGACATTTAAAGGAACATGCCTCCTGTTTGCCTCCCATCGCACCTGAGTGAGTAGAACCCCCACACCATCTTCAGCATAGGACGAAGCGGGAGTACTACCAGGACCTGGGCATTGGGAAGTCTCTCTCTGTTCGTGGAGATCAGCTACCACCCCGGAGAATTCAAGGACCAACTGGAGTTCCTTCACCTCATTAGTGGATCCAAGAGACTTGGAAGATGCCACCTCCTTGACGTTCTCTTCAACAGACCACCTAGAAACTGCAGTTACTTCATTAGGGTTCATCTTCAGCCTGGTCTCCAAGACGATATGTCCTCAAGGCAGGGAGGTTCCTGGGAAAAGATCACTGGAACAATCGTCGGGACTGTGTGGGGACATCGCCTCCTCTTCCCTTCCTTCGGAGATGCCAGCACACAGCGAGTCGGCGACTAGCAGACCTGGCAGAGAAGATGGCGATACTGATGACTGACCTGGACGTATGGGGACCAGAGACACCTCTTGTGATTCGACTTTCCCCAAGGAAGCACCACATGGGG
Organism: Phyllobates terribilis; assembly: GCF_046119375.1. Taxonomy (NCBI): domain Eukaryota; kingdom Metazoa; phylum Chordata; class Amphibia; order Anura; family Dendrobatidae; genus Phyllobates; species Phyllobates terribilis. Next base: position 83,284,832 of record NW_027362769.1, read on the forward strand.
TCTATTCTGCCACCGATGTACGTGGGTGAGATGTGTCTGAAGGATGTGAACACGAATCTCTGTATAAACAATGGCAAATGGCAGATAGCGTTACTCACTAACCTGTGTGCCTATTCCTATGAATTGCACTTGATAGTCCGGAAGAATGATGCAGTGATAAATTCAACAGGTTTTATTCACACTACCTTGATGAGATGAGGTGAGATATCAGGGAAGGTAAAGGGATGAAGATGAGGTAGAAGTTAGAGTTGATATTAGAAGCGTCAAGTTAAAGGTAACGAGAGAATCCTTTCTCCAGTCCTGTAGCATATGTTGTCCAAGATGGCACTGACACCAGAAGGAAGTGAAGGAAAGGAGATAGGAGAAGTAGCAGACAGAAAGTTTCAGGTTGTATAGGCACATCCATAGGTACTGCGACTTGGGCTGGCACAGCTAATGTCAGGGCTTCCAATCGGGCATCTAATGTCTGCAGATGTAACAAAATTTTTTCCTGGTTCTCTCTCTGGTAACTGAACTGCCAACATGGCTCCGTGTGCAGAGAGGACTGGAGATCAGCGGGGCCCATGGCCAAAGCAAACTGTTATGCATGCAGTTGGCACACGTGGTTCATGGACCAACTGTGCCATGGGGCTGGGCTTACCTAGGAGGGGCATAGCTAAGTGGGTATCTGGTGTTCACTGGAGCTCTAGATGGTGGAGGCAGGCTTGAGCTGCAGGTAGCCGCCAGGCTCCACTCTTAGGCTGTAGCTGGTACTGCAGCTGCTGACCCCAGGGATCAGGTATGCAGACATGGATAGGACTCGGGCTATATTCAGACTAATATGTTCTAGATTCTCTGCAGAATGGTTATGGACACTGTCTCGGGTTCCGTTCAGACTAATGGGTTCAGGATGCACGGGTAGAATGGTTACTGACACAGAGACTCAGACAGGGCTGAGAAGGAGACTGCTAGGACAATCCAGATACACGGAATTCTCGGATAGGCACACGTTCAGACACACTGGTCTCGGATACTGATTCAGGGACTGGTCACACATGGACTGAGAAACGAGGTCAGCCACTGGCCGCACAGGTACTAAGTGTTTGGGTTCAGGACTGGCCACAAGAGGACCATGGACTACGGGCTCAGAACTGGCCACACAAGGACCAGGAACTATGGGTTCAGGCATGGCCATACAAGGACCAGAGACTCAGGTTCAGGACACTGGCCACACCAGGACCAGGGGACTTCACAACTCCTTATTAGACTACCACACTACCTAATGATTTAATGTTGCTTTGGCACCTCTCTAGGCACTTCCCTATTGGGGAGGGTGCCTTTTAAACAGTATGCCTCCCAGCTATTGGCTGGGAGCCATCTTGCAGGTGTTGCAAGGATTCAAGGACCAACTGGAGTTCCTTCGCCTCATTGGTGGATCCCAGAGACTTGGAAGATGCCACCTCCTTGACGTTCTCTTCAACAGACCACCTAGCGGTTACTTCATTAGGACTCATCTTCAGCCTTGTCTCCAAGACGACATGTCCTCAAGAACATTGCAGCACGCGCCACCGAGAACCAGGAAGGAGGGAACACGCCGGGGGCTAAGCTGCACAGCCAGGGAGGTGAGTATGCTGGCATCCCTGTATAGAGGGTGAAGGGGAACCAATCAGGGGTGCCACCAATAGCGTTACATCTTCTGTAGCTAAGCAACTTTTTCTAAACTGAACACTGCGTTATAAGTTAACATATTAAATGGATATATAAGCCCACTTAGTGGGACAGTAACTAACTCCACAACACTGTGCCAGCAGGGGGAGCACTGATATTGCCAAGCGAAGCCCTCATGGTTCTGGGACACAACACCCCAGAGACTCAGCACTAAAGCAACAATGGGTATCACACAGCACCAAGTGACCTGTTCTATAAAAAAAAAACACACAAAAAAACAAAACTCCTTCCATGTAGTCTCAGAGTCTCAGACAAACAGCTGAGAACAAGATAGGAAAGAACTTTTTTTTCAAGTCTCCTGCAAAAGACACTTGGGCCAAATGAGTGTAGTGTTAGTATTAAGAAAAGCGGACATAAATGAGGGAATAGAATACGTAATATTCCATAACTAGAGATGAGAGAATCGATTTGCAGGACTCTGGTCCATTGGCCAGGTCAGTAATCTATAATTGCAATTCACCTTACCTCCCAGTATTCCCAGCTCTTCTTTTGATTAGTGGTACTGGCGCGTTGTTATCATTGTGCTGGTACACGCAAATTATGCTGTCAAACGACGTAGTGCCAGCTCAGCTAATCAAAGTAAGAGCTGGGAATGCCAGGAGGTTAAGAGATTCGCAAGTATACCATTCAGTGGTCACAGATTACATACCTGGCTGATGGACTCGGGTGAATCGATTCTCCCATCTTTAACCATAACTCTTGAAAACAAAATATGGACCAGTGCTAACCGTATGATTGCTGGGGATCAAGATGCCATGACATCTACTTGTCATGAAAATTATATCCCCAAAGTCCCTTGCATGAATGGAGTCGTAGTGCACTTGTGCAACCACTGCTCAGTTCACTTCCATGGGAGTGGTAATGAATTTGTGTAGCGCCCCGAGGGTTCGGCCGCTACAGGGGTATTGCACCTCAGACCAGAGGTGTGATATTCCACTCCCAGGTAAGGATGGAGTATGGACCAGGGCTCAGTTAGCTGCATACAGCACACACACCCCATTTCCGAGGGACAGCTCAACGGTGCTCCCACTAGACAGAAGTGCAGGCACGACCGACTATGTCCCTGTCTGGAGTGGGGAGGGGGGGGGGTGGAACACCCAGTGCTGTAGGGGCAGATAGGGGGCGGTTCCTGAGCGTAGGAAGGAGCCCATTGGTTGCTGGTCACCTGGGCTCATGGTCAGAGGGAGGTATAAAAGGTGGGCACCAACTTAGATCTAGGTTCGTTCGTTCAGTCAGAGGAGAGGACCGGGAGTGGAGGCTCTGTAGGAGCTCCACTCAGGAGCGGGCCTAGAGAGAGGCCGGAGAAGAGAGAGAGAGGAGGTGAAAGGGAGCTGTGATTAAGTCTCATCCCAGCTCCACGAGAAAGGAACAGGAAGGAACAGAGAAAGAGAAGGAGAGACAGAGAAACAGAAGGGCTCAGGAACAAGAAGGTGGAAGGGACCCTAAGAACCCACGAGAATCCAGGGTGCAGGGTCAGGCAGATTAAAGTTACCGGATCCCAAGCTGGTGGAGGAGAAACTACCCTCAGCCAAAGACCGGTTGTCGTGATCATCTATTGGTGCAACACCTCATCAAACCTGCTAGGAAGGCACCATATAGGACAGCGGAGGACGGGGCCCACGTTTAACCGCACAAGTCCGCGGCAGCTGGACAAAAGTGGATCACTGGTGAGGCAGGCCAGAGAAAGGATTAAAGGGGGTCCTGTGCCATGCTCCTGAACTGCCTGGGAGTTGACCGAGCCCCACACCTGGTGGACGCAGCGCGGCTCGGGCGGTCACTGCTGACAGAAGTGACCCGGAACAAATGAACTGTGAGTAAAGACCCTGGACTGTAACTTGTTGTCTGTGTGCTCCTTCGTGCCTCCAGCACTACCGGTACTGGGACTCTCACCACCATCACTCCCACCATCCACTACACTGCCCTGGGGCCGCATTCTTCCCGTGGGGAGTCACACCATCCCAGCTGCACACGTCATCGGCCCCAGCGGACTGCCTTGCAGCGGCGGTTCCTAATAACCGCAATCCACGGGTGGCGTAGTCGGACATTATCTGAAGCACGTAGCAGACTACCATTGGGCTGACCACCCTGAGCCGCGGGACCGGGCCGCCACTACTACTCCCAGCATCTCCCTATCGCCCGGATCCGCGTGCCCCACGGCCCAGGGGGCGAGTCAGCTTTGGCGTAGTCGGCAGGATCCTGACCAACCCGCCACAAACGGGTATTGCGTGCCTGAAGAGAATTACACATGTACCTTAAAAAGAAGTTTCCCGCCGTCCGGAGTCGTTTCCCGCCATCCGGAGCCGATTCCCGCCATCAGACGCCATCTTGGACTGTTTCCCGCCGTCTTCATCCGTTTTTCCCGCCCTGGCAGAGCGGACGCCATTATGTGTGCACCAAAAGACAGCAGGAAGCCACCTCCCATCGTGGGCCAGATCCCAGAATGGCGCCAAAGAAGGAGCCCGCCCCCACCAGCCATGAATGCAGCAGTGGAGATGTCTATCAACATGGGGGGGCTGCCCCTGAAAGTGATTGTCACCAAGTTGCCTCGGGGCCGCCCCCAATGGGGGTGGGAAGAGAAGAAAACTGCGGGGCAGGGGGTGGTCTGGATCAGTCCAGACAGACCGCACCCGGGAATGGACGCCCTGAGCAGCACCAGTCTCCTGGCCCGAAGCCTGCTGCAGGCCGAACCGCTCTGCAGCCTAGCAGAAGTCCTAGCGCAGCTCCCCAGAGACCCGGAGCATGCGCAAGCTGCACTGGAGGACCTGGAGCGGAGGATGGTCCGGGCGCAGCGGGGTGCACTCACTGAGTGGAGAGAGGAACTGGCCCGGCAGGCCGAGACCCACCAGCGACAGGCGTCAACCGCACCCCGGAGTTTGCCTGCCTCTGAGGACGGTGCAGGAGGAGAGAGGACCGGAGGCGACGCCGCGGAGGGAGCCACGAGGACTGAGGCAAGTGAAGGGGACGTCACCACCCCAAGCCCAGCAACCGCAAGCCTGCCCCAGCCTCCCGTCGCAGCACCCGAAGCCCCACTCACCGCACCTGTTGCCGCGCCGCCACTGCTCCCAGCTAGGCCTCAAGCGGCGAGTGCCGCGGCCACGCCCCGCCCGGCGCCACGCCCCTTGACCCCGTGCGCCGTAAAGCAGGAAGCATCATCGGCCCGGTCGCAAGGCATGGATGACCCGGGTGCCATCGCTAAGCCTGCGCCCCTGTCCCGGATGGGACTGCCACCTAGCGCAGCCAAAAGACCCCCGGCCTGGTCGCAAGGCCGAGTGCCCCCGGGCGCTTCTCCCAGATCAGGTCCCCCCACTATACCATCGCTGGGCGTGGACCTATTGGCACATCATACCGGTCCGGATGGACTGCCGCTGGAGTGGCCGGCGGAAGTGACCGGCAGTCAGCCATGGAAGGCCCAGCCCCCGTGCGAGCCTCTGATACCAGCTCCAGAACCCGTAGAGGTCACCCTACCCCCACTGGAGGATGTCCAATTTGCGTGGGACCCCACCAGCGAGAACTTGATGGGGTTCTCTCAAGAGACCCGGGCAGACGCGGTCCGTCGTCTGGAGGCCTGTCATCAGCAACTGGCGACCTTTGAGCGGGAGCAACGAGAGAGGCGCGTCAGAGAGGAACGGCTCCAGGCCCAGAGTGCTGAACAAAAACGCAAGGCCCGCCAAGACCCCCGAGCAGCCCGTGGTCCCCGAATCACCGGGACCATAGTCAATTTCCACATGGAGAACGGCTGGGGGTTCATCAGGGGCCCAGAAACCGCAGGCGACGTCTTTGTGACCCGCAGGGACGTTGAGAGTCATCTACCTGAGGGACACCGTGGCCGTGACTTGTACCCTGGCGATGTGGTCGCCTTTACCCGCCACGTAGGCGCAAAAGGACCGTACGCCCTACATGTTCATCGGCTCACTGAGGAGGAGCTACAATACCGCGGCTATGAGGAGAGCCAAGAGGACCCGGACGGGTCTGAAGAACCATATGAGGAGGAAGAAGGAGCATATGGAGGATACTAGTAAGTGGCAGAAGCATGTGTGTAAATAGTTACCCGTCGGGGTAAAAGAGCTGTTTCCAGAGAGTGTGTGGTCCCCGTTGGGACTGTTAACAGACTGTTACCTGTGTGCCCCTCATCCCCTACCAGGCTGAGGACTGTGAGCAGCCATTCCCTTCCCAAAACTGGCCGAGGACTGAGAGCGGTCAACCCCTTGTGTATGGTTGCGCTTCCTAAAGCGCCCCCTACTGGTTTTATGAAAAGACTACCAAGTCTACCTCGGGACAGCAAGTCCCTCATGTTTACAAGTTTGCCAAAGTTCCTGCACTTACAAGAAGAGTGCACATCTGGTCGCAAGTTGCACCGCCGCCAGGATCCAAGAATGTGTTGTAAAAATGTTTTCTTGCAAATGTTTTATATGAAAAGTTTTTATATGCTGCTAAATAGTGTTGTGAATGTTTTCTATAATGTTTATATGTCAAAAGAGTTCCAGAAGTATTAGTAAGCATTTTATAATAGTGTGACAAGAAAAGAAAAGCGTTTCCCATAAAGGGAATTGAACCATGTTGCCTGTTTTCTGATGTGAAAAGTTTTAAAAAAATTTGCATGTCCTGTAATTAACTGTTTTTGCTCTTTTCCAGCCAGAGGACGTGCTGTGCTTTACCAGGGGGGAATGTAGCGCCCCGAGGGTTCGGCCGCTACAGGGGTATTGCACCTCAGACCAGAGGTGTGATATTCCACTCCCAGGTAAGGATGGAGTATGGACCAGGGCTCAGTTAGCTGCATACAGCACACACACCCCATTTCCGAGGGACAGCTCAACGGTGCTCCCACTAGACAGAAGTGCAGGCACGACCGACTATGTCCCTGTCTGGAGTGGGGAGGGGGGGGTGGAACACCCAGTGCTGTAGGGGCAGATAGGGGGCGGTTCCTGAGCATAGGAAGGAGCCCATTGGTTGCTGGTCACCTGGGCTCATGGTCAGAGGGAGGTATAAAAGGTGGGCACCAACTTAGATCTAGGTTCGTTCGTTCGTTCAGTCAGAGGAGAGGACCGGGAGTGGAGGCTCTGTAGGAGCTCCACTCAGGAGCGGGCCTAGAGAGAGGCCGGAGAAGAGAGAGAGAGGAGGTGAAAGGGAGCTGTGATTAAGTCTCATCCCAGCTCCACGAGAAAGGAACAGGAAGGAACAGAGAAAGAGAAGGAGAGACAGAGAAACAGAAGGGCTCAGGAACAAAAAGGTGGAAGGGACCCTAAGAACCCACGAGAATCCAGGGTGCAGGGTCAGGCAAATTAAAGGTACCGGATGCCAAGTTGGTGGAGGAGAAACTACCCTCAGCCAAAGACCGGTCGTCGTGATCATCTATTGGTGCGACACCTCATCAAACCTGCTAGGAAGGCACCATATAGGACAGCGGAGGACGGGGCCCACGTTTAACCGCACAAGTCCGCGGCAGCTGGACAAAAGTGGGTCACTGGTGAGGCAGGCCAGAGAAAGGATTAAAGGGGGTCCTGTGCCATGCTCCTGAACTGCCTGGGAGTTGACCGAGCCCCACACCTGGTGGACGCAGCACGGCTCGGGCGGTCACTGCTGACAGAAGTGACCCGGAACAAATGAACTGTGAGTAAAGACCCTGGACTGTAACTTGTTGTCTGTGTGCTCCTTCGCGCCTCCAGCACTACCGGTACTGGGACTCTCACCACCATCACTCCCACCATCCACTACACTGCCCTGGGGCCGCACTCTTCCCGTGGGGAGTCACACCATCCCAGCTGCACACATCATCGGCCCCAGCGGACTGCCTTGCAGCGGCGGTTCCTAATAACCGCAATCCACGGGTGGCGTAGTCGGACATTATCTGAAGCACGTAGCAGACTACCATTGGTCTGACCACCCTGAGCCGCGGGACCGGGCCGCCACCACTACTCCCAGCATCTCCCTATCGCCCGGATCCGCGTGCCCCATGGCCCAGGGGGCGAGTCATTTGCATGACTATTGCTCCCATAGAGAGTACTTTGGGCAGTGACTAACTACCAAGAATGTGCCTGCGCACTATGACTTTGTAGCGCCCCGAGGGTTCGGTCGCTACAGAGGTATTGCATCTCACCCAGAGGTGTGATATCTCACTTCCAGGTAAGGATGGAGTGTAGCTCAGGACCCTAACACCCACATGCACTACACCACATTTCCGGGGGGCAGGGCGACAATGCTCCCAAGAGTGAGCACAACTGCCTCTGTCCCTGGCTGGAGTGGGGGGAGGGAACACCTAGAAAGGGGGAACCCGGTAGTGTGTGGGTGGGGAGAGTAGATCCTGGGTGCACTGGGTAGAAGATATATAAGGTGGGCACCATCTTAGCAGTTCAGTTCAGTCAGAGAGAGAAGAAGACAGGGAGCAGGGGCTCTGTACGAGCTCTGCTCCGCAGGCAGGCCAAGTCACAAGGCCTGGGCCTGGAGGAGAAGAAAGGAGAAGAGAGGAATGGAGGAGGCTCCAGGAGTGGAGTGAATGGACCCCAGGGGTGCGGACCGGCCAGTCGCCACCGTACGCCCGCCGCTACCAAAGTAGGAGGGTCAGGCCAAGAAAGGGAACCGGATCCCTCAACTAGCGGAGGAGAGCAACTACCCTCAGCTAGTAACCGGAGGCCGTGGCATTGCACGTGTTACGGCCCCTCACTTCACCCATTAGGAAGGCACCATATAGGGCCCAGGGAAACGGAACATACGTTTGCCCGCCGAGGCAGCTGGACAGAAACGTGGTCAATTGTGGGGTACGACGGGCCAGAGAAAGGACACACGAAGGGGGTCCTGAAGAGCATTCCAAAGGTACCTGGGAGTTGGCCGAGCCCCTCACCTGGTGAGCACAGTACGATGTGGGCAGCCATTACCTGCAGAAGTGGCTTGGAGTGTAAAACTGTGAGTAAAGACCCTGGACTGCATCACTGGACTCTGAGTCATTACTGTTGCTCCCGCGCACCATCACCCCCATCATCTGCACTCACTGCCCTGAGGCTATACTCCTCCCGTGGGGAGTTATACTACCCTCTGCTGCGCACACAACATCAGCCTCAGTGGTCTGCCCCGCAGCGGCGGTTCTCAGTGACCGCAATCCACGGGTGGCGTAGTCGGACATTTAAACATTAAAAACCAAATAAACAGATCCGCCAGTGGTTTGACCACCCTGAGCCACGGGACCGGGTCACCGCCATGGAGACTACAAACCCCCAGCATTACACAGAGACACCGCTCCAGGTATTCCCCCACACACGGCCCAGGGGGCGCGTCAACTTTGGCGTAGTCAGCAGAATTTCGTGCCCGCAACCACCGGGTACTGCGTGCCTGAAGAAAGACTGTGATACTTACCGTGGTGAAGTTTCCCGCCATCCGCAGCCATTTTCCCGCCATCCGCAGCCATTTTCCCGCCATTGGGCGCCATTTTCGGGACGCCGTGCGGGAAGAAGAATGGCGTGGACGCCAAAAAGCGCGTGAGAGCTGAAGCCCCGCCTTACGTACTGACGCTGCGCAAGGTCCTGGAAGGAACCCAGCGGATGCCGACGTCCTCAGCACGTGTCGCAAGGTCCTCGACCCCGACGATCGCCTGCGGAGCCGCGGCCTACGGAGAAGAAGCAACGGAAGGTAGGCCACGGTTAACTAGGGGGGAGGAAGACACCAGGAATGGAGGGAGCTCCCACCGCCAGCGCGGCTGCTGCCGCAGTGATGCCGTTCACGATGCCGTATATCCCCAGAGCGGCATGGTTACCCCAGTACTCAGGGGAGTCACATACCCTGAGCGACTTTAAAGAAAAACTGAATAGCCTATTCAAAGTATACCCCCTGTCCGAGGAACAAAAAGTGAGCATCCTGATAGGCCAGTTAATCGGAGCAGCCCAAAGAGAAGTGAAGTCCTGGTCAGCCAGGGAAAAGGGGACTGTAAAGGAAATACTGGCCCGTCTAAAGGACACTTTTGATACCCACACCTCAGCAGAGATCAAGCTAAAATGTTATGGGTGCAAACAGCGGCCACAAGACAGTATACGGGACTATGCTTTGAATTTGCAGGAGGCCCTGAGAGCCATTAAGCAGGCAGACCCTGACAGCATGCGGAATGAGGATAAGCTGTTGACTGAACAGTTCATTGAGGGTCTACAGTCCAGTGCCCACCGAACCCAGTTGCGTGTAATGGCCTTGCAGAACCCTGATTTGGACTTTGCGCAGCTTAAAGACAGAGCCATCCGGGTGCTTCGAGAACCAGCACCAGGTGGCGCTGTAACCCACAGGCGCCCCGCTATCACCTATCACCAGGAGGTGGCGCCCTTGTCTGCAGAGCCTGTGGGAGCTGATGCACAGGCTTTGGACAAAGCCCCAGCTGCAGACCTGCACCATCAGGTCCAAGAGCTGACCAAAAGCGTTGCCGCGCTAACCAGAACTGTGCAGTCTTTACAGGTGTCCCCTCCAGGAAAGATCCAGCTGGCTTCCAGTCCGGAGGACGTCCCTTGGCGCTGACAGAGGAGGATCCCATCGTCCAGAGGAAGGCCCAGCGACCGCTACGACCAGGACGGACAACCCATCTGCCGCCTCTGCAACCAACCAGGACATATGGCAAGGTACTGTCATTTAAACGGGCCCAACCTGGGGCAGAGGGCCGACCCCCAGGCATAAGACCATCAGGCCATCAAGCTGGCATGATAAGTACGTAGGGGGACGACCGGTCTTGCCTGTGGTGCTGGATGGCATTCCCATGAGTGCACTACTGGACACCGGGTCACAGGTAAGCACCATTCCCTATGTGCTTTTTAAGCGGTACTGGAATGACTCAGATATTACCCGCTACCCAGATGACGATTTGAGCATCATTGCCAGCAATAGTCAGCCCGTGCCACAGGTGGGATTCAAGGAGGTGACCATCAAAATTGGTAAAGTTGAACTGCCAGCACAAGGACTGATCATTGTGGACATTGACCGTCGTGAAAACCACCCTAAGATAACCTTGGGTACTAATGTTATTGAAAATTGTCTTGCAGAGATAATTGTCATATTACAGCAGGTTGCGATGTACGCCAGCTCCAGCCAACAGCGTGTCCTACAAAAAGAGATCAGAGCCTTGATGAAAAGGCAACAGGTAGAACTATCTGGTGGTGAGATTGGTAGCGTTAGGATGAGTGACCCGTTCCCTATCGCCATGCCCCCAAAAAGTGAGATGATGATCTGGTGCCGGACTGCAATCGAGTTAAGAGGAAGGGACTACCAAGCCATGGTAGAACCCGTCTACTCAGACAGTAGGCCCACCATTTTGACAGCCCGGGGGGTGGTCGATGTACGCCATGGGAGGGTACCCGTCCGCATCCTAAACATTGGGGAAAGAGAAGTATACTTGCCCCGGTATGCCACTCTAGACAAATTGTTCACCATTAACCAAATCTCTGTAAAGGCCGTGGAACCCTTGCCTCCATCTCAACCAGAGGAGGGTAACGGCTCCAAGAAACAAATGGAGGACTGGTGTCAGAAGCTGCAGGTGGGCACTGACTCCACTCCCTCACACCAAAAACAGGGAGTCTACCGGGTGGTTCAGGAGTACGAAAGAGTCTTTAGAAAACACCCGCTAGACTTTGGGCAAGTAAAGGGGGTAGAACACCACATCCCCACGGGAGATCATGCACCCATAAAGGAAAGATACCGGCCTGTACCCCCCGCACACTATCAGAATGCCAAGGGAATGTTGCGAGAAATGATGGAGGCTGGGGTATTCAGGGACAGCTGTAGCCCCTGGGCAGCTCCACTAGTTCTTGTGAAAAAGAAAGATGGCACCATGAGAATGTGTGTAGATTACAGAAAGGTCAACCGTATCACACACGAAGATGCGTACCCGTTACCTAGGATAGAGGAATCTTTAGCTGCATTAAAGTCTGCCAACTTCTTCTCCACTTTGGATCTTACTAGCGGGTACTGGCAGGTTCCTGTAGCAGAGGCAGACAAGCAGAAGACCACGTTCACCACCCCGATGGGTCTCAGCGAATTTAACTGTATGCCGTTCGGGCTCTGCAACGCACCAGGAACCTTCCAGCGGTTGATGGAGTGCTGTCTGGGGCACAGGAATTTCGAGACGGTCCTGCTATACCTGGACGATTTCATCGTGTATTCCAAAACATATGAGGACCATCTGAAGCACCTGGCAGAGGTGTTTGACGCCCTGGCAGCCTGCGGCCTAAAGGTGAAACCCTCCAAGTGTCATCTACTGAAACCAAAGGTACAGTACCTGGGACACGTGGTGAGTGCTGACAAAGTAGCTCCAGACCCTGATAAGATCACAGTGATTAAGGACTGGCCATGACCCTCCAGCATAAAGGAAGTGTGGCAGTTCCTCGGGTTGGTAGGCTACTACCGAAGATTCATCCCCAGGTTCACCAAAATGGCAGCCCCTATGCAAGACCTCCTGTTAGGTCAGTCAAAGACCAAGAATCAGAAGCCGCCCTTCAGGTGGGACAAGCTGGAAGAGGAGTCTTTCCGCCAGCTGAAGATGGCCCTCACGGGGGATGAGATCCTTGCTTACCCTGATTACTGCCAGCCTTTCATCCTCCACACAGACGCCAGTAACGTGGGGCTGGGAGCCGTACTATCCCAGATCCAGCAGGGCAGAGAGCGGGTAATTGCTTACGCCAGCCGAAAACTACGGCCCACAGAGAGAAACCCTGAGAATTATAGCTCCTTCAAGCTAGAGTTCCTGGCAGTGGTGTGGGCAGTGAAGGAACGTTTCAAACATTACCTTTCCTCTGCCAAGTTCACTGTGTACACGGACAACAACCTGTTGACGCACCTGGACACTGCAAGACTTGGTGCCCTGGAGCAAAGATGGATGGCCCGGCTGTCCAACTATGAATTTACCATCAAATACCGGGCGGGACGCACAAATGCCAACGCAGACGCCCTGTCCAGGATGCCAGACTTGCCGGACGGAGGGGAAGATCCAGAAGAACTGGAAGAGATTGAACTCCCTGCGTTCCACCGTCATGGGATTACCCAGTATTCCCACTGTGTAAGGGACAAGCACTCTGCCATGTTCAATCCCTTACCCCGCTACAGCTGGGCGGAGACGCAAGACAGTGACCCAGCCGTCCGCCTGGTAAAAGAGATGCTGACACAGGCTGATGCCCGCCTTGACCCGGACGGTCTGGAAGAGACCAAACAGCTGTGGAAGGAGAAGAGTAAACTGTTTCTCTACAAGGGGAAGCTGTGCCGGAGAATTGTCAACTCCCGTACACATGAGCTGACCTGGCAGGTAGTGGTCCCGAGACGAGACGCGGCTATGGCCCTGGAGGCATACCATGACGGAGCAGGGCACTTTGGATGGAAGAAGTTGGAGTTCTTGTTGCGTGAACGGTTCTTTTGGGTAGGCATGAGAGGGGCCATTGAGAGATGGTGCATAGACTGCGGCCCGTGCAACCTGAGAAGAAAGGACCGTGCCAGCCAGAAGACTCCCCTGCAGCCCATCATCACCAAGCAGCCTCTAGAACTGGTAGCCCTAGACCATGTGAAGCTGGCTCCAAATAGGTCCGGGTACGTCTACGCCCTCACCATCGTAGACCACTACTCCCAGTTCCTGGTGGTGGTCCCTGTCAAGGACTTAACGGCTCAGACAGCAGCTAGAGCCTTCCAGCAGCACTTCTGCCGTCCACACGGGTATCCAGAGCAAGTGTTGACTGACCAAGGTCCAGCCTTCGAAGCGGGGGTCTTCCAGGAGTTCTGCAACCTGTATGGCTGCAAGAAGATAAGGACAACGCCCTATCATCCCCAAACCAACGGATTGTGCGAGAGGATGAACCAGGTGGTGATAGACTTGCTGAAAATGTTGCCCCTGGAAGAACGCAGTCTGTGGCCTGAAAAACTGCCTGATCTGGTGGACTTGTATAACCACATCCCAGTAAATTCCACCAACTGCACCCCGGCTTACCTAATGAGATCAAGACCTGGTAAGCTGCCTATTGACCTGGATATGGGAGTCCTGACACCCGAGGACACCTCGCCAGAGGTAGACTGGGATGCAGAACGGCAGCAGCAGTACCGGAAAGTGCTGGAGAGTTTTGAGAGAAGTCTGTCTCAAGCAAGAGAAAGGCAAGAGAGAACTTACAACCAGCATGCACCCGCTGTTCCCCTGGCACCTGGAGAGCAGGTCTTGAAGAGGAAGAGGCGGCTCCATATGACCGTTGCGAGAAAGACCCGTACACAGTACTGCCCTCAAGCCATGAAAATCCGAAAGTATGCATTATCAGTAAGGATGGAGGAGAGACCACAGCCACTGTCTCCAGAGACCACCTGAAGAAGTGTCCCGAGCAGCTGCAAAGCACTGATGAAGACCAAGATAGCCCTCCACCCGCACAGGAAAGGGAAGAAATGGTCAGTACAGTACTCTGAGAATTTCCCCGGTCCTGGACACAAATTAACAGCGCTATTGTGGTACCCGTCCTTACCTTTCTCCAGCTAGCCCCTCAAGGGCCTACAGAAGAGCAAGTAGTGTTGGAAGAGCAACCGGCCCCGGAGGCAGAAGATTCCATACCAGCAGCCCAGGAGAATCAACCCTCTGCTAGTAGTGAGCCTGCCGTGCCCGTGGTAAGCCAAAGAGTACGCAGAAAGCTGCCCAACCTACCCATGACATCTCCAAACACCTGTAGTGCAGACACTAGCAAGCCCACTACACAAGTACGTAGGTCCACCAGGAGCACTAGAGGTCAGATGCCCGCTCGCTGGAGAATCTAAAAAGTGATATATACCTGTACATTCCAAATGTTGAAGTGTTTAATGTTTGTTGCCTGAATAATAATTATGTTTCTCAAGTTACCCGACAGGGTTATGGACTGACAGGTTATGGACAATGAATAACCGGAACTGTACCTTGTAAATAGTTGCACCTGTTAAGTGCCCCTTTTGTCCAGACCAGAGAACAAAAACCCGTGGAGGTGGCTGAAGACGTGGTCCCAACGCCGGATCATCGATGCCCTGTAGCCACCCCAGGGCCTATGTTGAGGGTTTGGGACGGGTCCCTCATGTTCGCAGATTTGCACTTTATGGAAAGATGGACACCTGGTTGCAAAGCGCACTGTGACCAGTTGATAAAAGTGTTACATGAAGAATGTTTATGAAGGAAAATGTTTTATAAGTGACAAATGTGTTTATGCAAGTGAAAAGGGTTTTATAATGTCCTATATATGTGAAGAAAGTATTATAATATTTTTGAAAAGAGAAAAGTTTTATGAACAAGTAACGTTAAAAAAAAAAACCCAAAAAAAACTTTAATTCTGCATGTCTTGAAATCAATTGTCTTTTGCTCTGTTCCAGTCCGCGGACGTGCTGTGATTTACCAGGGGGGAATGTAGCGCCCCGAGGGTTCGATCGCTACAGAGGTATTGCATCTCACCCAGAGGTGTGATATCTCACTTCCAGGTAAGGATGGAGTGTGGCTCAGGACCCTAACACCCACATGCACTACTCCACATTTCCGGGGGGCAGGGCGACAATGCTCCCAAGAGTGAGCACAACTGCCCCTGTCCCTGGCTGGAGTGGGGGGAGGCAACACCTAGAAAGGGGGAACCCGGTAGTGTGTGGGTGGGGAGAGTAGATCCTGGGTGCACTGGGTAGAAGATATATAAGGTGGGCACCATCTTAGCAGTTCAGTTCAGTTCAGTCAGAGAGAGAAGAAGACAGGGAGCAGGGGCTCTGTACGAGCTCTGCTCCGCAGGCAGGCCAAGTCACAAGGCCTGGGCCTGGAGGATAAGAAAGGAGAGGAGAGGAACGGAGGAGGCTCCAGGAGTAGAGTGAATGGACCCCAGGGGTGCGGACCGGCCAGTCGCCACCGTACGCCCGCCACTACCAGAGTAGGGGGGTCAGGCCAAGAAAGGGAACCGGATCCCTCAACTAGTGGAGGAGAGCAACTACCCTCAGCTAGTAACCAGAGTAACCTTCCTAACGGCCCCTCACTACTCCCGTTAGGAAGGCACCATATAGGGCCCAGGGAAACGGAACATACGTTTGCCCGCCAAGGCCCGAGGCAGCTGGACAGAAACGTGGTCAATTGTGGGGTACGACGGGCCAGAGAAAGGACACATGAAGGGGGTCCTGAAGAGCATTCCAAAGGTACCTGGGAGTTGGCCGAGCCTCTCACCTGGTGAGCACAGTACGATGTGGGCAGCCATTACCTGCAGAAGTGGCTTGGAGTGTAAAACTATGAGTAAAGACCCTGGACTGCCTCACTGGACTCTGATTCATTACTGTTGCTCCCGCGCACCATCACCCCCATCATCTGCACTCACTGCCCTGAGGCTATACTCCTCCCATGGGGAGTTATACTACCCTCTGCTGCCCACACATCAGCCTCAGCAGTCTGCCCCGCAGCGGCGGTTCTCAGTGACCGCAATCCGCGGGTGGTGTAGTCGGACATTTAAACATTAAAAACCAAATAAACAGATCCGCCACTGGTTTGACCACCCTGAGCCACGGGACCGTGTCGCCGCCATGGAGACTACAAACCCCCAGCATTACACAGAGACCCGGCTCCGGGTATTCCCCCACACACGGCCCAGGGGGCGCGTCAACTTCATTCAAATCAGGGAACTTTGAAGCCCCCAATCACAGGATCAATGGAGGGTCCCAGGAGTCCTACATTTATCACCCCTCCTGTAGTTGGGTGATAAATGTTGGTTAATTCTATCTAAATGCCTATCAATTGCAAAAAATGATGTTGTTTTTAAAGACTTTAGGAGTGATTCATTAAGACTGGTGTTGTACACATGAGTCTTAATGAAGGGGGCGGTGTGAGATGTGTCAAATTAAGTAACAGAAATACATCACTTAATAATTTTGGTGCATATTATAAGTGACATGCACCTCCATGCACCTCATTAGAAATTCTACTCCAGTCAGGGACTGAAGTGACTTTTCTGGTGTAAGTTAAGCCACTTTCATCATCAGGTGGAGTAGACAGAAGCAGTGAGCAACACAAGCACCGCCCCTTGATAATGAAACATTTGAGGGCAGTGCTAGAAGCTGTGGGGTTGGCACTAGTGTGACTCACTGCCTCTATCTTGCTCCCTGATGATGTCTTGTTTCACAGTTAGAAGTTATGGCTGCGGCAGTGATGGAAGCAGAGAGCCGACACTGTACTCACTTCTCCCACAGTATCCATTACAATGGATCCGTGGCATCTTCAAAGGGCAGCAATGAAAGAAACTGTAGTAAATAACTGCAGCACTGCCCCCTGTGACGTCCTGTTCGAGGAGGGTCGCAGGGAAGTGAGTGCAGCCCCAGCCTCCTGTGACATCACATTGGAGACTCCTCTCAAACAAAATGTCACAGGAAGTAAAGGAAAAAAGAAAACACATTTAAGGATTAGCTAAGTAGGGAGAAGTGTAGAGTATTGTGTAATAAAGCAAATTACAAAAGTGTTTAGTGTGTGAAGATTGGATATTTAGATAGTAAAAAAAAAACATGTGGCAAACACTAAGCTCCACATTGTAGAAAACAATTCCTTCCTGACTCCACATACAGCAATCAGACTAGTTCCCTGGATCAACGCCCTATCAAGGAATCTAATATATATAACCTGTAATATTATGCTTTTCAAGAAAGGCATCTGTAGCACCCTGAGGATTCGGCTGCTACAGGGGTATTGCACCTCAACCCAGAGGTGTGATATTCCACTCCCGGGTAAGGATGGAGTGTGAAACTGAGCCCAGAGAGCTGCATGCACTACACACATCCCATTTCCGGAGGGCAGACCAACGGTACTCCCACTTAGAAATGTGCAGGTACGACCGAGTCTGTCCTTGGCTGGAGTGGGAGGGGGGTGGAACATCCCAAGTAGTGTAGGGGCAGATAGGGGGAGCAGCCTGGGTAAGGTTAGGAGCTCATTGGGTGCTGGTCACCTGAGCTCACACATAGAGGGAGTATTTAAGGTGGGCACCATCTAAGATCAGGGTCAGTCAGTCAGTCAGTCAGTCAGTCAGTCTGTCAGAGTGTAACCTGAAGAGCAGAGCAGAGGAGAAAGGAAGAAAGACCCAGAGGGGGTGAAAGAAAAGGACTCTGAGAACCCAAAGTCCATCACCGGGTGAAGAGTTGGCAACTGGGTACCGGATCCCAAACTGGTGGGGGCTAAAGCACACCCTAGCCAGAGACCGGAGGCCGTGGGCAGGATCTGCCACGGCCACCCACCACATCCACCCTGAAGGCAAACCACGTGTAGGGTCAGGGAACCCAAGGCCAAGGGTCTCCCAACAGAAGGCCCGAGGGAGCTGGACCTAGGTGGATCCCTGGTGGGGACGGCCAGAAGACAGGACAGGAAGGAGGGCTCAGGGTCACGCTCCGGACTTGCTTGGGGGTTGGCTGAATCCAGGACCTGGTGGACGCAGCACGGCTCGGGTGGTCACTTGAAGCTGGAGTGACCGGAACATCAGCAGTAAGTAAATACCCTAAACTGCACAACCCGACTCTGTCTTTAATTACCATCTATGCTGCACCACCACAACCCCCATCCTCTGCACCTGACCCCCTGAGGCTATACCCCACCCGTTGGGGGTTATACTATCAAAAGCTGCACCAACACCATCAGCCTCAGCGGACCCTGCTGCAGCGGCGGCCGTAGTGACCGCAATACAACGGGTGGCGTAGTCGACATAAAGAACTTTATAACATCTGTAGGACTGCCACATACTCTGAGCTTGACACCCTGGGCACGGACCGGGTCACAGCCACTCGGAGACTACAACCCCCATCTGATCCGGCTCCGGGTATTCCCCTAAAGAATATGGCCCAGGGGGTGCGTCACATCCATCTCCTTCTTAAATTTTAGTAGTGAATCACTCATTACAACATCATTCAACAGAGAGTTCTGCTCTTACAGTAAAGAATCCGCGTCTGTGATTATGATTAAACCTTCTTTCCTCCAGACGTAGAAGATGCCCCCTTGTCCCCGTCTCAGGCCTCAGAGTAAAAAGATCAGTAGAAAGGTCTTTGTACTGTCCCCTCATATACTTGTACATAGTAATAAGATCACCCATAAGCCTTCTTTTTTCCACAGTAAATAACCCCAAGTGTAATAACCTGTCTTGGTATTGCAGACCCCCAGTCCTCTAATAACCTTGGTCGCTCTTCTCTGCATCCTCTCTAGTTCAGCTATGTCTTTCTTATACACGGGAGACCAGAACTGTACACAGTATTCTAAGTGTGGGCGCACTAGTGATTTGTATGAGGTAAAATTATGTTCTCCTCATGAGCATCTATGCCTCTTTTAATGCATCCCATTATTTTATTTGCCTTTGCAGCAGTTGCCTGACACTGGCCACTAAACGTGAGCTTGTCGTCCACCAATACATCCAGATCTTTTTCAGTGACAGTTTTGCCCAGTGTTTTACAATTAAGCATATAATTATACATTTTATTTCCTCTGCCCAAGTGCATTACCTTACATTTATCCCCATTAAAGCTCATTTGCCATTTATCAGCCCAAGCTTCTAGTTTAAATAGATCCTCCTGTAATATAAAATTGTCCTCCTCTGTATTGATTACCCTGCAGAGTTTAGTGTCATCTGCAAATATTGAAATACTACTCTGTATGCCCCCTACAAGGTCATTAATAAATATGTTAAAAAGAAGCGGCCCAATACTGACCCCTGTGGTACCCCACTGTTAACTGAGACCCAGTCTGAGTGTGTTCCATTAATAACCATCCTTTGTTTCCTATCACTGAGCCAGTTCTTAACCCACATACATATATTTTCCCCTATCCCCATTGTTCTCATTTTATGTATCAACCTTTTGTGTGGAACTGTATCAAAAGCTTTTGAAAAGTCCATATACACAACATCCACTGCATTTCCTTGGTCCAGTCCGGAACTTACCTCTTCATTAGTGTTGAGCCACCCCCGTAGTGTTCGAGTTCGGTTCGGTTCGTCGAACACCCGTGTGTTCGCCGAACTGTTCGTCGAACTGTTCGTTGAACACCTTCGAACACCGTTAAAACCAATGGCAGGCAAACAAAAACACATAGAAACACATAGAAAACACCTTCAAAGGTGTCCAAAAGCTGACAAACTGCTCAGAAGACACAACTAACACATGGAAAAGTGACAAGTACATATAGTCATGCGAAAAGAAAAGAGGTGGAGGAGTAAAAGGAGGGGGAGACACAAATATAGGCATGTCATGCCCTTCTAAAATCCAAAAAGTGAGAAGCCGACACGTTCAGTCCGCTCCTGCCCGTGCCACCTCTGTGTCGCCGGGTTTGTGCCAGAGCCGCGGTGAACCCTGACGGCCAGCCCCCCTCTCCCAATACTGGTGCCTGTCCGCTGGTGGGTCGAGCGAGCCCCCCTGTGGTGGAGGCAGCTCTAAGCTTTTTAATTTAAATTGTCTCTCTAATTTGAATGAATACACTTTAAATCCATTTACAAGGATCTATTGGAGGGCAAGTCTCATGCCAGCAGCCGCGTAATTCCAGCTCCAGTAGCGTCCACTAAAGCTGCTGCAGTTAAAAAGCTTTTATAAGGATCGAGCTCGGCTGTCCACTGCAAGGCATCCTACTGCCAGTCCCAGCCCCTATGCCTTGGGGTGCCTCCTGATGCTCTTCACTGAGTATCCCGTGGTCCCGAAGCATTTCCTTTGAAAAAATTAAGTGTCCAAACTACAGGTGGTGTAGCTTGCTTAACAGCCGGGATAATCCGCTGACTAGCAGACACTGCTACTAGGCACAAAGTATTTCCTGGGCTAGATGCAGTTAAAAATTTGTAATTAGATACTCTCGTTGGATGCTGAGAAAGCATTCCATAGAGTCTCCTGGCACGCCATATATGATTCTCTTAAAAAGCTTGGGGTAGGGGTCTAGGGGACCCTTTTATAGCCAAAATCACGGCCCTGTATCACAATACGTCACCTAGGCTGAAGATAAATGGAACTGTAGCACCCTGAGGGCTCGGTTGCTACAGAGGTATTGCACCTCACCCAGAGGTGTGATATCTCACTCTCAGGTAAGGATGGAGTGTGGATCAGGACCCGACACCTGCATGCATTACACCACATTGCCGTGGGGCAGGGCGACCAATATGCCTCTGAGATGGGCACGACAGTCCCTGTCCCTGGCTGGAGTGGGGGGAGGGAACACTGAGGAAGGGGAACCCTGTAGTGCAGGAGCAGGGAGGAAGCAGTTCCTGGGTGCATTGAGAAGGGAGTATAAAAGGTGGGCACCATCTTAGTTCAGTGCAGAGAAGTCTGAGCAGAAGTGGCAGGGAGCAGGGGCTCTGCAAGAGCTCTGCTCCGGAGGCGGGCCTAGTAACAGAGGCCCAGGCCTGGAAGAGGGAGAAGGAAGGAAGAGGAGCGGAGAAGGCTCCAGGAACGAGGAATGAAGGGATCCCAGGGGTGCGGACGGGCGAGTCGCCACCGCACACCCGAATCCACCTGCGTGGAGGGGTCAGGCCAAAGGGGGAGACCGGTCCCCGAAACTAGTGGAGGCAGGAAACGACCCTCAGCTAGAAACCGGAGGCTCTGACATTTTATGTGGCGCAGCCCCTCGCTACACCCGCTAGGAAGGCACCACATAGGGTCAGGGAAACTGGCGCCAAGTTTACCAAGAGGAGGCCCGAGGCAGCCGGACAGAAGGGTTGGTAAGAAAGGCCAGACAAAGGACACACAAAGGGGGTCCTGTGAAGCGCTCCAAAGTTATCTTGGAGTTGTCTGAGCCCCTCACCTGGTGAGCACAGTACGACGTGGGCAGCTGCTACCTGCAGACGTGGTCTGGATAATAAGAACTGTGAGTAAAGGCCCTGGACTGCATCACTGACTCCGTGTCGTTACTGCTGCTGCCCTGCACCATCACCCCCATCCTCCGCATACACTGCCCTGAGGCTATACTCCTCCCGTGGGAAGTTATGCTACGCTCTGCTGCACCCACAACACCAGCCTCAGCTGTCTGCCCTGCAGCGGCGGTTCACTCTGACCGCAATCCACGGGTGGCGTAGTCGGACATTTAAACATCAAAACCACATAAATAGTTCCGCCACTGGTTTGACCACCCTGAGCCACGGAACAGGGTCGCCGCCACGAAGACTACAACCACCAGCATCCACCAAAAAGGGTCCGGCTCCGGGTGTCCCAAGGCCCAGGGGGTGCATCAGAACATTTTCATCACCTTTCACAATCACCAATGGGACAAGGCAGGGATGTCCTCTGTCCCCTCTCTTATACATCCTAGTGACGGAGCACCTGCTCTCATCAATTCGCCATAACCCCAATATTAGGTGGATTGAGGTGGGAGGCACCGAGTACAAGTGCTCTCTATTTGCTGATGATGTCCTAGTATATATCACTCAATCACATATATCCATCCATGCTGTTATGGCTGAAATAGATCACTTTGTTACATGGTCAAATTTTAAAATCAATGCAGCGAAGTCTGAGGCCCTCGATGTCTCCCTCCCCAAATCCATATAGGATTCCATCCAGTCCAACTTTCCCTTTGCCTGGCCCTCACAGGGTATCAAATACTTAGGAATTCCTATTCATAGAGACCTCTCCCATCTATGTTATCTTAATTTTGGACCCTTTATTGAACAACTCCATACAGACCACGGTTGGCAAGTTAGAACTGTAAGATTCACTACGTGAACCACTGGTGTTTTGTGGAAAAACACATGTACACTGTGTTCCAAATTATTATGCAAAAAGTGTTTAGGAGTGATAAGGGAAGAATGTATTTGTTTGTCAGTTAAACTCATTGATGGTGATGTGTGTCAGGGCTCTTTATATCACTGTAAGCAATTGCAGACACCTGTGCTAATTAGTTTGGCAGGTGTGTCCAATGAAAGGCAAGACTACTTAAGAAGGCTGTCTCACATTATTAAGCAGCCTACATTTTCTGCCAAAATGGGAAAGAAAAAGGATGTGTCGGCTGCTGAGAAGCAACAAATTGTGGAGTGTTTAGGTCAAAGCATGACTACAATCAACATTGTGCGATGATCAGGATGAAGTGTCTTGGCAATCAAGAAGTATGTAGCTGATTCACAGTACACACGTGTGCGTGCTGATAAGGGCAAATTGAGGACTCTTTCCTACAGGCAATTACGTCAGGTTAAAAGAGCAGCGGCAAAAAAGCCTTGTCATAGCAGCAGACAAGTTTTTGAAGCTGCTGGTGCCTCCAACGTCCCCCGAACAACAATATGCAGGGTCCTTCAGAGGTTTGCAGCTGTGCATACGCCATCCTGTCGACCTCCTCTATCCACTTCACACAAGCAGAAACGGCTCCAGTGGGCTAAACATTACATGAAGACTGATTTCAAAACTGTTTTGTTCACGGATGAGTGCCGTGCAGCGCTCGATGGTCCAGATGGATGGAGTGGAGGATGGCTGGTTGATGGACACCCCACGCAAACACGGCTACAGCGCCAACAAGGAGGAGGTGGAGTAATGTTTTGGGCTGGAATCATGGGGAGAGAGATTGTCGGCCCCTTTAGGATCCCTGAAGGCGCTAAAGATGAACTCCATAATGTATGTGGATTTTCTCAAACAGCACTTCCTGCCATGGTTCAAGAAGAAGAACCGTGTATTTCACAGCAAGATCATTTTTTTGCTTGATAATGCACCATCTCATGCTGCACATAAAACATCTGCATCTCTGGCTGATATGGGCATAAAAGGGGACAAACTTATGGTGTGACCCCTATGCTCCCCTGACCTCTACCCCATTCAGAACCTCTGGAGCATCATCAAAAGGAGTGTCTATGATGGCGGGAGGCAGTTCACATCTAAGCAACACCTCTGGGAGGGTATTCTGTCCTCATGCAAAACAATTGAAGCAGAAACCATCCAAAACCTGACAAATTCAATGGACGAGAGAGTTCAGAAGCTCCTTTCGAACAAGGGGTCCTATGTCAAAATGTAACATCACCTAGAATAAAGTTTTGAGTTGAAAACTGTTTGATTTCAGTTTCTAATAACCTGCTAATGCTTATAA
Organism: Phyllobates terribilis; assembly: GCF_046119375.1. Lineage (NCBI taxonomy): Eukaryota > Metazoa > Chordata > Amphibia > Anura > Dendrobatidae > Phyllobates > Phyllobates terribilis. The sequence continues at coordinate 83,308,500 of NW_027362769.1, forward strand.
TTTCAAAAATGACCATTTTTTTGGTCTTTATTAAAATGAAAAGGTTGATCGAAAAGTTTGGGGGATCTAAGAGTGTGGCAACTCAGTAGTCATGATTACTTCGAATTCTGACAATATGAGGGTCATGTTGCAGGTAGTGCAGCAAGAAGGCACTTATGTGTCTTGCGCATCTCGGAGCCCCAAAATTATTTTCCGGGCTAGATGCAGCTAAAAATTATTATTAATTTTAAATCTGGTGGAGCTTAGTATAGATGGCCTAATAGGATCAGTGCTGCACACTGCTACAAAGCCCAAATTATTTTCCAGCCAAGATACAGATAAACATGATTAGTAATTTTAAATCTGGTGGAGCTTATTATAGATGGCCTAATAGAATCAGTGCTGCACACTGCTACAAAGCCCAAATTATTTTCCAGCCAAGATACAGATAAACATGATTAGTAATTTGAAAGCTTAAAACGGTTGGTAGGGTGATTTTAACCAATCATCAAGCTTTTACTCTCCCCAGGATGACACAGGGGTAGAAAAGTCGTTTCGGATCCATGATTTGTTCATCTTTATGAACGTGAGTCTGTCTACATTATCAGTGGAGAGCCGCGTGCGCTTATCTGTCAGCACACCACCAGCAGCGCTGAACACACGTTCAGACAGAACGCTGGCTGCGGGGCATGACAAGATCTCCAAGGCGTAAGTGGCTAGCTCCGGCCATTTATCCAGATTGGAAACCCAAAAAGAGCAAGGGTCCAGTGACACAGTCATGGCTTCAATGTTTACTTGGAGATACTCCTGTACCATCGTCTCTAGGCGTTGACTATGTGTCAGACTTCTTGTCTCCTGTGGCCTTGCAAAGGATGGGCTAAAAAAGTGGTGAAATGATTCCGCAAAATTGATGTTACCAGCAGATACTGTGGTTCTGTTACGGTTTGAGTGCTGAACACTTGACGGTCCCACGGTTGGCAAGTTGGAACTGTGAGATTCACTACGTGCACCACTGGTGTTTTGTGGAAAAGCACATGTAAGATTCTGCAACAGTCTCTGCTGATACTCCTGCATGCGTGCATCCCTTTCTATGGCAGGAATAATTTCGGCAAATTTACTTTTGTACCGGGGATCTAACAGTGTGGCAACCCAGTAGTCAGGATTATTTCTAATTCTCACAATTCGAGGGTCATGTTGCAGGTAGTGCAGCAAGAAGGCACTCATGTGTGTTGCGCATCCAGGAGCACCAAGTCCCTGTTGTGTTGGTGGCGAGGTAACAATCATGCTTCCTTCCTCTGTCCTCTCCCCCCAACCTCGCACAACAGAAATGTGATCAAGGTCTCCCTCATCTGATGAGTCTTCCATCAGTTCGTCCTCCACTTCTTCCTGGGCTCCTGCACCTTCCTCACTAGTTTGGCTGCTACCATGCACCCTGGTAAAACCATCTCCCCCACCCTCACATGCCTGCCGCCTTGGTGCTGCCGACCGTCTGGACCTTGCAGATGTTAGCCCTTCCGCATACAACTCCTCCTCCTCTACTTCCTCCACCTCCTCTTGTGCCACCACCTGACTCCGAATTCTGTTTAACATGTGCTCCAGCATGTAAATCACCGGAATAGTCATGCTGATAATGGCATCGTCAGCACTAAACATCTTCGTCGCCATTTCAAAACTGTGCAGAAGGGTGCATAGGTCCCTGATCTGAGACCACTCCTCCAGCGTGATTTGCCCCACCTCTGGATCTCGTTGGCCCAGGCTATACGTCAGAACGTATTGCACCAGGGCTTGTCGGTGCTGCCACAGTCGCTGCAACATGTGCAGAGTTGAATTCCACTGGGTATGCACATCGCATTTCAGCCGGTGAACTGGCAGGCCCAACGACTTCTGTAGAGATGTAAGTCGCTGAGCTGCGGGATGCGAACGGCGGAAGTGAGCACACAGCGACCGTGCCCTCTGCAGAAGGCCATCTAGTCTGGGATAGTGGGCTAAAAATTGCTGGACAACCAGGTTCAACACGTGAGCCATACAAGGCACGTGTGTGACATTGCCCCGGCGAAGGGCCGCACCCAGGTTTGCAGCATTGTCGCACACGGCCTTCCCTGGTTTCAGGTCCAGTGGAGACAACCATTCATGAAATTGGTTCTCGAGAGCTGACCACAACTCCTCAGCTGTGTGACTCACATTTCCCAGACATTTCAAAGTAAAAACCACCTGATGACGTTGAGCCCTACTGCCAGCATAGTAAGGAGGTATGCAGGATCCCTTCTGCGCAGTTAGAAAGCTTGTGGCATGACCAGACAGGCTTTGGGTGCAGGTGGAAGACCGAGAGGAGGTTGAGGAGGCAGAAGCAGTGGAGGAACTTTGACATAAAGAGGATTGACGCACAACTCGTGGGGACGGCAAGACTTGGACAGCAGCTCCTTGTCCTGCTGTCACCATAGTTACCCAGTGCCCAGTCAGCGACATGTAACGCCCCTGTCCATGCCTACTCGTCCAAGTGTCTGTGGTGAAATGCACCCTGTCACACACAGAGTTTCTCAAAGAAGCGGTGATGTTGTGTGCGACATGCTGGTGGAGCGCAGGCACACCTTTCTTTGAGAAGTAGTGCCGACTGGGCATCTGGTACTGGGGCACTGCGACGGACATAAGGTCTCGAAAATCCTCTGTGTCCACCAGGCGGAAAGGCAGCATTTCTGTAGCCAAGAGCTTGCAGATGGTGAAATTCAACCTCTTAGCTTTCTCATGGCTAGGAGGAAATGGTCTTTTACTTGTCCACATCTGAGGGACCGAGGGCTGGCTATTGTGCTTAGACGGGGTTGATAAGGGTGTCCCCGGCAAACTGCCGGTCTGTGAGGAAGATGCAGGCGGACATGTTAGGTTGCCTTGATCCAAAGGTGGTGCTATCGATGTCAGACAGCGCTCAACACCAGCTGGTGTTACCACCTCCAAAGAAAATGATGACCTGCCAATCACGCTGGCTGTTGCGGGTAAAGAGGTGGCAGGTCTGCGCCCCAAAACAGGTGTGACTGCTGTCCCCCCAGTCACAGAGGATGAAGAGGCCGCGGATGCACAAGATATGGCAGACGGTGGTTGGCCCGGCCGGCTAGGCCGCATTGTAGCACACTGAGCTTCCCACTGCAACTTATGCTTCATGTCCATGTGCCGGTTCATGCATGAAGTACTCAAACTATGTATTTTTTGGCCTCTACTTAGCTTTTGCTGACAAATGTTACAGATAACACGAGTTGGGTCATCTTTATCGATCTGAAAAAATGCCCAGGCTATGCAAGGCTTAGCACCCATGCGACCTGAAGAGCCACCACGACTTGTGGTGAGAGGCAGAGTTGTGTTTGAGGATGCAGTTGTTGACGTGCTTCCAGTACTACGTCTCTGTCCAGGAAGGCGCAACCTGACCTCGTCGTCACTAGCATCTTCCTCCACCTCCTCTGCTGACCTCATCTCTTGGCTGACTGTGGGTTGACAGTAAGTGGGATCTCCAACCTCATCATCATCACCCTGTGCATTATCACACCCGTCGTCCTCAGAGCCAACCTGTTCCTGCCCTGACAAAAAACTAAAGTTGTCGCTCCAATCAGGTATTTGAGTCTCATCATCGTCTTCCTCATTGTCTCCACCAACAGGAGTTACAGTTTGGGAATGAGGGTCTACATTATGGTCAGAACTTTCTGCGTCTGGTCCTGGATCCGACTCATAAAGATTCTGGGCATCAGTGCAGATCATTTCCTCGTCTGGATTCACAGAAGCGCTGGAGTCGACCTCTGATTCCCAGGCTATAGTATGAGTAAACAGCTCTGCAGACTCAACCATCTGTTCTACCTCATACTCAGACGGGCAGCTGGAGATTTGGGAGCTGTGAGGAAGCAAGTGCGATTGGGGTGACACCTTTGAGGACTGGAGTATTTGTGATGTTGAAGTTGATGTGGAGGAGAGCCCACTTAAAGGAGCACTTGATATCCGTTGAAGCACCTGCTGTTTTTGTGCCTCATCTGGAATTTGTAGCGATTGGCGTGGCCGTAAGAAAGGGATCTTATCACATTGTCCGCTAAAAGAAGTAGACATTTTAGTTTGGCTGGAAGATGGTCTTTCTTCTGCAGATGTTACTGTTGCTTTAACACCTACCCCACGGACACAACCTTTTTTCCCCTTCCCAACACGCCTATTCCCCTTTCCACCAGCAGCAGGCCTTTTTCCACTCATTTTGGTGGTTAACTAATTCACAACTCTGGAGTTGTTTGCACAAAAAAACAATGGATGGGAACCGAGCAGAGCTGAGTGGCCAAACTGTGGTATTAGGCCAAAACTATTGGCTGGGTTAGATGGAGAAAAAAATTATATTCGATTTGCAACCTGATGGAGGTCAGTATAGATGGACTAATAGAACAAGTCCCACCCACAACTAGAAGCCCAATATTTTTTCAGAGGTAGATGCAGAAAAAAAATATATTCAGTTTGCAACCTGATGGAGGTTAGTATAGATGGACTAATAGAGAAAGTCCCACACACTGCTAGAAGGCCAAATATTTTTTCAGAGCTAGACGCAGACAAAAAATTATTTTGAATTTGCAACCTGATGGAGGTCAGTATAGGTGGACTAATAGAACAAGTCCCACACACTGCTAGAAGGCCAAATATTTTTTCAGAGCTAGATGCAGAAAAAAATTATATTTAGTTTGCAACCTGATGGAGGTCAGTATAGATGGACTAATAGAACAAGTCCCACACACAGCTAGAAGCCCAAATATTTTTTCAGAGGTAGATGCAGAAAAAAATTATATTCAGTTTGCAACCTGATGGAGGTCTGTATAGATGGATTAATAGAACAAGTCCCACACACAGCTAGAAGCCCAATATTTTTTCAGAGGTAGATGCAGAAAAAAAATTATTTTTAATTTGCAACCTGATGGAGGTCAGTATAGATGGACTAATAGAGAAAGTCTCACACACTGCTAGAAGGCCAAATATTTTTTCAGAGATAGATGCAGAAAAAAATTATATTCAGTTTGCAACCTGATGGAGGTCAGTATAGATGGACTAATAGAAAAAGTCCCACACACAGCTAGAAGCCCAAATATTTTTTCAGAGGTAGATGCAGATAAAAATTATTTTTAATTTGCAACCTGATGGAGGTCAGTATAGATGGACTAATAGAGAAAGTCCCACACACTACTAGAAGGCCAAATATTTTTTCAGAGCTAGATGCAGAAAAAAATTATATTCAGTTTGCAACCTGATGGAGGTCAGTATAGATGGACTAATAGAACAAGTCCCACACACAGCTAGAAGCCCAAATATTTTTTCAGAGGTAGATGCAGATAAAAATTATTTTTAATTTGCAACCTGATGGAGGTCAGTATAGATGGACTAATAGAGAAAGTCCCACACACTGCTAGAAGGCCAAATATTTTTTCAGAGCTAGATGCAGATAAAAATTATTTTTAATTTGCAACCTGATGGAGGTCAGTATAGATGGACTAATAGAGAAAGTCCCACACACTACTAGAAGGCCAAATATTTTTTCAGAGCTAGATGCAGAAAAAAATTATATTCAGTTTGCAACCTGATGGAGGTCAGTATAGATGGACTAATAGATCAAGTCCCACACACAGCTAGAAGCCCAAATATTTTTTCAGAGGTAGATGCAGATAAAAATTATTTTCAATTTGCAACCTGATGGAGGCCAGTATAGATGGACTAATAGAGAAAGTCCCACACACTGCTAGAAGGCCAAATATTTTTTCAGAGCTAGATGCAGTTAAAAATTATTTTTAATTTGCAACCTGATGGAGGTCAGTATAGATGGACTAATAGAGAAAGTCCCACACACTGCTAGAAGGCCAAATATTTTTTCAGAGCTAGATGCAGAAAAAAATTATATTCAGTTTGCAACCTGATGGAGGTCAGTATAGATGGACTAATAGAACAAGTCACACACACTGCTAGAAGCCCAAATATTTTTTCAGAGCTAGATGCAGAAAAAAATTATATTCAATTTGCAACCTGATGGAGGTCAGTATAGATGGACTAATAGAATGATGCTATGCCCAAAAGATTTTACTTCACTAGGTGCAGTAAAAAAATTGGTATTCTATACACAGGTGGTATATCTTGCAACACAGATAGGCTACTCCACTGACTAACACACTCTGCAATAGGCCAAAAAGGATTAGCTTTGCTAGATTCAGCCAAATGCTGTGAAAAAAACTTGCACAGCACTGGCACAGACCTGCCTGGCAAAAACTGATAGGAACTGATGTAACCTAGTCCTGAAAAGGACTGCAATTACAATTAGTCTTTACTCCCACAATCTATCTATTTAAGAGCACAGACCTGCCTGATAAAAGTCGTAGGAAATGCTGTAACCTAGTCCTTAAAAGGACTGCAATCACAACTATTCCCTACTCCCAAGCTATCTGTAGATTTGTGCGAAAATTGGCTTGAAATTAACAAGGTATAGTGCACACAGCAACAGCGGTGCCGTCTAACACGCAGCTGCAGCAGTGAGAAAATGGTGGCGACGGGGAAAATGTCTTGGTCTTATAGGGCAAGGACATGTGACATACACTGCCAATGACACATGCCCTTGCTTGTGTGAAAAACAGCAGTTCGCTCCGTGTGTGCGCTGCTGATAGGCTGACAGACTGCACCTCCCCACTGCAAATGCAGGAAAGAGAAAAAAAAATGGAGATCTTCATTATTCCTGCAGAGATCCATCCCCTGCCCCTCCCCCCACCCCGCTGTACACTCAAACTGCGTATTAACATTAATTTTCATCATTACTGAGAAAAAATCCAGTTATGATTTTGGTGCACGAACAGTTATCGAACATAACCTCGAACAGCCGAATTTTTCTCAAATCGTTCGTGTTCGCCGAACGGCTCGAACACCGCCCAAAACAGCTCGAATTTGAGATTGGCGAACAGTTAGAGTAGAACAACGCTCATCTCTACTCTTCATAAAAGCTGATCAAATTAGTTTGACAGGAACGATCCCCCGTAAACCCATGTTGATATTGGGTCATAAAGTTATTTTTCTTCAGATACTCTAGTATAGCATCTCTTAGGAAACCCTCCAGGATTTTACCCACGGTAGAGGTTAAGCTTACTGGCCTATAATTTCCAAGTTCAGTTTTTGTCCCCTTTTTGAATATTGGCACCACATTTGCTATACGCCAGTCCTGTGGTACAGACCCTGTTATTATGGAATCTCTAAAGATTAAAAATAATGGTCTATCTATGACGTTACTTAATTCCTGCAGTACTCGCGGGTGTATCCCATCCGGGCCTGGAGATTTGTCAACTTTAGTGATTTTTAGACGCCGCCGTACTTCCTGCTGGGTTAAGCAAGTGACATTTAATGGAGAATTTTTGTTATCACTGATCATGTTTTCTGTCATGTGATTTTCTTGTGTAAATACTGTTGAAAAAAAATTATTTAGCATATTGGCTTTTTCCTCATCCTCATCCACCATTTCACCCAGACTATTTTTAAAGGGGCGAACACTATCATTTTTTAGTTTCTTACTATTTATGTAGTTAAAGAATATTTTGGGGTTATTTTTACTTTCTCTGGCAATTAGTCTCTCTGTCTCAATCTTTGCTGCCTTGATTTGGTTTTTACAGAATTTATTTAATTTTCTGTATTTATTTAATGCCACATCACTACCTACTTGCTTTAGTTCTCTAAATGCTTTTCTTTTGTCACTTATTGCGCCCCTTACAGCTCTATTTAGCTATAGTGGTTTCCTCCTATTTCTAGCATGTTTATTCTCATAGGGTATATATTGTGCACAGGTCCTATTCAGGATGCTAATAAATGTCTCCCATTTGCTTTGTGTAGTTTTATGTCTCAGGATATCGTCCCAGTTTATTGCACTAAGATCATCTCTCAACCGTTGGAAATTTGCCTTCCTGAAGTTTAGTGTCCTTGTAACTAGTGTTGAGCCACCCCCGTAGTGTTCGGGTTCGGTTCGGTTCGTCGAACACCGGGATGTTCGAGGAACTGTTCGTCGAACTGTTCGTCGAACACCTTAGAACACCGTCGAACACCGTTAAAACCAATGGCAGGCAAACAAAAACACATAGAAACACATAGAAAACACCTGCAAAGGTGTCCAAAAGCTGACAAACTGCTCAGAAGACACTCTCTTTAAAAAAGCCGGCCGGCAAATTCAGCAGCGGCATACACCGGTACCCGACAATTTAGACAAGAAGGAATAGAGCATCACACATAGATTAGATAGATAGAAACATGTCAGTCACACATATAAGAAGCACAGTGACAGTGTTGGTTACTGCACTTGTCATTTAGTGTAAAGGATTTATTAAAAAAAATATTAGTGTTTTCATGCACTGTCTCTTTAAAAAAGCCGGCCGGCAATTCAGCATCTGTACCCGACAATTTAGAACAGAAAGAATAGAGCTTCACACATAGATTAGATAGATAGAAACATGTCAGTCACATATATAATAAGTACAGTGATAGTGTTGCTTACTGTACTTGTCATTTAGTGTAAAGGATTTATTTAAAAAAATAATAGTGTCTTCATGCACTGTCTCTTTAAAAAAGCCGGCCGGCAATTCAGCAGCGGTACCCGACAATTTAGAACAGAAAGATAGAGCATCACACATAGATTAGATAGATAGAAACATGTCAGTCACATATATATGAAGTACAGTGATAGTGTTGGTTACTGTACTTGTCATTTAGTATTAAAATAAAGGATTTATTATTAAAAAAATTGGCGTGGGGTTCCCCTTAATTTTAGGCTCTAGCGGAGGTTAAGCAGACGGCTGGGGCAGATGTTTGAAGCCTGGGAAGGGGGTAATACCCACGGAGCTTCCCAGGCTACTAATATCAGCCCCCAGCTGAATACATAGCCTTTACTAGCTATTAAAATGGGGGACCCCCCCAAAAAAATGACGTGGGGTCCCCCCTAATTTAATAGCTAGCAAAGGCTAGGCAGACAGCTGGGGGCTGATATTAATAGCCCAGGAAGGGAGCCATGAATATTGGCCCCCTCCCAGGCTAGAAACACCAGCCGTCAGCCGCCCCAGAAATGGCGCATTCATAGGATGCGCCAATTCTGGCACTTAGCCTCGCTCTTCCACGCTGCCCTGGTGCGGTGGCAGGGGGTAATAGGGTTGGGGTTGATGTCAGCTTATAATGCCAGCTGACATCAAGCCCAGGTTAGTAATGGAGAGGCGTCTATAAGACACCCCCATTACTAACCCCATAGTCAAAGTTAAAAAAAACACAAACACCCAGAATAAAGTCCTTTAATTGAAATAAAGACACAGTCCTTTATTGTTCTAAATTAAACCATACTTACCGTCACGCCCATTCCAGCTGAAGCCAACGATCTCCTGCAATAAAAGAAAAATAATAAAGCAACCTCATCCTTACCTTTCCATGGTTCCCACGACAGCTTCAGCTCTGCTACATCGAGATGACAGGCTGGACCGCAGCAGAACGCTGCCATCCAGCCTGTCATCCCGCAGACACTGAGAAGCGCAGGCTTGCTTGCGCTGCTCAGCGTCTCTCTGTGACGACATCCAGATGAGCCGAGTTCATGTCCAATGAACTCGGCTCACCTCATTCACGTCACTGACAGCGTGGGAAAATTCTCACGCTGAAGCGCTGATTGCAGGAGAATTTTCCCACGCTGTCAGTGACGTGCAGGAGGTGAGCTGAGTTCATTGGACATGAGCTCACCTCATGCACATCACTGACAGCGTGGGAGAATTCTCCTGCACTCAGCACTTCAGCGTGAGAATTTTCCCACGCTGTCAGTGACGTGCATGAGGTGAGCCGAGTTCATTGGACATGACCTCGGCTCATCTGGATGCCGTCACAGCGAGACAGTGAGGAGCGCAAGCATGCCTGCGCTTCTCAGTGTCTGCGGGATGACAGACTGGATGGCAGCGTTCTGCTGCGGTCCAGCCAGTCATCTCGATGTAGCAGAGCTGAAGCTGTCGTGGGAACCATGGAAAGGTAAGGATGAGGTTGGTTTATTATTTTTCTTTTATTGCAGGAGATCGTTGGCTTCAGCTGGAATGGGTGTGATGGTAAGTATGGTTTAATTTAGAACAATAAAGAATTGTGTCTTTATTTCAATTAAAGGACTTTATTCTGGGTGTTGTGTTTTTTTTAAATACTTTACTAGAAATTCATGGTGGTCATGTCTAATACTGGCGTGACCCCATGAATTTTGGGCTTGGGGCCAGCTGATAATACCAAGCTGGCCCTAACCCCTTTATTACCCAGTGAGCCACCGCACCAGGGCCCTGGATGAGTTGGGTACAGCGCCAGAAGATGGCGCTTCTATGAACGCGCCATTTTCCGGGGTGGCTGCGGACTGCAATTTGTAGCGGGGGGGGGCCCAGAAAGCTTGGGCCTCCCTGCGCTGCGGATTCCAGCCCCCAGCTGCCTAGTTGTACCTGGCTGGACACAAAAATAGGGCGAAGCCCCACGTACTTTTTTTTTAATTATTTCATGAAATTCATGAAATAATTAAGAAAAAAAGGCCTTCCCTATATTGTTGTGTCCGGCCAGGTACAAATAGGCAGCTGGTGGTTGGGGGCAGCCCGTTCCTGCCTGCTGTACCTGGCTGGACACAAATATTGTGCGAAGCCCCACTTCAATTTTTTTTAATTATTTCATGAAATTCATGAAATAATTAAGAAAAAAAGGGCTTCCCTATATTGTTGTGTCCGGCCAGGTACAAATAGGCAGCTGGTGGTTGGGGGCAGCCCGTTCCTGCCTGCTGTACCTGGCTGGACACAAATATTGTGCGAAGCCCCACTTCAATTTTTTTTAATTATTTCATGAAATTCATGAAATAATTAAGAAAAAAAGGGCTTCCCTATATTGTTGTGTCCGGCCAGGTACAAATAGGCAGCTGGTGGATGGGGGCAGCCCGTTCCTGCCTGCTGTACCTGGCTGGACACAAATATAGTGCGAAGCCCCACTTAAATTTTTTTAAATTATTTCAGGAAATTCATGAAATAATTTTAAAAAAATTGACGTGGGGCTTCGCACTATATTTGTGTCCAGCCAGGTACAGCAGGCAGGAACGGGCTGCCCCCAACCACCAGCTGCCTATTTGTACCTGGCCGGACACAACAATATAGGGAAGCCCTTTTTTCTTAATTATTTCATGAAATAATTTAAAGAAAATTGACGTGGGGCTTCGCCCTGTTTTTGTGTCCAGCCAGGTACAACTAGGCAGCTGGGGGCTGGAATCCACAGCGCAGGGAGGCCCAAGCTTTCTGGGCCACCCCCGCTGCAAATTGCAGTCCGCAGCCACCCCGGAAAATGGCGCGTTCATAGAAGCGCCATCTTCTGGCGCTGTACCCAACTCATCCAGGGCCCTGATGCGGTGGCTCACTGGGTAATAAAGGGGTTAGGGCCAGCTTGGCATTATCAGCTGGCCCTAAGCCCGAAATTCATGGGGTCACGCCAATATTAGACATGACCACCATGAATTTCTAGTAAAGAATTTAAAAAAAACACAACACCCAGAAAAAAGTCCTTTAATTGAAATAAACACACAATTCTTTATTGTTCTAAATTAAACCATACTTACCATCACGCCCATTCCAGCTGAAGCCAACGATCTCCTGAAATAAAAGAAAAATAATAAAGCAACATCATCCTTACCTTTCCATGGTTCCCATGACAGCTTCAGCTCTGCTACATCGAGATGACAGGCTGGACCGCAGCAGAACGCTGCCATCCAGTCTGTCATCCCGCAGACACTGAGAAGCGCAGGCTTGCTTGCGCTCCACAGTGTCTCTCTGTGAGGGCATCCAGATGAGCCGAGTTAATGTCCAATGAACTCGGCTCACCTCATGCACGTCACTGACAGCGTGGGAAAATTCTCCTGCACTCAGCGCTTCAGCGTGGGAGAATTCTCACACTGAAGCGCTGAGTGCAGGAGAATTCTCCCACGCTGTCAGTGACGTGCAGGAGGTGAGCTGAGTTCATTGGACATGAGCTCACCTTATGCACGTCACTGACAGCGTGGGAAAATTCTCCTGCACTCAGCGCTTCAGCTTGAGAATTTTCCCACGCTGTCAGTGACGTGCATGAGGTGAGCCGAGTTCATTGGACATGAACTCGGCTCATCTGGATGTCGTCACAGAGAGACGCTGAGCAGCGCAAGCAAGCCTGCGCTTCTCAGTGTCTGCGGGATGAGAGGCTGGATGGCGGCGTTCTGCTGCGGTCCAGCCTGTCATCTCGATGTAGCAGAGCTGAAGCTGTCGTGGGAACCATGGAAAGGTAAGGATGAGGTTGCTTTATTATTTTTCTTTTATTGCAGGAGATCGTTGGCTTCAGCTGGAATGGGCGTGATGGTAAGTATGGTTTAATTTAGAACAATAAAGGACTGTGTCTTTATTTCAATTAAAGGACTTTATTCTGGGTGTTTGTGTTTTTTTTAACTTTGACTATGGGGTTAGTAATGGGGGTGTCTTATAGACGCCTCTCCATTACTAACCTGGGCTTGATGTCAGCTGGCATTATAAGCTGACATCAACCCCAACCCTATTACCCCCTGCCACCGCACCAGGGCAGCGTGGAAGAGCGAGGCTAAGTGCCAGAATTGGCGCATCCTATGAATGCGCCATTTCTGGGGCGGCTGACGGCTGGTGTTTCTAGCCTGGGAGGGGGCCAATATTCATGGCTCCCTTCCTGGGCTATTAATATCAGCCCCCAGCTGTCTGCCTAGCCTTTGCTAGCTATTAAATTAGGGGGGACCCCACGTCATTTTTTTGGGGGGGTCCCCCATTTTAATAGCTAGTAAAGGCTATGTATTCAGCTGGGGGCTGATATTAGTAGCCTGGGAAGCTCCGTGGGTATTACCCCCTTCCCAGGCTTCAAACATCTGCCCCAGCCGTCTGCTTAACCTCCGCTAGAGCCTAAAATTAAGGGGAACCCCACGCCAATTTTTTTAATAATAAATTCTTTATTTTAATACTAAATGACAAGTACAGTAACCAACACTATCACTGTACTTCGTATATATGTGGCTGACATGTTTCTATCTATCTAATCTATGTGTGAAGCTCTAGTCTGTCTGTTATAAATTGTCGGGTACCGCTGCTGAATTGCCGGCCGGCTTTTTTAAAGAGACGGTGCATGAAAACACTATTATTTTTTTTGATAAATCCTTTACACTATATGACAAGTACAGTAAGCAACACTGTCACTGTACTTCGTATATATGTGGCTGACATGTTTATATCTATCCAATCTATGTGTGAAGCTCTATTCTTTCGGTTCTAAATTGTCGGGTACCGGTGTATGCCGCTGCTGAATTGCCGGCTTTTCATGTTTCACTGTTGGCACTGTTCCCATCGATTTGGGCAATCACTGTAATGCCACAACCACCATGGCTGTGGCATTACAGTGAGTGGCAGACAATCCATGCAGGACACGCTTTTGGTGCACGAACAGTTATCGAACATAACCTCGAACAGCCGAATTTTTTGCAAATCGTTCGGGTTCGTCGAACAACTCGAACACCGCCCAAAACAGCTCGAATTTGAGATTGGCGAACAGTTCTAGTCGAACACCGCTCATCTCTACTTGTAACCCCTCTACTACACATCTTATTAAAGGATACATGAAAACTTATTATTTTGTGATCACTATTACCCAAGTGACCCCCAACTCGTATATTTGATATGCAGTCTGGCCTGTTGGTTAATATTAGGTCTAGCAGTGCCCCCGTTCTTGTTGGGTCCTGAACCAGTTGTGAAATGTAATTGTCTCTCATAGTTGTCAAAAACCTATTTCCTTTGCTTGAACTACAGGTTTCTGTCCCCCAATGTATTTCAGGGTAGTTGAAGTCTCCCATAATAATGACTGCTCCTTGAGTCACTGCTTCATCTATTTGCTTTATGAGGATATTCTCCGCAGCTTCCATTATTTTTAGAGACTTATAACAAACTCCTATCAGTAATTTATTATTTTTTCCCCCTCCCCTTATCTCCACCCACAGGAACTCTACATTTTCATTAGATTCACATATATTCTCACACAGATAGAACATTTTAGGTATCAAACCAACCTTTTAATATTAATATACTTCTTTAAAAGACTGGAAAGCAAAATACTTCAAGCAAAAGACGACTAGACATTAAATAAAACTCAGCGAGCCCACAGATTTCAACAGAATGGGCCAATCATCTAATATTCATGGTGATCTCCCATAATCGGTCAGTGGACATAAGATTGGGTGGTTCAAATTCAGCTGCTCTATCCTTTTTGTTAAAATCCATGACAAACTACAGTGTTGGTGCCTATAGACTATGCAATATTACAGTCCTTTAAATTAATGATAAAGTCCTTTAAATTAGTACGTAAACGCTCAGATGGCTTCAAAATATCATATTCAGAGTGGACAACGATTCTCATATAACATAAAGCACTTTATGCACGAAACCCCAGCCTGTGCATCTTGGATCACATAACTGCCTACCCTGAGTATGGAGCATACGTGTATATGTAGATTTAATGATTAATAAGTTTAATTAGTTAGACTCAGCTCTCTCTTCACAGCATGTACTCCAGCTTTTCTTTCTAATATGTTGGTTTAGTCTGATATGAAGGAACACATTTATTTGTAAGCATCAGCGATAAAACCCATTGTGCCTGTAAACATTTCTATAAATGTTTTTTTTTCCCTATGATGAATACTGAGTAGGCGCAACTCGTCGATGTATAAAAGTGCTGATGGTATAGGAATTATTTTGGTCTTTTTAATATGTTTCGCCTTTCTTCGCTTCCCCACTTCCCTCGTAGCTTTAGGGAATATTCAGCATTGCATGGTCTATACTCTTTATTACATAGATAAACCCCGCAGGGAGGATAGCCATCCTACCCGAACCTCTAGATTTTCATTTCATGGATCACATTTTTGACAGCGGAGTGAATGCACTTGGTTCTGATGGCAAGATGCCATCATGTGTGTCTTAACAGGCCCTCGGGGGAGTCAAAGACAAGTAGCGAGATTCTCTTAGTCTATTGACTTAATTTTCGATTTTAATAATAATTTTCAACTATGTCATTTCTTCTCTTTTGTCAGACATGCTTGGATTGGGTTTAATTAAGCATATCTTATTTATAATTACCAAGGCAGCAGTAGGAAACCTGGTAAAGGCAAATCTTTAGAGCAGAATATTATGGTCTCCGGAGATGGATCTTTACATTCCATGATTCCAGAACCTGCGGTATTTACTTCTACATGTGCCACAATGTATTTCCGTACTGAACAGCGCATTTATGGACTAATGGACAGAGAACCGAGTTGCTTAGCGATTAAAGAGCAAAATACCATCTGATTTTATTGTATTATGCCTTAAAGGGAAAATATTCTATTTATAAGTAGCTTTTATTCTCCGGTGACATTAACATACAATCTGAATTCATTGTGTTCGGAATAAATGTGATCGGTCATCCGTTTACATGTAAAAATATATGCACTGGCAAGTTGCCATTTTATTCCTGTATTGACTTGTGCTTCATTGCATTACAAGCCCCAATATCCATAAGTAATCACGTCTATTAACAATGCTATATTATGTCATTTAGTAGTTGTAGTAAGTTCCCTTGTACTATGCATTGTTAACCAATACACATCAGTAAATTAAATACCGCGATTACCATGCACTATTAAATTACGGTAAGGCTAGGTTCACACTGTATTTTCAGTCTAAGTGCTGTCTGTGGAAAATACTGACATTTCATGGTCAGCACATCGACCAATCAGATGACAGTATTTTCACACAGACTGAATGTTTGTGTTAAAAAAAATTGCAACATTTACTAGTCTCTTCTGTATTGTGGATGAGGCTATTCCAGTGTATTGGTGCTCAAAAAAAAAAATCAGATTCCATATTGATTAACCCTATAGCATCTGAGATTTACAGACACATTGGCATTGTTAACATAGGAAACTGTTTTTAGGCTTGTAAATTTTATTCACTGCTAATGTATAAAAACAGACGCAACACGGATGACAATAATAAAAAATTGTTTTTTTTTTCTGTACTTTTTTATATCCTTATGTGAACTTAGCCTCAGGATAGGGTCACACGAGCACATTTTCTAGTTGAGTACTGTTCAAGGAAAAAACAACGGGACTATGACCAATGTTATTTAATCGGGCTGTTCAGATGAGCGTTGTTTTTCACGGCCCGAATCTGCATGTGAAATAAATCGCAGCATTCATTATTTTCTTCCGTATGTCGGGTGAGACTCACCCATTCAAGTCTATGGGTGCACTGAAAAAAACAGATCCCATAAAGAAGCATCCGTTTTTGTATTCTTATAGTATCCGTTTTTTTTAATGATACATTGTAATCCTTTAACACAGAAAAAATGGTCTTGTAAATGTTGACATAAAAAAAAATGGATTGCACACGGATAACAAGTGATAAAAAAATCTTCCATGTTTTCCCAATGATACGCTGATGATTTTTTTATATGTTTGTGTAAATGCAGCTTAACAGTGTTTGTAAAGAAACCGATGCCCAGAAGAGACAGAATTTTATCCAGGGGGATTTTGTTTCTAGTCTCCATTAACTTTGTATAGCTGAACGTATACAATGCTCCATTAAGTCACAACATTAGCACAGTACAGAAGTATTGTGCAGTGAAAATGGTGCCACGATCTGGTGTCTAACAGTGCAGCTCCTCCTGGGACAGTGAAGGATTACTATGGTACATGTAGTAATGTAAAACGCCAATCAGTACGTGCACTTTAGGAATACAATGCCAACTGAATGGAACTACTGGGCAGTAATGTAACATGCTGAGTGGCACCAATCAAAAGCGTTTTCTAATGAGATCAGAATGGTCTGTGGCATTATATGGTAAATATGGTGACAAGTTACCATGAGCCAGAAAAGTGTAAGGTAAATATTTATAAATAAATATTTATCTTCCATTATATAGAACATTAGAAAACGTAATGGTTATTTTTTCTGGTTCATGCAATTACCAACCATGTTCACATTAAGAAGGGAAGAGAATAAAGAAGTCGTTGGAATTGAACATGACATGTAGGAAAACTTACAAGAAAATGAAATACAACCGTGAACAGAGTTTTACATTCTTGGGTGAACATAGCCCAGGATCTGCAGAACCCAACTCTAATTTGCAAAACTATTTTCTAGCCTCACAAAGCTGACATCCATTACTGATGACACATGATACATTATTTTATCACTGAAGTTACTCTTAGCTCAGTTTTTTTTTTAGCATTTTACAAACTTTGATCTCAAGCTTGGTTATAGAGCAAGTTATCCTCCATATTAATGGAACATTGCTCAAATTAGGGACATTTTTGACAAAAATATTCATACTTCTCTGCTATGGCTTTTACCACAGCCAACCACAGGCATGATCGCGTCACTGAGGTTTGTTCCAGTTATGACGGCTCAGGCCAAGAAGAAGAACAGATGTTAGCTAGAATTCTAGAAGTGAAACTTTTTTTCTGAGTAAAGTTGAGGTTGACCAACTTGGCGCTGAGATAAGACACAGCATGACCAGTTGATAGTAGGACATAACATGCTTCCAAAATGTGTACAGATTATGAATGAGTTGACCATAGTTTTAAATAAACCTTACTAATATAGAGAAGAACTGGAGCCAAAAAATCCCAAAGTATAAAGAAAAAGAAAAAAAGAAGAAGTGTCAGAGTTGTTCTATTAAAATTATCATTTTTATTAATGCATAGATGTTAAAAACCTTCATTCAGTAGAAAAAGTGATACACAGAAAAATTGTACGGTGACAACACAAGAACAATGTGTGACAATTACAGGCGAAGTATGTATATCTCCATCGTACATAATTAAATAGAAAAATGGGTAGCATATAAAGGGATATAGTAATTATAGCATAATCACTGATTTAAGTATCTCCCCAAAAGTAAAGTGTTCAGCACAATGTCCTGTAATTACTCTAATCCTTGTTTCATGGTATAATATACAAAATATAGTAACAAAAATGTCCCATCCTAGACCGAAGAGGTAAGTGTATATATGTATATATAGAGATTGGCTGATAGTAGTGAACCGTCAATAAAGCAGTGAGAGCCGAACCTGCCCTAGGATGAAGACATGCTTACCCATAGAGTAATCAATTCGTCCTGAATATCAGACTGCCCCGATGCGCATTTCGCATACCTTGCTTCCTCAAGGGACCTAAATGTCAACTGTGTCGGTCTGTGTTTAAATACCCCCTCATGTGTAAGTCCAGGTGTGACTAGTGATGGGCAGCGCCGCATCCAATGGGCGCATGTGGGTGGAATCACAAGCAATGCACCAGTCACCTAATGTGACTAGTAATGAGCAGCCCCGTATCCAATAGGCGCATGTGGGCGGAGTCACAAGCGTTTACACCAGTCACCTCCGGCAGATCTTTGACCGCCGTGCGTTCCGGGAAGAAAGACTTCCTGTGACGTCATGTGGAACGCACGGCTTCATAACAGATGCCCGAGGCAACGGGGATCACAAGCACTCCGCCTACACATGCACACCCAATGGATCTGCAAGTGGGTGAGTGTAGCGTATATACCTCTGAAGAATAATACAAAAATATAAAAATAGTCAAATGTACCATGTATCTTTTCTTCAGGGAAGACACATATTACTACCAGTCCCATCCTCAATTCAAAAAAGGTTTTCATCAGTCAATTACCGTTCAGCATACCTAAATAAATACACTGTGTTCCAAATTATTATGCAAATAATATTTTCTCAGATTTTCCCAAATTACCTATATGAATTGCAGTCATTGTAATTTTCCAGTCAAATAACTATTAGAGTACAATTGAAAGGTTTTTGTACAAACTGCCTATGATAACAGTATATTTTAAAAAAAATAAAACACTCAAACTGCACTCAAAATGCATGTTCCAAATTATTATGCACAGAAGAGTTTTCAACCTTTTCATTTTAATAAAGAACAAAAAAATGGTCATTTTTGAAATTATAAGCATTAGCAGGTTATTACAAACTGAAATCAAACAGTTTTCAACTCAAAACTTTATTCTAGGTGATGTTACATTTGCACATAGGCCCCCTTGTTTGAAAGGAGCTTCTGAACTCTCTCGTCCATTGAATTTGTCAGGTTTTGCATGGTTTCTGCTTCAATTGTTTTGCATGAGGACAGAATACCCTCCCAGAGCTGTTGCTTAGATGTGAACTGCCTCCCGCCATCATAGACACTCCTTTTGATGATGCTCCAGAGGTTCTCAATGGGGTTGAGGTCAGGGAAGCATGGGGGACACACCATAAGTTTGTCCCCTTTTATTCCCATAGCAGCCAGAGATGCAGATGTGTTATGTGCAGCATGAGACGGTGCATTATCATGCATGAAAATGATCTTGCTGCGGAATGCACGGTTCTTCTTCTTGAACCATGGCAGGAAGTGCTGTTTGAGAAACTCAACATACATTATGGAGTTCATCTTTACCCTTTCAGGGATCCTAAAGGGGCCGACAATCTCTCTCCCCATGATTCCAGCCCAAAACATTACTCTACCTCCTCCTTGTTGGCGCCGTAGCCGGGGTTTGCATGGGGTGTCCATCAACCAGCCATCCTCCACTCCATCCATCTGGACCATCGAGCGTTGCACGGCACTCATCGGTAAACAAAACAGTTTTGAAGTCAGTCTTCATGTATTGCTTGGCCCATTGGAGCCGTTTCTGCTTGTGTGCAGGGGATAGAGGAGGTCGACAGGATGGCTTACGCACAGCTGCAAACCTCTGAAGGACTCTGCATCTTGTTGTTCGGGGGACGTTGGAGGCACCGGCAGCTTCAAAAACTTGTCTGCTGCTATGACAAGGCTTTTTTGCCGCTGCTCTTTTAACCTGACGTAATTGCCTGTAGGAAAGAGTCCTCAATTTTCCCTTATCAGCACGCACACGTGTGTACTGTGAATCAGCTACATATTTCTTGATTGTGCGATGATCAGGATGAAGTGACTTGGCAATGTTGATTGTAGTCATGCCTTGACCTAAACACTCCACAATTGGTTGCTTCTCAGCAGCCGACACATCCTTTTTCTTTCCCATTTTGGCAGAAAATGTAGGCTGCTTAATAATGTGGGACAGCCTTCTTAAGTAGTCTTGCCTTTCATTGGACACACCTGCCAAACTAATTAGCACAGGTGTCTGCAATTGCTTACAGTGATATAAAGAGCCCTGACACACATCACCATCAATGAGTTTAACTGACAAACAAAAAAATTCTTACCTTATCACTCCTAAACACTTTTTGTATAATAATTTGGAACACAGTTTATATTACCCAATATGTGCAAATACAGGTGACCAAATTATTCACACTATACATAAATACCATTGTAATACCTAGAACCTACCACCTAGGAGTCATGATAAGATCCAAAAGAGTCAATAAATTTAGAAATAAGCACAATTTTATTGAACAGTAAACATACAAACACAATAAAATAACTGTGATCATTTGAACACCAGAGCAAGAGGAAAGTTCCCCATAAAGTTTAAAACGAGGTCCAGATAAAGGTTCCACAAAAAATGCAGTGCAAATCACATATATGCAGGGAGGAAGAAGGGAAATCAAGGAACCTCACAAGTCACAAAACACTCAGTCTCTGCCATGTACCATAAGTCACAGTTGTGCCTATAAAGTGCATATTACATATATGGCATTAGAGGGACTCAGATTCTGAGCAGAAAACAGTTTATGTCATTAGAACATGAATTATGTATGACATGCTGTGAGTACCAGGTCCCAAATTAGACCAAGAGACAGTTAAACAATTTACAGGTCATGGAATAGAGAAATCTCCATTATAATGTTTACCTACCCTGCGTGCCTGCACTGCTGGTTCAATATCCCGTGCCCCTACGCACGTTTCGGTGCATATAGCACCTTTTTCAAGGGGAAAGTGACCTGGTGGTGCTAGTGAGGTGTGTTTATTATATGCTGCTAGCGCAGCTGTGTAATCAAATACCAGACCAAAGTAGCGTGTGCGTGCCACATCGCGCACAGCATCCGGGATATGAACGCCGGAGATTGAGCGGCGGCAGAGGTGTGCAGACGCGCACGCGCAGGTCCAGCTATAACGGAGAACAGAATGGGAATCCCCAAACAAACACCATGGTACATGTATGCATATAAAGAATTGAAAACTATATCCAATCCACAGAGCTGAATAAGAACAGAGGGAAAATGTATAATAAGAGGGAGATTCAAAGAGTGGGACATTATATCAGGTCATTGGTGAGTAGTGGCAATCAAAATGATGGTATGTGAATGGAGTATAATTCTGATATTAATAAGCATAAAATCTAATAACACATCCATCCCACAGAGACTCCATTTATCACCAACAGTACCTATTATAGACTCCCCAAAGTGTGATGACAGTCACAGACATGTGACATAGGTATTAATACATACACATAAGCTCCAAATGATAGGTCACATATATGTATCAGCACATAACATATAAACATCAACATACTCAATTACACATGTCAGATTGAAATCCCCTCATGTGTTAAATATCCATACATTAGTCATATACACATGGGGAAATGAAGGCTCAAATAATCACACATAAAGACAATGTGAGTCATAATCTTCATCTCATTTCTCTGATTCTCCCTCCCAAAATAATAGGTGAAGCTGCTTGTAGGTATCTCTGCTCAGCATCAACTCTTCAGATTAAATATCACGAATAACGTGTAGGGATTCACCAATACAAGCCGTCACTCCGACATAAAGTATAGAAAACTAAAATGAGAACAAAAAACACAACAATTAAAATCAAAGAATATTATAAGGCCCAACGGGAGAGGAGGGATCGCACTAAATGACGGAGGAGAAGCTAAGTTTCTCATTTAGTCCCTTGGGGGTCACTGTGTCAAGTGTGACAATCCAACGACACTCCATTTGGGCAAGGAGGCGTTTCATGTCGCCTCCCCTGATGCCACAGCGAACACGGTGAATGCCTCGGACCCTGAATGAAGAAGGATCACAGCCATGAAGGACTCGAAAATGTCTAGGTATAGTCTTGAGACCAGATACATCCAAGGCGTCCTTGGCTGCCAAGATGTCTCGCACGTGCTCCCTCGTTCTCCCTCTTATTATACATTTTCCCTCTGTTCTTATTCAGCTCTGTGGATTGGATATAGTTTTCAATTCTTTATATGTGACGCGCCCCTGGGCCTGTGTCGCGCTGCGTTGCGCATGCGGGAGCTTACCCGGAGCCGGATCTCTTGAGGGTTGTAGTCTCGTGGCGGTGATCCGGTCCGTGCCCAGGGAGTCAGACTAAGTGGCGCTGTATTAGCGGTAGATGTTAGACGACTACGCCACCCGTTGAGTACAGCTAAGGAGCTGCTGCTGCAGGGCAGACCGCTGAGGCCGGTGGTAGGATTGTGCAGCGTGATAGTATAACCCCCAACGGGAGGGGTATGGCCTCAGGGCAGCCGACGTGGATGATGGGGGTAGCAGGAACCACTCAGAGACGGTACGGTGTAGTTCAGGGTCTTTACTGGTGACAACGATAGACCCTCCCGGAGTACTGGCTAGCGATTGGGGCCTGGTCAGTCCTTGAGCAGATGGGATCTCCCCTGGCCAGGCGGAGTTGTAGGCCTCCCAAAACTAACGATACTCTTCTGGCTACCTTGCTAGAAGCGGATATAAGTAGCCCACGTCCCTGAGTGTACCGTGTGGTGCTCACCCGTATGGCTGGTGACTCGGGGCCTTCTAATGGCTTCCGCTCCACGATGGCGGTGCTGGTCCCACGCGTGTGACCGTGCCTTCGGGTTTCTGGGCCTGAGGACCTGAAATCCCCTGCCGGTCGGCTTCTGCTGCTGGGTAAGAGTTAGTCCCCACAGCCTCGGACGCCGGGTCCGGTAAGAAAGCTTCTCAGTCAGGGCGAGCTCTGCAGCTGCCAGCCCCTGACTTGTAGTAGTATTGCTCCCACTGAGCTTCTGCTGTTTCTTCCTGTGACTGTTTCTTGTCTCTACTCTCCTTGACTACTAACCCTGCTTCAGCCCCGGGTTTATATAGGGGAAGTTCTTCCCCTCCCAAGACTGGGCAGGAGGTGTGGCATGCACAGGATCCCTGACCAAAGGACCTCCCACCTGCTCTCAGACATAATATCTCTATCACTGTGGCAACCAGACCCCTGGGGTGTCACATTCCCCCCTAGTGAAATTTAGTACTCCGGGACTAAACATATTTTAGAAAAACATAACAAGATATAACAATAACAATACAATAAGAAACACATAAAGGTGGTCACAGCATGTCCGTAACCAGGTGCAGTCTTTGAAGAAAGCAAGGTGTCCATTTCACCAAAACAGGGAGACGTAACCAGGTAGGGGTCTGTCCTACCCCGAGTCCTTAACAGTCTCTAGTCCATCCTGGGTTACGCTCCAACTATGTACAAGGATTCCCGGTAAATCCACCAAGGATTCCTAAAAATAACTGGAAACACAAAATTATACACAAGCAACAATACACAGATAAACATAAATAAAACAATTTATACACTTCAAATCCTCCAGCGTGCGGGTAACTGGCCTCTAGTGGCCCTAGTGGACCTACGGAGCTGACTGTCTGGCCCTGAACTACAGGGTGTAGGAGCTGTCAAGGGTAAACTGGGCAGCTGTCTACCGGCTCTTTGTCTCACTAGGGGTACGGCAGGCTCACTATAAGCAGAGGGTTGATCCTCCTGTTCTGCTTGTGTGGAGTCTTCTGCCTCCTGGACCGGCTGTTCTTCCAGCTCTACCTGTTGCTCCGTAGGTGCTTGGGATGCTGGTTGGAGGAAGGTGAGTACGGGTACCACAACTGCACCATTGACTTGAGTCCAAGACCGAGGGAAATCCCCGAGCACAGTACTAACCATATCTTCCCTTTCCTCTACGGGTCGATGGTCTTCTTGTTCCTCTTCAGGGTTCCTCAGTTGTTCGGGACACTTCTTCAGGTGGTCCCGGGATACAATGGCGGTGGTTTCCCCTCCGTCTTTACTGATGGTACAAACCTTCGGGTTCTCGTGGCTTGAGGGCAGTACGGTGTACGGGTCCTTCTCCCACTGGTCATCCAACTTGTGGAGCCGTCTCTTCCTCTTCAAGACCTGCTCTCCGGGTACCAGGGGAACAGCGGGAGCGTACTGGTTGTAAGTTTTCTCTTGTCTTTCCCTAGCCTGACAGAGACTTCGCTCCACGCTCTCCTGTACTCTCCGGTACTGCTGCTGCCTCTCTGTGTCCCAGTCTGTTTCTGGTGAAGTGTCCTCGGGTGTCAGGACTCCCATTTCCAGGTCAACAGGTAACTTACCAGGTCTTGCCCTCATTAGGTAAGCCGGGGTACAGTTGGTGGAACCTACCGGGATGTGGTTGTATAGGTCCAACAGATCGGGCAACTTCTCAGGCCACAGACTGCGTTCTTCCAGGGGCAACGTTTTTAGAAGATCCATTACCACCTGGTTCATTTTCTCACAAAGTCCATTAGTTTGCGGATGGTAGGGTGTCGTCCTTATCTTCCGGCAGCCATACAGATTGCAGAATTCCTGGAAGACCTCCGCTTCAAAGGCAGGTCCCTGGTCCATCAGCACTTGGTCCGGGTACCCGTGTGGACGGCAAAAGTGCTGCTGGAAGGCTCTAGCTGCTGTTTGAGCCGTTAAGTCCTTGACGGGGACGACAACCAGAAACCGGGAGTAATGATCCACGATGGTTAACGCGTAGACGTAGCCACTTCTGCTTGGGGTCAGTTTTACATGATCCAAGGCTACCAGTTCCAACGGTTGCCGGGTGACGATGGACTGCAGGGGAGTCTTCTGGCTGGCACGGTCCTTCCTTCTCAGGTTGCACGGGCCACAGTCTCTGCACCACTTCTCAATGGTTCCCCTCATGCCTACCCAGTGGAACCGCTCGCGCAGCAGGAACTCCAGCTTCTTCCACCCGAAGTGCCCAGCTCCGTCGTGGTATGCCTCCATCACCATGGCTGCGTCCCTTCGTGGCACCACTACTTGCCAGAGTAATTCATGCGTCCGGGAGTTAACCATTCTGCGGCACAACTTCCCTTTGTAAAGGAACAGTCGACTCTTCTCTGCCCATAGTTGTTTGGCTTCCTCCGGAGCGTCTGGTTCAAGGCGAGCCTCCGGCCGAGTCAGCATCTCCTTCACCAGTCGGACGGCAGGGTCGCTGTCTTGCGTTTCCGCCCAGTTGTAGTGGGGTAAGGGGTTCAACGTAGCAGTCTGCTTACTCCTTACCTGGTGGGAATACTGAATAGTCCCATGACGGTGGAACGCAGGGAGTTCAACTTCTTCCAGTCCCTCCGGATCTTCTCCTCCGTCCGGCAGGTTGGGCATCCTGGACAGGGCGTCCGCGTTGGTATTGGAGCGTCCTGCCCGGTATTTGATTGTGAACTCGTAGTTGGACAGACGGGCCATCCACCTCTGCTCCAGGGCACCGAGTCTTGCCGTGTCCAGGTGTGTCAACGGGTTGTTATCCGTGTACACGGTGAACCGGGAAGAAGCGAGGTAATGCTTAAAGCGCTCGGTGACTGCCCATACTACGGCCAGGAACTCCAGCTTAAATGAGCTGTAATTCTCGGGGTTCCTTTCGGTGGGTCGCAGTTTTCGGCTGGCGTAGGCGATTACTCGTTCCTTCCCCTGCTGGATCTGGGACAGTACGGCTCCTAGCCCGATGTTACTGGCGTCGGTGTAGAGGATAAAGGGCTGGCTATAATCCGGGTACGCCAGGATTTCGTCCCCCGTGAGGGCCATCTTCAGCTGGCGGAAGGACTCTTCTTCCAGCTCCTCCCATTTGAAGGGCGGCTTCTGGTTCTTGGCCTTCCGGGACTGGCCTATCAGGAGGTCCTGCATAGGTGCTGCCTTCTTGGTGAAACCGGGAATAAACCTTCGGTAGTAGCCTACCAACCCGAGGAACTGCCGCACTTCTTTTACGCTGGAGGGGCTTGGCCATTCCTTAATTGCGGTGATCTTATCAGGGTCGGGAGCCACTCCGTCAGCGCTCACCACGTGTCCCAGGTACTGCACCTTTGGTTTCAGGAGGTGACACTTGGAGGGTTTCACCTTTAGGCCGTAACTCGCCAGAGCTTCGAACACTTCCGCCAGGTGTTTCAGGTGGTCCTCATACGTCTTGGAATATACGATGACATCGTCCAGGTACAACAGGACCGTCTCGAAGTTTCTGTGGCCCAGACAACACTCCATTAGTCGTTGGAAGGTTCCCGGTGCGTTGCAGAGTCCGAACGGCATGCAGGTGAACTCGCTAAGTCCCATCGGGGTGGTGAATGCGGTCTTCTCCCGGTCCGCCTCTGCTACAGGAACCTGCTAGTACCCGCTAGTGAGATCCAAGGTAGAGAAGAAGTTAGCAGATCTTAAAGCAGCCAATGACTCCTCTATCCTTGGTAAGGGGTACGCATCCTTGTGTGTGATACGGTTGATTTTCCGGTAATCTACACACATCCTCATGGTGTTGTCTTTCTTTCGGACTAAGACTAGTGGAGCTGCCCAGGGGCTACAGCTATCCCTGATCACCCCAGCCTCCTTCATGTCTCTAAGCATCCCCTTGGCATGTTGGTAGTGTGCAGGGGGTACGGGTCGATACCTCTCTTTTATGGGAGGATGGTCTCCCGTGGGGATGTGGTGTTCTACCCCCTTGACTCGCCCGAAGTCTAACGGGTGTTTACTAAACACTCTCTCGTACTCTTGAACCACCCGATAGACTCCCTGTTTCTGATGTGAGGGAGTGGAGTCAGTACCCAAATGTAGTTGCTGACACCAGTCCTCCTTTGTTTTCTTAGAGCCGTTACCTTCCTCCGGGTGAGATGGAGGCAAGGGTTCCACAGATTGTATAGCATTTTGGTTAATGGTATATAATTTGGCTAGCGTGGCATACCGGGGCAGGTACACTTCCCTCTCCCCGATATTGATTATGCGAACGGGCACCCTCCCATGGCGTACATTGACCACCCCCCGTGCTGTCAAAATGGTGGGCCTACTGTCTGAGTAAACTGGTTCTACCATTGCCTGGTAATCTCTACCTCTCAGACCAATAGCTGCCCGGCACCAAATCATCATTTCACTTTTTGGGGGCATGGCAATAGGAAAAGGGTCACACATTCTTACGCTACCAATCTCACCGCCGGAGAGTTCCACCTGTTGCCGTCGCATCAGTGCCCGGATCTCTTTCTGGAGCACCCGCTGCTCGCCGGAGCTGGCGTTCTTGGCAACCTGCTGTAAAAGGAAAATCACCTCTGCAAGACAATTTTCAATTACATTAGTTCCTAGAGTTATTTTTGGGTGACTCTCATGTTTGTCAATATCTACAATGATCAGTCCCTGTGCTGCCAGTTCGACTCTACCGATTTTGATGGTCACCTCTTTAAATCCAATCTGTGGCACGGGCTGGCCATTGCTGGCGATGATACTCAAGTCGTCGTCAGGGTAGCGGGTAATATCCGAGTCATTCCAGTACTGCTTAAAGAGCACGTACGGGATGGTGGTGACCTGTGACCAGGTGTCCAGTAGGGCACTCATGGGAATGCCATCCAGTACCACAGGCAAGACTGGACGTCCTCCCACATATCTGTCGCGCCAGTTCGATGGGCCTGGTGATCTTTTTCCTGGGGGTTGGCCCTCTACCCCAGGTTGTGCCCGTTTAAAGAACAGTACCTTGCCATATGTCCAGGTTGATTGCAGCGGCGGCAGATGGGTCGTTCGTCCTCGCTGTATCGGTCACTGGGTCTTCCTCTGGCCGGTGGGGTCCTCCTTCGTCGACGCCACGGGATGTCCTCCGGTCCGGATGCCAGCTGGATCTTCCCTGGGGTGGAAGCCTGTAAAGACTGCACAGTTCGGGTTAGCGCAGCAACGCTCTTAGCTAGCTCTTGGACCTGATGGTGTAGGTCTGGAGCCGGGTCATTGTCCAAAGCCTGCGCATCAGCTCCCACAGGCCCTGCCGACAAGGGCGCCGCCTCTTGGTGGTAAGTGATAGCAGGGCGCTTGTGGGTCACAACGCCACCCGGTGCCGGTTCTCGGAGCACCCGGATGGCTCTGTCCTTGAACTGTGCAAAGTCCAGATGGGGATCCTGTAAGGCCATTGCCCGCAACTGGGTTCGGTGGGTATTACAATACAGTCCCTCTATAAACTGTTCGGTCAACAGCCTGTCCTCGTTTCCCACTCCATCAGGGTCGGTCTGCTTAATGGCCCTCAGGGCCTCTTGTAGGTTTAGTGCATAGTCCCTTACACTCTCATGCACTCGCTGCTTGCACCCGTAGAATCTAAGCTTAATCTCGGCTGAGGTGCGGGTATCAAAGGTGTCCTTCAGCCGGGTTAGTATCCCTGCGACAGTCTTCCTCCCAGGTGGCCAGGATTTTACTTCCCTTTTGGCTGCCCCGGTTAGTTGGGCCACCAGGATGCTCACTTTTTGCTCTTCTGTGAGGGGGTACACCTGGAAGAGGCTATCCAGCTTTTCTCTAAAGTCATGCAGGGTATGTGACTCCCCTGAGTACTGGGGTAGCCAAGCTGCTCCCGGGATATAGGGCATGGTGAAGGGCATAACTGCAGCAGCGGTAGCGCTGGCGGGGGTTGAGGCAGTGAAGCTCTCCTCCGTATCCGACATCTTCCTCCCCCCTAGTGGACCGTGGCCTACCTTGCAATGATCCTCTTCCGTAGGCCGCGGCTCCGCAGTGGATCGTCAGGGTTGAGGACCTTCCGTCGCGCTCCTGTGACGTCGGCGTCTGCTGGGCTCCTTCCAGGACCTTACGCAATGTCCGGACGTGAGGCGGGGCTTCAGTTCTCGCGCGCTTTCGGAGTCCACGCCCCTCTTCTTCCCGCGCGGCGTCCTCAAGCTGGCGTCCAATGGCGGGAAAACTCCACGGATGGCGGGAAGAAGGCAGAAGATGGCGCCGGATGGCGGGAAACTTCACCGATGGCGGGAAGAAGGCTGAAGATGGCGCCGGATGGTGGGAATCTTCACCACAGGTAAGTTTGAAAAGTCTCTTTTTCAGGCACGCAGTACCCGGTGGTTGCGGGCACGAAATCCTGCCGACTACGCCAAAGTTGACGCGCCCCTGGGCCTGTGTCGCGCTGCGTTGCGCATGCGGGAGCTTACCCGGAGCCGGATCTCTTGAGGGTTGTAGTCTCGTGGCGGTGATCCGGTCCGTGCCCAGGGAGTCAGACTAAGTGGCGCTGTATTAGCGGTAGATGTTAGACGACTACGCCACCCGTTGAGTACAGCTAAGGAGCTGCTGCTGCAGGGCAGACCGCTGAGGCCGGTGGTAGGATTGTGCAGCGTGATAGTATAACCCCCAACGGGAGGGGTATGGCCTCAGGGCAGCCGACGTGGATGATGGGGGTAGCAGGAACCACTCAGAGACGGTACGGTGTAGTTCAGGGTCTTTACTGGTGACAACGATAGACCCTCCCGGAGTACTGGCTAGCGATTGGGGCCTGGTCAGTCCTTGAGCAGATGGGATCTCCCCTGGCCAGGCGGAGTTGTAGGCCTCCCAAAACTAACGATACTCTTCTGGCTACCTTGCTAGAAGCGGATATAAGTAGCCCACGTCCCTGAGTGTACCGTGTGGTGCTCACCCGTATGGCTGGTGACTCGGGGCCTTCTAATGGCTTCCGCTCCACGATGGCGGTGCTGGTCCCACGCGTGTGACCGTGCCTTCGGGTTTCTGGGCCTGAGGACCTGAAATCCCCTGCCGGTCGGCTTCTGCTGCTGGGTAAGAGTTAGTCCCCACAGCCTCGGACGCCGGGTCCGGTAAGAAAGCTTCTCAGTCAGGGCGAGCTCTGCAGCTGCCAGCCCCTGACTTGTAGTAGTATTGCTCCCACTGAGCTTCTGCTGTTTCTTCCTGTGACTGTTTCTTGTCTCTACTCTCCTTGACTACTAACCCTGCTTCAGCCCCGGGTTTATATAGGGGAAGTTCTTCCCCTCCCAAGACTGGGCAGGAGGTGTGGCATGCACAGGATCCCTGACCAAAGGACCTCCCACCTGCTCTCAGACATAATATCTCTATCACTGTGGCAACCAGACCCCTGGGGTGTCACATATGCATACACATACCATGGTGTTTGTTTGGGGATTCCCATTCTGTCCTCCGTCATTGCTGGACCTGCGCGTGTGCGTCTGCACACCTCTGCCGCCGCTCAATCTCCGGCGTTCACGCGACGCGTGCACACGGGGCCAGGGGAATTGCACCCTCTGACCCTTGCGCGTCGCTGTGATATCCCGGATGCTGTGCGCAATGCGGCGTCTGTGCTGGCACGCACGTGCTACCTTGGTCTGGCATTTGATTGTACAGCTGCGCTAGCAGCATATAATAAACACACCTCACTAGCACCACCAAGTCACTTTCCCCTTGAAAAAGGTGCTATATGCACCGAAACGTGCGTAGGGGCACGGGATATTGAACCAGCAGTGCAGGCACGAAGGGTAGGTAAACATTATATGGAGATTTCTCCATTCCATGACCTGTAAATTGTTTAACTGTCTCTTGGTCCAATTTGGGACCTGGTACTCACAGCATGTCTTACGTAATTCATGTTCTAATGACATAAACTTTTTTCTGCTCATAATCTGAGTCCCTCTAATACCATATATGCAATATGCACTTTATAGGCACAACTGTGACTTATGGTACATGGCAGAGACTGAGTGTTTTGTGACTTGTTAGGTTCCTTGATTCCCCTTCTTTCTCCCTGCATATATGTGATTTGCACTGCATTTTCTGTGGAACCTTTATCTGGACGTCGTTTTAAACTTTATGGGGAACTTTCCTCTTGCTCTGGTGTTCAAATGATCACAGTTCTTTTATTGTGTTTGTATGTTTACTGTTCAATAAAATTGTGCTTATTTCTAAATTTATTGACTTCTTTGGATCTTATCATGACTCCTAGGTGGTATGTTGTAGGTATTAGAATTTATGAGTCTTGATCCATAATGAAAGCTGTTGCCCTAAACTATTTTTGGTTCTAATAAATACCATTGTGTATGGATTGACACAGGATAATTTGCACATATATAATACCTCTGAAGAATAATACAAAAATATAAAAATAGTCAAATGTACCATGTATCTTTTCTTCAGGGCAGACACATATTACTACCAGTCCCATCCTCAATTCAAAAAAGGTTTTCATCAGTCAATTACCGTTCAGCATACCTAAATAAATATATTACCCAATATATGCAAATACAGGTGACCAAATTATTCACACTATACATAAATACCATTGTGTATGGATTGACACAGGATAATTTGCATATATATAATAATCGCCAAAAGAATGATCCTTTCTTGGGCTGCCATTTGTAGACATTGCTCATATGAAGTGTTCAAAAGGAGTGGGGCGCCCATCTAAGCCCAATAGTGCACAATATCCATCAGGGTAAAGACAGACTACTGAAAATAAAATTAAAAAAACACAGTTATATACAAATAAAAAAGTTAAAATCCAGAGTTTTTTCCTTTTTGCACAAAAAATGCTCTGTTTGAGGACAAATATTCCAAATGTTTGAACACCAAGCTGAGGATCTACGGGCTAGATTCACTACAAAAGTTTATAGTAAAAGATGTATAAAAAGAGGATACAACCGGGCTAGGAATAGCAACCGTACACAATTATTGATGGGTATGATGCTAGTAAGAAAAATATGAAAACGACATCTAGTCCATCTGTCAGATTCATCTCAACATTCAACAACCAATGGGAGGATATGCGCTGCATTCTCGAAAAACATTGGTCGATTTTGAAAACTGAACCGACCATAGGTAAAAATCTACCCGATCGACCCCTTATGACAGCAAGAAGGAGCAGGAACATTAGGGACTTAATTGTACGGAGCCATTATGTTCCACAAACTCAAACTTTGCCCTTTGATGTGGGGAGGCAGAAACAGGGGTGTTTTCCCTGTGGTTCATGTTTGGGCTGCCATAATATAATCAGAGCGAAAGCCTTTCTGTCGACCGATGGGAAACGGGAGTACAAAATCTTCAAGTATGTTTCATGTAGCACAGATCATGTAATATATAATGCAACACATCCTTGTGGAATGGTTTATATAGGGTTGACATCACGTGAGCTACGCATACGCACAGAGCAACATGTTAGAGACATACATGCGGGAGCAAATGTGATGTATGTTTCATCTTTAAAAACTATCCCTCAGCACTTCAGACTGATTAACGGTTCGGATCCGGAAGGCTTCAAGGTCAGGGGCTTTGACCGTCTACATATGGGCGCCCGTGGAGGCGACCATAAACGAGCTTTGAAACGTCTGGAATGTAAATGGATAGTTAAATTGGGGACCATGACTCCCAATGGTCTGAATGAAAAGCTAAGTTTTTCTCAGTTTTTATAAGACCTTTATATAGTCCTTTGGCATATTTGTCCTCAAACAGAGCATTTTTTGTGCAAAAAGGAAAAAACTCAGGATTTAACTTTTTTTTGTGTATAAAACTGTGTTTTTTAAATTTTATTTTCAGTAGTCTGTCTTTACCCTGATGGATATTGTGCACTATTGGGCTTAGATGGGCGCCCCTCTCCTTTTGAACACTTCATATGAGCAATGTCTACAAATGGCAGCCCCAGAAAGGATCATTCTTTTGGCGATTATTATATATATGCAAATTATCCTGTGTCAATCCATACACAATGGTATTTATGTATAGTGTGAATAATTTGGTCACCTGTATTTGCACATATTGGGTAATATATTTATTTAGGTAGGCTGAACGGTAATTGACTGATGAAAACCTTTTTTGAATTGAGGATGGGACTGGTAGTAATATGTGTCTCCCCTGAAGAAAAGATACATGGTACATTTGACTATTTTTATATTTTTGTATTATTCTTCAGAGGTATATACGCTACACTCACCCACTTGCAGATCCGTTGGGTGTGCATGTGTAGGCGGAGTGCTTGTGATCCCCGTTGCCTCGGGCATCTGTTATGAAGCAGTGCGTTCCACATGACGTCACAGGAAGTACTTCTTCCCGGAACGCACGGCGGTCAAAGATCTGCCGGAGGTGACTGGTGTAAACGCTTGTGACTCCGCCCACATGCGCCTATTGGATACGGGGCTGCTCATTACTAGTCACATTAGGTGACTGGTGCATTGCATGTGATTCCACCCACATGCGCCCATTGGATGCGGCGCTGCCCATCACTAGTCACACCTGGACTTACACATGAGGGGGTATTTAAACGCAGACCGACACAGTTGACATTTAGGTCCCTTGAGGAAGCAAGGTATGCGAAATGCGAATCGGGAAGGTCTGACATTCAGGACGAATTGATTACTCTACGGTTAAGCATGTCTTCATCCTAGGGCAGGTTCGGCTCTCACTGCTTTATTGACGGTTCACTACTATCAGTCGATCTCTATATATACATATATACACTTACCACTTCGGTCTAGGATGGGACATTTTTGTTACTAGATTTTGTATATTATACCATGAAACAGGGATTAGAGTAATTACAGGACATTGTGCTGAACACTTTACTTTTGGGGAGATACTTAAATCAGTGATTATGCTATAATTACTATATCCCTTTATATGCTACCCATTTTTCTATTTAATTATGTACGATGGAGATATACATACTTCGCCTGTAATTGTCACACATTTTTCTTGTGTTGTCACCGCACAATTTTTCTGTGTATCACTTTTTCTACTGAATGAAGGTTTTTAACGTCTATGCATTAATAAAAATGATAATTTTAATAGAACAACTCTGACACTTCTTCTTTTTTTCTTTTTCTTTATACTTTGGGATTTTTTGGCTCCAGTTCTTCTCTGTATTAGTAAGGTCTATGAATAATAGGAGTTTCCCTTAACTAATCCTTACTTTTATGGCGCCAGTAAAGTTATTAATAGTTTTAAATAAGCCTGAAGTTATAGAACCAGATATTTATCGAATTAAAACATAGAACCAGAAGCAAACAATATAAAATGGGCGTTGAGGAGACCGCGTAGTACAGTGAGCTATGTTGTTTCTGCACAACGCCTTAAGTTTATAGGAATTAAAGAGGACCTGGCACTTGTTAAATACCTTGCAAAAATTCATGAACTCTCCTGAATCTGCCGCTCTTTTGCTCTGCATCACCCCATTGCAGAGATAATTAAATTTAACTTTTAGAGCACAATATGTGAAATCTCAGCTTGCCGTTCAACCAGGCGTTTGTTCAGAGTCTTCTCTGAGGGCTTGAGCTTTCACCCTGCCTTTCCAGACGCTGTCAATCACAGCTCAGCGGCTGATCTAGCAGTCTCACTCACTGCCAAGTTGTGATTCGCAGTGTCTATGATCAAGGGCTGAAAGCGCACACACTCAGAGAAGACTCTGAAGAAATACTTAGCAGAATCAGGGGATCTAAAATATGACCGGATGGAGATAGTCCCACCTCAGCCATGAAGGGTAACGTAAATATAATGTACTTCAGAGAACACGTGTTATATTACATAATATTTAACTAAATACACTGACGGCTCTATATGTATAATTTATAGAGGTCTGAGCGCATGCATAATTTTATAATGGATATTCATATGATGAAGATGAAACGTAGGACTTTTCCCCACTCAGCTTCTTTTTTTTTAAACATATAGTACCTTGTGTGCAAAAAAATGTCATTTCAGTGCAAAAAATGTTATGACCATGAGAGGTAGCATAATGATTACCCATGGATGCTAAAGGGTTCTTGGAAAGTGCGAGGTAGAATCTGGTTGTAATAAGTTATATTACTCCACTCTTCCTTTGTGCCTGATTTGATACATCACTTCCAATGTATATTACTCTGGCATTGTTCCTGTGTTGAGTAAGACTGGGTTCACACTGAATTTTTGGGAGGTGGAAAAATCTGATGAGTTTTCCAAGCAGAATTCACTTCAGGAAAGTCTCCTTTTTTTCTTTCTGGAGGCTCTTTTCCCCCCTGAAATGTTTTTCTTTCCACATGGTGTTTTACAGTCTTTTGACTTAACAGTGTCAAATTTGGAGCGGATTCTTCAAGGCAACTGTTTTTTTTATCTCCATTTCCAAAATTTTGTTGAATA
The DNA here is from genome assembly GCF_046119375.1 of Phyllobates terribilis. Classification (NCBI taxonomy): domain Eukaryota; kingdom Metazoa; phylum Chordata; class Amphibia; order Anura; family Dendrobatidae; genus Phyllobates; species Phyllobates terribilis. The sequence continues at coordinate 83,343,596 of NW_027362769.1, forward strand.
AAAAATATTATAAAATTCCTCATATGAATTTTTTTTAATAATGGTTTTGAAGCAGATCTTCACATTCCTCTACCAAAAACTTTTTGTGAACCCAGCTTAAGGGCTTGTGCAGGCGACTGCAATGAGGTAAAAAAATCGCAGCATGCCCGAGTTTGATCCAATATTTGGATTGCACTTGACCATGCAAGTCAATAATTCTATGAAAATATCGGACTGCACTCGGATAACATCTGAGTGTAGTCTGGTTTTTATGGACTGACAGAATGAAATTTTGACATTTTTGGGAACATTGTTTTCTCCATCTTCTCCTCACCTTGAGAGAATCGGATCACGCTATGATTAAACTCTGACCAGAGTGTGATTTGTATAATTGACCTGATTCTCTCGGAGGAGAGAAAATACGCTAGTGTGACCCTAGGCTAAGAGTGTAGGCCCTGATTTATTAACACTGGCATTGTACATGCCAGTCTTCCTGAAGGGACATGGTGGAGTAAGAGGCGCCTAATTCATTAACAGGCGCATGCTAAAAATCCCATTCCTGTGAAGGACTGGAGTAAGATTTCTGGCATAAGCTATACCAAGTTTGCTAATGAATTTTATTGAGCAGGTGTTGCCATGCCCTTGTCTTACCCATGCTCCATCCACTTCGGCGAAGCTTTCTGGGACTTGAGTAAAATTGTTTAAAGTCCCAAAATATTTGTGACTTTACAAAGTGTTCCTCTGGTTTGAGTGAATTGTATTTGCTACAGGTGAATTGCTAAAATAATTTAGAATTTGATGAGGTCTAGTTTGATGAGAATGAAATGTGTACTTATGCAGATATTGCCTATGGGAATTGATTGCTTATTTTTCCGCAAATTTAACTCTCATTCTAAATTATTATATCTCCATTTTTCAATATAATCTGACCTCTCTTCTCTGATTATAGGCAGCTGATTTGTCCAACCACCTTCCCATCAAACATTTATTAAAGAGAGATTTCCATGGCTTCGTAGCTTTATCCACTGATGCCAGCTTGGGCTGGAGGCCCTTACACCCACACTCTTGATATAATTATGTGTTTGATTATTTGGTTGGCATCATCTATGAAGATGTTATGCTTTAAATAGACAATCATTGTCTCTCTGTTGGAGAAACAAATCTGCCTACAGGGCCAATACTATAATGAATGAAGTTCTCTACTACCTCTGTTGAGAAGTAATCTCAGTCCTGTAATTATGATCCACAATATGAATTAAAAGCTTTATGAAAGTTAGGCCTGTGCATATGACGCGCCCCTGGGCCTGTGTCGCGCTGCGTTGCGCACGCGGGAGCTTACCCGGAGCCGGATCTGTTTAGGGTTGTAGTCTCGTGGCGGTGACCCGGTCCGTGCCCAGGGAGTCAAACTGGACGGCAGTCTGTTAGCGGTAGAAAACGGTTGATGACTACGCCACCCGTTGAATGCAGCCAGGGGGCTGCTGCTGCAGGGCAGACCGCTGAGGCCGGTGGAAGGATGGTGCAGCGTGATAGTATAACCCCCAACGGGAGGGGTATGGCCTCAGGGCAGCCGACGTGGATGATGGGGGTAGCAGGAACCACTCAGAGACGGTATGGTAGCGTTCAGGGTCTTTACTGATAACAACGATAGACCCTCCCGGAGTACTTGCTAGCGAACGGGGCCTGGTCAGTCCTTGAGCAGATGGGATCTCCCCTGGCCAGGCGTAGTTGTAGGCCTCCCAAGCTGACTGTACTCTTCTGGCTACCTTGCTAGAAGCTGATGTAAGTAGCCCACGTCCCTGAGTGTACCGTGTGGTGCTCACCCGTATGGCCGGTGACTCGGGGCCTTCGGGCTTCTGGGCCAGGGGACCTGAAATCCCCTGCCTGACGGATTCTGCTGCTGGGTAGAAGTTAGTCCCCACAGCCTCGGACTCCGGGTCCGGTAAAGAATCTTCTTAGTCAGGGCGAGCTCTTTAGCTGCCAGCCCCTGACTCCTTGTGACTCTGCTGCTTCCTATGCTGCTCTTGTCTCTGCTCTTCCTGGACTCAATCACTCTGCCTCAGCCCCGGGTTTATACAGGGGAAGTTCTTCCCCTCCCAAGGCTGGGCAGGAGGTGTGGCATGCACAGGATCCCTGACCAAAGGACCTCCCACCTGCTCTCAGACGTAATATCTCTATCACTGTGACAACCAGACCCCTGGGGTGTCACACTCCCCCCTAGTGAAATTTAGTACTCCGGGACTAAACATTTTTTAGAAAAATATAACAAGGTATATCAAAGAACAATAAAATACAATAAGGAAACACAATAAGATGGTCACGGATGTCCGCAACCGGGTGCAGTCTTTGAAGAAAAGCAAAGGTGTCCATTTCACCAACACAGGGAGACGTAACCAGGTAGGGGTCTGTCCTACCCCGAGTCCTTAACAGTCTCTAGTCCATCCTGGGTTACGCTCCAACTATATACAAAGGATTCCCGGTAAATCCACCGAAGACTCCTAAAAACAACTAGAAACACAAAATTACACACAAGCAACAATAAACAGGTAAACATTGTAAAACAACTTAAACATTTAGATCCTCCAACGTGCGGGTAACTGGCCTCTAGTGGCCCTAGTGGACCTACGGAGCTGACTGTCTGGCCCTGAACTACAGGGTGTAGGAGCTGTCAAGGGTAAACTGGGCAGCTGTCTACCGGCTCTTTGTCTCACTAGGGGTACGGCAGGCTCACTATAAGCAGAGGGTGGATTCTCCCGTTCCGCTTGGGTGGAGTCTTCTGCCTCCTGGACCGGCTGCTCTTCCAGCTCTACCCGTTGCTCCGTAGGTTCTTGGGATGATGGTTGGAGGAAGGTGAGTACGGGTACCACAACTGCACCATTGACTTGAGTCCAAGACCGAGGGAAGTCCCCGAGCACGGTACTAACCATATCTTCCCTTTCTTCCACGGGTCGATGGTCTTCCTGTTCCTCCTCAGGGTTCCTCAGTTGTTCGGGGCACTTCTTCAGGTGGTCCCGGGATACAATGGCTGTGGTTTCCCCTCCGTCTTTACTGATGGTACAGACCTTCGGGTTCTCGTGGCTTGAGGGCAGTACGGTGTACGGGTCCTTCTCCCACTGGTCGTCCAACTTGTGGAGCCGTCTCTTCCTCTTCAAGACCTGCTCTCCGGGTACCAGGGGAACAGCGGGAGCATACTGGTTGTAAGTCTTCTCTTGTCTTTCCCTAGCCTGACAAAGACTTCGCTCCACGCTCTCCTGTACTTTCCGGTACTGCTGCTGCCTCTCTGTGTCCCAGTCTGTTTCTGGTGAAGTGTCCTCGGGCGTCAGGACTCCCATTTCCAGGTCAACAGGTAACTTACCAGGTCTTGCCCTCATTAGGTAAGCCGGGGTACAGTTGGTGGAACCTACCGGGATGTGGTTGTATAGGTCCACCAGATCGGGCAACTTCTCAGGCCACAGACTGCGTTCTTCCAGGGGCAACGTTTTTAGAAGATCCATTACCACCTGGTTCATTTTTTCACAAAGTCCATTAGTTTGCGGATGGTAGGGTGTCGTCCTTATCTTCCGGCAGCCATACAGATTACAGAATTCCTGGAAGACCTCCGCTTCAAAGGCAGGTCCCTGGTCCGTCAGCACTTGGTCCGGGTACCCGTGTGGGCGGCAAAAGTGCTGCTGGAAGGCTCTAGCTGCTGTTCGAGCCGTTAAGTCCTTGACGGGGACGACAACCAGAAACCGGGAGTAATGATCCACGATGGTTAACGCGTAGACGTAGCCACTTCTGCTGGGGGTCAGTTTTACATGATCCAAGGCCACCAGTTCCAACGGTTGCCGGGTGACGATGGACTGCAGGGGAGTCTTCTGGCTGGCCCGGTCCTTCCTTCTCAGATTGCACGGGCCACAGTCTCTGCACCACTTCTCGATGGTTCCCCTCATGCCTACCCAGTGGAACCGCTCGCGCAGCAGGAACTCCAGCTTTTTCCACCCGAAGTGTCCAGCTCCGTCGTGGTATGCCTCCATCACCATGGCTGCGTCTCTTCGTGGCACCACTACTTGCCAGAGTAGTTCATGCGTCCTGGAGTTAACCATTCTGCGGCACAACTTCCCCTTGTAAAGGAACAGTCGACTCTTCTCTGCCCATAGTTGTTTGGCTTCCTCTGGAGCGTCTGATTCCAGGCTAGCCTCCGGGCGAGTCAGCATCTCCTTCACCAGTCGGACGGCAGGGTCGCTGTCTTGCGTTTCCGCCCAGTTGTAGTGAGGTAAGGGGTTCAACGTAGCAGCCTGCTTACTCCTTACCCGGTGGGAATACTGGATAGTCCCATGACGGTGGAACGCAGGGAGTTCAACTTCTTCCAGTCCCTCCGGATCTTCTCCTCCGTCCGGCAGGTTGGGCATCCTGGACAGGGCGTCCGCGTTGGTATTGGAGCGCCCTGCCCGGTATTTAATTGTAAACTCGTAGTTGGACAGACGGGCCATCCACCTCTGCTCCAGGGCACCGAGTCTTGCCGTGTCCAGGTGTATCAACGGGTTGTTATCCGTGTATACGGTGAACCGGGAAGAAGCGAGGTAATGCCTAAAGCGCTCGGTGACTGCCCATACCACGGCCAGGAACTCTAGCTTAAATGAGCTGTAATTCTCGGGGTTCCTTTCGGTGGGTCGCAGTTTTCGGCTGGCATAGGAGATCACTCGTTCTCTCCCCTGCTGAATCTGGGATAGTACGGCTCCTAGCCCGATGTTACTGGCGTCGGTGTAGAGGATGAAGGGCTGGCTATAGTCTGGGTACGCCAAGATTTCATCCCCCGTGAGGGCCATCTTCAGCTGGCGGAAGGACTCTTCTTCTAGCTCTTCCCATTTGAAGGGCGGCTTCTGGTTCTTGGCCTTCCGGGACTGGCCTATCAGGAGGTCCTGCATAGGCGCTGCCTTTTTGGTGAAACCGGGAATAAACCTTCGGTAGTAGCCTACCAACCCTAGGAACTGCCGCACTTCTTTTACGCTGGAGGGGCTTGGCCATCCCTTAATTGCGGTGATCTTATCGGGGTCGGGAGCCACTCCGTCAGCGCTCACCACGTGTCCCAGGTATTGCACCTTTGGTTTCAGGAGGTGACACTTGGAGGGTTTCACCTTTAGGCCATAACTCGCCAGAGCTTCGAACACCTCCGCCAGGTGTTTCAGGTGGTCCTCGTAAGTTTTGGAGTATACGATGACATCGTCCAGGTACAACAGGACCGTCTCGAAGTTTCTGTGGCCCAGACAGCACTCCATTAATCGTTGGAAGGTTCCTGGGGCGTTGCAGAGTCCGAACGGCATGCAGGTGAACTCACTAAGTCCCATCGGGGTGGTGAATGCAGTCTTCTCCCGGTCTGCCTCTGCTACAGGAACCTGCCAGTACCCGCTAGTGAGATCCAAGGTAGAGAAGAAGTTAGCAGATCTTAAAGCAGCCAATGACTCCTCTATCCTTGGTAAGGGGTACGCATCCTTGTGTGTGATACGGTTGATTTTCCGGTAATCTACACACATCCTCATGGTGTTGTCTTTCTTTTTGACTAAAACTAGTGGGGCTGCCCAGGGGCTACAGCTATCCCGGATTACCCCAGCCTCCTTCATGTCTCTAAGCATCCCCTTGGCGTGTTGGTAATGTGCAGGGGGTACGGGTCGATACCTCTCTTTTATGGGAGGATGATCTCCCGTGGGGATGCGGTGTTCTACCCCCTTGACTCGCCCGAAGTCTAACGGGTGTTTACTAAACACTCTCTCATACTCTTGAACCACCCGATAGACTCCTTGTTTCTGGTGTGAGGGAGTGGAGTCAGTACCCAGATGTAGTTGCTGACACCAGTCCTCCATGTCTTTCTTAGAGCCGTTACCTTCCTCCGGGTGAGATGGAGGCAAGGGTTCCACAAATTGTATAGAATTTTGATTAGTGGTATATAATTTGGCTAGCGTGGCATACCGGGGCAGGTACACTTCCCTCTCCCCGATATTTATTATGCGAACGGGCACCCTCCCATGGCGTACATTGACCACCCCCCGTGCTGTCAAAATGGTGGGCCTACTATCTGAGTAAACTGGTTCTACCATTGCCTGGTAATCTCTACCTCTCAGACCAATAGCTGCCCGGCACCAAATCATCATTTCACTTTTTGGGGGCATGGCAATAGGAAAAGGGTCACACATTCTTACGCTACCAATCTCACCGCCGGAGAGTTCCACTTGTTGCCGTTGCATCAGTGCCCGGATCTCTTTCTGGAGCACCCGCTGCTCGCCGGAGCTGGCATTCTTGGCAACCTGCTGTAAAAGGAAAATCACCTCTGCAAGACAATTTTCAATTACATTAGTTCCTAGAGTTATCTTTGGGTGACTCTCATGTTTGTCAATGTCTACAATGATCAGTCCCTGTGCGGCCAGTTCGACTCTACCAATTTTGATGGTCACCTCTTTAAATCCGATCTGTGGCACGGGCTGACCATTGCTGGCGATGATACTCAAGTCGTCGTCAGGGTAGCGGGTAATATCCGAGTCATTCCAGTACTGCTTGAAGAGCACGTACGGGATGGTGGTGACCTGTGACCCGGTGTCCAGTAGGGCACTCATGGGAATGCCATCCAGTACCACAGGCAAGACTGGACGTCCTCCCACATATCTGTCGCGCCAGTTCGATGGGCCTGGTGATCTTTTTCCTGGGGGTTGGCCCTCTACCCCAGGTTGTGCCCGTTTAAAGAACAGTACCTTTCCATATGTCCGGGTTGATTGCAGCGGCGGCAGATGGGTCGTCCGTCCTCGCTGTATCGGTCACTGGGTCTTCCTCTGGCCGGTGGGGTCCTCCTTGGTCGACGCCACGGGATGTCCTCCGGTCCGGATGCCAGCTGGATCTTCCCTGGAGTGGAAACCTGTAAAGACTGCACAGTTCGGGTTAGCGCAGCAACGCTCTTAACTAGCTCTTGGACCTGATGGTGTAGGTCTGGAGCCGGGTCATTGTCCAAAGCCTGCGCATCAGCTCCCACAGGCCCTGCCGACAAGGGCGCCGCCTCCTGGTGGTAAGTAATAGCTGGGCGCCTGTGGGTCACAACGCCACCCGGTGCTGGTTCTCGGAGCACCCGGATAGCTCTATCCTTGAACTGTGCAAAGTCCAGATGGGGATCCTGTAAGGCCATTGCCCGCAACTGGGTTCGGTGGGCATTGCAATATAAACCCTCTATAAATTGTTCAGTCAACAGCCTGTCCTCGTTTCCCACCCCATCAGGGTCGGTCTGCTTTATGGCCCTCAGGGCCTCTTGTAGGTTTAGTGCATAGTCCCTTATACTCTCATGCGCTCGCTGCTTGCACCCGTAGAATCTAAGCTTGATCTCGGCTGAGGTGCGGGTATCGAAGGTGTCCCTCAGCCGGGTTAGTATCTCTGCGACAGTCCTCCTCCCAGGTGGCCAAGATTTTACTTCTCTTTTGGCTGCCCCGATTAGTTGGGCCACCAGGATGCTCACTTTTTGCTCTTCTGTGAGGGGGTACACCTGGAAGAGGCTATCCAGCTTTTCTCTAAAGTCATGCAGGGTATGTGACTCCCCTGAGTACTGGGGTAGCCAAGCTGCTCCCGGGATATATGGCATGGTGAAGGGCATAACTGCAGCAGCGGTGGCGCTGGCGGGGGTCGAGGTAGTGAAGCTCTCCTCCGTATCCGACATCTTCCTCCCCCCTAGTGGACCGTGGCCTACCTTGCGATGATCCTCTTCCGTAGGCCGCGGCTCCGCAGTGGATCGTCAGGGTTGAGGACCTTCCGTCGCGCTCCTGTGACGTCGGCGTCTGCTGGGCTCCTTCCAGGACCTTACGCAACGTCCGGACGTGAGGCGGGGCTTCAGTTCTCGCGCGCTTTCGGAGTCCACGCCCCTCTTCTTCCCGCGCGGCGTCCTCAAGATGGCGTCCAATGGCGGGAAAACTCCACGGATGGCGGGAAGAAGGCTGAAGATGGCGCCGGATGGCGGGAAACTTCACCGATGGCGGGAAGAAGGCTGAAGATGGCGCCGGATGGCGGGAATCTTCACCGATGGCGGGAATCTTCACCACTGGTAAGTTTGAACAGTCTTTGCTTTTCAGGCACGCAGTACCCGGTGGTTGCGGGCACGTGATCCTGCCGACTACGCCAAAGTTGACGCGCCCCTGGGCCTGTGTCGCGCTGCGTTGCGCACGCGGGAGCTTACCCGGAGCCGGATCTGTTTAGGGTTGTAGTCTCGTGGCGGTGACCCGGTCCGTGCCCAGGGAGTCAAACTGGACGGCAGTCTGTTAGCGGTAGAAAACGGTTGATGACTACGCCACCCGTTGAATGCAGCCAGGGGGCTGCTGCTGCAGGGCAGACCGCTGAGGCCGGTGGAAGGATGGTGCAGCGTGATAGTATAACCCCCAACGGGAGGGGTATGGCCTCAGGGCAGCCGACGTGGATGATGGGGGTAGCAGGAACCACTCAGAGACGGTATGGTAGCGTTCAGGGTCTTTACTGATAACAACGATAGACCCTCCCGGAGTACTTGCTAGCGAACGGGGCCTGGTCAGTCCTTGAGCAGATGGGATCTCCCCTGGCCAGGCGTAGTTGTAGGCCTCCCAAGCTGACTGTACTCTTCTGGCTACCTTGCTAGAAGCTGATGTAAGTAGCCCACGTCCCTGAGTGTACCGTGTGGTGCTCACCCGTATGGCCGGTGACTCGGGGCCTTCGGGCTTCTGGGCCAGGGGACCTGAAATCCCCTGCCTGACGGATTCTGCTGCTGGGTAGAAGTTAGTCCCCACAGCCTCGGACTCCGGGTCCGGTAAAGAATCTTCTTAGTCAGGGCGAGCTCTTTAGCTGCCAGCCCCTGACTCCTTGTGACTCTGCTGCTTCCTATGCTGCTCTTGTCTCTGCTCTTCCTGGACTCAATCACTCTGCCTCAGCCCCGGGTTTATACAGGGGAAGTTCTTCCCCTCCCAAGGCTGGGCAGGAGGTGTGGCATGCACAGGATCCCTGACCAAAGGACCTCCCACCTGCTCTCAGACGTAATATCTCTATCACTGTGACAACCAGACCCCTGGGGTGTCACACATACAATGTACGGTATGCAAGTATGGATATTAGGCCGTACATTTAAAGATGAAAATCAGTCAACAAATCCGGGTTATAATATGTAGAGCAGCTGGGCAAGAATTATAGCAAGTGTCAGCCTCACACAAGGCTTAAAGGGAACCTGTCATGTCCTAGCTACTATGTAAACTGCCCCCAGAGAGTTGTTTGTGATGCAATGTGCATCACTAGCAGGCTTATTTCATTAAAATTGGTGCAAATATAATAAGCATATAACATTTTATACACTTATAATCATACCTGCTTGTTCAGTCATAGGGGTGTGATCCTCACATTCAGTCATGGTTGGCGCCACATCAGTCAGGGCCTGTCTCTGCCCACGTATTTGAATTTTGCTCCCGGCGAGCGCTGGTTATGGGATGCTTGCGCAGTATGATACGGCCGGCAGTAAAGCTTTCCAGCGCTGGGAGCCACGCATGCGCTATGACGAGCTGCTCCCCGTGCGTGCGCAGTGACGTTCCCAGCTTCACTGTGTGCGGCCGGAAGCCGCCAGTCATGTGACCGCAAGCATGCGATATGCTTACTCCCAGCCACATTCTGATTAGATGGGCGTAGCCTCGCTCAATGCAAGTGTATTGAGCGAGGCTGGAAACCGTCTAGTAGGAATGTGGCAGGAAGTATGCACATCGCATACTTGTGGTCACGTGACTGCCCTTCTCCTGGAGCAAGCATCGGAGGATCCTCACAGTGTGCAGTGTGCACAATGTGAGGATTCACAAGTCTGCAGTCATATAGAGTGATTGCAGACTTGTAGTTTAAGATCAGACAACCCCTTTAAACTTGCTGATGGATTAAAAAAAAGTTCCTGTATATTTTGTAGGATGTGTAAGCAGGAAAACCAGAGATGAAGTCTAGTATGTTATTACTCACTGTGTTTTCTATACTCATAGTTTATTCTGGTGAACTGATTCATATGTGACCTACAGAAGATAAGCGAGGTGATGTGTGTTTTCCAAAATAGATTTTACTCCAGGAATAAAACAAGCTGTCCATTGTTCTAAGGTCTAGCGATTCCCCGCATCACAGCCACATCCTCACTCACACTGTATGATTCTCTTACACAGACACTTTCATCCCCTACATTTGTATAGTAAAGTCAGTTTGGAACTTGCTGTTGTTTCTACTGTGTCCAAGGATTATAGTTTTGACCAAACAGTCCAATGGACTGATGAACTATCCTCTGCAAAACTGCTCTGCTCTCCCTGTGTGGCACAGGATGGCACAGAGATTCAATGAACACCGAAGAGAGAGTCATCGACCCCTGCATCTTTTCTTCATTCACTTTCCCTATCCATTCTAGGAAAGTAGATGAGTGTGAAGTAAAGAATGACTGCCACACATTATAAGGATGTGTCTAAGCTGCCTTTTACTGACATTAGATCCTGAATAAATTAAAGTATTCTCTTTTTGTCATCCGAACACTTAACCCCTTCACGACGCGACCAATTTTCGTATTTGCATCTTCGTTTTTCCTCCCTTTCTTCCCAGAGCCATAACTTTTTATTTTTCTGTCCACATGTACACACGATGGCATGTTTTTTGCAGGACAAGTTGTGCTTTTGAATGACACTGCAAGTAGGAAGAAATTGTGAAAAAAATGCAATTCTGACATTGTTTTTTGAGAATTGTTTTTACGGTCTATATTTTGTGGTAAAAATGACTTCACAATATGATTCTGCCCATGAGTACGTTTACAGCGGTACCAAACATGACCAGTTTTTTTATTATTTTATTGGTAAAAAAAATTGGGGGGTTTGTGTCGCCATTTTCTGAGACCCGTAACTTTTTAATTTTTCAGTCTATGGAGTTGTGTGATGGCTTATTTTTTGCGGGGCAAGACAACATTTTTATTTATATCATTTTGCAATAGATATGATATTTTGATTGCTTGTTACACCTTTTTTTTCGGGAATTACAGTGACCAAAAAAAACATAATTTTGGCATTCTTGATTTTTTTTTATTCCTTTAATGGTGTTTACCGATCAGGTTAATTATTTTTATATTTTGATAGAGAAGATTTTTCTGAACACAACGATACTAAATATGTGTCCGTATTTTTCGGACTATAATACCCACTTTTTTCCTTCAAAATTTTGGAGGAAAATAGGGGGTCTGTCTTATAGTCCAAATGTTGGGGGGTGTATATATATAAATATATATACAGTGGGTACAGAAAGTATTCAGACCCCTTTACATTTTTCACTCTTTGTTTCTTTGCAGCCATTTGGTAAATTCTAAAAAGTTCATTTTTTTCTCATTAAAGTACACTCTGCACCCCATCTTGACTGAAAAAAACAGAAATGTAGAAATTTTTGCAAATTCATTAAAAAATAAAAACTGAAATCTCACATGGTCATAAGTATTCAGACCCTTTGCTCAGTATTGAGTAGAAGCACCTTTTTGAGCTAGTACAGCCATGAGTCTTCTTAGGAATGATGCAACAGGTTTTTCACACCTGGATTTGGGGATCCTCTGCCATTCTTCCTTGCAGATCCTCTCCAGTTCCGTCAGGTTGGATGGTGAACGTTGGTGGACAGCCATTTTCAGTTCTCTCCAGAGATGCTCAATTGGGTTTAGGTCAGGGATCTGGCTGGGCCAGTCAAGAATGGTCACTGAGTTGCTCTGAAGCCACTCCTTTGTTATTTTAGTTGTGTGCTTAGGGTCATTGTCTTGTTGGAAGGTGAACCTTTGGCCAAGTCTGAGGACCAGAGCACTCTGGAAGAGGTTTTCATCCAGGATATCACTATAATTGGCGCATTCATGTTTCCTTCAATTGCAACCAGTCGTCCTTTTCCTGCAGCTGAAAAACACCCCCATAGCATGATGCTGCCACCACCATGTTTCAATGTGGGGATTGTATTAGGCAGGTGATGAGCAGTGCCTGGTTTTCTCCACACATGCCGCTTAGAATTATCACCAGAAAGTTCTATCTTTGTCCCATCAGACCAAAGAATCTCATTTCTCATGCGGTTTTCCTGCCTGGGAGAAGCGGAAAAATATGCAGTATTTCTGCATCGTGGGCACTTATCCTAAGGAGAGGCTTTCGTCGGGCCACTCTGCCATAAAGGCCCGACTGGTGGAGGGCTGCAGTAATAGTTGAGTTTGTGGAACTTTCTCCCATCTCCCTACTGCATCTCTGGAGCTCAGCCACAGTGATCTTGGGGTTCTTCTTTACCTCTCTCACCAAGGCTCTTCTCCCACAATTGCTCAGTTTGGATGGACGGCCAGGTCTAGGAAGACTTCTGGTGGTCCCAAACTTCTTCCATTTAAGGATTATGGAGGCCACAGTGCTCTTAGGAACCTTGAGTAGTGCAGAAATTCTTTTGTAACCTTAGCCAGATCTGTGCCTTGCCACAATTCTGTATCCGAGCTCCTTGGGCAGTTCCTTTGAGCTCATGATTCTCATTTGGTCTGACAAGCACTGTGAGCTGTGAGGTCTTATATAGACAGGTGTGTGCCTTTCCAAATCAAGTCCTATCAGTTTAATTAAACACAGCTGGACTCCAATAACGGAGTAGAACCATCTCAAGTAGGATCACAAGGAAATGGACAGCATGTGACTTAAATATGAGTGTCTGAGCAAAGGGTCTGAATACTTATGACCATGTGATATTTCAGTTTTTCTTTTTTAATAAATTTACAAAAATTTCTACATTTCTGTATTTTTCAGTCAAGATGGGGTGCAGAGTGTACTTTAATGAGAAAAAAATGAACTTTTTAGAAGTTACCAAATGGCTGCAATGAAACAAAGAGTGAAAAATTTAAAGGGGTCTGAATACTTTCCGTACCCACTGTATATATATATATATATATATATATATATATATATATATGGGGTGTGGGGGGAGCGGTAGCGGTGGAGGAGGGGGGCACAGGAGGCAGCAGTCGCCCACTGCAGCCTACACTGTCCCCGCTGTTAAAGAAAATGAATATTCACTGCTCCCCACGCCCCATGGTCCTTAACAGCGGCACACAGTGTAGCCGCGCTGCGGCTCCTGATGCTGCCGGAATCGCCTGTGCCCACTGTTAAAGGGCATGAATATTCAACCGCTCTCCACGCCCATGGGGGAGGGGGTGAATATTCATGCCCTTTATTGAGCGGGCACACGAGATAGCCGGGAGCAGCAGGAGCCGCAGCGCAGCTACACTGTGTGCCGGCTATGAATGAGAGTGAAGTCACTGCTCCCCGCGCACACAGACCCGGCGTGGAGAGCAGTGACTTCCGGCAGCTGATCTCTCCTTGTGAGCCGCGCATGGCAGTGACGTCATGCGCGGCTCACTTGGAGAGATCAGTGCAGGTAGACAGGATGCAGCGCTGGAGGAGAGAAGAGAGGTGAGTAGGAGTGTTTATTTTTTTATGTGCAGCATGATGGGGATTAGGGGGACCATGCATACTAGGACAGGGATGAGGAGTACCATGCATACCAGGATAGGGATTAGGGGTGCCATGCATACCAGGATAGGGATTAGGGGTGCCATGCATACCAGGATAGGGATGAGGGGTGCCATGCATACCAGGATAGGGATGAGTGGTGCCATGCATACCAGGATGGGGATTAGGGGTGTCATGCATACCAGGATAGGGATTAAGGGTGCCATGCATTCCAGGATAGGGGTTAGGGGTGCCATGCATACCAGGATGGAGATGAGGGGTGCCATGCATACCAGGATAGGGATTAGGGGTGCCATGCATACCAGGATGGAGATGAGGGGTGCCATGCATACCAGGACAGGGAAGAGGGGTGCCATGCATACCAGGACAGGGATGAGGGGTGCCATGCATACCAGGACAGGGATGAGGGGTGCCATGCATACCAGGATAGGGATGAGGGGTGCCATGCATACCAGGACAGAGGTGAGGGGTGCCATGCATATCAGGATAGGAATGAGGGGTGCCATGCATACCAGGATGGAGGGGTGCCATGCATACCAGGATGGAGGGGTTCCATGCATACCAGAATGGAGGGATGCCAGGCATACCAGGATGGGGATAGGGACCACGTATAAAAGGAAGGGAAGGGGCATATATACCAGGATGGGGGATATTGTCAGAATTGGAGGACATTACCCCACTACCAGTGTCAGCATAAGACCCCCTCCTCCTTAAAAGTGCATCATGACCACATTTTTTGCTTACATTTTTTTTTTTATTTTCCTCCTCTAAAACCTTGGTGCGTCTTATGGTCCGGTGCGTTTTATAATCCGAAAAATACGGTATTTAAAATTGTTTAAATATTTTTATTTTTAATGGGGGAAAAAAGAGGTGATTTGAACTTTTATGGTTTTTTTTTTCATATTTGTTAAAACATTTTAAAACATTTTTTTCTATTTTTCACTGTTATTGTTAGTCCCCTTAGAGGACTTGAAGCTGCTATCGTCTGATCACTTGTGCTATATACAGCGATGTCACTGCATTGCTGCATATAGCAGAAATCACAGTCTCCTTTGAAGCCCATCCATAGGCAGGGTTTCAAATGAGCTCTGTAATCACAAGTTCAGGGGTATTCAGCAGACCTCCAGCTGTAATAGCAACCCATTGGCAACCCGTGATCACATCATGGGCGCGCCGATGGGAGCATGGGATGACGTGCCCCCATGTCGGCTCGTGTTAAATACCGTGGTCAGAATTTGACAGCGGCATTTAATTGGTTAACAATCGTGGGCAGTGCTCCGCTACACCTGCGATTGTTAGAGACAGGTGTTGACTGTAACACACAGCCATCACCTGCTTGGTATGGGGTGGGCTGGCCTTGTGTTTCTCGTTCCATACACCTGCTTCACTCTTGCGCCGTACATGTATGGCGCATGTTGTGAAGGGGTTAAGTTGCTAAGATAGTGCAGCTCATCCAGGATGGCACATCAATGCGAGCTGTGGCAAGAAGGTTTGCTGTGTCTGTCAGCGTAGTGTCCAGAGGCTGGAGGCGCTACCAGAAGACAGGCCAGTACACCAGGGAGGGGGCCGTAGGAGGGCAACAACCCAGCAGCAGGACAGCTACCTCCGCCTTTGTGCATGTGTCTCGCCCCCTGGGCAGTGGGGCACTCGGAAAATGGCTTCTGCGCAATGACGGGGGTAGTAGTGGCAACCCGATCCCGTGGCTCAGGGTGGTCAGACCAGTGGCAGTCTTTTATATGTTTTAGGTTAATGTCCGACTACGCCACCCGTGGATTGCGGTCAGGGTGAACCGCCGCTGCGGGGCAGACCACTGAGACTGGTGTTGTGGGTGCAGCAGAGAATATTATAACTCCCCACGGGAGGAGTGTAGCCTCAGGGCAGTGAGTATCAATGGTGGGGGTTGTGGTGCAGGGCGTCCCAGTACCGTTAGTGCTGGCGCGGTAAGAAACGCAGAGACAACGTGTTGCAGTCCAGGGTGTTTTACTCACAGTTGATATCCAAGTCACTTCCGCTGGTAATGACTGCCCAAGCCATGCTGCGTCCACCAGGTGAGGGGCTCGGTCAACCCCCAGGCAATTCAGGAGTATGGTACAGGACTCCCTTCTATCCTTTCTCTGGCTCGTGCCCCACTAGTGACCAAACTTCTGTCCAGCTGCCGCGGATCTATGCGGGTAAACGTGGGCCCCGTTTCCTTTATGGTGCCTTCCTAGCAGGTTTGGCGGGGGGTCGCACCAATAGATGATCACGACCTCCGGTCTTTGGCTGAGGGATAATTTACCTCCACTAACTTGGGAATCCGGTACCCTTATTCTGCCTGACCCTTCATCCGTTATCTCATGGGTTCTTAGGGTCCCTTCTTCCTTCTTGTTTCTGAGCCTTTCTACTCCTCTGTCTTTTCTCCTTCTTTCCTGTTCCTTCTTCTCCCCCTTTCCTCGGCCTCTTCTCTAGGCCTACTTCTCCTTCCTTCCTCCTCTCTGGCCCTGGCCTTTTCTCTAGGCCTGCCTTCTGAGCAGAGCTCCTACAGAGCCTCCGCTCCCTGTCACTTCTCCACTGAACTTGTCTTCTCCCAGAACTAAGATGGTGCCCACCTTTTATACCTCCTCCTCAGTGTGTGAGCTCAGGTGACCAGCACCCAATGAGCTCCTACCTATGCTCAGAACCCAATCCCTATCTGCTCCTACACCACTAGGTTTTCCTCCCCACTCCAGCCAGGGACATGGTCAGATGTGCCTGCATAAATATATAAATGGGAGCACCGTAGAGCTGTCCCCCGGAAATGGGGTGTGTGTGGTGCATGCAGCTAACTGAGCCCTGGTCCACACTCCATCCTTACCCGGGAATGGAATATCACACCTCTGGTTGAGGTGCAATACCCCTGTAGCGGCCAAACCCTCCTACACATGGAAGAACAGGAGGAGCACTGCCAGAGCCCTGCAAAATGACCTCCAGCAGGCCACAAATGTGCATGTGTCTGCACAAACCGTTAGAAACCGACTCCATGACGGTGGTATGAGGGTCCAACGTCCACAGATGGGGGTTGTGCTCACAGCCCAACACTGTGCAGGACGCTTGGCATTTGCCACAGAACACCAGGATTGGCAAAGTCACCACTGGCACACTGTGCTCTTCACAGATGAAAGCAGGTTCACACTGAGCACATGTAACAGACGTGACAAAGTCTGGAGATGCCGTGAAGAGTGATCTGCTGCCTACAACATCCTTCAGCATGACCCGTTTGGCAGTGGCTCAGTAATGGTATGGGGTGGCATTTCTTTGGAGGGCCACACAGCTTTCCATGTGCTCGCCAGAGGTAGCCTGACTGCTATTAGGTACTGAGATGAGATCCTCAGACCTCTTGTGAGACCATATGCTGGTGTGGTTGGCCCTTAGTTCCTCCTAATGCAGGACAATGCCAGACCTCATGTGGCTGGAGCGTGTCAGCAGTTCCTCCAAGATGAAGGCATTGAAGCTATGGGCTGGGCCGCCCGTTGCCCAGACCTGAATCCGATTGAGCACATCTGGGACATCATGTCTAGCTCCATCCACCAACGTCACGTTGCACCACCAGGAGTTTGCGGATGCTTTAGTCCAGGTTTGGGAGGAGATCCCACAGGAGACCATCTGCAACCTCAACAGGAGCATGCCCAGGCGTTGTAGGGAGGTCATACAGGCACGTGGAGGCCACACACAATACTGAGCCTCATTTTGACTTGTTTTAAAGACATTACATCAAAGTTGGATCAGCCTGTAGTGTGTTTTTCCACTTTAATTTTGGGGGTTACTCTAAATACAGGCCTCCATTGGTTAATAAATTTAATTTCCATTGATGATTTTTATGTGATTTTGTTGTCAGCACATTCAACTTTGTACAGAACAAAGTATTCAATGAGAATATTTCATTCATTCAGATCTAGGATGTGTTATTTGAGTACTCCCTCTATTTTTTTGAGCAGTGTATATCTATATCGTTATATATCTATATATATATCTATATATATAGTGGTGTCAAAAAGTGTTTGTCCCCTTCCTGATTTCTTATTCTTTTGCATGTTTGTCACACTTAAATGTTTCAAATCGCCAAACAAATTTTAATATAAGACAAAGATAACACAAGTAAACACAGAATGCATTTTTTAAATGTAGGTCTTTATTATTAAGCGAAAAAGAAAGGCATGTGTATAGGTTATCAATTATATCAGACAGGTGATAATGATCAGAATATACTGTACATATGTACAGTTGTGGCTAAAGGTTTTGAGACTGACACAAATTTTGGTTCTCACAAAGTATGCTTTTTTAGTTTTTATAGTATCAATATGTGTTAACCCTAGATTGTTATGAGAAATGATTGAATGCAAAAAAACGCATAGGTTTCCCTTGTCATGAAAATTAACCACAAACATCTAATTTCCACTTAAATGCTGCCACAAAATGGCCTACGTAGATGTCAGTAATCTTCTGCAATTTTACAAGCAGCCATGTCCTTGCGTGTAAAGCTATTTTTGATTCAAAACAATGATGACTGTACATGTTTCCTTGAGGGTAGCCATGGTTAACAGAAGCTGACAATGATTTCAAGCACCACCCCCCTTTTAAAGCAACCAATCTGCTGCTATAATTCAATAAGCATGACAGAGTGATATCAGATGCTTTGTCCTTGGTAACCCTTTCTCCTTCAGCTAATACAAAATCACTGAAATTACATAAGCAGGTTTGTGAAGAAATGGCACCAGAGAGACCCCACAGAATCCCACCACTGCCATCACTTGTGACGGTTCCACACCCCTCCACCTGCCTGACGTGACAGTTACGTCAGATGGAACACGTGATATGGATTTTTGCACCAACGTGACGTTCCGCACCCCCTCGGGGACGCGTAAGGTCAGATTGGTACAGTTCTACATGGACATCCCCAGCCCACACGGGTACAGAAAGGCACCAGGGAGTGAGAAGAGGTGGCCCACTCAGTCACTGACGTGGCACCACACTCGCTCACACCCCTGACAGGCTGAGAGGCTCCTTCACTAGCTCCAGTGAAGAAGAACCTTGTCGGTCTGGAAGAGCTGCCACCAGTTTCTATTAGATATAATGGGACTTATATTGGGCTAGAAACCAGCCCGGTAGCATGTTCGTCGGACCGAACAATGGATGTGAGAGTTTGTGGATCGAGATAAAAGAGGAGCCCAAGGTTAAATTATATATTTAATCGCCTTAGGGGCACACTAGACAATGCACTATATACTTAAAGGTTATACATACACAATCGTCAGAGTTGCAAACACAATAGTAATGGTACAAAAGATATAAAGAGTCATTTACTGGTCAAATGAAAGGCCTGGCTTGTGGTGGAGGGGCTGCCACATGGGAGGCTCGTAGGGCCCTCTTTCTTTGTTGCAGGACTTCGTCCACATGATGTATCCTCACGATCTCCCAGGGACAAAGACACTTGGCTCTAGCTGCAGTGGCTCTTAACCTCTCTGGGTCATTCCCCTTACTGAAAACTGATTGAGCCTAAGTCTCCACCCCTGGTCTCTCTCAGCTAAAAACTCCCAAAAACTAAAACGGCTATACCTTCTTAATGGACGGTCGTAGGGAGCCGGTTCTGGTGTCATCGGATCCAGCCGGGCCCCAGCTATACGTGAATACCAAGCACCGGGGCCCCCACAAGGCTGTGCTATGTATCTCCTTTCCCTATGCACTGGACTGTGCTGAGAGCCAGGGTGAGATTCCCTATTCTCTTGGGTTTCCAAAAATGTATTTGGTGTATCACTGGGATGTATCATATTCCCATAACTCGGTGTTGAATTATAATATCTAACACAAAGGACCGCATGGCTTGGGATCCACAGGGGCTCATCCTGTGCAGCTCACAGCTGCTGTGTGGTATGTCACTCCCTGCCTCTCGGCCTCCTCCCTTGCAGGAGTGTCAAATTACACTGTACATTCAAGATCTCTATAATCCCTGCCAAACAGGGCACAATGATTGACATGGAATTATCTTGAATATTCTTCACAAGGTTATTTTATGGTAGGGCTGAAAATCAGTGGAATTTTTTTTTTGTGATTAAGTACATTTTCTTAGCAAGAAACGACTGCAATGTTTTTGAAATGAATCTGATCACACTTTATAACAATCTAGCATTAATACAAATTGCCACTGCAAAAACTGAAACAACACATTTTGTTTAACCTCTTTACCCCCTGGGGTGGTTTGCACATTAATGACCGGCCAATTTTTACAATTTTGACCACTGTCACTTTATGAGGTAATTACTCTGGAATGCTTCAACGGATCCCGCTGATTATGAGAATGTTTTTTCGTGATATATTGTACTTCATGATAGTGGTAAAATTTCTTCGATATCACTTGCGTTTATTTGTGAAAAAATCTGAAATTTTGAGAAAATTTTGAAAATTTCGCAATTTTTAAAATTTGAATTTTTATGCCCTTAAATCAAAGAGATACAGTATGTTATACAAAATAGTTAATAAATAACATTTCCCACATGTCTACTTTACATCAGCACAAGTTTGGAACCAAATTTTTTTTATTTATTAGGGAGCTATAAGGGTTAAAAGTAGACCAGCAATTTCTCATTTTTACAACAAAATTTACAAAACCATTTTTTTAGAGACCACATCACATTTGACGTGACTTTGAGGGGCCTTTATGACAGAAAATACCGAAAAGTGACACCATTCTAAAAACTGCACCCCTCAAGGTGCTCAAAACCACATTCAAGAAGTTTATTAACCCTTCAGGTGCTTCACAGGAATTTTTGGAATGTGGAAGAAAAAAATGAACATTTACCTTTTTTCATAAAAATGTTGCTTTAGACACAAATTTTTTATTTTCGCAGGGGTAGCAGGAAAAAATAGACCCCAAAATTTATTATGGAATTTCTGCAATTTCCCCTGAGCACACAGATACCCCATATGTGAGGAAAAACCACTGTTTGGGCACACGGCAGGGTTTGGAAGGGAAGGAGCGCCATTTGACTTTTTGAATGTAAAATTTGCTTGAATAACTAGTGGACACCATGTTGCATTTGGGGAGCCCCTCATGTGCCTAAACAGTGGAAACCCCCCACAAGTGACACCATTTTGGAAACTAGACCCCTCAGGGAACTTATCTAGGTGTGTGGTGAGCACCTTGAACCTCCAGGTGCTTCACAGAAGTTTATAACATTGAGCCATAAAAATAAAATTTTCATATTTTTCCCACAAAAATGTTTTTTAGCCCCCAATTTTCCATTTTCATAAGGGTAACAGGAGAAATTGCACCATGCAGTTTGTTGTGCAATTTCTCCTGAGTAAGCAGATACCCCATATGTGGAGGAAAACCACTGTTTGGGTGCACGGCAGGGTTCAGAAGGGAAGGAGCGCCATTTGACTTTTTGAATATAAAATTTGCTTGAATAATTAGCAGATACCATGTTGCGTTTGGGGAGCCCCTGATATCCCTAAACAGTGGAAACCCCCCACAAGTGACTCCATTTTGGAAACTACACTCCTCAAGGATTTTATCAAGGGGTATAGTGAACATTTTGAACCCAGAGGTACGACACAGAATTTGATAACATTAGGTCATCATATTGAATAAGTTGTCATTAGTCTTGAGTGCAAGTGCTCGCTACTTGAGTTTGCATCGGGTACTTGGGTATACACCAAGTATCACGGGTGCTCAAGTGACATGCTCGAGTCCCCGCCCTGCATGTTTCACGGTTATTAGACACCCAAAAAAAAACATGCGGGGATCGCTCGTGCATGGCAGGCAATCCCCGTGAGGTTTTTTTGGCTGTATAAAAGCTGCAAAACATTTGGGACGGAGACTCGAGCATGTCACTTGAGCACCCGCTATACTCGGTGCATACCCGAGCACACGATGCAAACTCAAGTAGCAAGCACTTGCGCTCAACATTAGTCGCCATATCGTCGTCATTTTTTTTCCTTTACTTCTGAAAAAATCCCAAACCCAACCCTAGCCCAACCCTAACCCTAGCTTAACCCTTGCCTAGCCCAACCCTAACCCTAGCTTAACCCTTGCCTAACCCTTACCCTAGCCTAACCCTAACCCTAGCCTTACCCTAGCTCAACCCTAACCCTAGCTCAACCCTAACCCTAGCACAACCCTAACCCTAGCACAACCCTACCCATAGCCCAACCCTACCCCTAGCCCAACCCTAGCTCAACCCTAACCCTAGCACAACCCTAACCTTAGCACAACCCTAACCCTAACCCTAGCACAACCCTAACCCTAAATTTTATTTTTTACGCCGTTACACGGGCATTATAAGTGATTAGACAACTTTATTCTTCGGGTCGGTGCAATTACAGCGATGCCAGATTCATATCGGGTTTTTATGATTGACAGCTGTCACACACTAAAAAATCCTTTTTTTTTGCAAAGATTAGTTTTTGCATAATCATATTTAGAGAGCTATAATTTTTCCATATTTCGGCCGACAGGGTCATGTGATGGCTTGTTTTTTGCTGGACAAGTTGACGTTTTTATTGGTGCTATTTTCAGGCACATGACATTTTTTGATCACTTTCGATTCTGATATTTAGAAGGCAGAATAAACAAAAAACAACAATTCAGGAATTGTTTTTTTTATACCGTTCTGCGTGTGGTAAAATTGATAAGGCAGCTTTATTCTTCGGGTCAGTACGTTTACAGCTGTACCACATTTATATATTTTTTTATGTTTTGGCGCTTTTACACAAAAAAACTATTTTATAGAAAAAAGAATTGTTTTTGCATCGCTTTATTCTGAGCGCTTTAACTTTTTTATTTTTCGGCCGTTGGAGCTGTATGGCAGCTTATTTTTTGCTGGACAAGATGATGTTTTCAGTGGTATCATTTTTATTTACATTTGTCTTTTTGATTGCATTTTACTCCATTTTTTGTTCGGCGGTATGATGATAAACATCGTTTTATGTTTTGTTTTTTATTTATTTTTTTTACTGTGTTCACTAAAGGGGTTAACTAGTAGGACAGTTTTATAGGTCAGGTCGTTCCAGATGTGGGGATACCAAATATGTGTACTTTTATTTGTTTCTTTTTTTTTT
Organism: Phyllobates terribilis; assembly: GCF_046119375.1. NCBI lineage: Eukaryota > Metazoa > Chordata > Amphibia > Anura > Dendrobatidae > Phyllobates > Phyllobates terribilis. The sequence continues at coordinate 83,366,125 of NW_027362769.1, forward strand.
TTTTTCATAAGATTATTTATTTATGGCTACAATATATATATATATTTTTTTATTATTATTTTTTCATTTTTTTTAATATTTTTACAATTTTTTTTTTCACTTTCTGACATTTTTATTACTTTTACACTGTGTCCCGCTATGGGACTTTCACTTTTTGCAGCCTGATCGGCTCTATAGCACAGGAATGCAGAACCATCCCTGTGCTATGCAGTCTGTCAGCGCTGTCAAGGGAGAAGTTACTTTGGTTGCGCACATGACCAAAGCAACTTCCTGCCTCCTGGTGACCCGGATGTAGTCATGATGACATCGGGTCACCATGACAACATCCGAGACCGGACTCAGACGCCGCGGGACGCCAACAGAGAAGGTAAGTATCGTGCTTACCTCTTCTTGCCTCCGGAATGCTGCAATCGATTTAGATTGCAGCATTTTGGGGGTTAATGTGCAGGGAGAGGTGCGGGACCACTCCCTGCTAGTTATGGGCGAGCACTAAAATGCTCGGGTGCTTGATGCTCGGGTTGAGCTGTTGGAATATGCATAGGCGGATTATAATGAGGGAAATCTGGGCTACCGCCTGGGGCCCCGAGCCTCCAGGCGGCCCGGGGCTCCAGGGTGTCTATGTCCAAATTGCCCTCATTATATTTGCGGCGCCGCGGCACATACCGACAGACAGTGGCGGGGGGGCTCCCGTACCGCTCCCCAAGGAGCGGCACATGGCCGCTACTTCTTCTTCGGCCGGGCCAGCACTGCAGCAGTTAACCTCCCTGTGCTGGCCCGGTCACGTCACTGCTAGGAGACACGGCCCTGTGCGTGGCCGTGTCTCCTAGCTGTGATGTCACGCAGTGCGCGCCCGGCCTGCACTGCTGCACCGGAGAAGAGCAGGAGGACTGGAGCCGAGCCGGGGGATGGTGAGTCTGTGTGTGTCTGTGTGTGTGTCTGTGTGTGTGTGTCTGTGTGTGTGTGCGTGTGAGTGTGTGCGTGTGAGTGTGTGTATGTATATGTGTGTGTGTGCAGGCAGATATCATTGTGTGATGTCTGTTTATATGTATTTTTGTGTTTCAAATGTGTTTATGCGTGTTCTGTATATGTCTGTATATGTTTGTGTGTGTGCGTGACTGTGTGAGTGAGTGCGTGCGGCCTCCTGCTGAGTATAGATGGCGCCGTGAGACCTCCTGCTGTCTCTGGGGGGGGGCGCCGTGCGGCCTTCCGCTATGTATAGATGGCACCGTGCGGCCTCCTGCTGTGTATAGATGGCGCTGTGCGGCCCCCTGCTGTGTATAGGTGGCACCGTGCGGCCCCCTGCTGTGTATACATGGCGCAGTGCAGCCTCCTGCTGTGTATAGATGGCGCAGTGCGGCCTCCTGCTGTGTATAGATGGCACTGTGCGACCTCCTGCTGTGTATAGATGGCTACGTGCGGCCTCCTGCTGTGTATAGATGGCTAAGTGCGGCCTCCTGCTGTGTATAGATGGCACCATGCGGCCTCCCGCTGTGTAGAGATGGTGCCGTGCGGCCCCCTGCTGTGTATAGATGGCTACGTGCGGCCCCCTGCTGTGCATAGATGGCGCCGTGCGGCCTCCTGCTGTGTATAGATGGCACCGTACGGCCTCCCACTGTGTATAGATGGCTACGTGTGCTCAATATTGAGTCATACAATTAATGTAAGGCTATGTGCCCACAATGCGGAAATGCTCCGGATTTTTTTTGAGCGTTTCTGCATCTCCCTGGGAGAAAAAACGCATGCGGATTGTACATGCGGATTGTACATGCGTTTTTCCTGCCAGGGACAAGCGGAAGTGAAGCGTTCTTCACATGCATTTCCGCATGTGGGTTGACAAGCGCTTTCCAACCGATTTTAGCATCACTTGGAAAGTGCTTGACAACTTGGTCACACTATATAAATCCATGCAACCGGCATGGATTTATATAGTGTGACCGTAAAAGAATGGTAAAAAATAAAAAATAAATATATAATTACCTTCTGATAGCCTGCCGACGTCAGCGGTCGCGTGACCCATCACATGACTAAATGATGTCACGGCAGGTCCTTTTCAGACCATCGCGAGCTGCCGGCAAGCCAGGACGCATCGGATAAAGACACCGCGGGCCATCAGAAGGTAAGTATAATATTTATTTTTTATTTTATTCTATTTTTTACCGGTTCTATGGTACCTGGGTCCGGAGGAGAGTCTCCTCTTCTCCAAACCCGGGTACCATCCGCACATTAAAACGCATGGAATCCGCATCTACAGATTCAGTGATGTGGATTCCATGTGTTCCAATGCAAGTCAATGGCGGTGAAAATGCCGCGCTTCCGCAAAATAATTGGTTGTGCTGTGGATTTTTCTGCAATGATAATCCGCAGCGGAAATTTCTGCAGCATATGCACAGCACATGTGGATTATCATTGGGGAACATGGCAGACCTTCTGCCTTTTAAGCGTTTCTGCAGTGGAATTGCTGCTGCGGACACGCTTAAAAAATGCATAGTGGGCAGACAGCCTAAAAAAATATATTATAATTAATATTGTGCCAAATTAATTTCACGTGAACTATCACATGATCTATCACAGGGGATCATGTGACATGTCACGTGATACATCAGGTGTGTGTGTGTGTTTGTGTGTGTGTTTGTGTGTGTTTGTGTGTGTTTGTGTGTGGGGAGGGGGGGGGGCACGCCTTCTAAACTGCCCGGGGCCCTTGCTACTCTTAATCCACCCCTGGGAATATGTTTAGTGCAACAACTCCATTCCTGTGTATGAAAATGTTCTATTGCTAGGTTTGTGTATTGTTGTAAAAAAATGTCTATAAAGTTAAAAAAACACAACTCCCAGAGGCTCACACACAGAAAAGACTATGTGACTGTGTTCAGTTTCCTGTGTCTGTGCTTGAGAGGAGAAGCAGCCTGCTGATGCTGCACAGAGACACTTAAGATATGTATTTTCCTGATTCCACAAAGCCTATCATATCTGTACCTGTTTATAGCTAATTAAAGCTTTGTTCTGTTGCCAACATGCTTTGAGAGTATCCTGAATGATCCGCTGCCAACAGGTTATGGGCCCAGCGTGACACAGATCTCCAGCGTGACACAGAACCCCAGGAGTGACACTGAAGAGTAATACAGCAACAGAAGTCCAAAGCAAAAGCAGCACAGAGCAAAAGAGAAGATGTCCACAAGCAGGGATCACTGCAAGTTCTCAGTGCAAAGTCTCACCAATCAGAATCATCAGTCTTGGAGACTTAAGGTGGAAATATACGCAGGAACAAGTGCCTCATCCATTACCAGATGATTGGCTAGAGTAGGATCAGAAAGCACAAAGCACTATCTCCCTCAGTGTAGATGATGATCAGATTGTGCATATATGCAAATGTGCAATTGCAAAAGAGATGTGGGATGAATTACAGAAAGTGCATGAAAGATCAAATCTCAGCAATAAGCTTTATCTCATGAGAAAACTGTATCAGTCTAAGCTAAGTGATGGGCAGAATATGCAGGACTATATAAGAAACACCCTAGAGATTGTGGAGCGTCGCAGGGGCATTGGAGAAGAAATTAAAGACTTTCATGTTGCTGCACTACTATTAAGTGGTCTTCCAGAAAGTTATGACACACTTGTCACTGCACTAGATTCACGGCCAGATAATGAGCTCACAATAGAATATGTGAAAGGCAAGCTTGTAGATGAATTCAAGCAAAAAACACACAATAAAAGCAGCAGTAATGAATCTAGAGCAGAAACTGCATTAAAGACACAGGACTTTCCTAAAAATAAGAGCAATCTAAGGGAAACTCGTGAATGTTTTGTCTGTAGAAAGCCCGGCCACCTTAAAGCAGACTGCAGAATTTGGAAAGCAAGAATGAGTCAGCTTAAAAAGCAGAACAGTGATCAAAAGGTGAAAACAGCTGTAGAGGAAACGTCTGCATGTGTTGAAAATGCATTTAATACCAGTACAGGCTCATCTGCAAAGCATATGTGGTGTATAGACTTTGGTGCTAACAGCCATATGACAAATAACAAGGATTTCTTCACTGACCTTGATGAAAGCAAGTCAGAAAAGGTCATCTTGGCTAATGGTCAATATATGACTTCAGAAGGAGTAGGAGACGGCTGCCTCCACTGTCCAGTTTCCTCATCACAAAGCAAAAAGATCCCAGTAAAGGATGTTCTCTATGTTCCCAGTCTTGAAAGCAATCTTCTGTCAGTAAAGAAGCTTACGCAAAAAGGGAATGGAGTTACTTTTAAAGACAATAGCTGCATTATATCAAAGAAGGGTCACACTCTTGCAGAAAGAAAAATCCAAAATGAACTTTATCAGCTAAAATGCAAAGAAAGAGTGTACAGTGCTAGACAAGATCTGCATAAGAACTGTATCCATATATGGTACAGACGTCTTGGGCACAGAGACCCAGAAGCAATAAGGAAGCTAGGTCAACTTACAAATGGTGTGGAAATCAAGCAATGTATAGAGATGAGCGGTGTTCGACTCGAACTGTTCGCCAATCTCAAATTCGAGCTGTTTTGGGCGGTGTTCGAGCCGTTCGGCGAACACGAACAATTTGAAAAAAATTCGGCTGTTCGATAACTGTTCGTGCACCAAAATCATAACTGGATTTTTTCTCAGTAATGCTGAAAATTAATGTTAATACGCAGTTTGAGTGTACAGCGGGGCGGGGGGGAGGGGCAGGGGATGGATCTCTGCATAAATAATGAAGATCTCCATTTTTTTTTCTCTTTCCCGCATTTACAGTGGGGAGGTGCAATCTGTCAGCCTATCAGCAGCGCACACACGGAGCGAACTGCTGTTTTTCACACAAGCAAGGGCATGTGTCATTGGCAGTGTATGTCACATGTCCTTGCCCTATAAGACCCAGTCATTTTCCATGTAGCCACCATTTTCTCACTGCTGCAGCTGCGTGTTAGACGGCACCGCTGTTGCTGTGTGCGCTATACTTTGAGTGTTAAATTCAAGCCAATTTTCGGACAAATCTACAGATAGCTTGGGAGTAGGGAATAGTTGTGATTGCAGTCCTTTTGAGGACTAGGTTACATCATTTCCTACTACTTTTATCAGGCAGGTCTGTGCTCTTAAATAGATAGGTTGGGAGTAAAGACTAATTGTAATTGCAGTCCTTTTGAGGGCTAGGTTACATCAGTTCCTATCACTTTTATCAGGCAGGTCTGTGCTCTTAAATAGATAGGTTGGATGTAAAGACTAATTGTAATTGCAGTCCTTTTGAGGGCTAGGTTACATCAGTTCCTATCACTTTTATCAGGCAGGTCTGTGCTCTTAAATAGATTGGTTGGGAGTAAAGACTAATTGTAATTGCAGTCCTTTTGAGGGCTAGGTTACATCAGTTCCTATCACTTTTTGCCAGGCAGGTCTGTGCCAGTGCTGTGCAAGTTTTTTTTCACAGCATTTGGCTAAATCTAGCTAAACAAATCCTTTTTGGCCTCTTGCAGTGTGTGTTAGTCAGTGGAGTAGCCTATCTGTGTTGCAAGCTGCACCACCTGTGTATAGAATACTAATTTTTTTATTGCACCTAGCCAAGTAAAACCCTTTGGGCATAGCATCATTCTATTAGTCCAACTATACTAACCTCCACCAGGTTGCAAATTCAAAATAATTTTTATCTGCCTCTAGCTCTGAAAAAATATTTGGGCTTGTAGCAGTGTGTGGGACTTGTTCTATTAGTCCATCTATACTAACCTCCACCAGGTTGCAAATTCAAAATAATTTTTATCTGCATCTAGCTCTGAAAAAATATTTGGGCTTGTAACAGTGTGTGGGACTTGTTCTATTAGTCCATCTATACTAATCTCCACCAGGTTGCAAATTCAAAATAATTTTTATCTGCATCTAGCTCTGAAAAAATATTTGGGCTTGTAGCAGTGTGTGGGACTTGTTCTATTAGTCCATCAATACTAACCTCCACCAGGTTGCAAATTCAAAATAATTTTTATCTGCATCTAGCTCTGAAAAAATATTTTGGCTTGGGCTTGTAGCAGTGTGTGAGACTTGTTCTATTAGTCCATCTATACTAACCACCACCAGGTTGCAAATTCAAAATAATTTGTATCTGCATCTAGCTCTGAAAAAATATTTGGGCTTGTAGCAGTGTGTGGGACTTGTTCTATTAGTCCATCTATACTAACCTCCACCAGGTTGCAAATTCAAAATAATTTTTATCTGCATCAAGCTCTGAAAAAATATTTGGGCTTGGGCTTGTAGCAGTGTGTGGGACTTGTTCTATTAGTCCATCTATACTAACCTCCACCAGGTTGCAAATTCAAAATAATTTTTATCTGCATCTAGCTCTGAAAAAATATTTGGGCTTGGGCTTGTAGCAGTGTGTGGGATTTGTTCTATTAGTCCATCTATACTAACCTCCACCACCTGTATATGTAATAAAATTGTTTTACTGCATGTAACCCAGCCAATACTTTTGGGCTAATACCACAGTTTGGCCACTCAGCTCTGCTTGGCTCCCAAACATTGTTATTTGTGCAAACAACTCCAGAGTTGTCAATTAGTTAACCACCAAAATGAGTGAAAAAAGGCCTGCTGCTGGTGGAAAGGGGAATAGGCGTGTTGGGAAGGGAAAAAAAGGTTGTGTCCGTGGGGTAGGTGTTAAAGCAACAGTAACATCTGCAGAAGAAAGACCATCTTCCAGCCAAACTAAGATGTCTACTTCTTTTAGCGGACAATGTGATAAGATCCCATTCTTACGGCCACGCCAATCGCTACAAATTCCAGATGAGGCACAAAAACAGCAGGTGCTTCAACGGATATGAAGTGCTCCTTTAAGTGGGCTCTCCTCCACCTCAACTTCAACATCACAAATACTCCAGTCCTCAGAGGTGTCACCCCAATCGCACTTGCTTCCTCACAGCTCCCAAGTCTCCAGCTGCCCGTCTGAGTATGGGGTAGAACAGATGGTTGAGTCTGCAGAGCTGTTTACTCATACTATAGCCTGGGAATCAGAGGTCGGCTCCAGAGCTTCTGTGAATCCATACGAGGAAATGATCTGCACTGATGCCCAGAATCTTTATGAGTCGGATCCAGGACCAGACGCAGAAGGTTCTGACCATAATGTAGACCCTCATTCCCAAACTGTAACTCCTGTTGGTGGAGACAATGAGGAAGACGATGATGAGACTCAAATACCTGATTGGAGCGACAACTTGAGTTTTTTGTCAGGGCAGGAAGAGGTTGGCTCTGAGGACGACGGGTGTGAGAACACACAGGGTGATGATGACGAGGTTGGAGATCCCACTTACTGTCAACCCACAGTCAGCCAGTCGATGAGGTCAGCAGAGGAGGTGGAGGATGATGCTAGTGACGACGAGGTCAGGTTGCGCCTTCCTGGACAGAGACGTAGTACTGGAAGTGACGCACCCCTGGGCGTGTGTCGCGCAGCGTTGCGCACGCGGGAGCTTACCCGGAGCCGGATCTGTTGAGGGTTGTAGTCTCGTGGCGGTGACCCGGTCCGTGCCCAGGGAGTCAGACTAAGTGGCGCTGTATCAGCGGTAGATGTAGGACGACTACGCCACCCGTTGAATGCAGCTATGGAGCTGCCGCTGCAGGGCAGACCGCTGAGGCCGGTGGTAGGATAGTGCAGCGTAGATGGTATAACCCCCAACGGGAGGGGTATGGCCTCAGGGCAGCCGACGTGGATGATGGGGGTAGCAGGAACCACTCAGAGACGATGCGGTGTAGTTCAGGGTCTTTACTGGTGACAAAGATAGACCCTCCCGGAGTACTGGCTAGCGGTTGGGGCCTGGTCAGTCCTTGAGCAGATGGGATCTCCCCTGGCCAGGCGGAGTTGTAGGCCTCCCAAACTAACGATACTCTTCTGGCTACCTTGCTAGAAGCGAGTATAAGTAGCCCACGTCCCTGAGTGTACCGTGTGGTGCTCACCCGTATGGCCGGTGACTCGGGGCCTTCTAGTAGCTTCCGCTCCACGACGGCGGTGCTGGTCCCATGCGTGTGACCGTGCCTTCGGGTTTCTTGGCCAGAGGACCTGAAATCCCCTGCCTGACGGATTCTGCTGCTGGGTAGGAGTTAGTCCCCACAGCCTCGGACTCCGGGTCCGGTAAGAAATCTTCTCAGTCAGGGCGAGCTCTGCAGCTGCCAGCCCCTGACTCTTTGTAACACTGCTCCCACAGAGCTCCTGTTGTTTCTTCCTATGCTGCTTCTCTTCTCTACTTCTGGCATGGCCCAGGAGCTGGGCCCAGGAGCTGGGCCCAGCCGGAGCCACAGCTCCCTGTCAGCCCTCCTGGCTGCACTCTCCCTCTGAACTCTCTATCCCTGCCTCAGCCCCAGGTTTATACAGGGGAAGTTCTTCCCCTCCCAGGACTGGGCAGGAGGTGTGGCATGCACAGGATCCCTGACCAAGAGACCTCCCACCTGCTCTCAGACATAACATTGCTTGTTACTGTGGAAACCAGACCCCTGGGGTGCCACATTCCCCCCTAGTGAAATTTAGTACTCTGGGACTAAACATATTTTTTTGTAAAACATAACAAGTAAAAACAGAAACAGTACAATAAAGAAAACACATAAAGATGGTTACGGCGTGTCCGCAACCGGGTGCAGTCTTTGAAGGAAACAAAGGTGTCCATTTCACCAAAACAGGGAGACGCAACCAGGTAGGGGTCTGTCCTGCCCCGAGTCCTTAACAGTCTTTTAGTCCATCCTGGGTTACGCTCCACTAACTGTACAAAGGATTCCCGGTAAATCCACCAAGGACTCCTATAAATTACTAGAAACACATAATTATTTACAGGATATGGCCGCTCTCAGTCCTCGGCCAGTGGGGATAAGGATTGGCTGCTCACAGTCCTCAGCCTGGTAAGGGATAGGGGATGGCTGCTCACAGTCCTCAGCCTGGTAAGGGATAGGGACACACGGGGAACAATTCACTAATCCCAACGGGGACCATATTTTAATTAGCAGCAGTCCTTGTACCCTTACGGGTAACTATTTACAGCTCTTTATTCACGCTACTTCCCTTCAGTAGCTATGTCCTCTTTGTGCTCCCTCCTGAGGGTAGTCCTCAGACCCGTCCGGGTCCTCTTGGCTTTCCTCGTATTGGTAGTACTGCAGCTCCTCCTCGGTTAGCTGGGTTAGTATCTCTGCGACAGTCCTCCTCCCAGGTGGCCAGGGCTTTACCTCCCTTTGGGCTGCCCCGGTTAATTGGGCCACCAGGATGCTCACTTTTTGCTCCTCTGTGAGGGGGTACACCTGGAAGAGGCTATCCAGCTTTTCTCTAAAGTCATGCAGGGTATGTGACTCCCCTGAGTACTGGGGTAGCCAGGCTGCCCCCGGGATATAGGGCATGGTGAAAGGCATGACCGCAACAGCGGTGGCGCTGGCGGGGGTTGAAGCGGTGAAGCTCTCCTCCGTATCCGGCATCCTTCTCCCCCCTAGTGGACCGTGGCCTACCTTGCGATGATCCTCTTCCGTAGGCCGCGGCTCCGCAGTGAATCGTCAGGGTTGAGGACCTTCCGTCGCGCTCCTGTGACGTCGGCGTCTGCTGGGCTCCTTCCAGGACCTTACGCGACGTCTGGACGTGAGGCGGGGCTTCAGTTCTCGCGCGCTTTTGGAGTCCACGCCCCTCTTCTTCCCGCGCTGCGTCTTCAAGATGGCGTCCAACGGCGGGAAAACTCCACGGAAGGCGGGAAGAAGGCTGAAAATGGCGCCGGATGGCGGGAATCTTCACCGATGGCGGGAAGAAGGCTGAAGATGGCGCCGGATGGCGGGAATCTTCACCACTGGTAAGTTTGAACAGTCTTTTTCAGGCACGCATTACCCGGTGGTTGCGGGCACGAGATCCTGCTGACTACGCCAAAAGTTGACGCACCCCTGGGCCTGTGTCGCGCAGCGTTGCGCACGCGGGAGCTTACCCGGAGCCGGATCTGTTGAGGGTTGTAGTCTCGTGGCGGTGACCCGGTCCGTGCCCAGGGAGTCAGACTAAGTGGCGCTGTATCAGCGGTAGATGTAGGACGACTACGCCACCCGTTGAATGCAGCTATGGAGCTGCCGCTGCAGGGCAGACCGCTGAGGCCGGTGGTAGGATAGTGCAGCGTAGATGGTATAACCCCCAACGGGAGGGGTATGGCCTCAGGGCAGCCGACGTGGATGATGGGGGTAGCAGGAACCACTCAGAGACGATGCGGTGTAGTTCAGGGTCTTTACTGGTGACAAAGATAGACCCTCCCGGAGTACTGGCTAGCGGTTGGGGCCTGGTCAGTCCTTGAGCAGATGGGATCTCCCCTGGCCAGGTGGAGTTGTAGGCCTCCCAAACTAACGATACCCTTCTGGCTACCTTGCTAGAAGCGAGTATAAGTAGCCCACGTCCCTGAGTGTACCGTGTGGTGCTCACCCGTATGGCCGGTGACTCGGGGCCTTCTAGTAGCTTCCGCTCCACGACGGCGGTGCTGGTCCCATGCGTGTGACCGTGCCTTCGGGTTTCTTGGCCAGAGGACCTGAAATCCCCTGCCTGACGGATTCTGCTGCTGGGTAGGAGTTAGTCCCCACAGCCTCGGACTCCGGGTCCAGTAAGAAATCTTCTCAGTCAGGGCGAGCTCTGCAGCTGCCAGCCCCTGACTCTTTGTAACACTGCTCCCACAGAGCTCCTGTTGTTTCTTCCTATGCTGCTTCTCTTCTCTACTTCTGGCATGGCCCAGGAGCTGGGCCCAGGAGATGGGCCCAGCCGGAGCCACAGCTCCCTGTCAGCCCTCCTGGCTGCACTCTCCCTCTGAACTCTCTAACCCTGCCTCAGCCCCAGGTTTATACAGGGGAAGTTCTTCCCCTCCCAGGACTGGGCAGGAGGTGTGGCATGCACAGGATCCCTGACCAAGAGACCTCCCACCTGCTCTCAGACATAACATTGCTTGTTACTGTGGAAACCAGACCCCTGGGGTGCCACATTCCCCCCTAGTGAAATTTAGTACTCCGGGACTAAACATATTTTTTTGTAAAACATAACAAGTAAAAACAGAAACAGTACAATAAAGAAAACACATAAAGATGGTTACGGCGTGTCCGCAACCGGGTGCAGTCTTTGAAGGAAACAAAGGTGTCCATTTCACCAAAACAGGGAGACGTAACCAGGTAGGGGTCTGTCCTGCCCCGAGTCCTTAACAGTCTTTTAGTCCATCCTGGGTTACGCTCCACTAACTGTACAAAGGATTCCCGGTAAATCCACCAAGGACTCCTATAAATTACTAGAAACACATAATTATTTACAGGATATGGCCGCTCTCAGTCCTCGGCCAGTGGGGATAAGGATTGGCTGCTCACAGTCCTCAGCCTGGTAAGGGATAGGGGATGGCTGCTCACAGTCCTCAGCCTGGTAAGGGATAGGGACACACGGGGAACAATTCACTAATCCCAACGGGGACCATATTTTAATTAGCAGCAGTCCTTGTACCCTTACGGTTAACTATTTACAGCTCTTTATTCACGCTACTTCCCTTCAGTAGCTATGTCCTCTTTGTGCTCCCTCCTGAGGGTAGTCCTCAGACCCGTCCGGGTCCTCTTGGCTTTCCTCGTATTGGTAGTACTGCAGCTCCTCCTCGGTTAGCTGGGTTAGTATCTCTGCGACAGTCCTCCTCCCAGGTGGCCAGGGCTTTACCTCCCTTTGGGCTGCCCCGGTTAATTGGGCCACCAGGATGCTCACTTTTTGCTCCTCTGTGAGGGGGTACACCTGGAAGAGGCTATCCAGCTTTTCTCTAAAGTCATGCAGGGTATGTGACTCCCCTGAGTACTGGGGTAGCCAGGCTGCCCCCGGGATATAGGGCATGGTGAAAGGCATGACCGCAACAGCGGTGGCGCTGGCGGGGGTTGAAGCGGTGAAGCTCTCCTCCGTATCCGGCATCCTTCTCCCCCCTAGTGGACCGTGGCCTACCTTGCGATGATCCTCTTCCGTAGGCCGCGGCTCCGCAGTGAATCGTCAGGGTTGAGGACCTTCCGTCGCGCTCCTGTGACGTCGGCGTCTGCTGGGCTCCTTCCAGGACCTTACGCGACGTCTGGACGTGAGGCGGGGCTTCAGTTCTCGCGCGCTTTTGGAGTCCACGCCCCTCTTCTTCCCGCGCGGCGTCTTCAAGATGGCGTCCAACGGCGGGAAAACTCCACGGAAGGCGGGAAGAAGGCTGAAAATGGCGCCGGATGGCGGGAATCTTCACCGATGGCGGGAAGAAGGATGAAGATGGCGCCGGATGGCGGGAATCTTCACCACTGGTAAGTTTGAACAGTCTTTTTCAGGCACGCATTACCCGGTGGTTGCGGGCACGAGATCCTGCCGACTACGCCAAAAGTTGACGCACCCCTGGGCCTGTGTCGCGCAGCGTTGCGCACGCGGGAGCTTACCCGGAGCCGGATCTGTTGAGGGTTGTAGTCTCGTGGCGGTGACCCGGTCCGTGCCCAGGGAGTCAGACTAAGTGGCGCTGTATCAGCGGTAGATGTAGGACGACTACGCCACCCGTTGAATGCAGCTATGGAGCTGCCGCTGCAGGGCAGACCGCTGAGGCCGGTGGTAGGATAGTGCAGCGCAGATGGTATAACCCCCAACGGGAGGGGTATGGCCTCAGGGCAGCCGACGTGGATGATGGGGGTAGCAGGAACCACTCAGAGACGATGCGGTGTAGTTCAGGGTCTTTACTGGTAACAAAGATAGACCCTCCCGGAGTACTGGCTAGCGGTTGGGGCCTGGTCAGTCCTTGAGCAGATGGGATCTCCCCTGGCCAGGCGGAGTTGTAGGCCTCCCAAACTAACGATACTCTTCTGGCTACCTTGCTAGAAGCGAGTATAAGTAGCCCACGTCCCTGAGTGTACCGTGTGGTGCTCACCCGTATGGCCGGTGACTCGGGGCCTTCTAGTAGCTTCCGCTCCACGACGGCGGTGCTGGTCCCATGCGTGTGACCGTGCCTTCGGGTTTCTTGGCCAGAGGACCTGAAATCCCCTGCCTGACGGATTCTGCTGCTGGGTAGGAGTTAGTCCCCACAGCCTCGGACTCCGGGTCCGGTAAGAAATCTTCTCAGTCAGGGCGAGCTCTGCAGCTGCCAGCCCCTGACTCTTTGTAACACTGCTCCCACAGAGCTCCTGTTGTTTCTTCCTATGCTGCTTCTCTTCTCTACTTCTGGCATGGCCCAGGAGCTGGGCCCAGGAGCTGGGCCCAGACGGAGCCACAGCTCCCTGTCAGCCCTCCTGGCTGCACTCTCCCTCTGAACTCTCTAACCCTGCCTCAGCCCCAGGTTTATACAGGGGAAGTTCTTCCCCTCCCAGGACTGGGCAGGAGGTGTGGCATGCACAGGATCCCTGACCAAGAGACCTCCCACCTGCTCTCAGACATAACATTGCTTGTTACTGTGGAAACCAGACCCCTGGGGTGCCACAGAAGCACATCAACAACTGCATCCTCAAACACAACTCTGCCTCTGACCACAAGTCGTGTTGGCTCTTCAAGTCGCATGGGTGCTAAGCCTTGCATAGCCTGGGCATTTTTTCAGATCGATAAGGATGACCAAACTCGTGTCATCTGTAACATTTGTCAGCAAAAGCTAAATAGAGGCCAAAAAATACATAGTTTGAGTACTTCATGCATGAACCGGCACATGGATATGATGCATAAGTTGCAGTGGGAAGCTCACTGTGCTACAATGCGGCCTAGCCGGCCGGGCCAACCACCGTCTGCCACATCTTGTGCATCCGCGGCCTCTTCTTCCTCTGTGACTGGGGGGACAGCAGTCACACCTGTTTTGGGATGCAGACCTGCCACCTCTTTACCCGCAACAGCCAGCGTGATTGTCAGGTCATTTTCTTTGGAGGTGGAAACACCAGCTGGTGTTCAGCGCTGTCCGACATTGATAGCACCACCTTTGGATCAAGGCAACCTAACATGTCCGCCTGCATCTTCCTCACAGACCGGAAGTTTGCCGGGGACACCCTTCTCAACCCCGTCTAAGCACAACAGCCAGCCCTCGGTCCCTCAGATGTGGACAAGTAAAAGACCATTTCCTCCTAGCCATGAGAAAGCTAAGAGGTTGAATTTCACCATCTGCAAGCTCTTGGCTATAGAAATTTTGCCTTTCCGCCTGGTGGACACAGAGGATTTTCGAGACCTTATGTCCGTCGCAGTGCCCCAGTACCAGATGCCCAGTCGGCACTACTTCTCAAAGAAAGGGGTGCCTGCGCTCCACCAGCATGTCGCACACAACATCACCGCTTGTTTGAGAAACTCTGTGTGTGACAGGGTGCATTTCACCACAGACACTTGGACGAGTAGGCATGGACAGGGGCGTTACAGGTCGCTGACTGGGCACTGGGTAACTATGGTGACAGCAGGACAAGGGGCTGCTGTCCAAGTCTTGCCGTCCCCACGAGTTGTGCGTCAATCCTCTTTATCTCGAAGTTCCTCCACTGCTTCTGCCTCCTCAACCTCCTCTCGGTCCTCCACCTGCACCCAAAGCCTGTCTGGTCATGCCACAAGCTTTCTAACTGCGAAGAAGCGATCCTGCACACCTGCTTACTATGCTAGCAGCAGGGCTCAACGTCATCAGGCGGTTTTTACTTTGAAATGTCTGGGAAATGTGAGTCACACAGCTGAGGAGTTGTGGTCAGCTCTGGAGAACCAGTTTCATGAATGGTTGTCTCCACTGGACCTGAAACCAGGGAAGGCCGTGTGCGACAATGCTGAAAACCTGGGTGCGACCCTTCGCCGGGGCAATGTCACACACGTGCCTTGTATGGCTCACGTGTTGAACCTGGTTGTCCAGCAATTTTTAGCCCACTATCCCGGACTAGATGGCCTTCAGCAGAGGGCACGGTCGCTGTGTGCTCACTTCCGCCGTTCGCATCCCGCAGCTCAACGACTTACATCTCTACAGAAGTCGTTGGGCCTGCCACTTCACCGGCTAAAATGCGATGTGCCTACCCAGTGGAATTCAACTCTGCACATGTTGCAGCGACTGTGGCAGCACCGACAAGCCCTGGTGCAATACGTTCTGACGTATAGCCTGGGTCAACGAGATCCAGAGGTGGGACAAATCACGCTGGAGGAGTGGTCTCAGATCAGGGACCTATGCACCCTTCTGCACAGTTTTGAAATGGCGACGAAGATGTTTAGTGCTGACGATGCCATTATCAGCATGACTATTCCGGTGATTTACATGCAAGAGCACATGTTAAACAGAATTCGGAGTCAGGTGGTGGCACAAAAGGAGGTGGAGGAAGTAGAGGAGGAGGAGTTGTATGCGGAAGGGCTAACATCTGCAAGGTCCAGACGGTCGGCAGCACCAAGGCGGCAGGCATGTGAAGGTGGGGGAGATGGTTTTACCAGGGCACATGGTAGCAGCCAAACTAGTGAGGAAGGTGCAGGAGCCCAGGAAGAAGTGGAGGACAAACTGATGGAAGACTCATCAGATGAGGGAGACCTTGATCACATTTCTGTTGTGCGAGGTTGGGGGGAGAGGGCAGAGGAAGGAAGCATGATTTTTACCTCGCCACCAACACAACAGGGACTTGGTGCTCCTGGATGCGCAAGACACATGAGTGCCTTCTTGCTGCACTACCTGCAACATGACCCTCGAATTGTGAGAATTAGAAATAATCCTGACTACTGGATTGCCACACTGTTAGATCCCCGGTACAAAAGTAAATTTGCAGAAATTATTCCTGCCATAGAAAGAGATGCACGCATGCAGGAGTATCAGCAGAGACTGTTGCAGAATCTTTCATGTGCTTTTCCACAAAACACTAGTGGTGCACGTAGTGAATCTCACAGTTCCAACTTGCCAACCGTGCGACCGTCGAGTGTTCAGCACTCAAAACGTAACAGAAACACAGTATCTGCTGGTAACATCAATTTTGCGGAATAATTTCATCGCTTTTTTAGCCCATCCTTTGTAAGGCCACAGGAGACAAGAAGTCTGACACATAGTCAACGCCTAGAGACGATGGTACAGGAGTATCTCCAAGTAAACATTGAAGCCATGACTGTGTCACTGGACCCTTGCTCTTTTTGGGCTTCCAATCTGGATAAATGGTCGGAGCTCGCCACTTACGCCTTGGAGATCTTGTCATGCCCCGCAGCCAGCGTTCTGTCTGAACGTGTGTTCAGCGCTGCTGGTGGTGTGCTGACAGATAAGCGCACGCGGCTCTCCACTGATAATGTAGGCAGACTCACTTTCATAAAGATGAACAAATCATGGATCCGAAACGACTTTTCTACCCCTGTGTCATCCTGAGGAGAGTAAAAGCTTGATGATTTGTTAAAATCACCTCACCAACCTTTTTAAGCTTTCAAATTACTAATCATGTTTATCTGTATCTTGGCTGGAGAATAACTTGGGCCTTGTAGCAGTGTGCAGTACTGATTCTATTAGGCCATCTATACTAAACTCCACCAGATTTAAAATTACTAATCATGTTTATCTGTATCTTGGCTGGAAAATAATTTGGGCCTTGTAGCAGTTTGCAGTACTGATTCTATTAGGCCATCTATACTAAACTCCACCAGATTTAAAATTGCTAATCATGTTTATCTGTATATTGGCTGGAAAATAATTTCGGCCTTGTAGCAGTTAGCAGTACTGATTCTATTAGGCCAACTATACTAAGCTCCACCAGCTTTCAAATTAATAATAATTTTTAGCTGCATCTAGCCCGGAAAATAATTTTGGGGCTCCTAGATGCGCAAGACACATGAGTGCCTTCTTGCTGCACTACCTGCAACATGACCCTCAGATTGTCAGAATTCGAAATAATCCTGACTACTGGGTTGCCACACTCTTATATCCCCCACACTCTTCGATCAACCTTTTCATTTTAATAAAGAACAAAAAAATGGTCATTTTTGAAATTATAAGCATTAGCAGGTTATTAGAAACTGAAATCAAGCAGTTTTCAACTCAAAACTTTATTCTAGGTGATGCTACATTTGCACATAGGACCCCTTGTTCGAAAGGAGCTTCTGAACTCTCTCATTCATTGAATTTGTCAGGTTTTGGATGGTTTCTGCTTCAATTGTTTTGTATGAGGACAGAATACCCTCCCAGAACTGTTGCTTAGATGTGAACTGCCTCCCGCCATCATAGACACTCCTTTTGATGATGCTCCAGAGGTTCTCAATGGGGTTGAGGTCAGGGGAGCATGGGGGTCACACCATAAGTTTGTCCCCTTTTATGCCCATATCAGCCAGAGATGCAGATGTGTTATGTGCAGCATGAGACGGTGCATTATCATGCATGAAAATGATCTTGCTGCGGAATACACAGTTCTTCTTCTTGAACCATGGCAGGAAGTGCTGTTTGAGAAACTCCACATACATTATCGAGTTCATCTTTACCCCTTCAGGGATCCTAAAGGGGCCGACAATCTCTCTCCCCATGATTCCAGCCCAAAACGTTACTCCACCTTCTTCTTGTTGGCGCCGTAGCCGTGTTTGCATGGGGTGTCCATCAACCAGCCATCCTCCACTCCATCCCCTGGACCATCGAGCGTTGCACGGCACTCATCGGTGAACAAAACAGTTTTGAAGTCAGTCTTCATGTATTGTTTGGCCCACTGTAGCCGTTTCTGCTTGTGTACAGTGGATAGAGGAGGTCGACAGGATGGCTTACACACAGCTGCAAACCTCTGAAGGACCCTGCATCTTGTTGTTCGGGGGACGTTGGAGGCACCAGCTGCTTCAAAAACTTGTCTGCTGCTATGACAAGGCTTTTTTGTCGCTGCTCTTTTAACCTCACGTAGTTGCCTATAGGAAAGAGTCCTCAATTTTCCCTTATCAGCACGCACACATGTGTACTGTGAATCAGCTACATACTTCTTGATTGTGCGATGATCAGGATGAAGTGTCTTGGCAATGTTGATTGTAGTCATGCCTTGACCTAAACACTCCACAATTTGTTGCTTCTCAGCAGCCGACACATCCTTTTTCTTTCCCATTTTGGCAGAAAATGTAGGCTGCTTAATAATGTGGGACAGCCTTCTTAAGTAGTCTTGCCTTTCATTGGACACACCTGCCAAACTAATTAGCACAGGTGTCTGCAATTGCTTACAGTGATATAAAGAGCCCTGACACACATCACCATCAATGAGTTTAACTGACAAACAAAAAAATTCTTACCTTATCATTCCTGAACACTTTTTGCATAATAATTTGGAACACAGTGTACATGTGCTTTTCCACAAAACACCAGTGGTTCACGTAGTGAATCTTACAGTTCTAACTTGCCAACCATGGTCTGTATGGAGTTGTTCAATAAAGGGCCCAAAATTAAGATAACATAGACAGGAGAGGTCTCTATGAATACGAATTCCTAAGTATTTGATACCCTGTGAGGGCCAGGCAAAGGGAAAGTTGGACTGGATGGAATCCTGTATGGTTTTGGGGAGGGAGATATCGAGGGCCTCAGACTTCGCTGCATTGATTTTAAGATTTGACCATGTAACAAAGTGATCTATTTCAGCCATAACAGCAGGGATGGATATATGTGATTGAGTGATATATACTAAGACATCATCAGCAAATGCAGAGCACTTGTACTCGGTGCCTCCCACCTCAATCCACCTAATATTGGGGTTATGGCGAATTGATGAGAGCAGGTGCTCCGTCACTAGGATGTATAAGAGAGGGGACAGAGGACATCCCTGCCTTGTCCCATTGGTGATTAAGAAAGGTGATGAAAATGTTCCATTTATCTTCATCCTAGGTGACATATTGCGATACAGGGCCGTGATTTTGCCTATAAAAGGGTCCCCTAGACCCCTACCCCAAGCTTTTTAAGAGAATAATATATGGCGTGCCAGGAGACTCTATGGAATGCTTTCTCAGCATCCAACGAGAGTATCTAATTACAAATTTTTAACTGCATCTAGCCCAGGAAATACTTTGTGCCTAGTAGCAGAGTCTGCTAGTCAGAGGATTATCCCAGCTGTTAAGCAAGCTACACCACCTGTAATTTGGACTCTTAATTTATTCAAAGGAAATGGCCCCCGGGACCCTCAGTGAAAAGCATCGGGGAGGAACCCCAAGGCACAGAGGCTGGGACTGGCGGTAGGACGCCTTGCGGTGTACCGCCAAGCTCGATCCTTATAAAAGCTTTTTAACTGCAGCAGCTTTAGTGGACGCTACTGGAGCTGGAATTACCGCGCTGCTGGCATGAGACTTGCCCTCCAATAGATCCTTGTAAAAGGATTTAAAGTGTACTCATTCAAATTAGAGAGACAATTTAAATGAAAAAGATTAGACTTGCCTCCACCGCAGGGGGGCTCGCTCGACCCACCAGCGGACAGGCACCAGTACTGGGAGAGGGGGGCTGGCCGTCAGGGTCCACTGTGGCTCTGGCACAAACCCGGCGACACGGAGGTCGCACGGGCAGGAACGGACTGGCCGTGTTGGCTTCGCACTTTTTTGGTTTTAGAAGGGCATGACATGCCTATATCTGTGTCTCCCCCTCCTTTTACTCCTCCACCTCTTTTCTTTTCACATGACTATATGTACTTGTCACTTTTCCATGTGTTAGTTGTGTCTTCTGAGACGTTTGTCAGCTTTTGGACACCTTTGAAGTGTTTTCTATGTGTTTTCTATGTGTTTCTATGTGTTTTTGTTTGCCTGCCATTGGTTTTAACAGTGTTCGAAGGTGTTCAACGAACAGTTCGACGAACAGTTCGACGAACATACGGGTGTTCGACGAACCAAACCGAACTCGAACACTACGGGGGTGGCTCAACACTAGCAATGTAGTCAAATGATGAAGTGCACTAGCTGTCTTAAAGGGAAAATGCCCAGAAAATCTTTTCCTAAAGTCAGCACCACTGTAGAGTCGGCGTCTCTGCCCCCTGCCAGGCAGAGACGCCGTCCCCCTTACCTCCGCGGTCCTGCTCCGGCGTCTTCTGGCCTCCCTGCTGCTGCTGGTGCGTGCAGCTTCCCCGACTCTGTGCTTGTGGCGCGACTGCTCCCTCCCTCTTAAAGGGGCCGCGTGCGCCATCCTAAAAAGTCCCCGGCCAATGGCCGGAGGACTTTCTCTATAATAGGCACCTCCTCCAATATGGAGGTGCCCATGCAAGGTTGTTGCTCTGTGATACTTACTTTGCTTCAGCCCTCAGGTCCTCTGCAAGTCAGTCCTGTCCGCCATTCTGATCTTCGTCCAGTCCGCCAGTCTGACTACTTTCCAGCCCGACAGTCTGCCTACAGTCCAGTCCGCCTGTCTATGGGCTCTGTCCGCCTGCTTACCTGGAAGCACCTGCCTGTTACCTGCCGTGCCCGCCAGCCTGCTTACCTGGAAGCACCTGCCTGTTATCTGTTGTGCCCGCCAGCTTGCCTACCCGGAGCACCTGTCTGGCTATCAGCCGAATCAGCCTGCCTGACTACCTAGACCACCCATCAGCCTGTCATGCTCTTCCACTGTACCGGTCAGTTCCTGCCTTCTGACCCGTGGGAGTCACCTGCTCTCATACAAAGTCGGTCCCAGAGTGGCACCTTGTCCCTCTGCTTGGTCCCTCCCTGGTTCAAGGAGTTGACTGAGCCGCCGTGCGACCTTGGTCAGGCCGAGTAGATACTTAGTCACGCCCCTCTTGACTAGAGATGAGCGTTGTTCTACTCGAACTGTTCGCCAATCTCAAATTCGAGCTGTTTTGGGCTGTGTTCGAGCCGTTCGGCGAACACGAACGATTTGAGAAAAATTCGGCTGTTCGAGGTTATGTTCGATAACTGTTCGTGCACCAAAATCATAACTGGATTTTTTCTCAGTAATGATGAAAATTAATGTTAATACGCAGTTTGAGTGTACAGCGGGGTGGGGGGAGGGGCAGGGGATGGATCTCTGCAGGAATAATGAAGAACTCCATTTTTTTTTCTCTTTCCCGCATTTACAGTGGGGAGGTGCAATCTGTCAGCCTATCAGCAGCGCACACACGGAGCGAAGTGCTTTTTTTCACACAAGCAGGGGCATGTGTCATTGGCAGTGTATGTCACATGTCCTTGCCCTATAAGACCCAGCCATTTTCCCTGTCGCCACCATTTTCTCACTGCTGCAGCTGCGTGTTAGACGGCACCGCTGTTGCTGTGTGCGCTATACCTTGTTAATTTCAAGCCAATTTTCGCACAAATCTACAGATAGCTTGGGAGTAGGGAATAGTTGTGATTGCAGTCCTTTTAAGGACTAGGTTACAGCATTTCCTACGACTTTTATCAGGCAGGTCTGTGCTCTTAAATAGATAGATTGTGGGAGTAAAGACTAATTGTAATTGCAGTCCTTTTCAGGACTAGGTTACATCAGTTCCTATCAGTTTTTGCCAGGCAGGTCTGTGCCAGTGCTGTGCAAGTTTTTTTCACAGCATTTGGCTGAATCTAGCAAAGCTAATCCTTTTTGGCCTATTGCAGTGTGTTAGTCAGTGGAGTAGCCTATCTGTGTTGCAAGACATACCACCTGTGTATAGAATACCAATTTTTTTACTGCACCTAGTGAAGTAAAATCTTTTGGGCATAGCATCATTCTATTAGTCTATCTATACTGACCTCCATCAGGTTGCAAATTGAATATAATTTTTTTCTGCATCTAGCTCTGAAAAAATATTTGGGCTTCTAGCAGTATGTGGGACTTGTTCTATTAGTCCATCTATACTGACCTCCATCAGGTTGCAAACTGAATATAATTTTTTTCTGCATCTAGCTCTGAAAAAATATTTGGCCTTCTAGCAGTGTGTGGGACTTGTTCTATTAGTCCATATATACTGACCTCCATCACGTTGCAAATTCAAAATAATTTTTTGTCTGCATCTAGCTCTGAAAAAATATTTTGCCTTCTAGCAGTGTGTGGGACTTTCTCTATTAGTCCATCTATACTGACCTCCATCAGGCTGCAAATTAAAAATAATTTTTATCTGCATCTACCTCTGAAAAAATATTTGGCCTTCTAGCTGTGTGTGGGACTTGTTCTATTAGTCCATCTATACTGACCTCCATCAGGTTGCAAACTGAATATAATTTTTTTCTGCATCTAGCTCTGAAAAAATATTTGGCCTTCTAGCAGTGTGTGGGACTTTCTCTATTAGTCCATCTATACTGACCTCCATCAGGTTGCAAATTAAAAATAATTTATATCTGCATCTAGCTCTGAAAAAATATTTGGCCTTCTAGCAGTGTGTGGGACTTTCTCTATTAGTCCATCTATACTGACCTCCATCAGGTTGCAAATTAAAAATAATTTTTTGTCTGCATCTAGCTCTGAAAAAATATTTGGCCTTCTAGCAGTGTGTGGGACTTTCTCTATTAGTCCATCTATACTGACCTCCATCAGGCTGCAAATTAAAAATAATTTATATCTGCATCTAGCTCTGAAAAAATATTTGGCCTTCTAGCAGTGTGTGGGACTTTCTCTATGAGTCCATCTATACTGACCTCCATCAGGTTGCAAATTAAAAATAATTTTTTGTCTGCATCTAGCTCTGAAAAAATATTTGGCCTTCTAGCAGTGTGTGGGACTTTCTTTATTAGTCCATCTATACTGACCTCCATCAGGCTGCAAATTAAAAATAATTTTTATCTGCATCTACCTCTGAAAAAATATTTGGCCTTCTAGCATTATGTGGGACTTGTTCTATTAGTCCATCTATACTGACCTCCATCAGGTTGCAAATTGAATATAATTTTTTTCTGCATCTACTTCTGAAAAAATGTTTGGGCTTCTAGCAGTATGTGGGACTTGGTCTATTAGTCCATCTATACTGATCTCCATCAGGTTGCAAATTAAAAATAATTTTTATCTGCATCTAGCTCTGAAAAAATATTTGGGCTTCTAGCTGTGTGTGGGACTTGTTCTATTAGTCCATCTATACTGACCTCCATCAGGTTGCAAACTGAATATCATTTTTTTCTGCATCTAGCTCTGAAAAAATATTTGGGCTTCTAGCAGTGAGTGGGACTTGTTCTATTAGTCCATCTATACTGACCTCCATCAGGCTGCAAATTGAATATAATTTTTTTCTGCATCTAGCTCTGAAAAAATATCTGGGCTTCTAGCAGTGTGTGGGACTGGGTCTATTAGTTCATCTATACTGACCTCCATCAGGTTGCAAATTAAAAATAATTTTTATCTGCATCTAGCTCTGAAAAAATATTTGGGCTTCTAGCAGTGTGTGGGACTCATTGTATTAGGCCATCTATACCAAGCTCCACCAGCTTTGATATTAATAATAATTTTTAGCTGCATCTAGCCCTGAAAATAATTTTTCCCAATAGTGGTAGCAATAGAAATATGGGGCGCGCGCCTGGCTAACAAAAATATACGCTTCATAACACAAAACACCAGCCTAGCGCACTGCATTAATAAGATGGCATCATTGTCTCTCCCAGTGCTAGGCCTACTACGCAGGCTAGCATTCCTGTGCCTAAAACACAATGTATGGGTCCGCGCTAGCCACTATGCTGAGGGGTATAAAGCTGCTGCTAACGCTTTATAACAATTCAATTGGCAGATTTTCACAGAGCTCTTCCACAACGCCCACCCATCGGGCAACAGTTGCCCACCCTCCCTATGGGATCTAGTGGCGAATAGTTGATGCCATTAATCAGAGCGTCAGTTGCCCCGTCAACGTGGCAAGCATACGGTAAGGCATGGGAAGAGTGGACACGACTAGTAGCAGGCAGACGGGTTGACCAATGTGAACAAGCCAGATCACAAGTCACCATAGAATTTCTCCACCAGCTAATGATGAGGGGCATATCAGGAGCGTCAGCGCAGCGGTGTCTGACCGGAGTAGCATTTCACTTCCAACTACTGAATTGGGGAGATGTGACAAAGATTCATCATCAGACAATCCATAAAAGGGTGGAAAAGGGGTCAGCCAAGTCAGGAATGCAGACGTCCCGTCCCGTGTCACTAAAACTGATTTCTCACATCATATCGCTAACACCATTAACATGACACTCACAATTTGAAGCAACACTAATGTCTACTGCATTTGTGATCGCCTTCTTCGGGGCGCTATGTATAAGCGAATTAGTCCCTCAATCCAAAATTACCACCAGTGGAGGCTTATTACACCAGGACGTAGTCATAGCCAATAATGCAATACGTCTACGCATACACCAATCGAACACGGTTCCAGCGGGCAGGGGTACTTGGGTACTTCTACAACTCACAAACGGTACACTGAGTCGGGTAACAATAGTAAAAACATATCTAACCATCAGATCACAAAGTAATTTCTTCCTATCACACATTGATGGAACGCCATTATCAAGATACCTGTTCCAAGCTATATTTAATAAATGCATAACATCGGCAGGGAACCACCCCAAAGATTACGGGACACACTCATTCCGCATAGGTGCGGCCACGGAAGCAGCAAGAGCAGGACTGTCAGAAACGGAAGTTCAGAGGATAGGGAGATGGCAATCCACGTGTTTGGCGAGATACATAAGACCGGACTTGTTATCCTAACGTGGTTTGTTTCTTTTACAGGTGACTCTAAGCCAACAGTGTGAGTGATAGGCCACTCGTATATATATTGGGCACAAAAAAGGGCGAAAGTCCGCCCAGGTGGGAGGAAATTAGAGTTTCATAACACATATTTCAACTGGAGAGGTATTAGAGGCCTGCTATGGCCACAGGTACTAATGGAGGTAATCAAGGTAGGGAGAGAGGCAAGAGGTCCAGTCATCTTAGTTATACAGGCCGGGGGAAACAACCTAGGTCATCACAAGAGCGCATAACTAATGGCAATAATGAAACTAGACACTGAGCGTTTCAGAGAATTTTTCACAAAATTAGCTATAGTATGGTCAGAGATTGTGCCGATAGTGGTATGGCAAGGTGCGCGAGACATCACAGCCATCGAATGGACAAGGCGGGTAATAAATATTCGGATGGCAAAATTTAGAAGAGACAGAGGCGGTGTAGTGATACGACACCGACAACTGGAAGGAGATAAAGCAGGCCTCATACGGCCCGACGGTGTTCACTTAATAGATATTGGACTGGACATATTCCTGTCAGGACTCCAGGACGGAGTGGAACAAGCGTTAAGAGTGATGGGTGGGGGTCAGAGTCCTGCATACGAGTACGCTGAATCCTAAGTGGCCTGGAAATAGAAAGGACATGTTGGAGAGTTACACTTGTTGGCCAACTTGCCGGAGTGGGGACCCAGGGCATGCTGCAACAAGCTGAATTATTTTAGAAATAAAATGCCTTTCTAATGGAATGAGTATAAAGAGTTAATAAAGCTGTGACCGATCCTCACCCATCCAGTTGTAAGAGTTACATTATTGTATTGTCCATGAAAGGGGGGTGGTAGGGGGGCTGAGCGTCTGGGTTTGGTTGGGGGTCCCCACAGTCTGCCTAGGCTAGATTCATTTAAAAATTCTTATTAGATACACAGGCGGTGCAGCTTGCTTCGCAGCTGGGCTACTACGCCCAAAGTATTGCCTAGGCTAGATGCAGTTAAAAATTCTACGCTGACTAGCAGACACTGAAGATTTGGAGCAGACCTCTGAGTAAACAGCTCTTCAGACTCAACCATCTGTGTTACCCCAAGCCATAGTGTATGTAGTTTCTTACAGTTAAAAGGGGGGGGGTGCGACCCAACCCACCTGGAATTGACGATGCCAACGTCACGTAAGACACAGCAAGGGGACTCCCAAAATTGTGGCACAGACACCACTTAACCCTAGAACGCATACCTGTGGCCTTGCAGGCCCGCCCAGTTAATTGTTTTCTATTTTCTGCAAGATTACTTTAGTTAGAATTTTGAAACTCTAGGTATTCTTCATGTATATAGTTGTTTGTCATTTGAGTTTGAGTTATTCCATGTTATTTGCACACGGGCCTAAAGGGCCCCAGGTATGTGAAAGTGTAGATTTTTATGGTCATGCGTTCTAGGGTTAAGTGGCATCAATTGCCCCACTGTTGCTTAAAACGGTTGGTGAGGTGATTTTACCAAATCCCCAAGCTTTTAGTCTCCCAGGGATGACACAGGGGTAGAAATGTCCTTGCGAATCCATGATTTGTTCATCTTTATGAACGTGAGTCTGTCTACATTCTCAGTGGACAGCCGCGTGCGCTTATCTGTCAGCACACCACCAGCAGCGCTGAACACACGTTCAGAGAGAACGCTGGCTGCATGGCATGACAAGATCTCCAAGGCGTGAGTGGCGAGCTCCGGCGATTATTCCAGATTGGAATACCAAAATGAGCAAGGGTCCAGTGACACAGTCATGGCTTCGATGTTCACTTGGAGATTCTCCTGTACCATCCTCTCTAGGCATTGACTATGTGTCAGACTTCTTGTCTCCTGTGGCCTTGCAAAGGATGGTCTAAAAAAGTGGTGAAACGATTCCACAAAATTGCTGTTACCAGCAGATACTGTGTTACTGTTACTGTTTGAGTGATGAAGACTCGACAGTCCCACCGTTGGCAAGTTAGAACTGTGAGATTCACTACGTGCACCACTGGTGTTTTGTGGAAAAGCACATGTAAGATTCTGCAACAGCGTCTGCAGATACTCCTGCATTCGTCAATACCTTTTTATGGCAGGAATTATTTCGGCAAATATACTTTTGTACCGGGGATCTAAGAGTGTGGCAACCCAGTAGTCGGGATTACTTCGAATTCTGACAATCCGGGGGTCATGTTGCAGGTAGTGCAGCAAGAGGGCACTCATGTGTCTTGCGCATCCAGAAGTACCAAGTCCTTGTTGTGTTGGTAGCGAGGTAAGAATCATGCTTCCTTCCTCTGCCCTCTCCCTCCAACCTCGCACAACAGAAATGTGATCAAGGTCTACCTCATCTGATGAGTCTTCCATGCCCATCGCCAGTTCGTCCTCCACTTCTTCCTCGGCTCCTGCACCTTCCTCAACAGTTTGGCTGCTACCATGCGCCCTGGTTAATCCCTCTCCCCCACCCTCCCATGCCTGCCGCCTTGGTGCTGCCAACCGTCTGGACCTTGGAGATGTTATCCCTTCCGCATACGACTCCTCCTCTACTTCCTCCACCTCCTCTTGTCCCACCACCTGACTCTGAATTCTGTTTAATGTGTGCTCCAGCATGTAAATCACCGGAATAGTCATGCTGATAATGGCATCGTCGTCAGCACTAAACATCTTCGTCGCCATTTCAAAACTGTGCAGAAGGGTGTGTGGCGCCCCTGAGGGTTCAGTCGCCACAGAGTTACTGCATCTCACCCAGAGGCGTGGTATCTTACCCTCAGGTAAGGAAGGCGTATGGCTCGGGACCCTGACTCCTGCATCCAACACATACCCGCAGTGGGGGTAGGGCGAGATTGCTCCTAAGGGAGAGCACAGTCCCAGGTCCCTAGCTGGTTTGAGGGTCCTATGTAGTGGGTGCTTAGGGGAGCAGCTTAGGGGAGCTCATGACAAGGAGAGTATAAATAGGAAGCCATCTTAGAAAGAGCAAGCCAGACAGAGGAGGAAAAGTGACAGGAGCAGAGACTAGGCATGAGCTCTGCTCCGGAGGCGGGCCTAGCCTGGGAGGCCCAGGACTGAAGGAGAGAAGAGAGGAGTGGGAGCTGGAAGGCTGCAGGAACCGAAGGGACCCTACGGCTACGGGCCGTGCAGAAGGCCACCCGTACTCCCGCTGCTACCAGGAGGTAGAGGGGTCAGGCCAGATAAGGGGAACCGGTCCCTCATCTAGCGGAGAAACAGCAAGGCTCAACTAGAAACCGGAGGCTGCTGCTTTTCATGTACTGCAGGCCAAAGTCCACACCAGTCTCACTAAGAAGGTAGCCACATAGGACCCAGGGGACGGAACACACGTCACCCGCCAAGGCCCGAGGATACCGGATAGAAGTGTCACTGGGTGTGAGGTGCAGGGAGAAGGCCAGAGAAAGGACACACAGAAGGGGGTCCTGCTAAGTACCCCGGAGCTATCTGGGGGTGGACTGAGCCCCTCACTGAGTATGCACAGCACGACGGGGGAGATTGCTCTGGTACCTGTAATCTGGACTACAACAACTGTGAGTAATATCTTGAGACGGCATCACACGGACTCTGTGTTCATTACTGACTCCCTGCACTACAACCACCATCATCCACCCACACTGCCCTGAAGCTACACTCTTCCTGTGGTGAGTAATAATACCGTTGCTGCAAAACCACCAGCTTCAGAGGACTGTTCCGCAGCGACGGCCCCTTTGGCCGCACTCCACAGGTGGCGTAGTCAGACATTATAAAATCCATATATACAAATTACCCTTGGATTGACCGCCCTGGGTCACGGACTGGGTCACCGCCACAGTGACTACAACCCCCAGCGTCTACCGGCCCGGCTCAGGGTACCCCATGGCCCAGGGGGCGCGTCAACTTCATAGGTCCCTGATCTGAGACCACTCCTGCAGCGTGATTTGCCCCACCTCTGGATCTCGTTGGCCCAGGCTATACGTCAGAACGTATTGCACCAGGGCTTGTCGGTGCTGCCACAGTCGCTGCAACATGTGCAGAGTTGAATTCCACCGTGTCGGCACATCGCATTTCAGCCGGTGAACTGACAGACCCAACGACTTCTGTAGAGATGTAAGTCGTTGAACTGCGGGATGCGAACGGCGGAAGTGAGCACACAGCGACCGTGCCCTCTGCAGAAGGCCATCTAGTCCGGGATAGTGGGCTAAAAATTGCTGGACAACCAGGTTCAACACGTGACCATACAAGGCACGTGTGTGACATTGCCCCGGCGAAGTGCCGCACCCAGGTTTGCAGCATTGTCGCACATGGCCTTCCCTGGTTGCAGGTCCAGTGGAGACAACTTTTCATGAAACTGGGTCTCCAGAGCTGACCACAACTCCTCAGCTGTGTGACTCACATTTCCCAGACATTTCAAAGTAAACACTGATGCCGTTGAGCCCTGCTGCCAGCATAGTAAGGAGGTGTGCAGGATTCCTTCTGCGCAGTTAGAAAGCAGGTGGCATTACCAGACAGGCTTTGGGTGCAGGTGGAGGACCGAGAGGAGGTTGAGGAGGCAGAAGCAGTGGAGGAACTTCGAGATAAAGAGGATTGACGCACAACTCGTGGGGACGGTAAGACTTGGACAGCAGCCCCTTGTCCTGCTGTCACCATAGTTACCCAGTGCCCAGTCAGCGACATGTAACGCCCCTGTTCATGCCTTCTCGTCCAAGTGTCTGTGGTGAAGTGCACCCTGTCACACACAGAGTTTCTCAAAGAAGCGGTGATGTTGTGTGCGACATGCTAGTGGAGCGCAGGCACACCTTTCTTTGAGAAGTAGTGCCGACTGGGCATCTGGTACTGGGGCACTGTGACGGACATAAGGTCTTGAAAATCCTCTGTGTCCTCCAGGTGGAAAGGCAGCATTTCTGTAGCCAACAGCTTGCAGATGGTGAAATTCAACCTCTTAGCTTTCTCATGGCTAGGAGGAAATGGTCTTTTACTTTTCCACATCTGAGGGACCGAGGGCTGGCTGTTGTGCTTAGACGGTGTTGAGTAGGGTGTCCCCGGCAAACTGCCGGCCTGTGAGGAAGATGCAGGCGGACATGTTAGGTTGCCTTGATCCAAAGGTGGTGCTCTCGATGTCGGAGAGCGCTCAACACTAGCAGGTGTTTCCACTTCCCAATGAACTGACGACCTGCCAATCACACTGGCTGTTGCGGGTAAAGAGGTGGCAGGTCTGCGTCCAAAAACATGTGTGACTGCTGTCCCCCCAGTCACAGAGGATGAAGAGGCTGCGGATGCACAAGATGGGGCAGACGGTGGTTGGCCCAGCCGGCTAGGCCGCATTGTAGCACAGTGAGCTTCCCACTGCAACTTATGCTTCATATCCATGTGACGGTACATGCATGAAGTACTCAAACTATGGATTTTTTGGCCTCTACTTAGCTTTTGCTGACAAATATTACAGATAACACGAGTTGGGTCATCCTTATCGATCTGAATAAATGCCCAGGCTATGCAAGGCTTAGAGCCCATGTGACCTGAAGAGCCACTACGACTTGTGGTCAGAGGCAGAGTTGTGGTTGAGGATGCAGTTGTTGACGTGCTTCCAGTACTCCGTCTCTGTTCAGGAAGGCGCAACCTAACCTCGTCGTCAATAGCATCTGTGATGCCCCGCTGCGCATGGTATCACAGATCCTAGAAGAGTGCATTGATGGAATCCTCCACAAGAGGCCCCCATAAACATTCACACATCTCCACCTTCCTCCTCAGACCAGCAGAGGGAGCCCGTTAGGGATATAAATAGGGAAGGTGGAGCTAGGCAGTTCAGTTCCTCTGAAGAGTTCCTGCAGTAGAGAAGCCTAAGAGAGGTCAGTCTGCAGTGGAGCTCAGTCTAGTCTAGAGAACGCAGTTAATAGTTCAGCAGTGGAGCACGAGGCTCCTGCTTGCTAGATTCAGGGAGCCCAGATAGAGCTTAAGGTGTGCCGGTGCCGTAAGATCAGTGAAGCGCGGCAAGCTGCCGTTAGTGTGTATAGCCTAGTGAGGGCCCGAGTAGGCCGAAGGCGAGTGGCGAGTTAGTACATAAGGGGCAGAGGAGCTTAACCAGCTCACCCCGAAGCATTTACCGGACACAGGATCCGAGCTTACCGGTATCTCTATGACCCAGTAAGGCATAACCGGAATCCCTGGAGAACTACAAGTCCCAGGATCGCTAAGGTGCTGATATGTAACAGAGCCAGGAGACGCTTAGGCCCCGCATACTGGGAGCGTGAACTCCAAGAGAAGGCCCTACCACAAGGTCAGCCAGCGCAGGACAGAGACAAAGTTAGGCCTAGCTCCAGGCAGGTCAGAAACTTACTACGCAGAGGCAAGAAACAGGAGGCCCTACACCCGCTCATTGGGGAGGATCCTGATATGCACCCTTCACCCTACAGTGCTCCGGGATGTGCCTGAATTTCCACCAGTAAAAGGTACTGAAGTGACTACCGTGTCCGTTCCCGTTCTTGCTCTGACCCAGCTGGGTCTCGCCTGTCCTGCATTCCCCCTGCATACGCTGCCCTGAGACCTAGGTCCACCTGTGGGGAGCTATACCATCGAGCTGCCTTATCACCGGCCTCAGTGGACTGCTGCAGCGCTGGTGCTTGTCACCAGATACCACAGGTGGCGTCATGAACTCTTATAAAATTAACAATTATCCACCCTTTTAAAGAGAGACCCCAGGGTATGGGCCAGGGAGCCGACCACCGCGACATCCCCAAGGCCAGGCAAATGCCCGGGTACCGAGTCATCCCCATCCCCAGGGCTAGTCACATCCTCCTCCACCTGCTCTGCTGACCTCATCGACTGGCTGACTGTGGGTTGACAGTAAGTGGGATCTCCAACCTCGTCATCATCACCCTGTGTGTTATCACACCCGTCGTCCTCAGAGCCAACCTCTTCCTGCCCTGACCGAAAAGTCAAGTTGTCGCTCCAATCAGGTATTTGAGTCTCATCATCGTCTTCATCATTGTCTCCACCAACAGGAGTTACAGTTTGGGAACAAGGGTCTACATTATGCTCAGAACCTTCTTCATCTGGTCCTGGATCCGACTTATAAAGATTCTGGGCATCAGATCAGATCATTTCCTCATCTGGATTAACAGAAGCTCTGGAGCAGACCTCCGTTTCCCAGGCTATAGTATGAGTAAACAGCTGTGCAGACTCAACCATCTGTGCTACCCCATACTCAGACGGGCAGCTGGAGACTTGGGAGCTGTGAGGAAGCAAGTGCGATTGGGGTGACACCTCTGAGGACTGGAGTATTTGTGATGTTGAAATTGAGGTGATGGAGAGCCCACTTGAAGGAGCACTTGATATCCGTTGAAGCACCTGCTGTTTTTGTGCCTCATTTAGAATTTGTAGCGATGGGCGTGTCCGTAAGAATGGGATCGTATCACATTGTCCACGAAAAGAAGTCGACATCTTAGTTTGGCTGGAAGATGGTCTTTCTTCTGCAGATGTTACTCCCCCCCACCGTGGGGGGCCTCGACCCACCGGCGGACAGGCACCAGTATTGGGATAGGGGGGCTGGCCGTCAGGGTCCACCGAGGCTCTGGCATAAACCCGGCGACACAGAGGTGGCACGGGCAGGAACGGACTGGCCGTGTCGGCTTCTCACTTTTTGGATTTTAGAAGGGCATGACATGCCTATATCTGTGTCTCCCCCTCCTTTTACTCCTCCACCTCTTTTCTTTTCGCATGACTATATGTACTTGTCACTTTTCCATGTGTTAGTTGTGTCTTCTGAGCAGTTTGTCAGCTTTTGGACACCTTTGAAGGTGTTTTCTATGTGTTTCTATGTGTTTTTGTTTGCCTGCCATTGGTTTTAACGGTGTTCGAAGGTGTTCGACGAACAGTTCGACGAACAGTTCGGCGAACACACGGGTGTTCGACGAACCGAACCGAACTCGAACACTACGGGGGTGGCTCAACACTACTCTGGACCCTCCTTGCTCCGCAGCACAGAGGTTCCACCACCCGGATCCATAACAGTTTGCACGGGCCATGGAACCCGGTGCCTCACAGGCTCCTTCGCTTTCTGACCTGTACCAGGAGGTTTCTCATCAGAGATCCCAACAGGAAACTATCCTGACCTACCTGCGGTCAGTCAACTCCCACCTGGACACGCTGTCCATTCCACCTGTGTCCGTCTCGAGCCGAGCGGCACCAGCTCCGGCGGCACCTGAGCCTACTAGTGCCATGGCATCCAGCTCTGGACCCCGGCTCTCTGCGCCTCCACGTTTTGGTGGTGACCCCGTCTTATGTTGGGGTTTTCTAAACCAGTGCATGCTGCACTTTGAACTCCTTGCACATCAGTTTTCCTCCGACCGGGCCAAGGTGGCATTCATCATGTCTCACCTCACTGGGGAAGCATTGGCATGGCTAAACCCCCTATGGGAGGGAGGGGATCCCCTGGTGTCCGATCTTCCGGCTTTCCTCACTGCCTTCCGGAAGGTCTTTGATGAGCCCAGATGGAGGACTTCTACTGCCTCCTCACTGCTCCGTCTCCGCCAAGGGAATATCACCGTGGGCCAGTATGCCATACAGTTCCGTACCATCGCATCTGAGCTTGCCTGGAACAACGAGGCCTTGATGTCCACCTTCTGGGAGGGTCTTTCCGGACGAATCAAGGATGAGCTAGCCGGTCGTGACATCCCTCCCACCCTGGACGACCTGGTGTCACTAGCTACACGGATTGACATCCGTTTCTTGGAACGAGTTAAGGAGACTACCCGGGAGAGAAGATTTCCTCGTCTCGCTCCGGTATTCCAGAAACCTGCCTCCCAACCAGCATGCTCGCCTGAACCCATGCAAATTGACCAAACCAAGATGGTCAGGTCTCACCAGGAGACGCGCCGAGCCGAAGGGAGTTGCTTCTACTGTGGCAGTAAGGAGCATCTGATCCGTTCCTGCCCGGTGAAGCCGGGAAACTCCAGTGTCTAGGACCGCTTGGAGAGGTCGTCCTAGGCAAGAGTAAATCCTCTCCGTCCTTGACTCTATCTGTTTCTATTTCCAGTGGCGAGACCCGCTTCTTTGAGACCGCCAACCTGGAGCCGCTGGGAACCTCATTTCTCAGGCCCTTGTGGAACAGTATCAGATTCCTACCAAACGTCTGGCCAAACCATTGGAAGTCGCTTCTGTGGATGGGAGACTCCTTCCGGTGACCATCCTGCTCATCACAAAACCTGTAACCCTTCAGGTGGGAATTCTGCACTTGGAGAGGATCTCCTATCTTGTGCAGTCCGGTCTCTCTCACTCCATCTTCCTTGGTCTACCCTGGCTACAGAGATATTAACCCGTCCTGAATTGGCGATCTGGTGAGGTGCTCCATTGAGGGCAGGATTGCCATGAGACCTGCCTGGTTCCCGTTTCTCCGGCTCAACCTCAGTCTACTCCGGCTATTCTACCTGGTCTGCCGGCACCCTACTGGTCCTATGCGGACGTCTTCAACAAGAAAGAAGCAGAGACACTACCACCTCACCCAACACGAGCACATTGGAATACTCGGGTGCTCGACCCGAGCAACGAGCCCAATGCAAGTCTATGGGAAACTCAAACATTTTTCAGCGGGCTCCCCCTGGCGGTCTGCAGAGGGCCTAAAAATTGCCCAAATCGATGGGAACAGTTCTCAAATGACATGGGAACAGCATGGGGAAGACCCCTAGAAGCATTTCTGACTCGCAGGTCACTGCTGTCAACAACGTTGTCAGAGGTATTACGACACTTTTACGGACTTGCAATAAAACATACAAAAATGAAACCAAAATGGATTTTCCTGGGAAATATGTTAAGGAACATCCTTTCCAGGGTAATGACTTGCATATAAGGGAAAATAAATAACCAAAACCAAAAGTACTCCTCCACAATTTGCGCTATGTTCACGCGTAGCGTTTTTGATGCATTTTTGCACTTTTGCATTGCTTTCAACCAAGACAAATGCAGTCAGTCATTTTAACATTTTACAACCTTATCTGGCCATGTGGTGTGTGACACATCATCAGACACATGCATACAGTGCTGAAAAGCCATGGGAACAGAATGGGGAAGACTCCTGGAAGGATTTCTGACTCCGAGGTCACTGCCTAAAAGTGTGCCCATCATAAGTGATCCTGGGCGCATGCGAAGATGCCTCCCGCCATGCACCTGTCGTTGCAGACTTGCAACTATCACCATCCACGTCCTTGTCCCAGTGCAGCTTTCAGTTGTCCCTACCCCATTCCTTGGAATCCAAGCGCAAGTATGCAGCCAGCCACTCACCCACCCACCCACAGGCAGCAATACTATACTGCCAAATTTTTGACAGCTGCTTGCACTTGAAATGTGGCCTTTTAGGCTCGTGGAGGTGGAAGCTGTCCACAACCTTATGATGGCAGCCACCGGGTGTCCACAAGCACCGGTCCCACAACATTACCCGTGCCCTCCCCAGTGCATTTACTGGGAAGGACCGCCTAACCACAAACACGTGGTCAAGTGAATGTGGCCAGGGATGGTACGGAGCCAGTCCACAGCTTTTTTTTTTGCTGAGAGTTGTATTTCACCACAGCCATATTTTTTAGCTTGGTGAAAGGACTTATGAAACCATATCTACTCCAGCTGTCATTTCTCCCAGGAAGTCCGCTAAAGCTGCTTTCACTTGAAATGTGGCCTTTTAGGCTCGTGGAGGTGGAAGCTTTTCACAAGCTCATGCCAGCGGCGGCCGGGTGTCCATACTCGGTCCCCAGCCGCCACTATTTCTCCCGGTATCGTCTACGCCTTCCACAAGCATGGGTCCCACAACATTACCCGTGCCCTCCCCAGTTCACTTACTGGGAAGCACCGCCTAGCCACAAACACGTGGACGGGTGAATGTGGCCAGGGATGGTACAGAGCCAGTCCACATTAAAAATGCAGCCATAGAGTGTCCGGGAACCCTCCCACACACTTTTCTTAGCCAGGGCTGCTTCTCAGCAGGGTTGGAGGGAGAGTTCATAGTGCCTTCAGGAGAGTTCATAGTGCTGAGGTAAGGCCATTATGATGATAGAGACCACCATCTGCTTAGTTTTCTATTACTTGGAATGCAAGCGTAAGTATGCAGCCAGCCACCCAGCCATCTTCCCAAACTTTGCACTCCTTGTGAGAGTACCACTCGCCTCAGGGCCTGTGCCATGGGAGGGGCTAAAAAAATTCTCCCAGAACTTTGACAGTGTTCTCCGGCCTCTGCTGGATTGGAGTTGTGTCTCTCTCGCCTGTAGTCCTTGGTTGTCCAACGAACTATGACCAGCGTTTTCGGATGGGGATTTTTTTAATAGTTCCGCAACAAGGGCCTTCTGGTACTGCCCCATTTTTGTAGACCTGTTCACCTCAGGAATAAGAGATATAAAGTTCTCCTTGTAGCGTAGGTCTAGAAGTGTCACCACCAGTAATGACTGTCACCCAAAATTTTGAGAACGCAAGGGTCATAGGAAAGGCAGCGTAGCATAAACTCAGCCATGCGTGCCAGACTGCTAACAGGCAAGACTTCTGTGTCCTCACCAAGAGGACGAGTGACCATGCTCTCCTTCTCTCTGTCCTCAGGCCATCCACGCTGAACAGACTGTATGAGAGTTGTGCAGGTAGTACCATCTATAGCGCATGAAACTAGCTCCTGTTCTTCCTCCTCCTCCTCCTCTTCCTCATTTTCACCCTATCCACGTTGGGATGAGATGAGGCTGGGCTGTGTGTAATCACCCTGTATGGTTCCTTGCTCCATCTCATCATGCTCCACCTGCGATGCATCCTCTTTGATTGTGAGCAGAGAGCATTTCAGAAGACAGAGAAGTGGGATGGTGACGCTAATTATGGCGTCATCGCCGCTCAACATCTTGGTGGAGTCCTCAAAGTTTTGGAGGATGGTACATATGTCTGACATCCATGTCCTCTCCTGAGGTCTTATGTGTGGAGTCTGAACTGAATACCGACGGCCTTGTTGATGCTGGTACTCAACAACTGCCCTCTTCTGCTCACAAATCTTTCCCAACATCTGCAGTGTAGAGTTCCAACACGTGGCGACATCACACACCAGTCTGTGAGCCGGAAGCTGCAAACACTGCTGAAACATGGCAAGGGCGGTGGAAGCTGTAGGTGACTTTCTAAAATGGGCACACAGGCTGCGTACTTTAACAAGCAGATAAGGCAGCTCCGGGTAGGATTTGAGAAATCGCTGAACCACGAGGTTAAGCACATGGGCCAGGCATGGTATGTGTGTGAGCTCGCCTCGCCTCAGAGCCGCCACCAGGTTCTGGCCTTTGTCACACAGGACCATGCCTGGCAGTAAGTTCAGTGGAGTGAGCTACAGATCTGCCTGCTCTTTCAGAGCTGTCCACAACTCTTCAGCATTGTGCGGTTTGTCACCTAAACATATTAACTTCAACACAGCCTGTTGCCGCTTGGCCAAGGCAGTGCTGCAGTGCTTCCAGCTTGTGACTGATGTGGTCATTTCGGAGATGGAGGCTGAAGAGGAGGAGGATGCTGAGGAGGATGAGGTTCAGGAGCTGTAGACTGTGGGGGCAACCCTGATTGACCTAGGGCCTGCATTCCTTGCGTCGGGAGGACATGTTCTGTGCCCAGGTCCGACTGGGTCCTGGCTTCCACTATGTTAACCCAGTGTGCCAACAGCGAGATGTACCGTCCATGCTCACAAGCACTTGTCCACATGTCCGTGGTTGGGTGAACTTTCCTGGTAACTGCATTGTTGAAGGCACGGCTAATGTTTTGGGACATGTGTTTGTGTAATGTGGGGACGGCACACCAAGAGAAATAGTGGTGGCTGGGGACCGAGTACCGAGGAACGGCCGCCGCCATCATCGGGCTCAAGCAGTCGCGAAATGTGGAAATTTAGTAGTGTGGCCTGTGGGGCGTTGGCTGCGTATTTGCGCTTGTGTTCCAAGGACTGGGGTATGGACAACTGAACACTGCACTGGGACAAGGACGTGGACGTGCTTCCTGTTGCTGCTACTTGAGAGTGTGCAATGACAGGTGCAGGGCAGGAGGCATCTTCACATGCACCATGGACAGGGGATTGACTTGCATGCACAACAGCGGAAGAAGCAGTGGTGCCACCCGCAGACACTGTTCTTGGACCCTGGGTTTCGGCCCACAAAGTCAGGTGATTTGCTGCCATGTGCCTGATCATGGGCGTACCCAGGATCGAAACTAGGGGGGGGGCAAGCCATGGTCACAGATACCGAAGAGAAATATATATATATATAGTACAATGCAAAGATTTCACTTCTTACATTACATGACCGATATCTATTGTAAATTCCACAATAGCTCAGAAACCGGCGAATCACTCCACACAGTATACTGGCCCCCATAAAATGCCCCTTACAGGACACTGGCCCCATATAACGCTCCATACAGGATACTGGCCCCCATATAACGCTCCATACAGAATACTGGCCCCCGTATAACGCTCCATACAGAATACTGGCTCCCATATAACACTCCATGCAGGATACTGGCCCCCATATAACGCTCCCTACAGAATACTGGCCCCCATATAACGCTCCATGCAGGATACTGGCCCCCATATAACACTTCATACAGGATACTGGCCCCCATATAACGCTCCATACAGAATACTGTCTCCCATATAACGCTCCATACAGGATACTGACCCCCATATAATGCTCCATACAGGATACTGGCCCACATATAACGCTCCATACAGAATACTGGCCCCCATATAACGCTCCATACAGAATATTGGCCCCCATATAACGCTCCATGCAGGCTGTTCCCCACATATAATGCCTCATGCAGGCTGTCACCCCCCCACATAATGCCCCACGCAGGCTGTTCCCCCCACATAATGCCCCATGCAGGCTGTTCCCCCCCATATAATGCCCCATGCAGGATGCCACACACCCCCCTTCCTTATAATGCCCCATGCAGGATGTCACCCACCCCCCCTCCCTTATAATGCCCCATGCAGGATGTCACCCCCCTTCCCTTATAATGCCCCATGCAGGATGTCACCCCCCCTCCTTTATAATGCCCCATGCAGGAAGTCACCCCCCCTCCCTTATAATGCCCCATGCAGGATGTCACACCCCCCCTCCCTTATAATGCCCCATGCAGGATGTCAACCCCCCTGCCCTTATAATGCCCCATGCAGGATGTCACCCCCCCTTGTAATACCCCATGCAGGATGTCACCCCTCTGATAATGCCCCATGCAGGATGTCACACACACCCCCTCCCTTATAATGCCCCATGCAGGATGTCACCCCCCCTCCCTTATAATGTCCCATGCAGGATGTCACCCCCCTCCCTTATAATGCCCCATGCAGGATGTCACCCCCCCTTATAATGACCCATGCAGGATGTCACCCCCCCATATAATGCCCCATGCAGGATGTCACACTTCCTCCCTCCCTTATAATGCCCCATGCAGAATGTCACACCCCCCCTCCCTTATAATGCACCATGCAGGATGTCACCCCCCTCCCTTATAATGCCCCATGCAGGATGTCACACACACACCCTCCCTTATAATGCCCCATGCTGGATGTCACCCCCCCCTTATAATTCCCCATGCAGGATGTCACCCCCCCTCCCTTATAATGCCCCATGCAGGAAGTCACACCCCCCTCCCTTATAATGCCCCATGCAGGATGTCACCCCCCCTCCCGTATAATGCCCCATGCAGGATGTCACTCCCCCATATAATGCCCCATGCAGGATGTCACCCCCCCCCTATAATGCCCCATGCCTCCATACAATAAAAAAAAAAATCAAATACTCACCTCACTTCTCACCTGCTGCCGCTGCTCCAGACTCCTCAGCATCGCCGGCGTCTTCCCGCTCTGCGCTGTGACTGCTCAGGAGAGAGCGCGGTGTAAAGAAGTCACCGCGCCCTCTGACCTGAGACGTCACAGTGCAGCAGCCGCGGATGATGCAGGAGCTGCTGCGGAGGCACGGGGAGGGTAAGTATTCTGCCGGGGCCCTGAGCAAACGAGGGGGAGGCGCTGGCCCTGGTGTGCACCGTGCGTCCCTGCTTCTAGGGGGGGTGGCAGTCCCCCCCCCCCGTCCCACTGTGGGTACGCCCATGTGCCTGATCATGCGGGTGGTGGTCAGGCTGGTAGTTTTGCCACCCCTGCTGATGCTGGCCTGGCAGGTGGTGCAAATGGCCTTTTTGAAGCAGAGTCTTTAAAAAACAACCAGACTCGGGAAGGCTTAACAGTTGTACAGGCAACTTCCTGTGTGTTGGTGTTACGAGGAACGGTTGCCTGCCTTCTGTCTGCGGCCACCACATTGCTTCTTCCTGCCTGTTGGGGTGCTCTGCCTCCCTACCCTTGTGTGCTGTTCTCCTCGCTCTGCCTGTCCTCCTGCCAGGTTGGGTCAGTTACTATATCATCCACCACATTGTCTTCCACTTCCGCATCCTAGTCCTCCTCCTGACTTTCTGGCAATTGTGTCTCATCATCGTCCACCTCTTGTGACACTTTCCCACCATCGCCTTCATGTGACCGTGGCTGCTCAAATTTTTGGACATCGCTACATGCGATGGCCTCTTGCCCCGCTTCAAGTGGACCAGGCGAGAGGCCCGCATCTATAAATGGAAAAGTGAACAGCTCTTCGGAATGTCCAAGTGTGGGATCAGTTGTCTCTGGGCACTCGGCATGGTGGGAGGAAGGAGGATCAGGGTGAGGAATATGCAGTCCAGACTCACAGCTACTGAGACTTGACCATGTGGAAGACAAGGTGGTGGTGGTGGTGGCTTAGTGACTGGAAGCATTATCTGCTATCCAACCAATAACCTTTTCACACTGCTCTGTGTTCAATAGTGGTGTTCTTCGGTCCCCTATTAATTGGGACAGGAAGGTCGAGCGAGAAGATGTGGGTGTTTGTTGTGTAACAATTTCAGCTTACTCACAGCCTCGGCCTCTACATGCACCATCACCATCACGTCCAGTTCTCCGTCCCTTGCCACGTGCCTTGCCCATTTTAAATGGAGGACAATACCTTCCACGCTCACTACAAATGGCTGAATTTGGAGCGAACTTATATGTGATCCGTGTGACGGACAAACCACAGTTTTAAATAGCTGGCCTGTAGGTAACTATTTTGAATAGCAAACTGGTGTCAATAGGTTCACTGACACACTGAAACAAATGTTTAATGGAGGCCAGAAATGGCAGTATTTTCTGAAAACGTACATGTGATCCGTGTGATGGAGAAAAACGGTTTTAAATAGCTGGATTTTTAGCGCTGTAATATGGAAAGGACCTGGCTGTATTCTGCAGTGCCAACAAGCAAATGGTGCAGAAAAACTGCATTCTCGGGATTGCTTTTTAAGCAAATAATGAGGATTAAGATCCCAAAAAAAGATATTTCTGGCCCCTGAGACCTGGGCCTATTTCTAGAAATATCTAACAGCAGCAGCAGCAGCAGACAAAACTGGAATGGAGCCTCTTGTGCTATATGCACTGCCGTCTGCTATATACCCTGCCTGCCTATATACACTGCCTGCCTGATATCTCTGCTGATGGATTAGTCCTCAGAAGGACTGTTTGTTGAGATGGATATGTGGCACCCCAGGGGTCTGGTTTCCACAGTAACAAGCAATGTTATGTCTGAGAGCAGGTGGGAGGTCTCTTGGTCAGGAATCCTATGCATGCCACACCTCCTGCCTAGTCCTGGGAGGGGAAGAACTTCCCCTGTATAAACCTGGGGCTGAGGCAGGGTTAGAGAGTTGAGAGGGAGAGTTCAGCCAGGAGGGCTGACAGGGAGCTGTGGCTCCGGCTGGGCCCAGCTCCTGGGCCATGCCAGAAGTAGAGAAGAGAAGCAGCATAGGAAGAAACAACAGGAGCTCTGTGGGAGCAGTGTTACAAAGAGTCAGGGGCTGGCAGCTGCAGAGCTCGTCCTGACTGAGAAGATTTCTTACCGGACCCGGAGTCCGAGGCTTTGGGGACTAACTCCTACCCAGCAGCAGAATCCGTCAGGCAGGGGATTTCAGGTCCTCTGGCCAAGAAACCCGAAGGCACGGTCACACGCATGGGACCAGCACCGCCATCGTGGAGCGGAAGCTACTAGAAGGCCCCGAGTCACCGGCCATACGGGTGAGCACCACACGGTACACTCAGGGACGTGGGCTACTTATACTCGCTTCTAGCAAGGTAGCCAGAAGAGTATCGTTAGTTTGGGAGGCCTACAACTCCGCCTGGCCAGGGGAGATCCCATCTGCTCAAGGACTGACCAGGCCCCAACCGCTAGCCAGTACTCCGGGAGGGTCTATCTTTGTCACCAGTAAAGACCCTGAACTACACCGCATCGTCTCTGAGTGGTTCCTGCTACCCCCATCATCCACGTCGGCTGCCCTGAGGCCATACCCCTCCCGTTGGGGGTTATACCATCCACGCTGCACCATCCTTCCACCGGCCTCAGCGGTCTGCCCTTCAGCGGCAGCTCCATAGCTGCATTCAACGGGTGGCGTAGTCGTCCATCATCTACCGCTGATACAGCGCCACTTAGTCTGACTCCCTGGGCACGGACCGGATCACCGCCACGAGACTACAACCCTCAAGAGATCCGGCTCCGGGTAAGCTCCCGCGTGCGCAACGCAGCGCGACACAGGCCCAGGGGTGCGTCAACTTTTGGTGTAGTCGGCAGGATCTCGTGCCCGCAACCACCGGGTACTGCGTGCCTGAAAAAGACTGTTCAAACTTACCTGTGGTGAAGATTCCCGCCATCCGGCGCCATCTTCCGCTTCCTTCCCGCCATCGGTGGAGTTTTCCCGCCATCCGGCGCCATCTTCAGCCTTTTTCCCGCCACACGTGGAGTTTTCCCGCCATTGGACGCCATCTTGAGGACGCCGCGCGGGAAGAAGAGGGGCGTGGTCTCCGAAAGCGCGCGAGAACTGAAGCCCCGCCTCACGTCCGGACGTTGCGTAAGGTCCTGGAAGGAGCCCAGCAGACGCCGACGTCACAGGAGCGCGACGGAAGGTCCTCAACCCTGACGATCCACTGCGGAGCCGCGGCCTACGGAAGAGGATCATCGCAAGGTAGGCCACGGTCCACTAGGGGGGAGAAGGATGTCGGATACGGAGGAGAGCTTCACCGCTTCAACCCCTGCCAGCGCCACCGCCGTTGCGGTCATGCCTTTCACCATGCCCTATATCCCGGGGGCAGCCTGGCTACCCCAGTACTCAGGGGAGTCACATACCCTGCATGACTTTAGAGAAAAGTTGGATAGCCTCTTCCAGGTGTACCCCCTCACAGAGGAGCAAAAAGTGAGCATCCTGGTGGCCCAATTAACCGGGGCAGCCCAAAGGGAGGTAAAGTCCTGGCCACCTGGGAGGAGGACTGTCGCAGAGATACTAACCCAGCTAACCGAGGAGGAGCTGCAGTACTACCAATACGAGGAAAGCCAAGAGGACCCGGACGGGTCTGAGGACTACCCTCAGGAGGGAGCACAAAGAGGACATAGCTACTGAAGGGAAGTAGCGTGAATAAAGAGCTGTAAATAGTTACCCGTAAGGGTACAAGGACTGCTGCTAATTAAAATATGGTCCCCGTTGGGATTAGTGAATTGTTCCCCGTGTGTCCCTATCCCTTACCAGGCTGAGGACTGTGAGCAGCCATCTCCTATCCCTTACCAGGCTGAGGACTGTGAGCAGCCAATCCTTATCCCCACTGGCCGAGGACTGAGAGCGGCCATATCCTGTAAATAATTATGTGTTTCTAGTAATTTATAGGAGTCCTTGGTGGATTTACCGGGAATCCTTTGTACAGTTAGTGGAGCGTAACCCAGGATGGACTAAAAGACTGTTAAGGACTCGGGGAGGACAGACCCCGACCTGGTTACGTCTCCCTGTTTTGGTGAAATGGACACCTTGCTTTTCTTCAAAGACTGCACCCGGTTGCGGACACGCCGTAACCATCTTTATGTGTTTTTCTTATTGTATTATTATTGTTTATACCTTGTTATGTTTTTCTAAAAATATGTTTAGTCCCGGAGTACTAAATTTCACTAGGGGGGAATGTGGCACCCCAGGGGTCTGGTTTCCACAGTAA
Organism: Phyllobates terribilis; assembly: GCF_046119375.1. Taxonomy (NCBI): domain Eukaryota; kingdom Metazoa; phylum Chordata; class Amphibia; order Anura; family Dendrobatidae; genus Phyllobates; species Phyllobates terribilis. The sequence goes on from NW_027362769.1 coordinate 83,409,600, forward strand.
CAAGCAATGTTATGTCTGAGAGCAGGTGGGAGGTCTCTTGGTCAGGAATCCTATGCATGCCACACCTCCTGCCCAGTCCTGGGAGGGGAAGAACTTCCCCTGTATAAACCTGGGGCTGAGGCAGGGTTAGAGAGTTGAGAGGGAGAGTTCAGCCAGGAGGACTGACAGGGAGTTGTGGCTCCGGCTGGGCCCAGCTCCTGGGCCATGCCAGAAGTAGAGAAGAGAAGCAGCATAGGAAGAAACAACAGGAGCTCTGTGGGAGCAGTGTTACAAAGAGTCAGGGGCTGGCAGCTGCAGAGCTCGCCCTGACTGAGAAGATTTCTTACCGGACCCGGAGTCCGAGGCTGTGGGGACTAACTCCTACCCAGCAGCAGAATCCGTCAGGCAGGGGATTTCAGGTCCTCTGGCCAAGAAACCCGAAGGCACGGTCACACGCATGGGACCAGCACCGCCATCGTGGAGCGGAAGCTACTAGAAGGCCCCGAGTCACCGGCCATACGGGTGAGCACCACACGGTACACTCAGGGACGTGGGCTACTTATACTCGCTTCTAGCAAGGTAGCCAGAAGAGTATCGTTAGTTTGGGAGGCCTACAACTCCGCCTGGCCAGGGGAGATCCCATCTGCTCAAGGACTGACCAGGCCCCAACCGCTAGCCAGTACTCCGGGAGGGTCTATCTTTGTCACCAGTAAAGACCCTGAACTACACCGCATCGTCTCTGAGTGGTTCCTGCTACCCCCATCATCCACGTCGGCTGCCCTGAGGCCATACCCCTCCCGTTGGGGGTTATACCATCCACGCTGCACCATCCTTCCACCGGCCTCAGCGGTCTGCCCTGCAGCGGCAGCTCCATAGCTGCATTCAACGGGTGGCGTAGTCGTCCATCATCTACCGCTGATACAGCGCCACTTAGTCTGACTCCCTGGGCACGGACCGGATCACCGCCACGAGACTACAACCCTCAAGAGATCCGGCTCCGGGTAAGCTCCCGCGTGCGCAACGCAGCGCGACACAGGCCCAGGGGCGCGTCAGATATGTCTCTCTAATATAGTTTGGTACATCTATACTAACTAGAAACAAGCAAATCTCTCCCTAGCTCCGCAGCACCTCTCCCTACACTGTCTGATTCCGGAGTGACTCTGACGAGCATGGCGGCGCCAGATCTGATATAGACCCGATGACGCTATGAGGCCAGTCAATCACTGTAATGCCACCACCAATACAGCTGCGGCATTACAGTGAGTGGCAGACAATCCCTGCATGTTCAGTGGCTCTTTAAAGAGTGCTAAACATGCACGGAGTGGACCCGAGCTCCCGCCGAGTAACCCCGGAAATACTCAGCGAGCGCCGAGCATCTCAAGCAGTGAGATGCTCGGGCGAGCACCGAGCAGTAGCGAGCATGCTCACTCATCACTACTCCCTGCACATAGCACTGGGTGTCAGCTGTGACCATCAACTGACACCCAGCGGCGATCTCGCCCGCACCGCTTGTGTGCAGGCGAAATCAGCAAGGCGTACTAATACGTATCAGGCCCATAAGGCCCAGGGCACAGATACGTATTAGTACACCATGGACAGAAAGGGGTTAAACCAAAATTTGTGTGTCTCAAAACTTTTGTCCATGACTGCTTATCATTGTTTCCCACACAATTCTTAAAATTGTACGAAAAGCCTATAAAACCTTAAATATGACTGAGCACAGTGATTAGTATGCATGAAGTGTGCATTACAATCTAAGGGCTCATACCCATATGTGTGAAAAAAAAGTTCTGATATCTGAAATGTGTGTCATGAAAGTGTCATGCGATTTTCATGCGAGGACAATGCGATTTTTCACACCTAGCATTCGTATGACATGGGTATGACATTCGTATGCAATGCGTTTTCTTCTCTGCAACTATTATTCTACAATCATTTACAGGACCATTTACAGTGTTCTGTGCTACAGAATGGTAATGTATCCGTAAAAATCGGATGGCATACGGGTGGTCCGTATGCCGTTCATTTTTTTTCTGAAACCCATTGACTTGCATTGGCGAGTCTCGTCCAAAACACGGGGCAAATCGCAACATGCTGCGATTTTTTTTCTCAGTCCGATTTCAACAGAAAAAAGAAAAAAATCGCAGATGAGCTGTAACTCATAGAATAACATTTGTCAGAGTGCAATCCGATTTTTTTATCGGATCGCACTCGTCCGTTTTCTCGCAGATGAGTATGAGCCCTAAAAGTGTGAACCTGACCTAAAGGATTTTTCAGCATTTCTGAGAAGAAAATAATTATTGCACATATCTATACTATAACGGGAGATGCGTGTCTCTGTCTGAAGCCTTTATAGACTGCACAAGCGCGACACGCCTGCGCAGTCTGGCTCCAGACAGAAGCACGCATGGAGCCGTAACAGGTAAGAGGAGTGTGTATGGCGCTGGATATCATGGTATGCGTAGACACTGAACGCATACGGCGATCTTGGGCGCCATACTTACATACTTACCTGACCGGGAGGAGCGTTGCCACGGCGCCTTTCTTCACCGGAGACCGGGGCAGGAGTGAGCCGTCGGAATTGGCGCATGCGCATAGCGCTATCCGGCGCCATTTTACTGAAGACACATTTGCAGTGTGTCTTCAGCAAAATGGCGCCGGGCATGCGCGTACTCCGGTGCCACACTTCTCCCCCGCCCTCCGGCAGGACAGGACACAGCAGCGCTGAAGCACAGGGAAGAAAGGTGAGTATAAGTGTTTATTTTTTTGTATGTGTGTGCAGCATGAAAGGGATGAAGGGTGCCATACATACCAGGAATGGGGGATGAGGAGGCCTTACATACCAGGATTGGGGGATGAGGGGTGCCATACATACCAGAATAGGGATAAGGGGTACCATGCATACCAGGATGAGGGATGGGGTGCCATACATACCAGGACTGGGGAATGAGGGGTGCCATACATACCAGAATAGGGATGAGGGTTACCATGCATACCAGGATGAGGGATGGGGTGCCATGCATACCAGGATTGGTGCCATGCATACCAGGATGAGGGATTTGGTACCATACATGTCAGGATTCGGGGATGAGGGGTGTCATACATACCAGGATTGGGGATGAGAAGTGCCATGCATACCAGGATTGGGGATTAGGGGTGCCATGTATACCAAATTTGGGATAAGGGGGCCAAGCATTCCAGGATTGGGATGAGGTGTGCAATGTATACCAGATTTGGAATAAGGGGTGCCATACATACTAGGATTGGGATGAGGGAGCCATGCATACCAGGATTAGGGATGTGGGGGGACCATGAATACCAGGATAGGGATGTGGGGGGACCATGAATACCAGGATTGGGGATGAGGGGTGCCATGCATACCAGGATAGGGATGAGGGATGCCATGCATAACATGATTGGGATGAGGGGTGCCATGCATACCAGGATAGGATGGTGGGGACAGGATGGGGGAAGCACAAATACCAGGAGGGGGGCAGCACATACCAGCATGGGAGACCATATACCAATAAAAATGCTCGCCACCCGGGCGTAGAACGGGTCCAATAGCTAGTACCAATATAACACAATAAATGACAGTGCTGAAAAATGCAATTTATTTTTGCAAAGTATTGATATATTATTGTTATAATTCCCCTGTAACACATATGTAAATTAACCCATATTATTTTTAAGATTTTTTTAGCTGTTGTTCAAGTTCAGACAAGTGAATGATGTTGTTTCAAAACTGTTTGCAACTATGAAAAGTAAAAATAGAGTAAGGCAGGAGGGGTATTTCACACATGAAAATCTCTATTGAATCGAGATGTACACTTGTTGGCCTTAATTTAAAGTTTTGGCTGTACTTTGTTTGAACCTGTATTACTTAAAACTTTACTCAAAGGAAATCCTATTTTTTTTTACTTTTACTTTAGATCATAATGGACTTTATTGTCTCGATGTTTTGATGTGAGGTATTGCAGTACACTGGGATTATTTACTGCGTCCCTTGGATAAGATGGCAGCAGGATCTCAGTTTGCCCGTGTTCACATCTCAGGGGAGCTTGTTAGATTCACGGCAAAAACTTCAGGAAAGTTTTTTTATGTATCTTTGCGAATAGGCAAATTTTATGGCAGTTCATCAGTTCATAGGACTCTGGCAGATGCTGCATACCGATATGGTGGTAACAATACAGACCTTTTTTAATATTTTACTAGGGCACTGTTATAAAAGTTTCTATAAACTGTTGAAGGATGTCTGGAATAATTATAGTTGGTCGTTGGTTCTCTTCTAATCTTTGAATACATTTTACAGTTAATAATTTACACAAAAAGTATAAAATAGTGTTCCAGGGTGAAAATATGCAGTAACAACTGGGATGGATGTAAAAGATCACCTCCAGACAATCCTCTTTCTAACTTGGAAAACAGAATGGTTTGACAGTCTAAATGTTTATGATTCAAACTACTTTTACATGCGACAATGTTGCCTTTTCTATCAAATATTCGTCACCGCTGTGAACATTTCTTCATAAGACAATGTGCATCATTTCAACTTTTTTTTTTAAAAAAAGGTTTATTAGCATATGTGTGCATAATTGGAATTATACTCATATACAGATCATGCAAAAGTCAACATAATGGACATAAGCTGTAATCTTTAATAAAACTTCTTCACCCCCCTTCAAAACAAAACAGAAAATGCTTTTAGTGAAATGTTATAATTAATAATAAATAAAATGTAATTACCGTATTTTTCGGACCATAAGACGCACTTTTTTCCTCCAAAATTTTGGAGGAAAATGGGGGGTGCGTCTTATGGTTCAAATGTTGGGGGGAGTGTATATTTATGTGTGGTGTTGGGGGAGCGGTATGGGTGGAGGAGCGGGGCACAGGAGGCAGCAGTCGCCTGCTGCAGCCTACACTGTCCCCGCTGCTAAAGAAAATGAATATTCACTGCTCCCCACGCCCATGGGCATGGGAAGCACTGACTATTCATGCTCCTTAATAACGATATACAGTGTAGCGGCTCTACGGCTCCTGCTGCTGCCGGCGATCTCCTGTGCCCAAAGGGCATGAATATTCAACCTCTCTCCACGCCCATGGGCGTGGGGAGGGGGTGAATATTCATGCCCTTTAATGAGCGGGCACAGGAGATAGCCGGCAGGCGCAGCAGCCGCAGCGCGGCTCCGCTGTGTGCCAGCTATGAAGGAGAGTGAAGTCACTGCTCCCCGTGCACACAGACCCGGCGTGGGGAGCAGTGACTTCCGGCAGCTGATCTCTCCTTGTGAGCAGCGCATGGCAGGGACGTCATGCGCGGCTCACATGGGGAGATCAGTGCAGGCAGACAGGATGCAGCGCTGGAGGAGAGAAGAAAGGTGAGGGTTTATTTTTTTTTAATGTGCAGCCTGATAGGGATTAGGGGGACCATGCATACTAGGACAGGGATTAGGGGTGCCATGCATATCAGGACAGGGATTAGGGGTGCCAAGCATACCAGGACAGGGATGAGGGGTGCCATGCATACCAGGACAGGGATGAGGGGTGCCATGCATACCAGGATAGGGATGATGGGTGCCATGCATACCAGGACAGGGATTAGGGGTGCCATGCATACCAGGACAGGGATGAGGGGTGCCATGCATACCAGGACAGGGATGAGGGGTGCCATGCATACCAGGACAGGGATGAGGGGTGCCATGCATACCAGGACAGGGATGAGGGGTGTCATGCATACCAGGATAGGGATGATGGGTGCCATGCATACCAGGATAGAGATTGGGGGTGCCTGCATACCAGGCTAAGGATGAGGGGTGCCATGCATACCAGGATGGAGGGATGCCAGGCATACCAGGATGGGGATGGGGACCACATATAAAAGAAAGGGGGGCAGCATATATACCAGGATGGGAGATATTGTCAGAATTGGGGGAGATTACCCCTATACCAGTGTCAGCAGAAGACCCCCTTCCCCTTAAAAGTGCATCATGACCATGCTTAAATTTTTATTTTTTTTTATTATCCTCCTCTAAAACCTAGGTGCATCTTATGGTCCGGTGCGTCTTATAGTCCGAAAAATACGGTAATAAATGAACCATATTTTGCGGATTATAAGACGCACTGCACTATAAGACGCACCCCAAATTTTGGGGTGGAAAATAGAAAAAATGTTTTTTTAAATAAAATGGTGCTACTTATAATCTGTTTTACCTGGGGGACAGCGGCGGTGGAGCGGGGTTTACAGGAGCCAGGGTCACTGCTTCAAGAGGTCGGCGGCGACTGCAGCAGAAGTGGGCTGTGGGCGCCGTCCTCTCAGAAGGGTCGCTAATTCAGGAGGACTGGGGCGGTGGCGGGAGAGGAGCGATGCTGTGGGCCCCATCCTCAGAAGTCGGCGGTCAGCGGAGGTCCCCTCTACCGTACAAAGCCCTGTGGTGGGCCTCGGGAAAATGGCCGCCGGAGGCGGCGCATGTGTAGATCAAGATCTTGAGAGATGAGATCTTGTCTCCCGAGATCTCAATCTGCGCATGGTCTGGCGGCCATTTTCCCGAAGCCCCCCGAAGGGCCTGAGGACGGGGCTCGCAGAATTGCCCCACTCCCACTGCCCCCACCACCCCAGTCCTCCTGAATCAGCAACCCTTCTGAGAGGACGGGGCCCGCAGCATCGCCCCACTACTGCCGACAATATATTACATATGGATTGAAAAAAAAAAAAAAAGCAAGTGGCAAAGGGGTAGAAAAATACATCTAAAAATATCCAGAGTGTATAATCACATAAAGTTTTTTTTATGGCAGAAAAATCTGGAATGGAAATTAAAGAGTTTTTTTTTTTTTTTAAAAAAACTGTTTTGTGCATTACTTTTCTTTTACTGATTTCACTTCATGTTTCCAGGATGAAATGCCCAAGGATTCACATGTGGCTTTTTTCTCGGCACTGAAAAAAATAGTGTAATAAACAGCACCATGTAAATGAGAGTAAAGAGTATTTTAATGCTTTCATACTCATGGATTTTGGAGTAGAATTTATTTTTTTCATGACAGCCTCCCTGGCATGACTTCATTTGTTGGTAATAGGACTGAAGCCATAATTTATTACTGGGAGCATGTTGTGGACATTGGTTCAAGGGCAATCTGGCTCCTCTAGCTAGCACTATAATTCTGTATATGCACTGATATGGCTGATCCCATTATATGAGAACTAATAAATTGCACTTTTATGTTGCTGTGGTACTATAGAGCGACTGTATGTGGTAGGATTTAGGTGAAATATTAGCAAATTAAACTTACATTTGTCTATTTTGTGTGTGGCTAAATTGAAAGGGAGTAAAAACATTTTTTATAATTTTTTTTAAAGTCTATAATTAAAATAAATATAAACACATCCAAATAGTTTACAATATACAAATAAAATGGCAATTTGTAGGAAAAACTAAACAAGAAATCAAGCATTTATTGTATAAAGTAAAGCAGTTTCTCCAGATCAAACTATGAAAAACACTATAAATTACATTTATACTATGTTTACTTGTACAAAAACACTTTCAGGATGACAGTTTTAGTAAATAAAAATCACTGTAAAAGATAAGATTTCTGAGACTGTAAAATGATCAAACGAATATAAATGTTGCAATAATACATATTTATTTTAGGAACTTTGCATCCTTTAAAAGGAAACTGGTGAAAACCATAGTTTTCTTTCTAGTTTGTCACTTGCAATCATGATGTCTGGTATTACTGCTGTCACTTGTAATGGATTATGGGTAATAAAATATTGGGGTGTGATTACCTAGATTATTGATTAGCAACAATCTCGGACGGCATTTTGTGACAGCGCAAATCTTCTTACCCTTGTGTATTTTACTGCTGTCACTGAATCTCCTCCAGAGTGCTTTGAGTAGATCTCAGGTTCTGGCGATACCAAATTAGTTTATTTTTTAGATTTCATTTACATTCTGAGAAAAGGGAAGTGATATGAACTTTATATATTGGGTGATGGCACCAGACCTGCCAATTAATGCATACCATATCTCTAGAAGATACTCAGGTTGTACTATCATTTGGAGCCCCACTGTATGGGATTATAGCTTTGCGGTTCTTCATGTTTTTTGAGCAAGAAGTACTTGACTTCGAAACATTAAGACACACTCTTGTAGATGGTGTAAGGCTGTTGACAACCAATCGTTTCTTCCCATCTCTGCAGTGGGTTAGAGTCACACAGCTTCTATAAATTTGGATAGAATGTGATCTCATTACACCTGTTTTTGTGATTCCCGATTATGATGGGTGTTCCATAAGTTATCAACCCCAGCATGTTCTGTCAGTGATAGAGAGCTGAGCTTTTGCTGTGCATGTTGATACATGTCTGGACATGGAACAGACACAGTAGAAGTTCAGTCTGATGAAAGCACTGGAAGTGACAGGATGGCAAGTGCAGTACACTGCGGCTCTACAAAGAAAGTGAGGGATTTGGAGCTTCGTACCATGATAAAATTCCTTACAGCAGAAGAAAAGAAGCCTAAATGAATCCATGAAAGGATGATTGCTGTATAAGATGATGATGCACGTTCCTACTACCAAGGGTAGGGAATCAATTGATGACCCCAGTTCGAGGCGGCCTGTCGAAGCATCTTCAGAAGGCATGTGCAGTTAAGTGGAGGCCATGATTTTGGGTCAAAGTCAGTGTCATAGCTCATGAATTAGGCATTGCACTTGGCACAGTTTCCAGTTTCATTCATGATGTTTTCATAATTTTAAAGGTCAGCTCCTGGCAGGTGCCACAAATGTTGATGCCTGAGCAAAAAATATGTTGTCAGCAATTTAGCCAAGAGAATTTAGATATGTCTAGAGAAAATTCAGGAGACTTCTATTCTTGAATTATTAGGGGTGATGAAACATGGGTCAACCACCATTATCCTGAGACCAAACAAGAGTCTATGCAATGGAAGCACAAGGGTTCTGCAACACCAAAGTAATTTTGTGTCCAGTGGTGAACTGGAAAGATCATGGCAACAGTTTTTTTAAGATACAAAAGGCATTTTATGACTAGAATTCATGCCAGTTCAAGACAACAATTACTGGAGACACCTATGCTTCAACAATGAAGGCATTACGTTAGGCAATCAAAAATTCTGTGTGAAGTTGTTGGCAGGTGTGTTGCTGCTTCACAACAATGCGCAGGCTCACAAGTTTCACAAATCACAAGCTGTTATCAGAGAATGTGGTTTCTTGGAGCTTAACCATTCACCCTATGGTCCAGACCGGGCTCCGATTGATTACTTTCTATTTTGGAACCTGAAGAAATTTCTGCGTGGGCAATGATTTCCTGATGATAATGCAGTCAAACAGGTGGTAACAGGGTTCTTGTAGTAGAAAGAAGTCTCCTATTCTGACGGCATCCAATCATTGGAGGGGAAGTGGAATAAGTGTGTTGAAGTTAAGGGCGATTACATTGAAAAGTAGTATGTTAAATTTTCTCAGAAAATTTTGTTTTCATTTTCAGGTAGATAAATTATCAAACACCCCTCATACTTTCTGCAGACAGTGATTCCTACAGTCATCACAATTGATATCAGACAAGTATGGGCCAAAATACTGCCAGTTAATCATACAATGAACAATCCGACCATCAACATGTCAGATTAAAGTAGCAGATCAATGTGAGAGTTTTAAGAAAATGTGGAAGATCATACCATACATGTGTAGTTTTAATTATTTATTTTATAATTGATTGAGACAATGGGACTAAGCTACTTGGGTTTGTTTGACCTCAACCACTGGCAAATTAGGTGGTTGGTCTGGAAGGAGATTAAAAGAACACCAGGTATATACCATAAAATATCATAAGTATTTTTCAAGAGTTATTTTATCAGAATAAAGTTTATGCTTTTGATGATTTAAGTGATAAATGTAATATTGAATTTTAGGACAATCCCTTCAACAATTGTTCAATTGTATAATATTAGCTATAAACTATATATTTATATAAAAGTGATTGTACTATTCTTATCCTGAAGAGTTTTAAGCGTTTTTATAACATTGTACATACAATGAGAAAAAGGTAACAACTGCCAATAAACTATATAAATACATTTATTACAAGAAAACAAAAAAAAAATAAAATAGACATTTTGAAATTTCAATTATACAAAATAGATTATTCTCTGCTTCATGTAAAGCTATTACAAATTTTGAAACAAAATGTTACACAATTCTGAGGATAGTGGCCCTTTTAAATATTATGAGCTCGGCCATATTTTACTTGCATAACACAAACCGTTTTGTATCGTACAAAGAATAATTGTCAATCCCCGGAACTACAGTCGGTTTTCAGAATATTCCAAACACATAACTTATGATACAGACGACTGGTTAGTATCAGATATTACTCAATAATGACCCTATTCTCATAACTACGGTAAGTTTAGTAATGCCACATTATAAGTATACTATATGACCTCTGGAGAGTGATCTTCAGTGATTGCTCCTCAAATACATCAGTCCTTTAGAGGGTATTTTCTAGATCAGTCATTCATAGCTGAGACTAGAGCGCTGTGTCCTCACAAAATTGCAACACCCATAAGTATTCGGGGCTCCGGAAACAGCAGAGTTGGCTCGGCTATAACTGCATTGAGCATTCCTGCTTGACTCTTTCCAGAATCCCACCCATCTTTGACCAGCTATAAACAAAGATATTACCATCTCATCCACGAATAATCCTTTAATTGCATATCAATAATGGAAAAGTGAGTGTACTAGCCCCCACTGAAATGAACAAGCCCCTGAGTGATATGGCTTGGCAATTTCTTTATTTACTATTCATATAAATGGTGAGACTAATTCTCTAAATGTGGGTTGCACTGTAGGTAACCCATTTTTAGAATAATGGGGGTCCCAGAGACCAACTTCTAATTGAAATGTCACTCTTAAAGGGGTTGTCCACTTTATCTTTAACATATGCGCTGGAGACATGATTTTGTGACATTTATTAATTCATAATTATTAGGTAATATTTATTACAATTATTAATTTATTACAAGTTCTATTCCTGTACTTGTTAATTCAACTTATTCTTCTTAAAGGGAACCTGTCTTCATGAAATTGCAGATAAATCTGCAGGCACCATGTAATAAAGCAGGGGGAGCTGAGTAAATTGATATATAGTTTTGTGTGAAACGATTTAGTATAACTTGTGTTTTAATTATTTAATCCTCGGCTCTTTCTGGAACTTTGGGTCCAATGGGCGGGCTATCAGTGACTGAAAGGTTTTCTTATATAGGAATGCATACACAGGTAGCTGTCAGTCACTGATAGCCCCGCCCACTGGACCAAAAATCCCAGAAAGAGCCGAGGTTTAAATGATTAAAAAACAGGTTATACCAAGACTTTTCTCACAAAACGATATATCTACTTTGCTCCTCCTGCTTTATAACGTGGTGCCTGCAGGTAGGACTGCATTTTCAAGATGCCAGGTTCTGAGAATGGAGGAGCATGTGCAGGACATGAGGAAAACTACTAAGGTGCAGTAGGAAAACCTGCAATATTGTTAAAGTGCCAAAAAAAATTATGTCCCCCGAGAAAACATAGATGAAGTGGACTACCCTTTTAGGCTTCATTCACACAGAGTTTCTATTATTTTTTTTGGCTTCTAAAAATACTGTTAAAATGTTATGCGTTTCGTTTGTGTTTTTTTTTTAGATCAGACATGCATTTTTTCATATTTCTCTCCTGTTTTACAGAGAGGATTATGAGAGAGCACATGAAATGAAATATCATATCTAGAGTATGCTGAATTTTTGAAAAATGCCAAAGAAACCCCCCTCTAAAAAAACAACGAAAGTGCCACAAATAAAGGACTGTTTGTAGGCTTACTATTACCTTGTTAACTTACACCTATCATTTAGCTCCTGAATTTTCTTCCTTAAATATGGTAAAAACACTGCATCTTTAAAAAATTAACCTTTTAAATATGTTTATCATATCGGACTCTGTATTAAAATATAAAAAAAAAACTTTGCAATTTTCAGAATGGACATTGGGGTCTTTTTTAGACTCACAATTTCTGATGTTTCAGGAACCAATACATGCATATAGCCCCAATGAACAGACGCTGACCCTATATTTTCTATTGAAGTGTCTAATAAGCCTGTGCAAAGGTCATTGTGGAGGCAGGGGAGCAGGGTCAGCTGTGACACTGCCTATTGTAATTGGTGGATCCTGCATTATCAGCTGTGTATAGGGTTGTTACCTGTCATAATCCCGCCTCTGGTAATATGGAGCCTTGCTGAAAACTCTTTTTGAAAAGATAGAAAGTAAAGACAGAGTTTACAAATGCCCCACTGCCCAGTGTGAAAATTGCAAGATCTTCTTTTATAAATATCACGATATGAAAAAGGAAAATCATTGCCAATTTTTTTTTAAATACAAGTAACACAAAAACATTGATTTAAACAATAGGTGATTTTCTGATGATGGCTGATGCACATGGAAAAAAACATAATGATGGTCTATGGAGAAAAACACTATAAGCTGCATGATAAAGGCAACAAAATGACAGTATGCCGAGATTTTGAAAAAAAGCAATAAACTCAAAAGGCAAGTAGAGTGAAAAAACCCTAAGAGGACCACAGCGCATGAATTGCGTTTAATAGTTTTGTATTGTTGTGTTGTATTTTTGCCTCAAAGAAATGGGCATTTTAATTTTAAATGCTGTGTGTGAAGGCACCCGTAAGGATTTTTTTTGGGGGGGTAGGAGTGGAAAACTCCTCCTAGTTCAACTTGTGTCCGGTGGTACATTATAAAAACCAGTACTGTTTACGGATAGATCTCATTAAGCATAGTCTCCTTTTTGCACAGTTTTTTTTCTATGCTAAGTTCTAGCCAGACAGACATTGCAGGCCCAATCTGAAGACTAGTGTAGGTTGCCGAACTACTGTCGCGGATTCCCTTCTCTTTCCCAAACTTGGTTGAAACAGTAATCTCCAAAAATGGGGTCTATAAGTTTAGCAGTCTACATTCTTGTCAAACAATTCCTTCACTGCGTTTGCTTCTCCATACAACCAACGCTGTCATCAGAAGAGTAACAAGGACAGGGATAAAGATGAAGGAGCACAAGATGGGTAGTGGGGGGTCAGCTGGCAGCCGGCCAGTCAGAGCACAGTCTTTAAAATACTTCTTATGAATATCTGTGAAGAAGTTATCCACTACATGGTTCGGCCAATAGCAGTTCTGATGATGAGCCAGCAGGCTGGTACAGTTTGTAACGTCTGCGTAGATCCTGCAGGAGAAAGAAGAAACATCATGTCATGACTATAAGAATAATCCAAACTTAGACTTGGTCAGAGCTATATCACCAGTAATAAGAACAAGGCAAAAAATCATATAAACGAGATCTGATATAAGGGTCTCTGCATTCTGCTGTCCCTCAATAATTCTTCCTGGAGTTCAATTTCCCCAGGGGAACACAACTCCAGATGGGCACTACCACTAGAATCATAGAATGGTAGAGTTGGAAGGGACCTCCTGGGTCATCTTGTCCAACCCCCTGCTCAATGCAGGAGTCACTAAACCATCTCAGACAGATGTCTGTCCAGTCTCTGTTTGAAGAACTACCTATGTCAATAGGAAAAACAGAGTTTAAAGAAAATATGTTCTAGAATTATTTCACGGGCAATGCAAGTATTTACTAAAACGGACATGTCAGGTGAGCAGACATGAGTGATAAGGTGAGTGATCTTCTGGGTGCCTAGAACCTGATATTCTTCGATGTGCGTTTTTATATAATTTTTTTTACACTTCTATTTTCATTTACATAAAATGTAATATTTATTTTAATAAAACAAATTCACTTAATTTTCCTTTCAAAATGGCTGTTTCCATAAATATATAATTCCCGTGCCTTCCATCCCTAATAAGTTATATGACACATTTATTTTTTATCTCAGAGGCTCAGTATCTGGAGCAACTCATAATAAAACACTTACTGCCTATCAGCAACTTAAGCTTTATCAGCTTTACTAATTAAGAATTTTAATTACTTTGCAAACAATAGAAAGCATACACTGTCTTATCAGCAATCAGTGGAGACAGTGCTGAGGAAAATGGTATGATTCAGATTGCTGTGTAATTGTCAGCAAGTTCTACCAGGGATTAATCCGGGAGAAGGAGATGTATATTATTTTATATTGATGTAACTGGTTAACATCTGAAATTAGCTATAAACACAAATTTTATTGAAAATAAACTATACGGACAAAACTATTGGGACACTCCACATTACACCTCCCATTCTACATCCATAGGCATTAATTTGGAATTGTTTCTCCCTTTACAGCTTCCACTCTTCTGAGAAGACTTTCTACAAGATTCTGGGAGGCATCTTTTGGGAATTTTTGCTCATTCATCTAGATGAGCATTTGTGAGGTCAGACACTGATGATGGATGAGAGAGCCGGACTCACAAGCTCCATTCTAGTTCATCCCAAATGGGTTGGATGGGGTTGAGGTCAAGTCTCTGTGCGGCCAGTCATGTTCTTCCACACTAAACTCACCCAAACATGTCTTTATGGACCTTACTTTGTGTCCTGAGGCACAGTCACAGGGAACAGTTGGTATAATACTGTCAGGCAGGTAATGTTCTCTTGGCATTCACCAAACCCAGACTCATCCATCAGATGCCAGATAGAGAAGTGTGATTCCTCACTCCACAGAACACGTTTCCACTGCTGGTTGGGTGTTTTACACCACTCCACCTGATGTTTGTTGTTTTGCTTGGTGGTTTAAGGCTTGCATTCAGCTGACTGACCATGGAAACCCATGACATGAAGCTCCTGGTGCACAGTTTTTATGTTTATGTTAAAGGCGGCAAAGGATGTTTGGACTCTCTAGTTATGGCATCAACACAGCATTGGTGACTATTATATCCTCTGTTCCTCAGCTCTCGATGACCACAATCTATAACTTTGTGTTCTCCACTTCGTGGCTGAGTTGATGAGGTTCCTTCTACTTCTTAAAATTATCACCACTTGTTGATTGTGAAACATTTAGGAGAGAAGAAATGAATTGACTTTTTACTCCGGTGACCTCTTATTACAGGACAATTCTTTCACATATTAGTGAAGGCAAGTGGCTTGCAGAGGGTCTGGATTTTATATACCTGTGGTATTTGGACTGAATAAAAAACCCAAACTCAATGATTAAGAGGTGTACCCTAATACTTCTGTCCAAGCTCCACATGAAGGGACTTACTACTGGAATACTTTCTTGCCATTTTAATAAACGTCATGCTGCACAGGCCTCACCACAAGTTTATACACAATGGTAGAAGCTCCTAGCAGTGCAGGGCTTAGGTCTGATAACTATTGAGAGTGACAAGGGTTAATGTGAGATTATTCCAACTGCCAGCATGCTCTTTAACACAGCACATAGAGTATTTCCAAAAGCAATCTGGATTTTTCTAGCAATGATGTTAACACTTCTCAAGGGAGAGGTCAACGTTGCAGTGTGGGAATTGAGTAAGGTCATATGATATAGTCTGTCTGCTTGGGGCAAAAGAGTCTGAATCATTTACCCTAGGGGTTCACAGACTTCCTCTAAATCATTCTCAAGGAAAATGTCAGTTTGTGAATGAGCTATGGATGGCTGCTGCACAGTCTACCACACACAGCAATGGAGAACCCAGCAGTTTACAATGGTACAACCTGCCCAGACACTAGTGATGGGAGAAATCAGAGCAGAATCAGTCACTTCTTTATGCCATTTTATAAATATAGAAAATAAAACGTCCTATATTTTTATAACATATTAATAAATAATAATTTAATACTAATAAGCTCTATATTAATACATCTCCAATGCGCAGTGGTCTTCATAGAGAGGCACCACATTTTCCTAAATTCTAATTTCATCAGTGTTTACTGAGCATCACCCTGACACTACTGGACAGGTGCAGATAAAACTCATTCCAATGGCGGATTCTTCCCACACTCCATGGTTGACCCATGCAGCTGTTGTTATAGACAATACATAATACAAGATTCCTTGGTGACTAGAGATGAGCGTTGTTCTACTCGAACTGTTCGCCAATCTCAAATTCGAGCTGTTTTGGGCGGTGTTCGAGCCGTTCGGCGAACACGAACGATTTGAGAAAAATTCGGCGGTTCGAGGTTATGTTCGATAACTGTTCGTGCACCAAAATCATAACTGGATTTTTTCTCAGTAATGATGAAAATTAATGTTAATACGCAGTTTGAGTGTACAGCGGGGTGGGGGGAGGGGCAGGGGATGGAACTCTGCAGGAACAATGAAGATCTCCATTTTTTTTCCTCTTTCCCGCATTTACAGTGGGGAGGTGCAATCTGTCAGCCTATCAGCAGCGCACACACGGAGCGAAGTGCTTTTTTTCACACAAGCAAGGGCATGTGTCATTGGCAGTGTATGTCACATGTCCTTGCCCTATAAGACCAAGCCATTTTCCCCGTCGCCACCATTTTCTCACTGCTGCAGCTGCATGTTAGACGGCACCGCTGTTGCTGTGTGCGCTATACCTTGTTAATTTCAAGCCAATTTTCGCACAAATCTACAGATAGCTTGGGAGTAGGGAATAGTTGTGATTGCAGTCCTTTTAAGGACTAGGTTACAGCATTTCCTACGACTTTTATCAGGCAGGTCTGTGCTCTTAAATAGATAGATTGTGGGAGTAAAGACTAATTGTAATTGGAGTCCTTTTCAGGACTAGGTTACATCAGTTCCTATCAGTTTTTGCCAGGCAGGTCTGTGCCAGTGCTGTGCAAGTTTTTTTCACAGCATTTGGCTGAATCTAGCAAAGCTAATCCTTTTTGGCCTATTGCAGAGTGTGTTAGTCAGTGGAGTAGCCTATCTGTGTTGCAAGATATACCACCTGTGTATAGAATACCAATTTTTTTACTGCACCTAGTGAAGTAAAATCTTTTGGGCATAGCATCATTCTATTAGTCCATCTATACTGACCTCCATCAGGTTGCAAATTGAATATAAATTTTTTCTGCATCTAGCTCTGAAAAAATATTGGGCTTCTAGCTGTGTGTGGGACTTGTTGTATTAGTCCATCTATACTGACCTCCATCAGGTTGCAAACTGCATATATTTTTTTCTTCATCTACCTCTGAAAAAATATTGGGCTTCTAGCTGTGTGTGGGACTTGTTCTATTAATCCATCTATACTGACCTCCATCAGGTTGCAAACTGCATATATTTTTTTCTTCATCTACCTCTGAAAAAATATTGGGCTTCTAGCTGTGTGTGGGACTTGTTCTATTAATCCATCTATACAGACCTCCATCAGGTTGCAAACTGAATATATTTTTTTCTGCATCTACCTCTGAAAAAATATTGGGCTTCTAGCTGTGTGTGGGACTTGTTCTATTAATCCATCTATACAGACCTCCATCAGGTTGCAAACTGAATATATTTTTTTCTGCATCTACCTCTGAAAAAATATTGGGCTTCTAGCTGTGTGTGGGACTTGTTCTATTAATCCATCTATACAGACCTCCATCAGGTTGCAAACTGAATATATTTTTTTCTGCATCTACCTCTGAAAAAATATTGGGCTTCTAGCTGTGTGTGGGACTTGTTGTATTAGTCCATCTATACTGACCTCCATCAGGTTGCAAACTGAATATATTTTTTTCTGCATCTACCTCTGAAAAAATATTGGGCTTCTAGCTGTGTGTGGGACTTGTTCTATTAATCCATCTATACAGACCTCCATCAGGTTGCAAACTGAATATATTTTTTTCTGCATCTACCTCTGAAAAAATATTGGGTTTCTAGCTGTGTGTGGGACTTGTTCTATTAATCCATCTATACAGACCTCCATCAGGTTGCAAACTGAATATATTTTTTTCTGCATCTACCTCTGAAAAAATATTGGGCTTCTAGCTGTGTGTGGGACTTGTTCTATTAATCCATCTATACAGACCTCCATCAGGTTGCAAACTGAATATATTTTTTTCTGCATCTACCTCTGAAAAAATATTGGGCTTCTCGGCGTTTGTGTGACTTGTTCTATTAATCCATCTATACAGACCTCCATCAGGTTGCAAACTGAATATATTTTTTTCTGCATCTACCTCTGAAAAAATATTGGGCTTCTAGCTGTGTGTGGGACTTGTATTAGTCCATCTATACTGACCTCCATCAGGTTGCAAACTGAATATATTTTTTCTGCATCTACCTCTGAAAAAATATTGGGCTTCTAGCTGTGTGTGGGACTTGTTCTATTAATCCATCTATACAGACCTCCATCAGGTTGCAAACTGAATATATTTTTTTCTGCATCTACCTCTGAAAAAATATTGGGCTTCTAGCTGTGTGTGGGACTTGTTGTATTAGTCCATCTATACTGACCACCATCAGGTTGCAAATTGAATATAATTTTTTTCTGCATCTAACCCAGCCAATAGTTTTGGCCTAATACCACAGTTTGGCCACTCAGCTCTGCTCGGTTCCCATCCATTGTTTTTTTGTGCAAACAACTCCAGAGTTGTTAATTAGTTAACCACCAAAATGAGTGGAAAAAGGCCTGCTGCTGGTGGAAAGGGGAATAGGCGTGTTGGGAAGGGGAAAAAAGGTTGTGTCCGTGGGGTAGGTGTTAAAGCAACAGTAACATCTGCAGAAGAAAGACCATCTTCCAGCCAAACTAAAATGTCTACTTCTTTTAGCGGACAATGTGATAAGATCCCTTTCTTACGGCCACGCCAATCGCTACAAATTCCAGATGAGGCACAAAAACAGCAGGTGCTTCAACGGATATCAAGTGCTCCTTTAAGTGGGCTCTCCTCCACATCAACTTCAACATCACAAATACTCCAGTCCTCAAAGGTGTCACCCCAATCGCACTTGCTTCCTCACAGCTCCCAAATCTCCAGCTGCCCGTCTGAGTATGAGGTAGAACAGATGGTTGAGTCTGCAGAGCTGTTTACTCATACTATAGCCTGGGAATCAGAGGTCGACTCCAGCGCTTCTGTGAATCCAGATGAGGAAATGATCTGCACTGATGCCCAGAATCTTTATGAGTCGGATCCAGGACCAGACGCAGAAGGTTCTGACCATAATGTAGACCCTCATTCCCAAACTGTAACTCCTGTTGGTGGAGACAATGAGGAAGACGATGATAAGACTCAAATACCTGATTGGAGCGACAACTTTAGTTTTTTGTCAGGGCAGGAACAGGTTGGCTCTGAGGACGACGAGTGTGATAACGCACAGGGTGATGATGATGAGGTTGGAGATCCCACTTACTGTCAACCCACAGTCAGCCAAGAGATGAGGTCAGCAGAGGAGGTGGAGGAAGATGCTAGTGACGACGAGGTCAGGTTGCGCCTTCCTGGACAGAGACGTAGTACTGGAAGCACGTCAACAACTGCATCCTCAAACACAACTCTGCCTCTCACCACAAGTCGTGGGGGCTCTTCAGGTCGCATGGGTGCTAAGCCTTGCATAGCCTGGGCATTTTTTCAGATCGATAAAGATGACCCAACTCGTGTTATCTGTAACATTTGTCAGCAAAAGCTAAGTAGAGGCCAAAAAATACATAGTTTGAGTACTTCATGCATGCACTGGCACATGGACATGAAGCATAAGTTGCAGTGGGAAGCTCACTGTGCTACAATGCGGCCTAGCCGGCCGGGCCAACCACCGTCTGCCATATCTTGTGCATCCGCGGCCTCTTCATCCTCTGTGACTGGGGGGACAGCAGTCACACCTGTTTTGGGGCGCAGACCTGCCACCTCTTTACCCGCAACAGCCAGCGTGATTGACAGGTCATCATTTTCTTTGGAGGTGGTAACACCAGCTGGTGTTGAGCGCTGTCCGACATCGATAGCACCACCTTTGGATCAAGGCAACCTAACATGTCCGCCTGCATCTTCCTCACAGACCGTCAGTTTGCCGGGGACACCCTTATCAACCCCGTCTAAGCACAATAGCCAGCCCTCGGTCCCTCAGATGTGGACAAGTAAAAGACCATTTCCTCCTAGCCATGAGAAAGCTAAGAGGTTGAATTTCACCATCTGCAAGTTCTTGGCTACAGAAATGCTGCCTTTCCGCCTGGTGGACACAGAGGATTTTCGAGACCTTATGTCCGTCGCAGTGCCCCAGTACCAGATGCCCAGTCGGCACTACTTCTCAAAGAAAGGTGTGCCTGCGCTCCACCAGCATGTCGCACACAACATCACCGCTTCTTTGAGAAACTCTGTGTGTGACAGGGTGCATTTCACCACAGACACTTGGACGAGTAGGCATGGACAGGGGCGTTACATGTCGCTGACTGGGCACTGGGTAACTATGGTGACAGCAGGACAAGGGGCTGCTGTCCAAGTCTTGCCGTCCCCACGAGTTGTGCGTCAATCCTCTTTATGTCAAAGTTCCTCCACTGCTTCTGCCTCCTCAACCTCCTCTCGGTCTTCCACCTGCACCCAAAGCCTGTCTGGTCATGCCACAAGCTTTCTAACTGTGCAGAAGGGATCCTGCACACCTCCTTACTATGCTGGCAGTAGGGCTCAACGTCAACAGGCGGTTTTTACATTGAAATGTCTGGGAAATGTGAGTCACACAGCTGAGGAGTTGTGGTCAGCTCTGGAGAACCAATTTCATGAATGGTTGTCTCCACTGGACTTGAAACCAGGGAAGGCCGTGTGCGACAATGCTGCAAACCTGGGTGCGGCCCTTCGCCGGGGCAATGTCACACACGTGCCTTGTATGGCTCACGTGTTGAACCTGGTTGTCCAGCAATTTTTAGCCCACTATCCCAGACTAGATGGCCTTCTGCAGAGGGCACGGTCGCTGTGTGCTCACTTTCGCCGTTCGCATCCCGCAGCTCAGCGACTTACATCTCTACAGAAGTCGTTGGGCCTGCCACTTCACCGGCTAAAATGCGATGTGCCTACCCGGTGGAATTCAACTCTGCACATGTTGCAGCGACTGTGGCAGCACCGACAAGCCCTGGTGCAATACGTTCTGACGTATAGCCTGGGCCAACGAGATCCAGAGGTGGGGCAAATCACGCTGGAGGAGTGGTCTCAGATCAGGGACCTATGCACCCTTCTGCACAGTTTTGAAATGGCGACGAAGATGTTTAGTGCTGACGATGCCATTATCAGCATGACTATTCCGGTGATTTACATGCTGGAGCACATGTTAAACAGAATTCGGAGTCAGGTGGTGGCACAAGAGGAGGTGGAGGAAGTAGAGGAGGGGGAGTTGTATGCGGAAGGGCTAACATCTGCAAGGTCCAGACGGTCGGCAGCACCAAGGCGGCAGGCATGTGAGGGTGGGGGAGATGGTTTTACCAGGGCGCATGGTAGCAGCCAAACTAGTGAGGAAGGTGCAGGAGCCCAGGAAGAAGTGGAGGACGAACTGATGGAAGACTCATCAGATGAGGGAGACCTTGATCACATTTCTGTTGTGCGAGGTTGGGGGGAGAGGACAGAGGAAGGAAGCATGATTGTTACCTCGCCACCAACACAACAGGGACTTGGTGCTCCTGGATGTGCAACACACATGAGTGCCTTCTTGCTGCACTACCTGCAACATGACCCTCGAATTGTGAGAATTAGAAATAATCCTGACTACTGGGTTGCCACACTGTTAGATCCCCGGTACAAAAGTAAATTTGCAGAAATTATTCCTGCCATAGAAAGGGATGCACGCATGCAGGAGTATCAGCAGAGACTGTTGCAGAATCTTACATGTGCTTTTCCACAAAATACCAGTGGTGCACGTAGTGAATCTCACAGTTCCAACTTGCCAACCGTGGGACCGTCAAGTGTTCAGCACTCAAACCGTAACAGAACCACAGTATCTGCTGGTAACATCAATTTTGCGGAATCATTTCACCACTTTTTTAGCCCATCCTTTGCAAGGCCACAGGAGACAAGAAGTCTGACACATAGTCAACGCCTAGAGACGATGGTACAGGAGTATCTCCAAGTAAACATTGAAGCCATGACTGTGTCACTGGACCCTTGCTCTTTTTGGGCTTCCAATCTGGATAAATGGCCGGAGCTAGCCACTTACGCCTTGGAGATCTTGTCATGCCCCGCAGCCAGCGTTCTGTCTGAACGTGTGTTCAGCGCTGCTGGTGGTGTGCTGACAGATAAGCGCACGCGGCTCTCCACTGATAATGTAGACAGACTCACGTTCATAAAGATGAACAAATCATGGATCCGAAACGACTTTTCTACCCCTGTGTCATCCTGGGGAGAGTAAAAGCTTGATGATTGGTTAAAATCACCCTACCAACCGTTTTAAGCTTTCAAATTACTAATCATGTTTATCTGTATCTTGGCTGGAAAATAATTTGGGCTTTGTAGCAGTGTGCAGCACTGATTCTATTAGGCCATCTATAATAAGCTCCACCAGATTTAAAATTACTAATCATGTTTATCTGTATCTTGACTGGAAAATAATTTGGGCTTTGTAGCAGTGTGCAGCACTGATCCTATTAGGCCATCTATACTAAAGCTTCACCAGATTTAAAATTAATAATAATTTTTAGCTGCATCTAGCCCGGAAAATAATTTTGGGGCTCCGAGATGCGCAAGACACATAAGTGCCTTCTTGCTGCACTACCTGCAGCATGACCCTCATATTGTCAGAATTCGAAGTAATCATGACTACTGGGTTGCCACACTCTTAGATCCCCCAAACTTTTCGATCAACCTTTTCATTTTAATAAAGACCAAAAAAATGGTCATTTTTGAAATTATAAGCATTAGCAGGTTGTTAGAAACTGAAATCAAACAGTTTTCAACTCAAAACTTTATTCTAGGTGATGTTACATTTTCACATAGGACCCCTTGTTCGAAAGGAGCTTCTGAACTCTCTCGTCCATTGAATTTGTCAGGTTTTGGATGGTTTCTGCTTCAATTGCTTTGCATGAGGACAGAATACCCTCCCAGAGCTGTTGCTTAGATGTGAACTGCCTCCCGCCATCATAGACACTCCTTTTAATGATGCTCCAAAGGTTCTGAATGGGGTAGAGGTCAGGGGAGCATGGGGTCACACCATAAGTTTGTCCCCTTTTATGCCCATATCAGCCAGAGATGCAGATGTTTTATGTGCAGCATGAGATGGTGCATTGTCATGCAGAAAAATGATCTTGCTGTGAAATACACGGTTCTTCTTCTTGAACCATGGCAGGAAGTGCTGTTTGAGAAAATCCACATACATTATGGAGTTCATCTTTAGCGCCTTCAGGGATCCTAAAGGGGCCGACAATCTCTCTCCCCATGATTCCAGCCCAAAACATTACTCCACCTCCTCCTTGTTGGCGCTGTAGCCGTGTTTGCGTGGGGTGTCCATCAACCAGCCATCCTCCACTCCATCCATCTGGACCATCGAGCGCTGCACAGCACTCATCCGTGAACTAAACAGTTTTGAAATCAGTCTTCATGTAATGTTTGGCCCACTGGAGCCGTTTCTGCTTGTGTGAAGTGGATAGAGGAGGTCGACAGGATGGCGTATGCACAGCTGCAAACCTCTGAAGGACCCTGCATCTTGTTGTTCGGGGGACGTTGGAGGCACAAGCAGCTTCAAAAACTTGTCTGCTGCTATGACAAGGCTTTTTTGCCGCTGCTCTTTCAACCTGACGTAATTGCCTGTAGGAAAGAGTCCTCAATATGCCCTTATCAGCACGCACACGTGTGTACTGTGAATCAGCTACATACTTCTTGATTGCCAAGACACTTCATCCTGATCATCGCACAATGTTGATTGTAGTCATGCCTTGACCTAAACACTCCACAATTTGTTGCTTCTCAGCAGCCGACACATCCTTTTTCTTTCCCATTTTGGCAGAAAATGTAGGCTGCTTAATAATGTGAGACAGCCTTCTTAAGTAGTCTTGCCTTTCATTGGACACACCTGCCAAACTAATTAGCACAGGTGTGTGCAATTGCTTACAGTGATATAAAGAGCCCTGACACACATCACCATCAATGAGTTTAACTGACAAACAAACAAATTCTTCCCTTATCACTCCTAAACACTTTTTGCATAATAATTTGGAACACAGTGTACATGTGCTTTTCCACAAAACACCAGTGGTTCACGTAGTGAATCTTACAGTTCTAACTTGCCAACCGTGGTCTGTATGGAGTTGTTCAATAAAGGGCCCAAAATTAAGATAACATAGATGGGAGAGGTCTCTATGAATAGGAATTCCTAAGTATTTGATACCCTGTGAGGGCCAGGCAAAGGGAAAGTTGGACTGGATGGAATCCTATATGGATTTGGGGAGGGAGACATCGAGGGCCTCAGACTTCGCTGCATTGATTTTAAAATTTGACCATGTAACAAAGTGATCTATTTCAGCCATAACAGCATGGATGGATATATGTGATTGAGTGATATATACTAGGACATCATCAGCAAATAGAGAGCACTTGTACTCGGTGCCTCCCACCTCAATCCACCTAATATTGGGGTTGTGGCGAATTGATGAGAGCAGGTGCTCCGTCACTAGGATGTATAAGAGAGGGGACAGAGAACATCCCTGCCTTGTCCCATTGGTGATTGTGAAAGGTGATGAAAATGTTCTGACGCGCCCCCTGGGCCTTGGGACACCCGGAGCCGGACCCTTTTTGGTGGATGCTGGTGGTTGTAGTCTCCGTGGCGGCGACCCGGTTCCGTGGCTCAGGGCGGTCAAACCAGTGGCGGAACTATTTATGTGGTTTTGATGTTTAAATGTCCGACTACGCCACCCGTGGATTGCGGTCAGAGTGAACCGCCGCTCCAGGGCAGGCCGCTGAGGCTGGTGTTGTGGGTGCAGCAGAGCGTAGCATAACTCCCCACGGGAGGAGTATAGCCTCAGGGCAGTCAGTGATGCAGTCCAGGGCCTTTACTCACAGTTCTTATTATCCAGACCACGTCTGCAGGTAACGGCTGCCCACGTCGTACTGTGCTCACCAGGTGAGGGGCTCAGACAACTCCCAGATAACTTTGGAGCGCTTCACAGGACCCCCTTTGTGTGTCATTTGTCTGGCCTTTCTTACCAACCCTTCTGTCCGGCTGCCTCGGGCCTCCTCTTGGTAAACTTGGCGCCAGTTTCCCTGACCCTATGTGGTGCCTTCCTAGCGGGTGTAGCGAGGGGCTGCGCCACATAAAATGTCACAGCCTCCTGTTTCTAGCTGAGGGTCGTTTCCTGCCTCCACTAGTTTCGGGGACCGGTCTCCCCCTTTGGCCTGACCCCTCCACGCAGGTGGATTCGGGCGTGCGGTGGCGACTCGCCCGACCGCACCCCTGAGATCCCTTCGTTCCTCGTTCCTGGAGCCTTCTCCGCTCCTCTTCCTTCCTTCTCCCTCTTCCAGGCCTGGGCCTCTGTTACTAGGCCCGCCTCCGGAGCAGAGCTCATGCAGAGCCCCTGCTCCCTGCCACTTCTGCTCAGACTTCTCTGCACTGAACTAAGATGGTGCCCACCTTTTATACTCCCTTCTCAATGCACCCAGGAGCTGCTTCCTCCCTGCTCCTGCACTACAGGGTTCCCCTTCCTCAGTGTTCCCTCCCCCCACTCCAGCCAGGGACAGGGACTGTCGTGCCCATCTCAGGGGCATATTGGTCGCCCTGCCCCACGGCAATGTGGTGTAATGCATGCAGGTGTCGGGTCCTGATCCACACTACATCCTTACCTGAGAGTGAGATATCACACCTCTGGGTGAGGTGCAATACCTCTGTAGCAACCGAGCCCTCAGGGTGCTACAGTTCCATTTATCTTCAGCCTAGGTGACGTATTGCGATACAGGGCCGTGATTTTGGCTATAAAAGGGTCCCCTAGACCCCTACCCCAAGCTTTTTAAGAGAATCATATATGGCGTGCCAGGAGACTCTATGGAATGCTTTCTCAGCATCCAACGAGAGTATCTAATTACAAATTTTTAACTGCATCTAGCCCAGGAAATACTTTGTGCCTAGTAGCAGTGTCTGCTAGTCAGCGGATTATCCCGGCTGTTAAGCAAGCTACACCACCTGTAGTTTGGACACTTCATTTTTTCAAAGGAAATGCTTCGGGACCACGGGATACTCAGTGAAGAGCATCAGGAGGCACCCCAAGGCATAGGGGCTCGGACTGGCAGTAGGATGCCTTGCAGTGGACAGCCGAGCTCGATCCTTATAAAAGCTTTTTAACTGCAGCAGCTTTAGTGGACGCTACTGGAGCTGGAATTACGCGGCTGCTGGCATGAGACTTGCCCTCCAATAGATCCTTGTAAATGGATTTAAAGTGTATTTATTCAAATTAGAGAGACAATTTAAATTAAAAAGCTTAGAGCTGCCTCCACCACAGGGGGGCTCGCTCGACCCACCAGCGGACAGGCACCAGTATTGGGAGAGGGGGGCTGGCCGTCAGGGTTCACCGCGGCTCTGGCACAAACCTGGCGACACGGAGGTGGCACGGGCAGGAGCGGACTGAACGTGTCGGCTTCTCACTTTTTGGATTTTAGAAGGGCATGACATGCCTATATCTGTGTCTCCCCCTCCTTTCACTCCTCCACCTCTTTTCTTTTCGCATGACTATATGTACTTGTCACTTTTCCATGTGTTAGTTGTGTCTTCTGAGCAGTTTGTCAGCTTTTGGACACCTTTGAAGGTGTTTTCTATGTGTTTCTATGTGTTTTTGTTTGCCTGCCATTGGTTTTAACGGTGTTCGAAGGTGTTCGACGAACAGTTCGACGAACAGTTCGGCGAACACACGGGTGTTCGACGAACCGAACCGAACTCGAACACTACGGGGGTGGCCCAACACTATTGGTGACTGGGTGATCTCATGTTTGATGTAAAAGAAAATCACACTGAAGGTTAACAAAAGGAAGTTTGAACAGAAAAATGGTTTACTGTTTGGGTTCTTCAAAACCCTATAGACTTGAAGCTACTTTCTTACTTAAAGAATGTTCCTACAACAGAAACAGTGCTTTTAGGTATGTGTGGTTGTATCATGCCCGAGTTGTACCATGTTGCCATTCTCTTTTTTGTATTGCTTCTTTAATTTGTAGGACTAGCATCAGCCACCTCAAGCTGCAAGCTCTGAGTTCAGTGGGCATTTCCCTTACCGCTGTAACCATTTGTGTGATCTTTCCAATTTGTCTCTAACTCTGAAATGCTTGTTTTAAGCAAGTTCTGTGAAATAATGCAGCTCAGAAGTCTCATGGTTAATCTATGAACTGCATTTGAATATTACCATAGATACTCTTTGGCCAGATTCGCACATCCATGTTTTGCTGTTAGAGTGTAGACCAGCCGTGGGTCTCCTGACTCAAACTCTAAAGCTTCATAGGTATATAGGAGACTGTCAAGTTTAGGTCAGGAGGCACACTTCTGGTCCATGCGGCCTTACAGTGAATCCGGCCTTATAGCGGTAAGGAGTAGATAAGTAAAAAGCAGAGGACCAATTCATGACTGTATGATCAGACTGCACATATGGTTTGCTTAGATGTCTGTGAATCAGCAGCTAATCCAACCTGATGCACAGAGATCTGCATAGTCTTCATTTTCTATACATTTGGAGAAAGATCCAGAACATTTGGTCACTTGAATCCCCAGTAATATGAGAAGAATTGGGTCTGATTTCATGGAGAGATGACCATGTATGAAGAAACTTTTACTATAAAAATCCATGAGAGTTTTAGAAAGCTATAACTGGTTTTATTTTCAATAGATGGCAAAGAACTGCCAGACAATGTGACTTATGACATTCTCATTAAAGCATATTATGGTAAAATACTAAAGAAATAATTATATGTGTGAGTAACCTAAAATAAAATAATATAATATTATGTACTATGGTTACTTGTCATGCAAACTGCAAAATTGCATTTGCATCCAAACTCTCTTGTACAGAGCCATTTTCGGCACATATGTAAAGCCCTACTGTAACTTTGCATTGCTTCTAAGGAAAAATATTTCCAATATACTGTGACATGCAAAGATTTCATACTTTATGACATTAGTACAGAGCTGTAATAATTGCATGTGTTGATGAACAGGCCGGTAGTAGTCTATGATTCCTATTGGAGTGTGACTGTTGCAATGATGTTATCCTGGACCAGATATGTGGTCAAATGCAACATTTTGCCCAGTATCATTATACAACACAAACATTTACTAATATGAATTGCTATTGCTAAATGGTGACTCCCATATGGTGCATGCAAACCCTATTAAACCCTATTAAAAGCTTTTGGTAAAAAATTTAGATATGAATGTAATATTCTTGGGGTTGGGAGAATATGAAAATGCTAAAGGCCAGTTCATAGGTGCTGAATTACGTCAGCCTTGAAAGTTTTCCCAGCTGTGCTCGAGATATATGCAGAACCTATAATTTCCATAAGGCACAGAAGGTTTGTGCGAACAGTGTTCTCTCTGAATTCCCTGATTAGAAAAAGCCCAAAGGGATAACATGTCTGCAGTATAGATCTCAGCACACGGAGCTGAGACACGCTGAGTTCATCTCTGGAACTGTGGTAATGTTGTTATCATTGTAGAAATGACCAATTTAATTTTAATGTAACTGGAAATGCAGAGTCCAGAGCTGGCTTCTCTGTGAATGAAGCAAATAGTTTGCATTTGGATTCATTTCCTATACATTAAAAACCTACATACATACTCCACCCAAGGTTATCATGTACAGTTCAGACCAAATTTAGAGGTCAATGAACAGAATTGTATAACGCAGCCTCTATTAAAAAAAATAAACCTTCTTTGTTGATTTTCTTGTTTTTATCCTCTTATATTTTAAGACATGAATGCTCTTATCTCCAAGGAGATGAGGGAGCAGTCTCCTAGGGTTCAGTTACTATGGAAACTTAATATTTTATTGTGAATATGACGCGCCCCCTGGGCCTGTGCTGTGCAGGGGGATACCCGGAGTCGGATCGCTGGGGGTTGTAGTTCTCCGTGGCGGTGACCCGGTCCGTGCCCAGGGTGTTCATACCAGTGGCAGTCTATTTATATGGTAATAAGTGTCCGACTACGCCACCTGTGGATTGCGGTCAGTGGGGACCGCCGCTGCGCTGCAGACCGCTGAGGCTGATGTTGTTTGCGCAGCTGAGTATGGGATGACTCCCCACGGGAGAAGTATTGCCTCAGGGCAGCTAATGTGGATGATGGTGGTAGTGATGGTGTGAGGGTCCCGGTGCTAGTGGTGCTGGAGCGGCAAGGAATCACAGAGACGTGTGGTGCAGTTTCCAAAGCTTTACTCACAGTTGTTGCTCCGGTCACTTCGGCCAGCAGTGACCGCCCGAGCCGTGCTGCGTCCACCAGGTGAGGGACTCGGTCAACTCCCAAGCAATTCCAGAGTGTGGCTGAAAACTCCCCTCTCTTCCTTTCTACTGGCCGTCCCCACCAGTGACCCACCTTTGTCCAGCTTCCTCGGGCCTTCTGTTGGTGAAACCTCTCTCCGGTCTCCCTGACCCTATGCGGTATGCCTTTCTGGTGGATGTAGTGAGGGGTCGCACCAAGATGTGGTCACGACCTCCGGTTTTGGCTGAGGATTAGTCGCCTCCACCAATTCGGGTTCCGGTACCCTGCTCTGCCAACCCTTCACCCAGTATCTCCTCTGGGAATATGGGGTTCCTTCTGCCTTCGTGTCTCTGGGCCTTTGTGTTCCTTGCCTCCTTTCTCCTCCGTTTCAGTTCCTTTCTTACTTTCCTTTCCGTTCCTTCTCCTCTCTCTTTCTATTGTCTCAGGCCTCCACTCCAGGCTTGCCTCTGGAGCTGGGCCCAGACTGAGCCACAGCTCCCTGTCAGCCCTCTCTGGCTGAGCTCCTCTCTTCTTCTCCTCCTCTCTGAACTGAACCGGACTGAACCCTGATCTAAGATGGTGCCCACCTTATATGCCTTCCTCTATGTGTGAGCCCAGGTGACTAGCAACCAATGGGCTCCTACCTATGCCCAGAAACCCACCCCTATCTGCTCCTACACCACTGGGTTTTCCACCCCCCTCCCCACTCCAGCCAGGAACAGAAGCTGTTGTGCCTGCACTCTGTCTAGTGGGAGCACCGTTGGTCTGTTCCTCGGAAATGGGGTGTGTGTGGTGCATGCAGCCTACTGAGCCCCGGTCCACACTCCATCCTTACCCGGGAGTGGAATATCACACCTCTGGTTCGAGGTGCAATACCCCTGTAGCAGCCGAGTCCTCGGGGTGCTACAAATATCTAATTTAAAAAATGCTGTGGTCAATGTCATTGAGTGCTGCGCCCAGTACAGTACTCTACTGCACTTTCAACCAAGTTAAGGAACTAATCAACCAGTAAAGTTTTTAGTTTTCTTAAAAATGCTCCATTACTTGTCCCCTCCTCCCTCTTGCTTTCTTTCTCTCTATGATGATCCTGTTTTACATACTGGGCAGCAGATAATGCAGTCAGTGAGCAAAATAATAGCAGTGTACACTAGTGATGAGCGAGCATGCTCGTTACTCGAGATTTACGAGCATGCTCGGGTGTTTTCCAAGTATCTTCAGCGTGCTCATGTGTTATGTTTGAGTCACTCTATGAGCATGATTTGAGACTGTTTGACAGCTTTAATACACGGAGGAATGCCTGTTTCTTAAGCATTCCTCACATGTATTAAAGCTGTCAAACAGTCGTAAAGCATGCACACAGATTGACTAAAACATAACACCCGAGCATGCTGAAGATACTCGGTGAGCACCCGAGTATGCTCGCCGACAGGGTTAACAGAACATACTCGCTTATGACTAGTGTACACAGGCAATGTCTGAGAAAAAAACAGGGGCG
This sequence comes from Phyllobates terribilis, assembly GCF_046119375.1. Lineage (NCBI taxonomy): Eukaryota > Metazoa > Chordata > Amphibia > Anura > Dendrobatidae > Phyllobates > Phyllobates terribilis. Next base: position 83,440,335 of record NW_027362769.1, read on the forward strand.
TAACGATCGCGGTCAAAGAAAGTGTGACTGCGATCAGGTCCATGGTTCGGTGATGTCAGCGCCTATCTCAGCTGGATGGGCATCTGAGGATGCATATCTAGATGAAATGTATTGTGGTGCAGAGCCCTTCTGGCTCCTTGCACTGCAATACACGCTTCCAGCCAATCAGAGGCTGGTGGCTGACGTTGGCATGCCAGTCACGGGCAGCGCAGAGCAGTGATGTCATGCGTCGCCCATAGCAGGCCCTCCAAAGTCAACTGCGGGCCTCTGTGCCGGCTGTAGAGGAGTACGTTGCATGTTGTAGGAGCGGAGGAAGGTGAGAAGAATGTTTTTTTTTAATTGTGTTAGAGAGGAACATTGAACATTACAGAATGGGCCCAATAGGACATTATACCAGGATGGGGGACATTATTACTGGTGGGGGCCCATGAATGAGGGATATTATACCAGGAAGGGTCCCGGGATGGGGGACATATATTACTAAAATAGGCCTGGATGGGGACATTACATCAGTATGTATGAAATTACAGACCTTTCTATTCATTGTAGGTGGGAAAAGTTGCAAAATCGCCAGTGTATCAAATACTTATTTTATCCACTGTATATTACTATAAGGGGCCAGGATGGGGGACATTTTATCAGAAAGGGGCCAGGATGGGGACATTGTTATAGGAAGGGGCTCAGGAAGAGGAACATTATAGCAAGAAAGGGCCAAGAATGTTGGACATTATTACTGCAAGGGGCCCAGGATGGGGGACAGTATAGCAGGAAAGGGCCAAGAATGTTGGACTTTATTACTGCAAGGGGCCCAGGATGGGGGACATTATACCAGAAGGGGCCCATGGTGACATTTTTACATTATGGGGGGTAATAAGAAGCATGTTGTTTTAGGATTTAAAATGCTACAAGGGCCCATACATCTGACCAACATGCAGGTAGGGGACCAGGTCCAAATTTTGCACTGGGGCACATCAGACTCTAGTTACACCACTGGGAAGAAGACTGCAGTATCATGACAAAAAGTGCATCACACAGAGATTATAAAGATTATGGAAATTTTGTTTGAGCTGTGGTAGCACATCTCATAAACAGACAGACACATATACGTATATTTGTAATTTTTAAAAGCTCAGGGAGCTTTAACTCCTTAATGACCATGAATACGACTTAAAACTGACCTGCGATATAAGAGGCTAGCATCCTTTGATGGGTCACAATCCAGCAGCTGTCAGCTGTACACTATAGCGGACAACTGGCTGCATCAGCCACGATCCGTTTTGGGACCGACCATGGCCATTTAACCCCTTAAATACTGCTGTCAATAGTGACTACAGAATCTAAATGGTTAACAGAGTGTTGGGTCTCTCTCTTTAACCCCATCATCACCATGAGATCTTGATTGTGTGGTCCTGATGTTTGCCATGGCATTTCACAGCCAAATAATGGCCTTAAAGTCTTCCAGCTATAGTGGCTTGTTCAGAAGTTAGAAACATTTAGGTGGTAAAAATACATTTTTTCATTCCTGTCATGTCACTCTGCATTAATTCCTGAAAAACACCTGAAGGGCTAATAAACTACCTGAAAGCAATTTTAAATACGTTGAGGGGTGCTGTTTTTAAAATGGTATCACTTTTGGGGATTTCCAATATATAGGACCCCCAAAGTCATTTCAAAACTGAATAGGTCACTAAAAAAGTAAGTTTTGTAAATTTCCTTTAAAAAAAAAAATGGAAAATTACTGCTACATTTTTAAACCTTCTAAACTGTTAACAAAATAAAAGAACATTTTACAAATGGTGCTGATGTAAAGCAGACATGAGGGAAATGCTATTTATTAATGTTTTTTTGTGGTACGACTATCTGGAGTAATGGGATAATCATTCAAAGTTTGCAAATTGCAAATGTTTTTTACATTTTTGTCACATTTCTGATATTTTTACAAATAAACACAAAGCATATGAACCTAAATTTACCGCTATCATAAAGTATAAGGTGTCACGAAAAAAACAATCTCTAAAATCAATGGGATATTGTAAAGCATTTCAGAGTTATTACTACAATAGATGAAACCTTTTAACCAACAAGGCATATAACTCTCTAAGCATTTGCTTTTTCTTCTCTATGATGCTGACCAATTAAAACAGAGAGGAAAAAGCAATCTCCCACAGAGAAGGTCACAGCTGCAGCCTGGCTCAGTGTGTTCTCCTGAAACCAGATTTATGTCACGTGAACACGCTGTTTCCCTTCCTGCTATCAGAACACTAGAGAACAGGAGAACAGCAGTACATCTCCTGTAGCTCAGTTGGATTTGATGCTCTGGCTTTTCCTTTGCTGCGCCAAGCTGCATCTGTGACCTTCTCTGTGGAGGTTTGTGTTTTCCTCTCTGTGACATGTTTGTTTGTCTAGATATGTATGTTTTGATTGCCCAGTGTCAGAAGTGAGAAAAGAAATGCCCACAGAGAAGTACGTTCTGTTTTATATGCCAAATTGGTTGACAAAAAATTGACATATTTATTACCGGGATGGGGAGGGCATAACTTTGGAATTACATTTTTTAATATATCTCTATAATGAGTATTATTTTAAGACTAAATATAAAAAAAGAGTTACAATTCATAATCTAATTCTTTTTTTCTACAATTCATAAACTATTTCTTATTTCTTTTGAAGATTCACTTTTCTAATACAGAACTCAGATATAGACAAAGATGAAAAATAAAGTTCTGACCAACGCTAGGGGGAACTTAGTAGTTTACTGCAGATGGTAAGTACATTGAAATTTCATAACTTAGACAAACAAAAATGAAAATGAAATCTATATTATATAACATGTGACACATTATATCATGTCATTACTTATTAATGAAAACTAAACCAAAATGCACTATGCAATGTGTGAAAAATTAAATACACATTTACTTCTTCGATATGAATTAAGAGGTTAAGTAGCAGCCAGATGCGTCTAATCAAATGCCCTAGATTAGCTTTTCATCAGCAAGTGTGACCACCTCTATAAGAGCAGATGTTTTGCTGGTCTGAAGCATTCAGGCATGTGTTAACACAATGTCAAGAAGGAAGGACATCAACATTGATCTTATAAAAGCAATTGTTGCTATTCATCCGACTAGGAAGTGTTATAAGGCCCTTTGCAAACAATTTGGAGTCTATTATTCTACAGATTCTAAAAGATTATTCAACAGTTGAAAACATTCAAAACAGTTGACAAATCTTCCCAGGAGTGGATGTCCCAGAAAACTCATCATAAGGTCAGACATGGCAATGCTCAGAGAAATTGCAAAAAAAGCAAGAGCTACAGCTCAAACTCTAAAGGCCTCAGCATATTAACCCCTTTATAACCCACAACCCAAGGTGGTTTGCATGTTAATGACCAGGCCAATTTTTACAATTCTGACCACTGTCACTTTATGAGGTAATTAATCTGGAACACTTCAATGGATCCCCCTGATTCTGAGATTGTTTTTTCGTGACATATTGTACTTCATGATTGTGGTAAAATTTCTTCGATATCACTTGCGTTTATTTGTGAAAAAAACTGAAATTTGCAATTTTCAAAATTTGAATTTTTATCCCCTTAAATCAGAGAGATATGTCACACAAAATAGATAATAAATAACATTTCCCACATGTCTACTTTACATCAGCACAATTTTGGAACCAAATTTTTTTTTTATTAGGGAGCTCTAAGGGTTAAAAGTTGACCAGCGATTTCTCATTTTTCCAACAAAATTTACAAAACCATTTTTTAGGGACCACATCATATTTGACGTCACTTTGAGGGGTCTTTATGACAGAAAATACCCAAAAGTGACACCATTTCAAAACTGCACCCCTCAAGGTGCTCAAAACCACATTCAAGAACTCTATTAACCCTTCAAGTGCTTCACAGGAATTTTTGGAATGAAAAAAATGAACATTTAACTTTTTTCACAAAAATGTTACTTTAGACCCAAGTTTTTTATTTTTGCAGGGGTAACAGGAAAAATTGCCCCCAAAATTTGTTGTGCAATTTCCACTGGGTACGAAGATACCCCATATGTGGGGAAAAATCACTGTTTGGGCGCACTGCAGGGTTCGGAAGGGACGAAGCGCCATTTGACTTTTTGAATGTAAAATTTGCTTGAATAATTAGTGGACGCCATGTGGCATTTGGGGAGCCCCTGATGTGCCTAAAACAGTGGAAACCCCCACAAGTGACACCATTTTGGAAACTAGACCCCTCAGGGAAATTATCTAGATGTGTGATGAGCACCTTGAACCCCCAGGTGCTTCACAGAAGTTTATAACATTGAGCCATAAAAATAAAATTTTCACATTTTTCCCACAAAAATGTTTTTCAGCCCCCACTTTTGCATTTTCATAAGGGTAACAGGAGAAATTGCACCATGCAGTTTGTTGTGCAATTTCTCCTGAGTAAGCAGATACCCCATACCTGGGGGAAAACCACTGTTTGGGCGCACGGCAGGGTTCGGAAGGGAAGGAGTGCCATTTGACTTTTTGATTGTAAAATTTGCTTGAATAATTAGCGGACGCCATTTTGCGTTTGGAGAGCCCCTGATGTACCTAAACAGTGGAAACCACCCACAAGTGACACCATTTTGGAAACTAGACACCTCAAGGAACTTATCTAGATGTATGGTGAGCACCTTGAACCCCCAGGTGCTTCACAGAAGTTTATAACATTGAGCCGTAAAAATAAAATATTCACATTTTTCCCACAAAAATGTTTTTCAGCCCCCACTTTTGCATTTTCATAAGGGTAACAGAAGAAATTTCACTATGCAGTTTGTTGTGCAATTTCTCCAGGGTTCGGAAAGGAAGGAGCGACATTTGACTTTTTGATTGTAAAATTTGCTTGAATAATTAGCGGATGTGCCCCTGATGTGCCTAAACAGTGGAAACCCCCAACAAGTGACACCATTTTTGAAACTAGACCCCTCAGGGAACTTGTCTAGATGTGTGGTGAGCACCTTGAACACCCAAGTCCTTTACAGAAGTTTATAACATGGAGCCGTGAAAATAAAAAAATCTAACTTTTTCCACAAAAATGATGTTTTAGCCCCAATTTTTTTATTTTCACAAGGGTAAGAGGAGAAAATGGACCCCAAAAACTTTTGTGCAATTTCTTCTGAGTACGCCAATACCCCATATGTGGGGAAAATACAGTGTTTGGGCGCATGGCAGAGTTCAGAAGGGAAGGAGCACTGTGTGACTTTTTGAATGCAAAATCGGCTGGAATTCAGAGCGGATGCCATGTCGTGTTTGGAGAGCCCCTGATGTGCCTAAATAGTGGAAACCCCCCACAAGTGACCCCATTTTGGAAACTACACCCCTCAAGAATTTTATCAAGGGGTATAGTGAACATTTTGAACCCAGAGGTACGACACAGAATTTGATAACATTAGGTCATTATATTGAATAAGTTGTCATTAGTCTTGAGCGCAAGTGCTCACTATTTGAGTTTGCATCGGGTACTCAGGTATGCACCATGTATCGCGGGTGCTCGAGGCCCCGCCCGCATGTTTCACGCTTATTAGACACCCAAAAAAAAATGGCAGGCAATCCCCACGAGGTTTTTTTGGCCACGAAGCATATGGGGCGGAGACTCGAGCATGTCACTCGAGCACCCGCAATACTCAATGCATACCCGATCACCCGATGCAAACTCAAGTAGCGAGCACTTGAGCTCAACACTAGTTGCCATATCGTCATCTTTTTTTTTTTTTACTTTTGAAAAAAAAAACAACCCCAACCCTAACACCAACCCTAGCCCTAGCGTTTATTTTTTTCGCTGTTCCTAGTGCGGTATAAGTGATTAGAAGACTTTGTTCTTCGGGTTGGTGCGACTACAGAGATACCAGAATCATATGGGGTTTTTATGATTGACAGCTGTCACACACTAAAAGACACATATTTTGTAAAATCTAGTTTTTGCATCGCCATATTTTGAGAGCTATAATTTTTCCATATTTTGGCCAAGAGTCATGTGATGGCTTGTTTTTTGCGGGATGAGTTGACGTTTTTATTGGTGCCATTTTCAGGCATGTGACATTTTTTTATCGCTTTCTATTCCGGTTTTTGGGAGGCAGAATAAACAAAAATCAACAATTCAGGAATTGTTTTTTTTTAATTTTTTTATTCTGCTCTACGTGTGGTAAAATTGATAAGGTAGCTTTATTCTTCGGGTCAGTACGTTTACAGCGGTACCACATTTATATTGTTTTTCTATGTTTTGGCGCTTTTACACAATAAAAGCTATTTTATAGAAAAAAATATTTTTTTGCATCGCTTTATTCTGAGAGCTATAACTTTTTTACTTTTCGGCTGATGGAGCTGTGTGGCAGCTTATTTTTTGCGGGACGAGATTACGTTTTAAGCGGTACCATTTTTATTTATATTTGACTTTTTGATTGCGTGTTATTCAATTTTTTGCTTGGCGGTATGATGATAAAGCATTGTTTTTTGCTTTGTTTTTTTTTTTTTTTTTTACAGTGTTCACTGAAGGGGTTAACTAGTGGGACAATTTTATAGGTCAGGTCGTTCCAGACGTGGCGATACCAAATATGAGTACTTTTATTGTTTGTTTTTTTGTTTTTTTCATAATAATATTTATTGATGGGTACATTATATTTTTATTTTTGGTGGATTATTTTTTTTATTTTTTTTTATAGTTTTACAATTTTTTTTTTTCACTTTCTGACAGTTTTTTTATTTGTTTACTTTTTCCCACTATGGGACTTTCACTTTTTTTATTATGATCGCCTGCATAGCATAGGGATGGAGCAACATCCCTGTGCCATGCAGGCTGTCAGTGCTGCACAGTGAGAAGGTAGTTTGGTCATGTACTGCGCATGACCAAAAAATCTTCCTGCTGTCTGGTGACCCGGATGTTGTCATGACGACATTGGGTCTTCATGGCAACATCCGGGAAGCCGCGGCAGACAGCGCTGGTGGCCGGAAGAGGAGGTGAGTATACCGATCACCTCCCCTTAGCTACCGCAATGCTGCGATCGACTTCACTCGCAGCATTGCGGGGGTTAATGTGCCAGGAGCGGTGCGGGACCGCTCCCTGCACATAGTACCGGGTGTCAGCTGTGACAATCAGCTGACACCCGGCGGCGATCGCGCCCACACAGCCTGTGTGCGCGCACGATCGCCATGACGTTCTAATACGGGTCAGGCTCTTAAAGCCCAGGGCACAGACGCGTATTAGTATGTCTTGGGCTTTAAAGGGGTCAAAGGGGTTTCCCCATGAACAAAAGTGGATTTTAATCAATAGATCTTGGAATAATAATAACTTTCACAAATTGATCTGATTAAATAAAATGTTCCTGTGCTGAGATAATCTTATAAATGTTCCCCTGCTATGTACTGTGTAATGGCTGTGTCTCACTGTGTAAGGAATACGGTCTGATCTGACCACAGCTCCTGGGCAGGGGAGAAAGCAAAAGAGTATATAGACAGGACAGCAGGGGATCACAGTTGATTCTTTTTGAGGGGTAAAACATTTTACTGCCTGCTTTTAAACAGTGTTTTACTTCAAAGAATCAGCTGTGATCCCCTGCTGTAATGTCTATATACTCTCTTTTGCTTCCTCCCATGGCCAGGAGATGTGGTATGATCAGACCATGTTCCTGCATGGTGTGACACACCCATTACACAGTACACAGCAGGGGCACATCTATAAGATTATCTCAGGACAGGAGCATTTTATTTAATCACATCCAATTGTGGAAGTTATTATTATTCCAAGATCTATTGATTAAAATTAACTTTTGTTCGTTGGAAAACCCCTTTAAATGTTCAAGTTCATGACAATACAGTCAGAAAGACTGAACAAGTATAGCTTGTTAGGAAGGGTTGCCAGGATGAAGCCTCTAGTCTTCTTTGTAAAAAAAAGGATGGCAGAATGGCTAATCTTTGCAAATCTGAACAAACCACAGGATTTCTGGAACAATGTCCTTTGGACAGACAAGATGTCATGGTTGGGTCTGGGGATTTGATCCAGTGACGTATTGCTTCGTGGTTGGTTCTTCTGTCTGTTGAGCTATTGTTCTTTTCCTTCCCTGTCCTTGTGCTGATTGTTCCTATTGTCTTTATTCTTTCTTGATTTGCTCCTTTTATAGGTGTTTTCCATTTAACCACTTTTGGTTTTCCCTATCATGTTCTGGTTGTGGCTTTATATATTATCCCTTCACTGCACTTCCTTGCTGGCTATACTTCAATATGGATTTGTGCAAAGGCGTTCCAGTCCTTTAGCTAAAGGATTTTTCCTGCTAGACTTACACCACTTATATTCTTGCTGTCTATTTGTCTACCTTCCCAGCACCTTTTCTTTGTATTACTTTTAGGTTTCTGGGAGGTTATTCTAGTTTCATTTATTTTTTTTGTTCTCATTACAATTCCCTCTCTCCTCTTTTATGATCATGCTTTAAGTTTCTAAGCCTGGGTCTTCGTGTCCACCTGCACGTCTTCCTCTCTCTTTGTTGGCAGTGTGTTGCAGCCTCCCCTCTGTTCCTCAGGAGATACGAGAAACCCCTTGACGGCCTTATAGGGAGTCAGGTCCGAGGTGGTGTTTTTAGTTGTGCGGCTAGGGATTTACTAGTCTGTACAGGGACCATTTGGTTGTAAGAGCGGCTTCTCTCTATAGTTATAGTCTTCTTTACTCTCTTTATCTGTGTGTGAGTGTGGAATGTGCATAACACAAGACCAAAGTGGAGATGTTTAGCCATAATGGTCTGTGCCACATTAGCCAAAAAACAAACACAACATATGAAGGGTGATGATTTGGGATTATTTTGTAGCCACAGGATCTGGGCACTTTGTTGTCATTGAGTTGACCATGTGCTCATCTATATACTAAAATATTCTAGAGTAAAATGAGAACCCATATATCCAAAAGCTAAAGTATGACCGAAAATGGGTCGTGCAACTAGACAATGAGCTCAAGCACAACAGCAAATCTACATCAGAATGGCTAAATAAGGAAAGAATCAAGGTGTTGCAATGTTCGATTCAGAGTCCAGACCTCACCCCAATATAAAATGATGTAGTGGGAGCTTAAAAGATCTGTGCATAAACCACTGTCCACAAACCTCAATGAACTTGACCAGCTTTATAAAGCTTTATAAAGAAGAGCGGGCTATAATCCCTTCAGACCGATGTTAGAGACTGATAAAGTCATAGAGAAAATGATTACTTCAAGTTATTGCTGTTCAAGGTGGTTAACAAGCTATTGATTCAGGGGGTGTACTTAATTTTTCACACACTGCTTCTGCACTTTGGCCTAGTTTTTGTTAGATAGACATGTAATTTGTCACATGTTAGTGTTCATCTGAGGTTAGATTTACCCCATTTAAGGCATTCTAAGAACCAGATTTTTTTAAATAGTGCTCTGATACGTAAAACCATAGAATTCAAAGAGGGTGTACTTATTTATTCTCATGACTGTATATTATTATTCACTTGCATCTCTCACCATTGGAATAGGCCACTTTGCTCAACTTGTCATCGTTATTTTGACCCTACTTAAAAAAAAAGTCAGCAGACAGTTTGTGTGGAATTAAATAGCATTTACTTAATACTTCAAGGTATATGCTGCTTACTCGGTATCGGGGAAGATAACAAATATAAGTTCCTACATTGCTCTCTGTCACTCGCAGCTTCCCCCCCCTCCCACCTCTCTCAAACAGACACAGAACAAGGAAGCAAAACTTTTCATGCCGCTCCCTGACGTACGAGTGCTGCACCCCAAATATTGGACTTAGATGAGCCTGGTATTACTGGAAAGCTAAGATGCTGGCCTTTAATTTCTTCCAGCAAGGCTACGTTTCATTTTGGCTCTTTTGTCTTCTTCTCCTCATTTTCCATAACTTTTTACATTTTCCATCGATTACTGCTTGCTTTTTTGGGCCGAATGCCATTGTAGTTTGGAATCACACCATTTACTTTACCATATAATGTAGTGTCAAATGTGGGGAAAAAAAATCTGCTATTGTTTTTTGGGTTTTGATTTTACTGTGTTCAGTGTAAGGTAAAAATGACATGGCATTATGATTCTTCAGGTCAGTATGATTATGGCAATATCAAACTTTTCAATAGAAAACTTTTATAGTTATTCTCATGGGTAAAATTGGTTTGTGTCACCAGTTTCTAAGTCCTGTAACTTTTTCATTTTTCCATAAATGGAGCTATGGGATAACTTGTTTTTTTGTGTGGCTAATGGTCATTTGTATTGATACCATGTTAGAGTATACAGTATATTATGTTTAGATTTTATTTTTTATTGAGTTGCAGCAGCCAGAAATTGGCAATTCTGGGTTACATAATTTTAATATTTTGATCTGGGATTAGCAGATGTGGTTCTATCAAATATATACATTTTTTATTTGATAGAAAATGGGAAAAGGTGGGTAATTCAAACTTTTACATTTTTTTAATAGTATTAACAAGAATTAATACATATTATTTTTTAGTCCCCCTTGAGGTATTGAACCTGCAATCAACTGCAATACACCACTATTGCAAGATTTAGTGAAATTAATAATCTTTTATCAAATCCGGTGATGGGAATACAAAGATGGCGGTGACCTGGGCCTTCAGTAGGCCTCTGGCTGCTATGGCACCACATTGGTACTCTGCAATCGTAGGGGAATTTAGGTGGATAAACAGCAGTGATTGCAATAAAGTAAGATCGCACAAGTGACGGCAGCAGACAGATCCGAATAAATCTATGCATATGCAGAAGATGTGGAGCACTATCACAAAAACAGAACTTTAGAAATCAGCAATAGAAAAACCTCCCCAGCACTGCTGAATCCATTAAGTCATGGCTGTGTTAATACATATCCAAGGACCACACTCATTTTCCGGGTCGTCAGTGCAGATGGTAGCGGTGCTCATAAGTAGTCAGAGAGAGAAAGGGGTTATCCTGAACAGCTTAGTGGATAGGCTTTTTTCCCCAGCTATTAAATTGTATATGGATTATATACAAAACAAATGAAAAGGGGTAATAACAGGTTTATTTTTTAATTTTTACATAGTCCCATGTCTGTTATTATCAAGCATACTATACAGTGTAGCTTGTATCTATTGGTAGACAATCCTGCTTGCAAAGAGAATATGTATTCCACCTATAGATTCTTTTTCTGTAGGTGCAGTAACATAAGAGATGTAGTTAAAGGATGTTTTTGGAAGAGAAAAAGAAAATAGTAGTAATTGGTTGAGCGTTGTGGTTCTTCAGGGTAATTACAATTGTGGTCAACGCGTTTTTTCCCAATTTTTGACTTCAATATATCGTTAAAGAGTGGTCTGAAACACAAATTAAATTTAACCCTAAATGCCTATTTATTTGATGCCATAATCTAATCTTTTTCTAATACACTTTAATAAATCCCCTATCCTTCCCTAAGTACACTATCTAATTGCTTTATTTATTTTCTACTTTCTCTTATGACATGCTGGGATACTCAAAGTGTTATCAGAGGGCAGAGGCTGTGGTCACTGCTGCAGCCTCTGCTCCCTCCCTGAAACTAAGTGTCATCAGTGACCTCTGTTTCAGGGACTGAGTTAGTTCCCGCTCTATTTCATCTTCAACTTGCTTAACTGTTCACAATAACAGTAATTTTGACCAGGGGTGCCCAAACCTTTACATGCCACTGTATTATATATTTGAAAAAACTCACTCTTCTGTTGCTTTCCAGTCGCACCACAGGTTCATTCCCAAGCTTTCCATGTTTAGTTGGAATTGTCGCAGGCAAAATTCATTCAGAAGGTTTGAGTAAAACTCATTGTCACATTGTGCAAAAGCCATCAGTGGAGGGGCTAGAAGATAAAAAGAACAATAATAATAGTTTACATTCATCCTATGTCAAGTATCTACCTGTCATCTAAAGCAAAAGTACATCAACGACACACACTCACACAATAAATGTATCACTTGGTGTCTTAAACCACAGCTTATATTACCATACGAATAGTATAGACTGACAGATGAATGACAGATGAATGTACAACAAGAAGCACAGGTAGAAGCTCCATACTTGAGCTTCAATACACTACATTTAACACTTCATCTAATAATAATGAATGGACGAGAGTTGCCATATTTTTTACATCTCTTAGAGCAAAGTTAAATAATTCAGCTTTTTCTAATATATTAGACTTTATGGTTGCCTATGGGGGGTGCATTATACATTCATACTTTGTGGATGACTATGGGGGTGCATTATACTTTATGGATGACTATGGCGGTGCATTACACTTTTATAAATTTATGTCAATTTATAATGACAGAAGATAAAAAGTTCATATCCATCTGGGGCTGGAGAGATAGCTGCCGGTAAAATGATTGGCCAACCCATCATTTGGCCAACAGCGATCTATTGTTTGTGAAACCCCATACACAGCTCATATCAATAATATTAGAGCTTGTACCAGAATTGACAACTGGGCGTTAACAATTATGGGGGTATTCCTTCACACTGACATTGTCCAGTCAGTCCTGCCAGTATCAGACTTTGTATGGACCCACCTCTTTGGGAAGAATAATGGTAACACCCAATTGTCATGTTTTTCATACATTTCTAGGAGGAATAACAGAGGAACAGGACAAATAAGCCAAAAAATGCTGTGCCACACAAGCACCATGTGCCTCTAATTCTGTCTAGCCGCTGCAGTTATCCTCATAAATACCACTGTTAATCACTGTTCTACATGCCCATTGGCCCCCTCGCAATGCAACTGAAGGGTGCCCAATCAATTAATATGTTGTATCTACCCCAATATGGCATCGATAAAAATGATTGTTCTCCAAGCAAAAAACAAGCCTCGACACAGCTTCATCCATGTAAACATTTAAACATTACAGGTCTCAGAAAATGGCTACAAAAGCAAAAACAATTTTTTTCACTTTTTTTTTTCACATTTTAAATAAATGTAAAAAAAAAAAACTATACAAGTTGGGTATCTCTGTATTTCTACTGAATTATGTTACCAGCTCATTATAACCTTACAATTAATAATGTAAAAACAAACCCCAAAACAATTGCTGTATTTCAACAACAATTGCTACATTATATTTTTTACAATTTCACCACACATGGATCTTTTTTCTTGTTTTTCAGTGCATTGAATGGTAAAATGGTCCCATTCAAAACTACAACTCATCCCGCAAACAAAAACCTTCACACAGCTATGTTGATTGAAGAATAAAAAATAAAAATTCTAGATCTTGGAAGAAGGGGAGGAAAAAATGGAAGTGCAAAAATGAAAAATTGCCTGGCTAGAAAGGGGTTGACATTGAAATAGGGATAATAAGACATGCAGAAGTAGTGCTGTTGCTTCAGAAGCATCCAGCAACTAGAGGGGTTAGCACAGTCACAGGAGACAGGGAGTGTTTAGCAGAGCCCCAGGGGGATTGGGAGGAACTTGTTTATTAGTCTGGCTGGAGCCTAAGAGAAAGGTGGTGTATGATCTGTACCTCACAGAAGGCAAGTGAACAGAATTCAGGTCAGGAGGGAACAAAGCACGGGTCAGATAGACTCCCTGAACTAACAGTGCAGAGTATTATCAGGCAGAAAGATAATGATTGGAAGGAATCGTGTCACAGGTATCATCTCCCTCATCAACTCTCCTCCCCTCCATCTCCATGCAGGATAAAGAATGCTGTATGCTGTGTACCATTGTGTCCTTGTGAAGGAAAAACCTGTGGTTATGTATGCAAAGAAGTGTGCTGCAAAGAGATCTAATCTGTGCTGAATTATGCTTCTGAAGAGACTGACGTTACTGTGCCTGCTTTAATAGATTGTACTGTGGTGAAGCCTGTCGCTTCAAAGAGTGAAATGGTACTGGCCGTACTTGATTAAACTCCACTGTTTAACTGTTTATGAAGACTCTTATCAGATGTGTCTGGTCAGCAATGGAATCTATCGTGTGCCTGAGAGAAGCTGCAGCCTATGGTCGCCCTGAGTAACGGTTCCCCCAGGATTCCAAAGAATTCATGAAACCCGTCTCGCCCTATCTGAACCTAGCGGCATGCGTGTAACAATAAGTTTTGCAATGTTTTTTGGAGAAAATTACTGATGAAAGAGCGATGGGAAAAAATACTGACACTGACCAATTACTGCTGAAAATCTGATACAAAAAACTGATGAAAATGCATTCATTTTTTCATACACATGAAAAATCGGATGTCTGAATGAAGCCCAAGATAATTCCAGTTTGAAGTCATTGTTTTCTTCCATATAATGGCAAGTTCAGATGTATGTTATACGTGGTCCGTGATGCACGGAGTGGACTCGGGTCTCCTGACCCAAAATCAACCATCTCATATAAGTCTTCAAGGCTGTCAAGTTCAGGTCAGGAAACCAGTGGTCCATCCATACACAACTGTGTTTAACAGACTTCTGAATTGGTCCTAATGTCATCTCTACTGCTAATAAAATCCTCCATTCTTGGTTTTATGTTCCTGTTAGTAATAGGTGTCGCTAAAATTGCCAAATCCACTTTTGAGATCAGTTGTTCATGTCATTTTTCGTGTTGCGTTTCTTCCAGGTATAATTAAATAACTTTGGAATAGAACTAAGAATAAGTTAAAGTAAATTTCACCACTTATATAAAATTGGGTCCTGCTGCTAATAAACAAAATAACCTAGGAAATAAATGTAACATATAACTTTTTATTATGAAGAATAAGATTCAATTTTAATATTTCTAATACAGGTTTTATTTTATAGGCACTTTCTATTTTCATTTTCAAGTTTAGGTATATTTGGTTTGCTACTGGTATGAGCAATGTACCTTCAACTCTGGCATTGAATAAACAGTAAAAGCAATTTACAGTTTTCTAAAATGTAACCGGAGGCATGATAAGGATCAAACAAAGACTAAGAAGGCAGATTGGAAACTCAGCTGTGTACCCCATCCAATGAGCATAATAACATGAAGGGTGGTAAGCACTGTCTGGGTGACAAGCCTCATGCCTCCTCACACTCTATTTATGGCGTTCACAACAATTCATTGTGTATTTCCATGGTGACATTGTTTCCATTTTCTTTTTCTCGCAATAATCTCTTATTACAATGATCAGCCGCTAATCGCCTGATGTGCCGTTCTGTAAGGATGTCATTACACAGGTCCATGAGTTTTAAACCTCTTAAAAGTCACAACAAAATCTGAAAATATGCCCTAAAAATGTTACTTTTTATTGTCATTTATTTGTCATAAATTAGAACATAATTTGTGTCCCTGAATTTTATAATAAACTCTTAATGATGTAGCTGATTTTTTAAATTAAAGGGAACCTAAATAAAAGCAGGTGGTTTCGACATCCTATGATGATCAACTTGCTTTATCATGACAGCGCAAATATGGAAACAGCAGCAACGTTTCAACCATTAGTGTAAGTGTGGGTCCTCAACAAAGACCCATTGTCATGCTAGAGCAAGGAAATGCCCGGCATACGGCGCAAACAAGGAAAGAATGTAAAGGGGAGAAGCGACACCCCCAAACAATAAACCTGAGACTGCACCCTGCTCTCCCTGTCGTCCCTAGACAGGTCCTTCCACCCCGTGTACCATCACGTGCCTAAACTCTGGATGGCCCTGAGCTAGCCCTAACTAATAAGTAGGGCAGCAAGACACTAGTCTCACTACTAAGGTAAGGAAATACAGGGAGGAAAGCAAACAGGGAGAAATCAAATAACAAATGGAACACCACAACTTAAACTGGAACAACTTCTCCAGAGATTGGAACAACATCTCAAAGGAGGTCAGCATTGGAAACCTGTAACTGGCATGAGAGATAGCTAAGAGTGGGTTAAAATAATGAAAAGGAGTGTCAGAAAGCTGCAGCAGCTGAGATTAGAGCCTTATGGAATCCCAGCGGGATCAAAAGGAACTCTTAACCCCTTCCACACCAAGTGAAAATCAATCTGCACCATTCAAGTCAAAGGCCGAGTGGACTCCAGGGAGGACCTGCAAAACGCCAACTGCTGCGACCTTCTGATCCTAGATACCCCAAAGGTCTCAGCAGGAAGCGGCACATTAATGACACCCAGACTTATACTAGGGGTCGATACATTGCTGCTGTTTCTGTATTTGTGCTGCCATAATAAAGCAAGTTGATCATCATTGAATGCTGAGGCCACCTTCATTTACTTGGATTTTGCTTGGGGAAAAAGGGACTATTGTTATTAAATGGAACCTGTCAGAAACTTCAACACGCCCAAAACAATTTATTTGAATGTGTAGCCTCTTAAAAGATAGGCGAGTTGATACTTTTGCGACCCCAAAGTGAAACTTCAGCAGCGAGTTATCGGATTTCGAATTTCAGTCTGAAAGAACATTGGGTTGTGATGATGCACTTACAGCTCCTCAGCCTCCACTGTATTTCCAAACTAGTAGGACCCACCCTTGGCTGACTGACAGGTTACTGGATATGTACCAGAGCAAATGACCTGTCAATCAGCTAGGGAAAGGTGCTGCTAGTTTAGGAATACAGTGGAGGCTGAGGCGCTGTACGTGAATCGTTATGTCCCAATGAAATTCCAGACTGAACTTCAAAATGCGATTTCTCTCTGCCGGAGTAGCATTTTTTTCGACTGGCTCATATTTTAAATGGCTACGCAATCATATTAATAGATTTGTCTGGAAGGGGTAAAAGTTTCTGACAGGTTCTCTTGAAAGAACAGCAAAAATGTTCAACCCAGAGCTGGAGGCATTTCTTTACCCAGGAAAAAGATTTAGTGTGACGACTAGTGTTGAGCGATACCTTCCGATATCAGGAAATATCGTATCGGATTGGATCGGACCGATACCCAAAAAGTATCGGATATCGCCGATTCCGATACCGGAAACCAATGCAAGTCAATGGGACACAAATATCGGAATGAAAATAAACCCTTTCTTTCCTTGTAGGTTAATTCTACATGAAGTAAAACAACTAAGAATAATGTAGAATGTATTACGCGAAAAGCCGGCAATTCATCAGCGGCATACACCGGTACCCGACAATTTACAACAGAAAGAATAGAGCTTCACACATAGATTAGATAGATGGAAACATGTCAGTCACATATATATGAAGTACAGTGACAGTGTTGCTTACTGTACTTGTCATCTAGTGTAAAGGATTTATTTAAAAAAATAATAGTGTTTTCATGCACCGTCTCTTTAAAAAAGCCGGCCGGCAATTCAGCTGTGGTACCCGACAATTTACAACAGAAAGAATAGAGCTTCACACATAGATTAGATAGATAGAAACATGTCAGTCACATATATAAGAAGTACAGTGACAGTGTTGATTACTGTACTTGTCATTTAGTGTAAAGGATTTATAAAAAAAATATTAGTGTTTTCATGCACCGTCTCTTTAAAAAAGCCGGCCGGCAATTCAGCATCGGTACCCGACAATTTAGAATAGAAGGAATAGAGAATCACACAAAGATTAGATAGATAGAAACATGTCAGTCACATATATATGAAGTACAGTGACAGTGTTGATTACTGTACTTGTCATTTAGTGTTAAAATAAAGGATTTATTTAAAAAAAAATTGGCGTAGGGTTCCCCGTAATTTTAGGCTCTAGCGGAGGTTAAGCAGACAGCTGGGGCAGATGTTTGAAGCCTGGGAAGGGGGTAATACCCACGGAGCTTCCCAGGCTACTAATATCAGCCCCCAGCGGAATACCTAGCCTTTACTAGCTATTAAAATGGGGGACCCCCCCAAAAAAATGACGTGGGGTCCCCCCTAATTTAATAGCTAGCAAAGGCTAGGCAGACAGCTGGGGGCTGATATTAATAGCCCAGGAAGGGTGCCATGAATATTGGCCCCCTCCCAGGCTAGAAACACCAGCCGTCAGCAGCCCCAGAAATGGCGCATCTATAGGATGCGCCAATTCTGGCACTTAGCCTCGCTCTTCCCACTGCCCTGTAGCGGTGGCAGTGGTGTAATAGGGTTGGGGTTGATGTCAGCTTATAATACCAGCTGACATCAAGCCCAGGTTAGTAATGGAGAGGCGTCTATAAGACACCCCCATTACTAACCCCATAGTCAAAGTTAAAAAACCCCACAAACACCCAGAATAAAGTCCTTTAATTGAAATAAACACACAATTCTTTATTGTTCTAAATTAAACCATACTTACCGTCACGCCCATTCCAGCTGAAGCCAACGATCTCCTGCAATAAAAGAAAAATAATAAAGCAACCTCATCCTTACCTTTCCATGGTTCCCAGGACAGCTTCAGCTCTGCTACATCGAGATGACAGGCTGGACCGCAGCAGAACGCTGCCATCCAGCTTGCCATGCCGCAGACACTGAGAAGCGCAGGCATGCTTGCGCTCCTCAGTGTCAGGCTGTGACGGCATCCAGATGAGGCGAGGTCATGTCCAATGAACTCGGCTCACCTCATGTACGTCACTGACAGCGTGAGAAAATTCTCCTGCACTCAGCGCTTCAGCGTGAGAATTCTCCCACGCTGTCAGTGACGTGCATGAGGTGAGTTCATGTCCAATGAACTCAGATGACCTCATGCACGTCACTGACAGCGTGGGAGAATTCTCACGCTGAAGCGCTGAGTGCAGGAGAATTTTCCCACGCTGTCAGTGACGTGCATGAGGTGAGCCGAGTTCATTGGACATGACCTCGGCTCATCTTTATGCCGTCACAGCGAGACACTGAGGAGCGCAAGCATGCCTGCACTTCTCAGTGTCTGCGGGATGACAGGCTGGATGGCAGCGTTCTGCTGCGGTCCAGCCTGTCATCTCGATGTAGCAGAGCTGAAGCTGTTCTGGGAACCATGGAAAGGTAAGGATGAGGTTGCTTTATTATTTTTCTTTTATTGCAGGAGATCGTTGGCTTCAGCTGGAATGGGCGTGACGGTAAGTATGGTTTAATTTAGAACAATAAAGAATTGTGTGTTTATTTCAATTAAAGAGCTTTATTCTGGGTGTTGTGTTTTTTTAAAATACTTTACTAGAAATTCATGGTGGTCATGTCTAATATTGGCGTGACCCCATGAATTTCGGGCTTAGGGCCAGCTGATAATGCCAAGCTGGCCCTAACCCCTTTATTACCCAGTGAGCCACCGCACCAGGGCCCTGGATGAGTTGAGTACAGCGCCAGAAGATGGCGCTTCTATGAACGGGCCATTTTCCGGAGTGGCTGCGGGCTGCAATTTGCAGCGCGGGTGGCCCAGAAACCTTGGGCCTCCCAGCGCTGCGAATTCCAGCCCCCAGCTACCTAGTTGTACCTGGCTGGACACAAAAACAGGGAGAAGCCCCACGTCAATTTTTTTTAATTATTTCATGAAATAATTAAAAAAAAAAGGGCTTCCCTATATTGTTGTGTCCGGCCAGGTACAAATAGGCAGCTGGTGGTTGGGGGGCAGCCCGTTCCTGCCTGCTGTACCTGGCTGGACAAAAATATAGTGCGAAGCCCCACGTCAATTTTTTTAAAATTATTTCATGAAATAATTAAAAAAAAGGGCTTCCCTATATTGTTGTGTCCGGCCAGGTACAAATAGGCAGCTGGGAGTTGGGGGCAGCCCGTTCCTGCCGGCTATACCTGGCTGGCATACAAAAATATGGCAAAGCCCACGTCAAAATTTTTGGGAAAAATTAATTAAAAAATAAATAATAATTTAGGGACTGCATCTTTATTAACCCCTCAAGTGTCATTTAGTGTTAAAATAAAGGATTTATTAAAAATAAAATTGGCGTGGGATCCCCCATAATTTTAGTCTCTAGCGGAGGTTAAGCAGATGGCTGGGGCAGATGTTTGAAGCCTGGGAAGGGGGTAATACCCACGGAGCTTCCCAGGCTACTAATATCAGCCCCCAGCTGAATACCTACCCTTTACTAGCTATTAAAATGGGAGACCCCCCCAAAAAATGACGTAGGGTCCCCCCTATTTTAATAGCTAGCAAAGGCTAGGCAGACAGCTGGGGGCTGATATTAATAGCCAAGGAAGGGAGCCATGAATATTGGCCCCCTCCCAGGCTAGAAACACCAGCCGTTAACCGCCCCAGAAATGGCGCATCCATAGGATGCGCCAATTCTGGCACTTAGCCTCGCTCTTCCACGCTGCCCTGGTGCGGTGGCAGGGGGTAATAGTGGTGGGGTTCATGTCAGCGCCAGCTGCCATGAAGCCCTGGTTAGTAATGATGGGCGTCTATAAGACACCCCCATTACTAACCTACAAAGTGTTAAAAAGAAAAAACACACTACACCCAGAAAAAAATAATTTATTTGAAATAAAACACACCATTTTATTTAATTCTTAGTTTACTAAAAAAAAAAAAGTTACCTGTCCACGTTCCTGCGCTGATCTCCCATGCACAGCTGTCACATCTGGAGATGGTGACAGCTGTCATTGCTGCTGTAAGCTCACACTGCCGGGAACACGTCCGCTCCCGGCAGCGGGAGCCACTGACTGAGGTCACCGGAGTGCATTCAGTCAGCGCAGCTCCGGAGACCTCCTTACGGCACTGCTGTACCGTGGGAATTTCTCACGGTACAGCTGGGCCGTAAAGCAGCTAACCGGAGCAGCGCTGCCTGAACTCCGGCGAACCCGCTTATGCAATGACGGGGCTGCTTTACGGCCCTGTCATTCTAGCGGCGGCAGCGGTTCAGAGCGGTCACATTCTATGTGGCTGCTCTAAAATGGAGATCATCGTGGGACACTCGTGGACTACTACGGAGGGGTAAGGATAAGGTTGTGGTTTATTATTTTATATTTTATTACAGGAGATCGATGGCTTCGGGGAATTAGGTGTCTAGGTGAATATAGGTGTAGTTTTTTATTTTTTACTTTATTTTAGGTGGCGATCGGCAGGGACAGGTAATGTATAAACTAATTTATTGTAGGTAACCACTGGCCACCAATGACATGTATTTAAAATTTATTGGGGACCATGGGGCAGTTTAAATAGCAGGATCAGGCTGATGGGAACTACTGCTCCCATCGAGCTGATCCTGCTGGCACGAGTGGACGGGGGACAGACATAGGCCGATGGGAGTAGTAGTGTCACATCGGCCTATGTTTGCCTGCACGCAGACACCGGCAGACATCGCAGAGACACCGCACACACCTGCAGACATCGCACAGACACCGCGCACACCCGCACACACCCGCAGACATCGCACAGACACCGCGCACACCCGCACACATCGCACAGACACTCACACACACTAATCATGACGGGTCTGGGAGGTGAGGCTGACCTGTGCGACCGTGGGAAAGTTCATGTGAGTTAATGCAATGCAGTCAAGCATGAACTCACATGAACCCTCTGAGGGCACCGCGGCTACTTCAAATGAACAGCTGATCGGCATCACCTGATACCTCAGCTGTTCATTTGAAATAACCGGCGGGAAAGCGCAGCACAGAACGGGAAAGCCGGCGGTGCAGTCTTTTCACTGCCGGCTTCCCCGCCCGGGTCCTTCGCTCCCCGCTCCTTGGTGCTGTGCTCCTCGCCCGGTCCTAACTTACGATCGGGATGGGAGGTGGCGAGGGGAGCGGAGGATCGGGATGGGAGGCTGCGGGGAAGCAGTATGGGGCTGTGTGATTGTTTAAAAGCCAGCGGCTTTTTACCGCCCGCAGGCTTTTAAACAATCAGGAGAATTCTCTCACTCTGGGATGGCATTCTGATGACAGGCTGGATCGCAGCTGAGCGCTGCCATTCAGCTTGTCATCCTTCAGAGACACTGCAGAGCGCAGGCATTATGGGAACTTCCGATTCCGGTATTCGATATTGTAAAAGTATCGGAATTAAGTATCGGAATTCCGATACCGCGAATATCGGCCGATACCCGATATTTCAGTATCGGAATGCTCAACACTAGTGACGACCCAATTTCCTACGCAGATAAAGAATTTCCTCCCCATAAAATGTACCATGACACCCATATATAGTACTGCTATATGAAATACATATACACAGGGTACAAACATACATTACACACATGCATATCACACAAACATACATACACAATGCACACATTACATTTGCTTACACCTTTACATTTTGCGTTGTTTTTTTTAGGAATATAACGGCATATGGCCTGGAAGCTGGTATGATCACAAAAATTTTGAGCTTAATATGAAAAGTGTAGAAGAGATTGCTGACCACGGCAGATTAATTTGAGATTAATTTGGGGGTGCTATTGAGGGTGTGAGGGATGGTTACGTTAGGTACAAACTTGAGGAAGAAAGTGTTATGTTTAAAGTACTTTTTTAAATGCTAAATCTTTAGGACCAACAGGTATTATACCTCCAAATTCAATAAAAGTATTCATATTCACATAAAGTGTACACCACTAGGAGATAACATGTATAACCTAACAAGAAGGGGGGGAGTGAAAAGAAAGTAAATATAAATTAAAATATAACTTTTATTATTTTATTATTATTAAAACCATTAATTGTCCATTGTCTATTTTACTTTTGTTTCACTAAAATTACTGCACATAACCCTGACCTACAGATCTACAGATACCACAGTACAGTATTGTTTGTCTGTGGAAGGGAGAAAAATGGAAGTTGGCAGTCCACCCCTATATCATCTATGTTATACACTCACTAAATTCCATGGTCCTATCCCAGGTTATATTAGCACCCTGGGGTGGGGGCAAAGATATTGTGCAGGAGATAAACCAAACAAATTGCTGCAATCGCATATTTAAAAGCATATCCCCGCACTACAAAGACATTACATTAATAAATGAATAATAAATGAATAAATTTATATTATTTGCTTCTATATGTCGTGTATACCAGGCTTCTTTATTTTTAAAGTATTTGATAATGTACGTCCTCTACAGAAGCTATAGAAAGGGTTAGTGTAGTTTTTTATTAACCCCTAATAATTTTCTCAAAATATAAACTGACCCTATATATAATTATTATTAACTGTATGGTATCTAATTCTTAGGAAACTTGGGTGTCATAGAGTTCATATTGCAAAAGCTCATCATATGCCTCTTCTACATACAGCCATTAATTAGTCTAAGCGAGATGCCGTATGCTTGGGGTGTATTAAAAAAAAACATTTCTGCTTTACTTAAGCTGGCAGACATTTCTGTAATCAGTGGCATGCATCTTAATGCACTCTCATCTATAGTATATTTTTTTCATTAAATGTGTGTATACGTGCATGTAGTGTAGTGTGAGTGTATTAATGCACTCACACTACCGCCTTTCTCCAGGATCCAGCACCGTTCTTCTCCTCTTCTCAGTGACATCACCGCTCTGCAGACTATCCGACTCACGTGACTCAGAAGTGGTTTTTACAGTGTAAGCCTATAGAGCTTCGGAACGAGGTCCCATAGGCTTTTATTGTAAAAGAGACTTCCGGCTCAGACATACAGCATAGAGTGAGCCAGAGAGCCGCAATTGCGGTGACGTCACTGAAAAGAGAAGAAAGGCACTGGACACAGGAGAGAGCGGCAGTAGGTGAGTATTATAATACACTTACACTGCATTACATGATATGTACACACATTTAAAGCACCACACCAACGTTTTTTTTTAATGCACCTCTGGAGTGGTGCTCATACTCACCTGCCGGCGCCTTCATCGTTTTCCTGTGTCACTCCAGTCCGTTTCCGGTGAAAAGTGACCAGCCTGCAGCTCCAGTGTTTCAGGGAGCGGCGGGGAGGTCACTTTTCAGTACAAGTCTATGAAAGCCTCATTCTGGCCTCGTTCTGGCTCTCATAGACTTGCATTGAGAGCTTGTGACGTAGCTTCTGACTTCCAGGCAGTTAGAATCTGCGCTCACAAGATGGCATTGTGGGACTGGAGCGGCACCGAAAAACGATGAAGACATCGGAGGGTGAGTATATGACCAGGGCAGGGAGCTTACATTTAAAGCACCACTCCAGCGCTGAAAAAAAGCCCGCCGAAGTGGTGCTTTAATAAGAAAACAATAGAGATGAGAGAGCTTCTTTTAGGCTATGTGCCCACGATACAGAAATGCTCCAGATTTTTCCTGAGCGTTTCTGCATCTCCCTGGCAGAAAAAACGCATGTGGATTTTACATGCATTTTTCCTGCCAGGGACAAGTGGAAGTGAAGCATTCTTCACATGCATTTCCGCATGCGGGTTGTCAAGCGCTTTCCAAGCGATTTTAGCATCACTTGGAAAGTGCTTGTCAACTTGGTCTCACTATAGAAATCCATGCAACCGGCATGGATTTATATAGTGTGACTGTAAAAGAATAGTAAAAAATAAATATTATACTTACCTTCCGATGGCCCCCGGTGTCCTTAGCGATCCGTCCTGGCTTGCCGGCAGCTCGCGATAGTCTAAAAGTATAATGTATATTTTTTATTTTATTCTTTTTTTACAGGTACTATGGTACCCAGGTCTGGAGGAGAGTCTTCTCTTCTCCAAACCCGGGTACCATCCGCACATTGAACCGCATGATATCCACATGATATCCGCATGTGCATATCTAGTGATGCGGATGTCATGCAGTCCAATGCAAGTCAATGGCGGCGAAAATGCCGCGATTCCACAAAATAATTGGTAGTGCTGCGGATTATTCCACAATGATAATCCGCAACGGAAATTTCCGCAGCATGTGCACAACACATGCGGATTATCATTGGGGAACATGGCAGACCTTCTACCAAGCGTTTTTTAAGAGTTTCTGCAGCTGAATTGCCGCTGCGGAAACGCTTAAAAAATGCACAGTGGGCACACAGCCTAACAATTGTAGATCCACATCATATACAATGTAGCTACTGCTATTGTTGTGGAGTGTGCGTGTCGCTATCTCATCTGTGTATACTAAGAACAAGTGCCTGATTTATTTGTAACAAAGATAATTGGTTTGCACTCAGATATGATTGGAGGTGCTGGTAAAGTGGGGTATTATCCCAAAATATCATGAATGCAGTATTCACCATACTCTCAAGGTTTTTTTTAATTGCTTTTTTTATTAAGAAGCAAATACTGTTACGCATGCAGCTGGAGCACGTGGTTTGTGGACCCACTGTGCCACGAGCAGGGCTTGCCTTGGAGGGGCGCAGCTAAGCGGCTACCAGGTGTTCACTGGAGCTCCTGATGGTAGAGTCAGGCTTGGCTGCAGGTAGCCAACAGGTACCGCTCCTAGGCAGTCCCGGTACTGCAGCTGCTGACCCCAGAGGTCAGGTACGCAGACATGGATATGGACTCGGACTCCATTCAGACTTATAGGTTCTAGATCCTCTGTAGAACAGTTACTAACACGGACACGGATTCAGGCTCCATTCAGACTAATAAGTTCAGGATCCTCAGGCAGAACTGTTACTGACATGGAGAGACAGGACTGCTTCAGGTACCGCAGGATACAGTCACAGTCATCGGTTGAGAGGGAATACTCCCTCCAAGGGAAGCCTCTCCAACTCGCCCAAGGCTTTAGAGTTTTTTAGACTTCTCAGGACAAAGACCGTCGGGATGTTCCACACAACCACAGCGATACCACAATCCCTTCTCACGACTAAGTTCCGGCTTCTGTTCAGCCAGCAAAACATTTTTGACCTTCACGGATTTTGCATGGGTAGCAGCCTCAAAAGGCTGGGGAATGGGTGGCCATTGGAAGGACTGGGCCAGACGTGACGGTTTCCTCACACGCGTCACCTGTCTGGTCTGCTCCTGGAAGCTGGGAAGGGGAGATGTTGCAGACAGTTCTTGATTCTCCTCATCAAAGACCTCTCGGAAGGCCATCAGGAAGGCCTGCAGGTCCGAAGTGATAGGAGCCTCTTTTTTCCATAGGGGGTTGAACCATGCTAGGGCATCTCCTGCTAGGTAGCACATTAGGAATCCCACCTTGACCCAGTCGGAAGAAAACTGATGGCCCAAAACTTCATAGTGCTGCACGCACTGCTCTAGGAATCCACGGCACTGCTTTGGATCCCCATAGTACTGTGGCGGATCAGACATGATGGGTTCCACTCCAGAGGCATAAGTTTCAGGTTGAATAGGCACCACTGTAGGTACTGCAACTTGGGCTGGCGCAACTGACGTCAGGGCTCCCAATCGGGCATCTAGTGTTTGCAGATGGAACAAAATTTTCTCCTGCCTTTCTTGCTGGTAGCTCAGCTGCCGACACAGCTCCGAGTGCAAGTACTGGGGACCAGCGGGGCCCATGGTCAAGCAAACTGTTACGCACGCAGGTGGTGAATATGGTTCGTGGACCCACTGCGCCATGGGGTCAGGCTTACCTAGAAGGGGCATTGCTAAGCGGCTACCAGGTGTTCATTGGAGCTCTTGATGGTGGAGTCAGGCTTGGCTGCAGGTAACCACCAGGTACCACTCCTAGACAGTCCCCGGTACTGCAGCTGCTGACCCCAGGGGTCAGGTACGCAGACACGGATATGGACTCGGACTCCGTTCAAACTAATAGGTTCTAGATCCTCTGCAGAACAGTTACTGACATGGACACGGACTCTGGCTCTGTTCAGACTAATAGACCTCAGGCAGAATGGTTACTGACAAGGAGATACAGGACTGGTTCACGTACCGCCGGAGCGGCTTCAGGATACAGATGCCACCGAGAGTTCAGAGACTGGTGTAGCATTCTGGATATATGGGTTACATGGATTAGGCACACGTTCAGACACACAGGTCTCAGATACTGGTTAAGGGTCTGGCTGCACATGGACCAGGGGAAGAGGTTCATGCACTGGCTGCACTAGGACCAGGGACTTTGGATTCAGGACACTGGCCACACTGGGACAAGGAGTTCAGGTTCAGGACACAGTCCAAACTGGGACTAGGGGACCTCACAACTTCACTGGTAGAACACCACACTACCTAATGACTCAATGTGTTGCTTGGTACCTCCCTATTGCAGAGGGTGTCTTTTAAACAAGATGCCTCCAAGCTATTGGCTGGGAGCCATCTTGCAGGTGAACACTTACACTAAATGCCTCTCAGCAATAAATGGACACAGCGGCCACAAGACAGAGACCCAGGATGGGTCGAAATTTCCTTATTTGGTTAGTCACTTTATGTCCTGAAATTTCACACTTGACTACGCTCTACTGTACCTGCTACATAGTAAAATTCTGTGATTCAAAAGAAACCATGAAAGTGCGGTGAATACTTCCTTCATGATTCATAGGTAACACCAGCAAGTACACCATATGTACCACATCTGGGGTTTATAGTCAGCCGCCTGTGACAACCAGGTATGTGTCTATGATAAGCAAGGTTTGCGGATCACATTGTAACGACAGGACAGTTTGTGTTTACAATAGCGCATGCATTGCGAGCATTGACACCTTTATTCTATCCCTCAATTGGTTGAAGTAGTTGTCCCAAAGCACATTTTGCATGGTGGAAACCCGGCTCCACATTCCTTTCACTCTTCTCCCCAGCCCTCTCCCTATTAGGATATAAAATGCTAAAGTAAACTGAATTATTTTATGCATAAATTTAGAATCCCCTTGGTGCATATGATAATGTTAGCGCATTTTACTATAAAATGAGGTTGTGACTTATTTGATTCCAGGAATGCATTGCTATTACAGAGCCTAAGGTCACATTAGTCATGGCCCAGTCATGTGTTGAAATTGTAGGTTCAGCTTTTCTATTTTTGTGCTAGTAAGGTTAATTAAATTTTCATAGATGTACTAGAAAATACTTTTGAAAAAAATAGTGTAATAGCAAAGGTGTTGCAATTTCCATATAAACTATGTCCGCTAAGGAATCTATAGATTTTCCATAACTAATCTATTGGCAAATTGATTTCTGTATAATAGAAATTGTTAAAGTAGCTGATTACTGTTCAATAAATGTCACAGAGAGCAATTCATAGCTTTCTCTTCTCCTGTTCAAGAAAAAAATGAAATTCCATTTACAGTGAAAGAAAATAATGCTCCTTCCTAACAATCTGTTTAGTCGCTAACGCTTTAGCAATTTCTTGAACTGCCAATATTGTTAATAGGTTTTGCATACATTGCCCTTTAAAGAAGGCCCTAAAACACCAATGTATTTTGTCTGCATCATTCAGTCATATTCATAGGTCTATATTTATATACACTGTCTACATTTCAGGTATGTTGCATGTTCCATTAGTATCCTCATTCAATCCATATTCCCAACCTAGAAGTTAATGGAATCTGATAAAATTTGCAACATCTAATTTTTATCCATATCTCTACATACAAATAATGGTAAGAAACCATGATACAAACATGGATGCATAATATGGGTGACTATATGTATTTTGGGTGTTATCAGAATATAACAGATTAGGAAAAAAGAACACATTTCACTATTTAGTTTTAATTAGAGGAAACAAAATCTAGGTGATGCATTCACTTCAAAGGAAACTGTTAGGGCCCTTTCACATTGTGTTCTTCCTCGCGCTCAGAGGTCCCATCGGGGCTTACGAGCAAGATGGGATTCGGGCGTATGTGCAGAAGGGGCAATTGACTACAATGGTGCCAATAGATTCAACATGTGCTCTGTCCTGCATAATTTTTGGAAGTATAATTCTACTGGAGGCAAACGCTTTGGATGTAAGCTACAATGGGACCACTGAACGTGTTAAAGCATCCTCACCAAGAGTAAGCTTCCCAAACTGGGGGCAGCATAAAATAGTAACATATCTTAATTTCCTTGCAATAGTTTTCAGAAAATTATCGAATGCAAAGCTGGAGTTGTCTAAATAACTTCTAAAAGTTTTGTAACACCCCATTCATACATCCAGTTTTTGCATATACAGTACAAACCAAAAGTTTGGAGACACCTCATTTAAAGATTTTTCTGTATTTTCATGACTTTGAAAATTGTACACTCACACTGAAGGCATCAAAACTATGAATTAACACATGTGGAATTATATACTTAACAAAAAAGTGTGAAACAACTGAAAATATGTCTTATAGTCTAGGTTATTCAAAGTAGCCACTTTTTGCTTTGATGACTGCTTTGCACACTCTTGGCATTCTCTTGATAAGCTTCAAGAGGTAGTCACCGGAAATGGTTTTCACTTCACAGGTGTGCCCTGTCAGGTTTAATAAGTCGGATTTCTTGCCTTATAAATGGGGTTTGGACCATCAATTGCATTGTGCATAAGTCAGGTGGATATACAGCTGATAGTCCTACTGAATAGACTGTTAGAATTTGTATTATGGCAAGAAAAAAGCAGCTAAGTAAAGAAAAACGAGTGGCCATCATTACTTTAAGAAATGAAGGTCAGTCAGTCCGAAAAATTGGGTAAACTTTGAATGTGTCCCCAAGTGCAGTTGCAAAAACCATCAAGCGCTACAAAGAACTGGCTCACATGAGGACAACCCCAGGAAAGGAAGACCAAGAGTCACCTCTGCTTCTGAGGATAAGTTTATCCGAGTCCCCAGCCTCAGAAATCGCAGGTTAACAGCACCTCAGATTTGAGACCAGGTCAATGCCACACAGAGTTCTAGCAGCAGACACATCTCTTCAACAGCTGTTAAGAGGAGACTTTGTGCAGCAGGCCTTCATGGTAAAATAGCTGCTAGGAAACCACTGCTAAGGACAGGCAACAAGCAGAAGAGACTTGTTGGAAGACCATTTCCTGTGACTACCTCTTGAAGCTCATCAAGAGAATGCCAAGAGAGTGCAAAGCAGTCATCATAGTAAAAGGTGGCCACTTTGAAGAACCTAGAATATAAGACATATTTTCAGTTGTTTTACACTTTTTTTGTTAAATATATAATTCCACATGTGTTAATTCATGGTTTTGATGCCTTTAGTGTGAATGTACAATTTTCAAAGTCATGAAAATACAGAAAAATCTTTAAATGAGAAGGTGTGTCCAAACTTTTGGTCTGTACTGTATGTGGTATCCATTTTATTGAATGACAGCACATGGACACATTATAGCTTGTGGGAGATCATATGAGTTTTTGTTTGCAGTCTGGTGGTATGCAACAAGAAAGGAAAGACATGTCAGGGATTGACTTATTTTGCAAACCAAATGGACAGGACAGAGTGTGCTTTCAGTTTAAAAAACAATAACTTGAATTTGGCTTAATTCAGTAAAATAGTTGTCCCCAAATTTCTTCAAGAATACTATTTTCGATCAAAGGAGTTTCCAGACCTGAATATAAAAAGAATATTAAAATATATTCACTTGTAATGAGCTACAAATCTAATATATATAATCATCTTATCCCGTCTGTCTGTCCAGGAAATCTCGCGTCGCTGATTGGTCCGGCCGCGGCCAATCAGCGACGCCGGATTTCAGAACAAGATGGCGACCGTTAGCGGCTCATCTGCCGCATGGTGGTCAGCGGCTGCTCGCAGCATAAGTACCCCGACCGGTGGCGCCGCTGACCTCCATGCGGCTACCGTCGGGAGATCAGTGGCTAGGGCCACTGATCTCCCGACGGCAAGTGTGAAGGGAAGACCGGGGAGCTGCGCCGCCGGTCGCGGTACTTCTGCTGCTCGCAGCCGGGAGATGACCGGCCCTAGCCGGTCATCTCCCGGCTGCTCGCAGCGGAAGTACCCGCACAGGCAGCGCCGCTCCCCGGTCCTCAATAACATGGTTCACTGATTGGTCACGGCCGCCGGCCGCGACCAATCAGCGATATTGGCGCTAAATTTAAACACCGCTCTGCTGATTGCGACCGGTCGGCCGCATACATATTCTAGAATACCCGATGGGTTAGAATCGGGCCACCATCTAGTCTGTTTATAAACTCCTTTTTCATATTGCTATGGACACATGTGAGAGCATTTAATACTGAAAGGCTTGTATTTTTGGCTAAAAATATATATTTTTTTATAATTGGGCTTTATTGCAAAAATGTCAAGTGTTGGTCTTCTGCCTGCATTCATTCTCAAACACTGCAGGCTGCTCAATCCCTTTCACTGAAATCCATCAGATGAGTTCAATGATTGGTCAATCTATAACGCTTCTCACTGCTCTGAAGAACACATATTTACAACCAAAAAAATAATCAAAAGGCATGTCAGCTTAAGGAAGAGGACAGAGATAGGGGAGTGGGACTATAGACCAAGTGTGACGCTAGAGATTCACACGTACAGTAAGAGCCACCCTACTTACTGAAGTCACCATTCTGCTCCACCCAGTCTCAGGTCATGTCGCTGAGCTGCTTCTTGCAGCATTTCCAGCTCTGCTGCATCCTACTGCTGCTGGTGAGTTTCCACCTGGCTATAGTGAGGCGCGGCCAGACTTTACAAGAATGCAACCACTTATGTCCTGAAGAGTTTGGTTTCCTTAGCCAATCCCTTGGCAGCAGGGGGGTTATTAGGCAGCTCCTCCCACCACTCCTTGCCTGAATGTAGGTCCCTAGTAGCTTGTCTCTAGTTTCTGTTTGTGCATGTTCGTTATCTCTCTCCTGTTATTGACCCAGCTCGTTCACCATTTATGCTGATTTCTTAGCTCCTGACCTCAGCTACGTATATTGAACCTGTGCTGCCTGCCATGAACTTGGATTTTTGCCTTCGACTCCCTGTACCTCGTACCTGAGCCTATGACCCATCCGGTCAGTTGCTGCAGTCCAGGGGACTGCCCTAGAGTGATACCTGGTGACTACCTGCGGCTAAGCCTATTCTCGCCATCAGAGGCACTAGTGAATAACAAGTAGTCACTTAGTTACACCCCTCCAAAGCAAGCCTGGCCCATGGCGCAGTGGGTCCACACCCACCACCGTTACACCAAACAGCAGATAGTGTATCTGAAAGATTTTACGCTGAACAGGAATGAGCAGCCTGCAATGTTCAAGAATTTCTACAAAAAATAAATATATAGAAAAATAATAAAACTCAATTTAAAAAAGTATTATATAGGCAAAAATACTTGTGTTTTATAAAAAAAAATCCCTCCAAAGGTGCCCAAAGCCTTTTTAAAACAGATCTGCCAAAAATTAGCATAAATTCCTCTCCAGAGATGAGAATGATTGAAATCAAGTTTTAAGTGACAATTATAGTTACAATTATTAAAAAATCATCCTGTAGCATTAAGTATCTCATTTTACAGTTTAATTAAGGACAATATTATGTGTTTGAAATTTGCAACAATGAGAGATAACTTGAAGGGCGTGTAAACTTGTCTTCTGAAACAGACAATCTTGTTGTCAATTCTACAATTATCATATTAGAACGATAATTTTTGCCTGAGGATCTTTCTAGGAAGGATTGGTGTGACATGTTGATGTACATGTTGATGATAGATACTGGAAATGTTGCACATTTACACATTACTTTCCCACACATTAGCCTTGATCTGTGATAACAGAATAAACAAGGAATGTAATGTTCCTATAGAATCTTGAGCTTAACCAGGAAGAGCCCTGGTTTGCTTCTTCGCATTGAGTAAACTTGTGCTCTGAGGTTTAGTGACCCTTTATTTTATAAAGATATAGTCTCAAAGTATGTTTGGTCAGGTTACAATTGTGTCAGTGAGTGGTATATGAAGTCAATATATGCCTCATACACTACACGAGAGTCACTACTTTCGTCATGCAAACCATAAGAGATTTCTGAGTCACAAAAAGAGGAAAAAATAGCAACTATGTCCATGCAGGCAAAGTGGGTAGATAAATGGATTTAATAGGGAATTAATGAGACTCATGGGGAACTGAAAGCTTGGATCAGTTAAACACGAGATCAGAGTATTCCAGTGTCGTAGGCAAAAATTGTAAAATCCATAAAGACATCTCCGGAGAGGGGAAATATCCTCACATTGAACATATGGGATTAATTATAACTGGGGAAATGAGAAAGAGCTGACACTTCAATCTCTATTGAAGTAGGATTTCCTGCAGTGAACAGGTAATTACAAACAAAGAATCTCTTAGAACCAGTTAACAAGGCTAGGATTTGTTTACTTAGAGCCGGAGAAGTACAATTCTGAGGCAAGAGCTTCCTCTGTTCAAAGGATTTGTCTCAGACACTCTGGAGCCAGTGATTAGTGATGAATATTGGGGCTTGCATCTATCCAATATTTATGGGAAATATATTTTTGGTGTCGTAGTGAAGGGATGAACATAACCCATTCATAGCCATCACCGTGGTGACATTCTAACACCTCCAACTTAATATTGCGCAGATGGAAGATGCAATCCATGCCATGTTTCATCTCTATAGAAAGGTAAAATCATGACATGAAACAAGATGACAATATCTCCCGCCTGGGACCTCCAGGGGCAAAGATATTCTGAAAGTTGGGGATCTCATAATTCTCTAAAGGTCTAGCACAGGGGTCTCAAACACGCGGCCCGCTGGCCGCATACAGCCCCGCCGACTGCTTCTTGTGGCCAGCAGGCACATAGACCCCGCAACGACCGCAGCTCTCTCCAGCAGCCACCGACATCAGCGCTGTAATGCAGTGTATTGCCGCGCAGAGACCGGCTCTCTGCACAGCAATACCAGTGTCAGCTGCCGGCCTATCAGAGGCCAGCAGCTGACCTCTGCGTCCCAGCACAGCGGCGTATGACGGCACTGCCATGCGCAGATGTCAGCTGCTGGCCTCTGATAGGCCGGCGGCTGACACTGGTATTGCTGTGCAGAGAGCCAGTCTCTGCGCGGCAATACACTGCATTACAGCGCAAATGTCGGCGGCTGCTGGAGAGAGCCGTGATCGTTACGGGGTCTGTGCCTGCGGGCCACAGGTGCAGAAAGGACGCCGAGGGAACGGAGGACAGGTGAGAATCTTTTTTTTTCCTCTGTCATGTGAAATACAGCACAGGGGACCTGTGCTCAGTATGGGGGACGGGGACCCTGTGCGCAGTATGGGGGGACGGCGACCCTGTGCGCAGTATGTGGGGGGGACGGGGACCCTGTGCGCAGTATGGGGGGGGACCCTGTGCGCAGTATGGGGGGGACCTGGATGGGGGACATGTTTGCAAGATAAGGACCAGGATGGGGGACCATGTCTGCCATATGGGGGACCTGGATGGGGGACCATGTCTGCAATATGGGGGACCTGGATGGGAGACCATGTCTGCAATATGGGGGACCTGGATGGGAGACCATGACTGCAATATGGGGGACCTGGATGGGAGACCATGTCTGCAATATGGGGGACCTGGAGGGGAGACCATGTCTGCAATATGGGGGACCTGGAGGGGAGAACATGTCTGCAATATGGGGGACCTGGAGGGGAGACCATGTCTGCAATATGGGGACCTGGAGGGAAGACCATGTCTGCAATATGGGGGACCTGGAGGGGAGACCATGTCTGCAATATGGGGGACCTGGAGGGGAGACCATGTCTGCAATATGGGGGACCTGGAGGGGTGACCATAGCTGCAATATGGGGGACCTGGAGGGGAGACCATGTCTGCAAGATGGGGGACCTGGAGGGGAGACCATGTCTGCAAGATGGGGGACCTGGAGGGGAGACCATGTCTGCAAGATGACTAGTTCAAAAGGCGTATAGAAAATAAAATGGTATCACTAAAAATGTCACTTTGTCATGCAAATAATGCGGCCCCCCAAATTAAATGTTTTTCCGTGTGCGGCCCATATGCCCAGCTGAGTTTGAGACCCCTGGTCTAGCACATCCCACGACCAGCCCCCCATAAGAGCTCACCAAGGAGAGGTATGTGGGCGTAACCTTGATCTAATAAAAATCAGAGTTTGGATTTCTGTCATTGTTCATTTTCTGGAAAGCACAATTCGCTGTGAGAGTGTTCCATTTTTCTAATTGGAGTACTTCCCTCTATAAAGATAAGAGCCATTTCTGCAAGATCAGATTTAGGACTTTTCTTTCATCATCCTTTTTATTACATGTAATTGTATATACCGTATCGTTTTGTTCCCATTTTGTAACATCTTTGTATATTTTTTATAAACACTGCCTACTTTTCCGGAGTGGATATAAAAAATGTAATAGCTCTGTTCCACTTGCTTTGCAAACCGCACCCCTGAACCCATATGCTACCTGTAATGGGTGTTCAATCGGCTTGTATAAATGATTAGTGATGTCAGCTAGTAATTCTTTTTGTTATTGTGGAGTTGGCAGTGATCGTATCAGGATACATATATATATACTGTATACCACAAAAAGAGAGAATGGAGCTTTTGTTAAGAGATAAAAAATGTATACATTTTATTAACACAGAATATGAGACAAGACAAGACACATAATAAAAATACATGTGCAAGAGGGCTAGAATCAAATAGCAGCGGGTACTGGCAGTACTAGGGGGGGATGGGGATTACAGAGGGATACATGCCAAAATAGTAATCACGCATCAATAAATATAGCTTGCACCCATGAATCCCCTGAACCCCTCACTGTGGCAATAAAACTCCACTGAGTAGAGCTCTGCAAATAGACTGTGGACTATGGCAGTATTCAAATTATTCAATCACTAGTAGGTACTTCGGCCATAAAGGTCCAATAGACAGCAGAGAAAAAAAAACCCCATTGGGGCATATAGAAAAAACCACAGTAGAGGAGGATGGCAAGTGACAGTGCTTACCCTAGGCCAGTATATCAGCAGATAGAAGGGATAAGCCGCTTCCCAATGCGCGTTTTGCGTGTAAACTGATCGGCTTTCTCAAGGGAAGGTAAAGGCAATATGCCTTTGGGATTTCTTGTTGCATATATATATATACTGTATATATATATATATATATATATATACAGTTATATGAAAAAGTTTGGGCACCCCTATTAATCTTAAGCTTAATGTTTTATAAAAATTGGTGTTTTTGCAACAGCTATTTCAGTTTGATATATGTAATAACTGTTGGACACAGTAATGTTTCTGCCTTGAAATGAGGTTTATTGTACTAACAGAAAATGTGCAATCTGCATTCAAACAAAATTTGACAGGTGCATAAGTATGGGCACCTCACCAGAAAAGTGACATTAATATTTAGTAGATCATCCTTTTGCAAAAATAACAGCCTCTAGTCGCTTCCTGTAGCTTTTAATGAGTTCCTGGATCCTGGATGAAGGTATTTTTGACCATTCCTCTTTACAAAACAATTCCAGTTCAGTTAAGTTTGATGGTCGCCGAGCATGGACAGCCCTCTTCAAATGATCCCACAGATGTTCAATGATATTCAGGTCTGGGGACTGGGATGGCCATTCCAGAACATTGTAATTGCTCCTCTGCATGAATGCCTGAGTAGATTTGGAGCGGTGTTCTGGATCATTGTCTTGCTGAAAGATCCATTCCCTGAGTAACTTCAACTTTATCACTGATTCTTGAACATTATTGTCAAGAATCTGCTGATACTGAGTGGAATCCATGCGTCCCTCAACTTTAACAAGATTCCCGGTGCCGGCATTGGCCACACAGCCCCAAAGCATGATGGAACCTCCACCAAATTTTACTGTGGGTAGCAAGTGTTTTTCTTGGAATGCTGTGTTTTTTTGCCGCCATGCATAACGCCTTTTTGTATGACCAAACAACTCAATCTTGGCTTCATCAGTCCACAGGACCTTCTTCCAAAAAGAAATTGGCTTCTCCAAATGTGCTTTTGCATACCTCAGCCGACTCTGTTTGTGGCGTGCTTGCAGAAACGGCTTCTTTCGCATCACTCTCCCATACAGCTTCTCCTTGTGCAAAGTGCGTTGTATAGTTGACCGATGCACAGTGACACCATCTACAGCAAGTTGATGCTGCAGCTCTCTGGAGGTGGTCTGAGGATTGTCCTTGACTGATCTCACCATTCTTCTTCTCTGCCTTTCTGATGTTTTTCTTGGCCTGCCACTTCTGGCCTTAACAAGAACTGTCCCTGTGTTCTTCCATTTCCTTACTATGTTCCTCACAGTGGAAACTGACAGGTTAAATCTCTGAGACAGCTTTTTGTATCCTTCCCCTGAACAACTATGTTGAATAATCTTTGTTTTCAGATCATTTGACAGTTGTTTTGAGGAGCCCATGATGCCACTCTTCAGAGGAGATTCAAACAGGAGAACAACTTGCAAGTGGCCACTTTAAGTAGCTTTTCTCATGATTGCATACACCTGGCTATGAAGTTCAAAGCTCAATGAGGTTACAAAACCAAAAAAAGTGCTTTAGTAAGTCAGTAAAAAGTAGGTAGGAGTATTTAAAGCAAGAAAATGATAAGGGTGCCCATACTTATGCACCTGTCAAATTTTGTTTGAATGCAGATTGCACATTTTCTGTTAGTACAATAAACCTCATTTCAAGGCAGAAACATTACTGTGTCCAACAGTTATTACATATATCAAACTGAAATAGCTGTTGCAAAAACACCAATTTTTATAAAACATTAAGCTTAAGATTAATAGGGGTGCCCAAACTTTTTCATATAACTGTATATATATATATATATATATATATATATATATATATATATATTCCATGCTTTGGAATAGGAGGTGTATGTATACCATACACTTACTGTGAGTTCCCCAATAACCAACCTAGCAGTGGAAACAATAAAGATGTTGTCACATCTCATCAGACATCAAGACACACTGATGTATACCACCATGAGATAATAGCATCATAAGGGGAAGGGGTAAGAAAGGAAAAGCGTGTGTATAAAATTTATGTTTATTATGATAATACTAAAATCTATAATTAAAATATATCAGGTACACAACCATCCATTACGGACGTATATAAGATCACAGTAGTTGAAGTTGGTGTATAATTCAATCGTATCTGTGATCCAATAGATTTAGATGAGGTCTATTGTAAACTATAAATTAAATGGTAACCCTGACTCTTGTCCCTTATAAATTACATGTCAGGTATTTAAATTCCATATCATATACAAGAAGCCATAGAGTTAGTCGCAAAGTAGGTCATTATTTTATGACTCGCCAAATATTGATAATCAGTTACCATACTGACTCATAAATTAGTGCAATATGTACACAAAATGGTGTGCTGACAACATTAACAGTCAAATAGATTATAACAGGCACTGGCTGATACACAAATTCTTAAGAATACAACTCCATCCAGAGATAGTGGACTCTGTCAGAGTATATTATACTTGCAGTCAGCCAGCACGGTTGTCTTAATTAAATGATATAGCTCTGCCTAATGTAGTCACAGACAAGTTCACATTCTAATGCTATGTGCCCATTTTGCGGAAATGAAGCGGAAATCTGCGCTTCATTTCCGCATGTCCTCTCCCGGAAAAACGTATGCGGAATTACGCAAGCGTTTTTCGCGCGTTTTCGACATGCGGAATTGCCTTGCATTTTTTCATGCATTGAAAAGGCAATTCCGCATGCGGAAATGCAAAATTAAATGACATGCTGCGGATTTTCCAGCGCATCAAAAACGCTGCGAAAAAATACGCAGCATGAGCATAGAACTTGCGGATTCTCATTGGGGACCATGGGATGCGGATTGACAAGCGTTTTACAAGCGTTTCCGCTGCAGAAATTCCGCAGCAAATACGCTTGTAAAACGCTACGTGGGCACATACTCTAACACTAGCCTGTGTGCTATAGTATGAAGCGCCTCCTTGAGAGAGTAACATTCACACCCTCATTAGGGTTGAGCGAGTATGTTCTGCTCCAAGTATGCTCGGGCCGAGCTCCGAGTATTTACAGCTGCTCGGTGATATGGTTGAATCGCTCCCTTGTGCATGATTTGCAAATGTTTGACAGCTTTATTACATGTGAGGAATGTGTGAGAAATAGACATTCCTCCCATGTAATAAAGCTGTCAAACAGTTGCAAATCATGCACACGGGAGCGATTCAAACATAACACCGGGCAGCTGTAAATACTCAGAGCTCGGCCCGAGCATACTTGGCTAAAGGGTTAATAGAACATACTCGCTCAACACTAACCCTCATTAAATCAAAGAGTCACCCCCGTTAAATGTGCCCCGCAGACCGCAACAGTAGGTGCGGTTCACCCTGACAATCGCATTCTAGGCTGTGCTGTCAGGATTGCCAGTGGGGGTTCAAGTGTACCGCCCTAAGGTACGCTGCACAAGCCGCACGATTATGCGCGATCCGCACAGCCATCACCAGTATGGTCCCTCACAGAGACTATCTTAGCCGGCATACGATTCAGCCAGCTAGAGCAACCCGGCCACGTGTATCAATGCTATAGAATTTAAACTAAGACAACAGTGCTGACAACAAGTACAATATCCACTATCTCTGGATGGAGTTGTATTCTTAAGAATTTGTGTATCAGCCGGTGCCTATTATAATCTATTTGACTGTTAATGTTGTCAGCACACCATTTTGTGTACGTATTGCACTAATTTATGAGTCCGGGTTACCATTTGATTTATAATTTACACTAGACCTCATCTAAATCTATTGGATCACAGATAATATTGAATTATACACCAACTTCAACGACTGTGCTCTTATATACGTCCGTAATGGATGTATGTGTACATGATATATTTTAATTATAGATTTTAGTATTATCATAATAAAGATTCATTTTATACACACTCTTTTCCTTTCTTACCCCTTCCCATTATGGTGCTAGTAGTGGAAACAGTCTCAGCTTTGTCCCTCACTCGCTGAATGGACACTTTGATCAGCAAATCAGATCAAAATAAAAAGTGAATATATTCATTGAAATTAATGTGTCTGTCCATTGTAAAAAAAACAACAAAAAACACGCATCTCGTGTATGGTCTTTGTATTGGGGCAATTGAGGGCTATAGATGAGTAAACTCATTTTAAAGATGACCTGTAACCAGGTAAAAATGGGCAGTTTTTGCTCTCATTTTTTTCACGCTGCCCCGAGTAATCTGTTTATTTATTTTTTTAAATCCACCACATGGTTCCAGAGGTATTGGCCTTTTTATTGTGAGTTTTTATATTCTTTACCAAGGGGGCGGTGCACACGGTATTGTCTGGGGGCGTGTCTTTAGGCAGCTCTGCATTATTACTCTATGAGCCACGCCCCTCCTTAAAAACGATAAAAATTCACATTAAATAAAAAGTCCTATATCCCTGGCACTGTGTGTCAAATTTTACAGAAATCTAAAAATGGCAAAGTCTGTTGCAGCAAGAATAAGACAACAGCAAAAATTGCCCATTTTTGACCAGGTGACAGGTTCTCCTTAAATAGATTTTTACAAATTATAGTTCTACAAAAAAATCAATTTTCTTTCTGCTTTCTTTATGGAGCATCACATGAAAAAGTCAATAAAAATTCAGCCACAAAGAAATGTTTTATAATTATATAATTGCATTGAAGACAAAATATTCATCATCCTAACCATTAGGGAGGATAGCACCTACCATTAAAAGAAAATCCTTTCTTAG
The DNA here is from genome assembly GCF_046119375.1 of Phyllobates terribilis. NCBI lineage: Eukaryota > Metazoa > Chordata > Amphibia > Anura > Dendrobatidae > Phyllobates > Phyllobates terribilis. The sequence continues at coordinate 83,480,543 of NW_027362769.1, forward strand.
GGACAGTAATATAAACTTCCCTTCCATGTAAACAAATGACCATGTGCGTCACAGCCGCAGCCTGCGCATGCCTGCAATGTACAGTATTTCTGGTTATTTTAAGATGGCATAGCCATAAAATATAAGACGTCTGGGGAAGTCTCGAAGGTTGCCCTTTGCTCCATCTGTCAGAGGTGACAGGATACATATTGCAAAAGTCAGGTTAACTTTGACCAACAGAGCTCCGCTTCCAGTAGATAAACCAGGAATCACGGAATATACAAGTGTTACTGTGCTCATTATGTTTATATTGTGTCATGTTATATGAATGGTTGTGGGAAAAAAAATCAGTAATGCTGTGTATATAGCACCAGACAAGTTTACATTCCAATAATAAAATTATTTGGGCACTTTGCCCACCTCATAGAAGGCATGCTGAATCCTGCTAGGGAAAAGCTGTGCAAGCCTTATTCTACCAGCGCCTCCCACAACCCTACTATTTAGAATCATTAACAGTCTTGACTTGATCAAAAGATTTCATCTAATTTCCAGTCCTCCAGTAGCAAAGGCAAAATATTTGGAAATGCCCAATTAGAAGGGCCCTAATGAGCACTGATGGACAATATAGCATGTTTACTGGGGCTGGTAAGACTGCGGTCACACCTCTGTATTTTCTCTCATAATTGTTCCGATTATGCTAATCAGAGTGTCAGCTTAGTGTGATCCCTTCTCTCGAATGAGTAGAAGATGGAGAAAAAAATTTCTCCATCTTCTCCATTGTGTCTCCATTGTGAAATCGGACAGCACTCAGATGTCATCGGTGTACCATCCGATGTTTTCCACAGACTCACTGACTTGCATGGTTGAGTGTGATCTGAATATTGGATCTAAGTCAGGCATGCTGAGATCTTAAAGGTCCGAGGAAAAAATCAGACATGTGCACAGTCCCATAGAATAACATTGGTCCGAGTGCAATCCAATATTTTGTCGGATTAAAAATGCGGTCATGTGCAAGAGCCCTTGAACTACAATTTCCATATGGAAATTATGGAGATGCTACATTCACAATACTGTATTTTCCAGCCAAGTGCTGTCCATGACAATAAACGGACAGAACTTGGACCAATGTTATTCAGAGGACCTTTTTTTTTCCACAGATCGAATTCTGCATTAGACTGTCTTATTCAAGTTTATGGATGCTCAAAAAAACAAAAAAAAAAGAACGGATCCCATACAGATTAACCGTATATCATCTGATTTTCACAGGCACATTGCAATTGTTAACATAACAAATTGTATTTGGTCTTGTAAATTTTAAAAACTGCTGATGTATTAAAACAAATGCCGTATGGATGACAATACTGATGGAAAATCATCAGGTTTCTTTTCTGGATGGAAAATGGATGATTTTTTTATAAGCTTGTGTTAACTTAAATAAGTAATGTATTGGAATGGTACAATGATTGCTCATCCTCTTGCAGTTTGCTTTGTTGTCAGCTGTTTACGTAAGTAGATGTGCTGTCGACAAACCATTTTTATGAACACAAAAGATATGATCAACACTGGAAATGATCGGGAACGACTATTCCTACGAACATTTGTTCACCCAATAATCGTCTAATTAATGGTACGTGCACCTGACGTCATTTAGGTGCCGGTGTCCCACATTGTTTTTGAAGAAGAAGGCGCTTCAGGAAAACAAGAGCGAAGGTTTGCTCTATGCAATTTTCCTGATATCTAATAGGATTTCTTCTGCAGTGTCTTTTTTTATTCCATGTATAACATAGTGGTGGCTTTGCCAGAAGAATGAATTGGTCATTTCTTTTAGCTGTTTCACAGTTTTTAAAGCCTGAAGTGGTTAAAAGAACTCACAAAAGATGGATTGTCATTTTGACTTTGCAGTACATATGTTTATTCTTTTTGGCATTTCTTTAGGAGTTTTTCGGGTGGGTTCCACCAGGAATCCGCCTAAGAAATACGTGTGCACATACTCTAAATGGCTCTTTGACTTATCGTCTATATTGACATTTGAAGTCAACAATTTGGTATCATTTAGTTGCTGTAGAAGGTTCTGCACTTGAGGACACCTGAAAAAGTCATGTCTGTGTGATAACTGGGAGACTATGTTTAATGATGTTACTCTGTACATCATGCTTAATGCTCATGGTAGTTTTACAATATGTTCACTTAGTAGAAAACACTGAAAACCATTCCATACATCTGAATTGTGGTGTAAAACACTTTTAAAGGTAACAAAGTATGTGCACAGCACAAAGTTTTGAAAAAAAATGCAACTTTTGGCATTTTCACACCACTTTCGACAAGCTTCGTCAAAGTGGGCAGAACTGGACAGAAGCTGGAGTGTTGCAATGCCCGCCTGACAAATTATTAAAGAATGTACATTATGTCGGAAATGTTACTCCTGTCTCTGACTGTAGTGACATTTCTGGCAGGGCGCACAGAGATAAAATGTACCTAATTCATTAAATGGTGTGTGCCTCTTTATGAATTTGACGCATCAAATTTGTGCATACTTCTAATAAAGACTGGCGTACGAAACGTATCAATGAATCGAGGGGAACAATCTTTATACAGGACTTATCCATTGATGACCTATGTATGGAGTAAGTCATCAATATCAGATTATTGGGAGTTCAATGTCCCCACCGATCAGCTGTTTGCTGCCCCCTGCTGTGGCCTGGTGTATGTAATGTACAATAGGTTGCAAACAGCTGATTGGTGAAAATGCCGGCTCTTCACCAATCTGGTATTAATGACCTATATAAAGAATAAGTCATAAATATATAAGTTCTGGAAACCCCTTTAATGAGGATAGCCAAGACTCTTTCATTTTGGTGATCAATGGGTTATTGTTGTGGTGAGGATTGGACACAATAACGAAGGCCATCACACTCTCGTAGTCATATCTCTTGCTCCAACATATACACATTGAAATTTAAGTGGCCTAGGGGAGACATACTTTGAGGACTGATCTGTGTTTTGATGGCTTCTCCTTTTGAAGTCATAAATGCAAAAGATTACATACATGCTGCAATCATTGGCTATGAGATTTTTTAAGTAATACTTGAACACATAGGCCATGAACACAAATGAGAATTTCACGGTCAATGTATAGATGGTAATTTCCCAACTGTCCATGAGTCTTCTGAGCTGAACTCAACGGCTTCTTGGCATAAAAGAGACCTGCAAACCAGACCGGAAAACACAAGAAAGCTCGGAAGTGTGAAGCCAGGCTTAAACAGAAGTTTGGTGAAACAAGTCACTTCATTTGGTTGTAGATATTTCTAAATAGACCAATTCAGCTCTCCTATTTCACACTGATGAGTGGCAAACACCCCAAAACACATTTCTGCAAAAGGAGTTTCTTGTTTGGCTTCGTATCCTAAGGCCATGTTCACACATTCAGTATTTAGTTAGTATTTTATATCAGTATTTGTAAGCCAAAAACCAGGAGTGGGTGAGAAATGCAGAAGTGGTGACGTGTTTCTATTATACTTTTCCTCTGATTGTTCCACTCCTGATTTTTGCTTACACCTATTGATGTAAAATACTGACCAATATTTAACGTGTGAATGTGGCCTAAGTCATATTGACTTTTCGTATTGCTACTTCTAATTGGTAGCACTAGTATTTCTATCTTCATCCTCTCTGAAGAGGCCATTTGTACATGGAAGCCTATGCATACAGAACTGTCAAACTTCATAGCCCTCTTCAGAACTGAATTTGTGCAGAATATATGCCATAAGGTGCCTTTTTTTGGTTCAGAAATTTGCTTTTTAATATTTTCCTTTTACATGCAGAATAAATTAATATGATCTAGCCTCGCTGTCTGTAAAATGTCTCTGCGACTGTTATAAATGTCTGAGCTCACATTCTAGATCAGGAATGATAGAATGTTTTGCATGAAAGAACATGCCACAGAGACTTGTAAGTAGTAAAATACTGACAATCTGTAGGAAGGAGAAAGAAGCGTCAATAAAAATAATAGATGTAGAATGCGGCCCGTGAAATTGATCTGTCAACACTTTGGTTATCTTTTCCATAACGTACTGAAGAGTACAATAAAGTTTGCTCATTCAGTCTGATAGGAATCTATGCTAAAAAGTTTGGGCAAGAATTATTGCAAGCAAAACTTTTGTAATTTGTTCCATACGAAAACAGCAAAATGGCGGCCACCATAGATGACCTGAAAAAGGTTAAAAAACAAGAAAAGTAATATTCACTTGACTGCTCACATGTCCTTGCCCACGCTGCCTGTCATCTGGTCCTCGGCGTCTCTTTCTTTCCGCCATCACACTCTGCATCTCTGGACTCTTCACTCTAGATCAATACTTCTGGCCATGATCAGACCTCGGAGGTCACTGTTTATCATAAGATCACGACGTATGTGACATCAAGATGTGTGCCGAGCAAGGACGTCCCAGGCCAGGTTGCAGTCAGAGGCCTTGTTCTAGAGTGAAGAGGCCAGAGATGTAAAGTGTGACACCAAAAAGGAGAGGCTCAGGAGGCCAGATGGGAGGTAGCGGTGGTGCTGGGACAGGTGAGTATTAGTGTTTTTTTTCATCTTATGTTTATTATTCTGTGGGGTCTGGAGAGAGCCCAGAACATAATAATAAACATTCAATTTGTGGAGAATAACTTCTTCACAAATTGAATTTCCAGGTAAAATTTGTACAAATTGGCAAAGTCAAATTTTGTAAGAACTGCTCAACTCTAGCCATCGGCACACAGGGCCTCAAATGTATTATGTGAGCATTGGTCACTGCTATACCAGTCATACAATCTGTGAGACCCATTAGATCACATCAACCCAAATTCTTACCCTTATTTCTTGTGAACATGGCCCATAGAATCTCCGAATTTTCAGACTTGGTGACACAAGGTGATTTTACTGATTAGCTATTTAATAAACGCATTTAGATTATCAAGGTGTGAAAAACAGAGACGTCTCAATTCTTTCCTTCTCTTTCCTTTCTTCTTTTTTCTTTATAGGATACTTATACAAGGTTATTGATTGATATGTCTTTTGAACAAAAGGTAACAATGTTATTGTGGCACCCCAGGGGTCTGGTTTCCACAGTAATAGCAATATTACGTCTGAGAGCAGGTTGGAGGTCTCCTGGTCAGGAATCCTATGCATGCCACACCTCCTGCCCAGTCCTGGGAGGGGAAGAACTTCCCCTATATAAAACTAGGGCTGAGGCAGGGTTAGAGAGAAGAAGAGGAGTCCCAGACAGAGACACAGTCTGGTCTGGAGTGTAGCAAAAGCAAGGAAAGAAAGATCAGGAGCTCAGTGGGAGCAGTGCTAAAAGGAGTCAGGGGCTGGAAGCTGTAGAGCTCGCCCTGATTGAAGAGTTCTCACCGGACCCGGAGTCCGAGGCTGTGGGGACTAATCCTTACCCAGCAGCAGAAACCGACCGGCAGGGGATTTCAGGTCCTCTGGCCCAGAAACCCGAAGGCACGGTCACACGCAAGGGACCAGCACCGCCGTCGTGGAGCGGAAGCTACCAAAAGGCCCCGAGTCACCGGCCATACGGGTGAGCACCACACGGTACACTCAGGGACGTGGGCTACTTTTACCCGCCTCTAGCAAGGTAGCCAGAAGAGTACAATTAGTTGGGGAGGCCTACAACTCCGCCTGGCCAGGGGAGATCCTATCTGCTCACAGACTGACCAGGCCCCGATCGCTAGCCAGTACTCCGGGAGGGTCTACCTTTGCCACCAGTAAAGACCCTGAACTACACCGCACCGTCTCTGAGTGGTTCCTGGTGCCTGCGTGCAACTCTGCTAACCCCATCATTCACGTCGGCTGCCCTGAGGCCATACCCCTCCCGTTGGGGGTTATACCATCCACGCTGCACATCCGTACCACCGGCCTCAGCGGTCTGCCCTGCAGAGGCGGCTTCATAGCCGCATTCAACGGGTGGCGTAGTCGAACACTCTAACATCTACTGCTAAAGACTGCCATTTAGTTTGACACCCTGGGCACGGACCGGGTCACTGCCACGAGGACTACTACCCCCAACAGATCCGGCTCCGGGTATTCCTCGCGTGCGCAACGCTGCACCACAGCACAGGCCCAGGGGGCGCGTCATTATTGGTATGTCTGTACTATCACCCTGAATCTGTATTGGGCGGAGGGTTTCCTCCAGCCTTATGTGTATTATAAGACCTTATTTGTTTGTATTGCTACATATAATTAATAAAAATCTATTGAACATAAGTACTGGAAAATAAAATTCTTCTGTCATTTTGTAACGAAGTACAAATGTTGTGTCAGTGTCTTGTCGGCAAGGCGGTTATCCTCCATCCAAGAGGAGGTGCTAGGCTTGGGCACCCGCAAACTTGCAGCATTGCTCAGCTACCAGAGGGCACAAGATAACATTGAATCATAGCCTGGTTGCTTCCAATCTGGACAGATCCTAAGAATTAAATGGTTACTTTACAGCTTTTTTTTCATTTTTTTTCTATTTAGGCTTTTTCCAGCAACCGCTGCAGAATGGCTCGACTCACCTAAATGTGGCCGACTGCAGTTTCCTGTGCAGCCTGGTGGCCAGAAGCTTCACTGTGCAGGTAAAACCTGGGAAGAGGATGCAGCAATGTGGCCCCATCATTATCTGGATCAGTAGAGGGGTCCCAAGAGTTGGACCCCCAACGATCATTAAGGGACAACCCCTTTACAACTAGGTCAAAGCCAGAAATGACACTTACAACTTTTCAACTACTGAAATTGTGACACAGATGAGGGCTATGAAAATGCTAAAAATGGAAATCCCTTATACAGGGTAATGCTAAGCAGCACGTTTTTTCTTAGCCACTAGTCAGACTGTTTAGCTCATTTTCTTTTATTAAAACAAATCCTGTTTATTGAAAAACCACAAAGTTCCATTTTCCAACAAGTACAAACGTCATTTTACATAAATGTGCTTCACAGACTAGTAGGATACAATTAAATATAAGAGGTTATAAACATAAAACCATTTTTAAATGTTTCTCCTAGTTTTTCCCTCGCCTCACCCATCCTCATAGTAGAAAAGAAAAATGGGGTAACAACAGTAATAGACCCTCACCCACACTTACAAGACGAGTATGTCACAAACAAGAAAGTCTACTTGATGAATATAGTACATAAAAGAATTACAAGCACAATTTTATTTTTTTAACCTGCAATCACCAGGCGACCAGAACAAGTGAAACCTGGTCACTTTTTAGGTCATGGTCATAAGAGGCTCAAACATTGCTGATCTGAGCATTGTATGATCTCTGAAAAATAATCTAGATTGTAGACCTGGAGGATCCAACCACGCACATTATATTCATCTAAACATATGCGTGGCATTCATTTTTTGATATATGCCTCTTTAAAGCCTGATTAGGTCATTCATTTTATTTTTCAGTTCTACAATGGTTGGTGCACTTGCCAGAAGCTTACGGGTTGGGAATACGAAAGCCTATTTTTATAGGAGACTCCAGGTTTTTTCAGTCACATTGTACACGGAATCTCCGATCTGGCGTTAATTGCACCTTTTCTACATACAAATCACCTTTTCCAATAAATACCAATATGTGAACATTCCCATAACATTCCCATAACATATTCATAAGATGGGCATCATTCCAACTGCAACTAGGGTACACCAGGTCCGCCTGAAATTCCCATTTTATGAAGCAAGTTGGGGTATTCTATATAACCAATGAATTAGTAATAATTGTGATAATCGCTGTGACTCACTCGGAAGACAATCAGAGTCATATCTAATATCCCATTCCATTAATAATCAGAAATGGTTCCAACATCCACCCACCATTTAACCTTAACTGTATTTATTGAAAGGGAACCCGACACGTCAAAAAATGCTCTTAACCTGCAGACATGGGGTTAATCTGCAGGTTAATAGTGTTCTAAAGTCGTGCAACCGCCGCACTGGAAGCCCAACTACCGGGAAGAAATGAACTTTATCCCTTCTGGCAGCATCGAGCTTTCAGTCATAAAGGCATGGCTTCAGTCACCGCTCAACACTTGGAGATCAACAGCTGTAAGTGCGCCGGAGCACTGACTGACAGCACTGTATCAGTGTAGAGACAACTGTCAGTCAGTGCCGGGGCATGATTACAGCCGCCGCTCACTATGTACTGAGCGATGACTGAAGCCGCGCCGGACGCTTTTCTATTACTGAAAGCCAGAAGCTGCCAGGAGGAATAAATGTAATTTCTTCCTGCCAGCCGGGCTCTCAGTGTAGTGGCCGCATGGCTTTAGAACGTTATTAACCTTCAGATTAACAGTGATTTTTGACATGACAGGCTTCATTTAAAAGGAATATGTCACCAGGTTTTTGTCACTGAGGGTTGTATAATTTTGTGACAGAAACCCTGATTCCAGCGATGTGTCACTTACTGGGCTGCTTGCTGTAGCTTTCATAATAGCACTATTTTATTAGGAAGAGATTATAACTAGAGGACTAGAAAATCAGTTACCATGTAGTTCTCCATATTCAAGAGCTCTGTATAAACCCGCCCTCCACTGATTGGCAGCTTTCTGCCTATGCACAGTGTACAAATAAAGCTACCAATCAGTGGTGTGGGCGGGGTTATACAGAGCTCAGCATTCAGAAAACTGCGAGATCTACATCAGAGAAAACAGTGATTTTATCAAATCTGCAGCAAGTAGCCCACTAAGAGACAAACAGTTGGAATCAGGGTCTCTGCCCCTACATCATGCTGCTCTCAGATGGGGTAGCAAAAATCTGTTGACAGATTCCCTTAAAGTAGGACTATTTATATATGCTGGAAAGTACATCTTTTGCAACAGCTGCAGAAAAAGATTGTTTCCATAATAAAATGGTTGTCTAAAGTTATATGTATGGTTTAGATAATTTTCAAAGGGGTCTCCAATTGGTTGCTATTGGCAACTGTTCCAATTTTCTGTTGCAAGCCACGGTATAATGATATTTTCTGTGTTGTGCTGATTATATGGTATGTGTAGGACTGTCTGTCAACCTCAGAATGATAGGGAACCAAGCAAAATGACAGATAGTGCAAACAATGCCAGTACCTCAACAAAAGGATGAGCTATAAACGATGAAAAATTACCGTAAATCTTCCTTTACTTCTTTCACTAAGAAGAAACCCAGAGCCTCAGGCACATGAAGAAAAAGCGCCACTGACTGTGACGAGAACTGACTTATCTTATTACTTCTCAGTTCATCTAATGCTTCTAGAGGAGGATACTTACAGGAAGACAAATTAATTCAGAGCATCCTATGACAAGGAACATCAAAAGTGCATTTGTCTAAAAAGTAATGGAGGCTGTTATCCGGCAAGATACCCTCTAAAACGTATCCATCTTCACGTTACTTGTATTGAATCACTGTTACTTATCTGAAGGTGGAGTCACAATGGGATTTTCAACAATGGCAATGATTCATCAGGAACACAGGAGAACATTTCTGCACTTTGATTTAATTCTAAAGTTCTTTGCAATAACCAAGGACATAAAAAAACAAACAACGGACTGATTTCTTAAAGGGAATGCGTCAGAAAATAACCTTTTTTTTTTTAAATCAGGTTTTTGTGTTACATGTATTTTTGTAAAAATGTCGGCAATGTTTTAATTTACATATCATTATTCAAAAAAAAAAAATCTTGTAATTTTAATTTAGAATCTTGCAATTTTCGCACTGTCTACTAGGGCTATTTTAGATTCATACTTCCTGTCTTTTCAGCAAGACTCCTTATCATCAGAGGCAGGATTACGCTGACAGATTACACCTCTGATAACACAGAATAGATACATCATTCACAATAGGTGATGTCACAGCTGACCCAGCTCCCCTTCCTTCACAATTGCATTTGATTCATTAGATTCTCCAATACAAAAGACAGGGTGTGAGTCTGATCATTGCGGCTATGTACAGGTGTTGTTTCCGGAAACCCACTGGCAAATGTGAAAATGTCAAGATTTCTAATTTATATTTTTAACAAAGATTCTGATCTGGAAAAAAAAACATTGCCCCAATTTTTTTTTAATACATTTAACACAAAAAAATAAATTAGATATTGGGTAATTTTCCTTTTCCATTCCTTTAAAGCAGTAGCCAAAAATATATACTTCATATATTCAACAATACCGGGAGACATGTATCCATAATAAAAAAAACTCATGCCGATAATCTAAATTTATTTTTGTTTGACGTTTTCATCTTCCAATTCTCAACATCTTATTTTAATGTAACCTACTTGAGGACTCAAACTATTTAAGTACGAGCCTTGACTCCCTTGGATTATCTTCTAGAGATCATAAGATAAGGAACTGGTTCAACAAACCTCAGTTATTTTTTTTGCTAGGCCGGTTTTGGATGTCTAACATTTAGGCTATGTGCCCACGTAGTGTTCTTGCAGCGTATTTGCGGCGTTTTTACGGCCACGAAAACGCCGCAAAACACTTGTAAAACAGTCTGCCATGCAAAGCAATGTGAATTCGGATGTGCTGAGCACATGATGTGCTAATTTGCGGGCCGGATTTGCATTGCGTTGCAAAACGCAGCATGACCATTTCTACCGCGATTACGCTGCAAATTCGCGGCCATTGAGGAACATTGAAACTCAGCAAACCTGCAGGTATATGTGGACTTGCTGTGTTTCAATTAAATTCAATGGCCACAAATTTGCGGCGTAATCGCGGTGCGTGTGGTACCCAGGATGAAGAGGAGACTACAACTCCTCTTCATCCCGGCTACCATGCGGTGAAAAAAAGAAATAAAAAAGTAAAAAATAAAAAAAACCTGTATACTCACCTCTCCGGTCTGCTCCCAGCGGCGTCCTCTCTCCCCAGCCACGTCCCGCGGTGTACTTGCAGGACCTGCGGTGATGTCATTTAGTCACACTACAAGAACGCTAGGTGGGCTCATAGCCCTATAGGCATATATAAATGAGACTATTGAGTTTGGGATAGAAGATCAAAACATTGCAGTCTTAACTCGTGTGAAACCGGCCTTAGTGTCTGGCTAACAAATAACAAACCATAAAGCAAGAAGACGTCTGCAGATGGCAAATATGGGAAGAGCAGTGAGAAGGAGACTGTTTTATAGATCTAAATATGCCCATACACAATAGACTTTGGTTGGCAAAACCCAATGACTTTGGTGGAACTTGTGGACCATCTGTTTGTAATACAGTACAGACCAAAAGTTTGGACACACCTTCTCATTTCAAGATTTTTCTGTATTTTCATGACTATGAAAATTGTACATTCACATTGAAGGCATCAAAACTATGAATTAACACATGTGGAATTATATACTTAACAAAAAAGTGTGAAACAACTGAAAATATGTCTTACATTCCAGGTTCTTCAAAGTAGCCACCTTTTTGCTTTGATGACTGCTTTGCACACTCTTGGCATTCTCTTGATGAGCTTCAAGAGGTAGTCACCGGAAATGGTCTTCCAACAATCTTGAAGGAGTTCCCAAAGATGCTTAGCACTTGTTGGCCCTTTTGCCTTCACTCTGCGGTCCAGCTCACCCCAAACCATCTCGATTGGGTTCAGGTCTGGTGACTGTGGAGGCCAGGTCATCTGGCGTAGCACCCCATCACTCTCCCTCTTGGTCAAATAGCCCTTACACAGCCTGGAGGTGCGTTTGGGGTCATTGTCCTGTAGAAAAATAAATGATGGTCCAACTAAACACAAACCGGATGGAATAGCATGCCGCTGCAAGATGCTGTGGTAGCCATGCTGGTTCAGTATGCCTTCAATTTTGAATAAATCCCCAACAGTGTCACCAGCAAAGCACCCCCACACCATCACACCTCCTCCTCCATGCTTCACGGTGGGAACCAGGCATGTAGAGTCCATCCGTTCACCTTTTCTGCGTCGCACAAAGACACGGTGGTTGGAACCAAAGATCTCAAATTTGGACTCATCAGACCAAAGCACAGATTTCCACTGGTCTAATGTCCATTCCTTGTGTTCTTTAGCCCAAACAAGTCTCTTCTGCTTGTTGCCTGTCCTTAGCAGTGGTTTCCTAGCAGCTATTTTACCATGAAGGCCTGCTGCACAAAGTCTCCTCTTAACAGTTGTTGAAGAGATGTGTCTGCTGCTAGAACTCTGTGTGGCATTGACCTGGTCTCTAATCTGAGCTGCTGTTAACCTATGGAAGCAAGGCCATGCCCACTGAGAAAAAGAAGCCATGGAGATTTCTCAAACGTCTAGCATTAGTCTGTGAAAAACAGACAGCACACGGATGCAACTTGGAAGGCATTTGTGTTTTTGCTGCCCCGTGGTAAAGCCATATGAAAAGGCCCATAGACTATAATGGGTATGTGCTCTATCCGCCTCCCCTTCCCCCCCCAAAAAAAAATATGAATGGAACATGTGCATAAAACCCTAATGTGTGAATGTGACCTTAGAAGATAAAATTTTCACTTTTAGATGGCTTTCTCTCAGAGATTTTAAAACCACTAATTACTGGTAGTTGCTTCCACCTTCCTTAGCTGGTGAATATCCAAGTATAAACATATTTTAGGGTTTTGGCATGATGAATAATAATGTTAATTATAGGAGGTTTACATTGTTAATTTAACTGTGACCTATTTTTCCAAACTCCTCAGATAGGAAGAAGCTTTAAATCAATGTAAATCCTTATTCTACAGTTTCCAAATGAAGCAGAAGAATGATCTATCTACTGAGTGTTATGTACAGAAAATGCCATATTCTAACAGAAAATGTGACAATGTACGGTATATATCAAGTAATAGAACTGGAGCAGGAGCAAAGACATCATAGCAAGGCCATACAATTTATACTGTTAAATGTCTATAGGTTGTAAGCCCACAACAATAAAATGAGGGAGCATACAGCTCTCATCCAGATCGGCAAGCTGGGTAAGGTTAATTTAAAAAAAGTAATGGAAATCTGTTTCCTTCGTGATTCTGGTTCTCTTGCTCTTTGGTAAGTTTGTTTTCTGGGCCTGGATATTTATGGATTGGTGGGTAGGTTGGCAGTGGGATATGCCATTCCCTCTCGCTCTCTCCAGTGCAAGTTTTACCCCATGCTGCTAAGTAGCTTAGGTCAAGCCATCGACATCATTACTGGGCCTGCAAACCAGACAGCCAGTGTCAGAGGTGCCCATCGAATACTATCATTAGGCAACCTTCCCAGTTTTTGATGATGAGTATTTTTTAAAAAATGCAAGCAACCTACTTTATGGGTTCAGAAATGCTGCAAAAAATCTACAACATCAAAAACTCAACAAGGGCTCAGATTTTTTGCTGAACTTTCAGAGCAGAAACTTTCTAACTCTCCAATAAAAACTCATGTTTGTTGAACTCCTTAAGGTTTTTGGAGAGCTTCAGTTCTAAAAACTTAGCAAAAAAAAAAACTCAGCGTGAATACATCTTAAAGGTATTTGCACACAGTGTCTTATAAATGCCAGTGTACAGGTGAGTTTCCCAGGTGGAGATGGTTCAAGAAAACGTCAGTGGTGTTTTTCCTGAAGGGTCTTTGTTTGGATATAATTTTTGTGGTGGCTCTGCTGCCGGCTTCTTTATTCTATGTAATTTAAAGGGGCTGTCTAATTCTCGGACAACCCCTCGTAAAATAACAGCCTGTACTCACCTTTGGTGCCAACACCATTGATGCCACGTCTCCCGGGGCTCGTGTGCCCATTAATGGCAGCCAATCAGCGGCCATTAATGGGCCCCTTCACTTTCACTTTCTTTGGACATAAATGACTCCTGGAGGCTGTCAGAGAACAGCCTCAGCTATCCCTTCATCCGCATGTCAGTTTTGTCAGACAAAAGTAAGAGTGAAGTGGCCCATTAGTGGATGATGTTTGGCTGCAGGGCTTACGTGATATCATAATGTCACGCAAGCCCCAGGAGACCCGGTGCTGACATTGCTAGACTGGCACCAGCATCGGAGGCGAATTCAGGCTGTTGTTATTTTACGTGGACAATGCCCTTTAAGCTTTACAAAGTGAGAGGCTTGCAAACAGGAGCTGCCAAAATGCAACTTTAATTTACCCGCTTCCTGGTTTTCTAAGCCTAAACTGCTTAAAATGAGTGAGAAAAGTCAGAACATATGCACAACAAGTCATTTTTACTTTGCATTGCATATGTTTAAACTTTATAGTGTTTTTTAAGCACTTTTTCAGGCAGGTTTCAGGCAGAATCCACCTGAAAAAAGACATTATGAACACATACCCCTAGACTTTTCTTTTTTTAAGTGCCTACAGTGACTTTGGAGTAAATAAAGCCAATTTTGAACTTTGTACCTGGACTACATAGGTAACAGAAAGAACAGTATTCCTTCCATATCCAGCTAACGCTTCACATTAGCTTTTCGCAACATTTCGGGTTAGGATCCTTCTTCAGGCTTGTGTCAAAAGGAGGATGCATCACATACATGGTTGTAATGGCAAGGTAGAGTCATGGACAGCATCACCTGTAGTAAGATCCCTTATAACTTGGAAGGAGGGTGCGGCGGGAGTTGTTACTATTGGGGTACTGTTCATTCTGTTAACGAAGTATTGAGGTTTGGACCTATAGTGGTCAGTTCTCCCTGAATGCACCAAACACTATCACTAGCCAACATGGAGAAGTAGTGAAAATGTTATTGCCAAAAGCACAGATCCAGACAATGTAAAGAAGACGTCTAACTGGAAATAAAGAACAATCATATTTCATCCGCAATAGTAATTATGGGAACCATCCTTATACTTTCTGGAATATAAAGTGACAGAAATTCTTCCTAACATGCAATTAGACAGTCCTGAGACCATTATTGCCCTCTGTCCACACTGCCTCCAGCTATACAAGTCTACTATCTTGTTCAAGGCTGATCTATGGTTCAGTACACACAAGCAAGATCAACAATTCTGAGATCAGCAAAGCCAGACACACACAGTGATGTCTCACAATAACACCTTTATTCAATGAGACATCTCTCCACTGCAGACATCTTGACTCTGATCTTTCCCCTTTCAATGAGAAAAGAAGAAGACTCAAGTGTAAAGCCTCATTCACATGTCAAGTTTTTTTTTTTAAACTAGGGATTGACAAAAGTGCACATAGGGCATTAACCATATACAGTGTTGGAAATAAGTATTTGATCCCTTGCTGTATTGGTAAGTTTGCCCACTGACAAACACATGAACAGTCTATAATTTTAAGGGTAGGTTAATTTTAACATTGAGAGATAGAATATTCCAAAACAAATCAAGAAAATCACATTGTATAAATTAGATAAATTTATTTGCATTTTGCAGTGAGAAATAAGTATTTGAACCCTCTGGCAAACAACACTTAATACTTGGTGGCAAAACCCTTGTTGGCAAGCACAGCAGTCAGACGTTTTTTTGTAGTTGATGATGAGGTTTGCGCACATGTCAGGAGGAATATTGGTCCATTCTTCTTTGCAGATCATCTCTAGATCATTAAGATTTTGAGGCTTGCGCTTGGCAACTCGGAGCTTCAACTACCTCCATAAGTTTTCTATGGGATTAAGGTCTGGAGTCTAGATGACTAGAAGTAGGTTGCAGTTTATTTCCAACGCGTTTCTAGGTCGAACGGAACTCTTCCTCAGGGATACCACAATATAAATTGATATAATAAAACTATTTATATTGTGGTTCCCCTGAGGAAGAGTTCCGTTCGACCTAGAAACGTGTTGGGAATAAACTGCAACCTACTTCAAGTCATCTGAATTAAATCCTGTGAATTCTTCACCAGCAGCGCAGCACACCCACATTTCTCCTCTCTGGTATAAGTTGTTTTTTGTCTTGTACATGAAAATTAGGAATGATTTTCATTAGTGTTTGGCCAGTGTTTCATCAGTTTTTCTTGGAGGCATTTAGTTGGACCATCATTTATTTTTCAACAGGACAATGACCCCAAACACACCTCCAGGCTGTGTAAGGGCTATTTGACCAAGAAGGAGAGTGATGGGGTGCTACGCCAGATGACCTGGCCTCCACAGTCACCAGACCTGAACCCAATCGAGATGGTTTGGGAGAGCTGGACCGCAGAGTGAAGGCAAGAGGGCCAACAAGTGCTAAGCATCTCTGGGAACGCCTTCAAGATTGTTGGAAGATCATTTCCGGTGACTACCACTTGAAGCTCATCAAGAGAATGCCAAGAATGAGCAAAACAGTCGTCAAAGCAAAAGGCTACTTTGAAGAACCTAGAATATAAGACATATTTTCAGTTGTTTCACACTTTTTTGTTAAGTATATAATTCCACATGTGCTAATTCATAGTTTTGATGCCTTCAGTGTGAATGTACAATTTTCAAAGTCATGAAAATACAGAAAAATCTTTAAATGAGAAGGTGTGTCCAAACTTTTGGTCTGTACTGTATATGCTGCTCTGTGGCCTCCCTTCCAACACTCTTGCACCCCTCCAATCCATCCTAAACTCTGCTGCCCGACTAATCCACCTGTCCCCCCGCTATTCCCCCCTGTCCATGGTGCACGTGAAGATGCCTCCTGCCCTGCACCTGTCGTTGCACACTCTCAAGTAGCAGAATCAGGAAGCGTGTCCACGTCCTTGTCCCAGCGCAGCATTCAGTTGTCCATACCCAGTCCTTGGAATGCAAGCGCAAATACACAGGGAACGCCCCACAGGCCACAATACTAAATTCCCACATTTCATGACTGCTTGTGCTCGAAATGTTGCCTTTTAGGCTCGTGGAGATGGAAGCATTCCGCAATCTGATGGTGGCCGCCGTCCCTCGGTACTCGACCCCAGCCGCCACTATTTCTCCCGGTGTGCCATCCCTGCATTATACAAGCACGTGTCCCTAAAACATTAGCTGTGTCCTCAACAACACAGTTTCCGGGAAAGTCCATCTAACCATGGACACGTGCACAAGTGCTTGTGGGCATGGACGGTACATCTCGCTGACGGCACACTGGGTTAACATAGTGGAAGCAGGGACCCAGTTGGACCTTGGGACGGAACACGTCCTCCGGACACCAAGGATTGCGGTCCCTAGGTCAATCAGGGTTGCCCCCACAGTCTACAGCTCCTGCACCTCATCCTCCTCAGCCTCCTCATCCTCTTCAGCCTCCATCTCTGAAATGACCACATCAGTCAAAAGCTGGAAGCACTGCAGCACTGCCTCGGCCAAGCGGCAATAGGCTGTGCTGAAGCTAATATTCTTAGGTGACAAACCGCACAATGTTGAAGAGTTGTGGACAGATCTGAAAGAGCAGGCAGATCTGTGGCTCACACCACTGAACCTACAGCCAGGTGTGGCGCCCTGCTGCTCATTGGTGCCACAGATCCCAGAGCGGTGCATGGACAGACTTCTCCACAAGAGGCCCTCATAGCATTCACATACCTCCACCCTACCACCTCAGACCACCAGAGGGAGCCCGGATAGGGATATATATATTGGAGGGTAGAGTTAGGTAGTCAGTCTGTTGAGAGGAGCTCCTGCAGAAGCTAGCCTGCAGTGGAGCTCAGTCAGTTCAGTCCACACTCAGGGAGCTTGAGTTAGTGAGCCTAGGGGATGCCGACGGCAAAAGAGCGGTGAAGAGTAGCGAGGCCTACTGCCCGTGTGAAGCCTAGTGAGGGCCCTGAGCGTGGCCAAAGGTGAGTGGAGTAAGCAAGCAACATAGGGGGCAGAGGAGCTTAACCAGCTCACCCCAAAACCATTTACCGGACACCGGATCCGCGTCTGCAGGGAATCCTTACATCCAGCAGAAACAACCGGAACCCCTGGCGAACTATATGTCCCAGGAACACCAAAAGCTGATTACGTACCATGGTCAGGAGTCACGGAGGCCCAAGAGACCAGGGAGTGTGATCTCCAACAGAAGGCCCTACCACCAGGTCAGCAGGTGCAAGACAGAGACCAAGTTAGGCCTAGCTCCAGGCAGGTCAGAAACTTATCAAGGAAAGGCAAGGAACAGGAGGCCCCACACCCGCTCACTGGGGAGAGTCCTGATATGCACCCTCCACCCTGAAGTACCCTGGACCGTGCCAGAAACACCACCAGTAAAGGTACTGAAGTGAACTCCGGTGTGCGTGCCTATTCTTCTATTCTTCCTCTGAACCGGCTGGGTCCCCTCTGTCCTGCATCTCTACACTTACACTGCCCTGAGGCCCCGCTCCACCTGTGGGGAGCCGCACAAACTAAGCTGCCTGAACACCGACCTCAGAGGACAGTCGCAGCGCTGGTAATCTTCACGAGACACCACAGGTGGCATCACGAACATTCCCTATCCCATATAACTTTTCCCCCTTCTTTTAAGAGTGACCCCAGGGTACGGGCCCAGGAGCCGACCACCGCGACATCCCCCGAGATCAGGCAACAACAAGGCCCGGGCGCCGAGTCGTCCCCATCCCCTGGGCTCGTCACAGGCATGGTCGTGTGTGACAATGGCCAGAACTTGGTGGCGGCTCTGAGGTGAGGCGAGTTCACACACGTACCATGCCTGGCCCATGTGCTTCACCTCGTGGTTCAGCAGTTTCTCAAATCCTACCCGGAGCTGCCGGATCTGTTCGTTAAAGCACGCCGCCTGTGTGCCCATTTTAGAAAGTCACCTATAGCTTCCGCCGCCCTTGCCATGTTTCAGCAGTGTTTGCAGCTTCTGGCTCACAGACCGGTGTATGATGTCCCCACACGTTGGTACTCTACACTGCAGATGTTGGGAAGGATTTGTGAGCAGAAGAGGGCAGTTGTTGAGTACCAGCATCAACAAGGCCGTTGGTATTCAGTTCAGACTCCACACATAACACCTCAGGAGTGGACATGGATGTCAGACATATGTACCATCCTCCAAAACTTTGAGGACTCCACCAAGATGGTGAGCGGCGTTGACGCCATAATTAGCATCACCATCCCACTTCTCTGTCTTCTGTAACGCTCTCTGCTCACAATCAAAGAGGATGCATTGCAAGTAGAGCACGATGAGATGGAGCAAGGAACCATACAGGCTGATTACACACAGCCCAGCCTCATCTCATCCCAACATTGATTGGGTGACAATGAGGAAGAGGAGGAGGAGGAGGAAGAACAGAAGCTAGTTTCATGCGCTATAGACGATACTACCTGCACAACTGTCATACCGTCTGTTCAGCGTGGATGGCCTGAGGACAGAGAGGAGGAGGAGAGCATGGTCAGTCATCCTCTTGGTGAGGACACGGAAGTCTTGCCTGTTAGCAGTCTGGCACGCATGGCTGAGTTTATTTTATGCCGCCTTTCCCATGACCCTCGCGTTCTCAAAATTTTGGGTAACAGTCATTACTGGTTGGTGACACTTCTACACCCACGCTAAAAGGAGAACTTGCTGTCTCTTATTCCTGAGGCGGACAGGTCTACAAAAATGGGGCAGTACCAGAAGGCCCTTGTTGCAGAACTATTAAAAAAATTCCCATCTGAAAACGCTGGCGGCAGAGGTCACAGTTTGTTGGACAACCAAGGAGTACAGGCGAGAGAGACACAACTTCAATCCAGCAGAGGCAGGGGAACACTGTCAAAGTTCTGGGAGAATTTTTTCAGCCCCTCCCAGCTCACAGACCATGAGGCGCGGGGTACTCTCACAAGGAGTGCAAAGTTTGGGAAGATGCTGAGGGAGTACCTTGCCGAGCGTACAAACGTCCTCCGTGATTCCTCTGTGCCTTATAATTATTGGTTATCCAAGCTGGATATGTGGAATGAACTGGCTCTCTATACCTTGGAGGTCCTGGCCTGCCATGCTGCTAGCGTTTTATCAGAGCGGGTTTTTAGTGCCGCTGGTGGAATTATAACTGATAAGCGCATCCGCCTGTCAACTGAAAATGCTGACAGGCTGACTCCTATAAAAATGAACAAGGGCTGGATTGGGCCAGACTTCTCAACACCACCGAATGATAGCGTAACATAAACTCAAATCCAGTGTCTTTTTTTGGGAGGTGTATTCCCATGCACCTCTTCACACCCACACATGGGTATACGCTTCCTAATTTTGGCTATTTGCTCTTGTCCTCCTCCTTCTGCTCATCCTCATCCTCCACCACCATATCACCAGGGTGACCGTGATCTGTAATGCAACACCCACATAACTTTTTAAAGGGTGTTTATGATGACCTTAAAAAAAAATTTTTATACAGTATGTTCATGTATACCCCCAAGGGTAAATGTTTGTCAGCCCATACACTTATTGCGTGGGCATTACAAGTATAGGAGACCCGCTTCTTTCTAATGGGAACATTTTTTATGAGGTCCTCCTCCACATTTCTTCCAAGGGGCATTGGAGTGCCTCCCAATTTTGGCAGCCCTAGCATTCACTGTATAGGCCAACACTATGGGAGACCTACTTCCTATAATGGGAACATTGTTTTTAGGAGGCTCTCCGACCTCTACGTTTCTTCCAAGGGGCACTGGAGTGCCTCCATATTTGTGCCAGCCATTGCTTCACTGAATAGGCAAACACAATGGGAGACCTACTTCCTAATAATGGGAATATTGTTTTCAGGAGGCCCTCTGACCTCCACGTCTCTTCCAAGGGGCCTTGGAGTGCATCCAAATTTTTGGTGACCGTTGCATTCACGGCATAGGCAAAAACAATGGGAGACCCACTTCCTAATAAAAGGAAAATTGTTTTCAGGAGGCCCTCTGACCTCCACATCTTGTCCAAGGGGCATTGGAGTGCCTCCAAAATTTTGGCAACCCTTGCCTTCACTGCATAGGCAAACACAATTGGAGACGTACTTCCTAATAATGGGAACATTGTTTTCAGGAGGCCCTCTGTCCTCCACATCTCTTTCAAGGGGCATTGGAGTACCTCCAATTTTTTGGCAACCCTTGCATTCACTGCATAGGCAAAAACAATCGGAGACCCACTTCCTAATAATGGGAACATTGTTTTCAGTAGGCCCTCCTCTCTCTTCAAAGGGGTATTGGGGTGCGTCCAAATTTGGGGCAGCCCTGCCACTCACTGCATACGCAATAACAGTATAGGAGACCCACTCTTAAGTAATGGGAACAATAAAACATAGCTGGCTGATGTCTCTCTAAGAATAGTGAGGGCCGACTGCTGGCCCTTTAAGAATAGTAAAGGCCGCCTGATGGCCCTATAAAAATAGGCTTTGTGACTTTCAAAGTCCCTCCTTCATAAATGAAACACGATGTGTCTGATGATGTGTCACACACCACATGGCCAGGTAAGGTTGTAAAATGTTAAAATGACATTTCCTGGTGAATGTATTTGTCATGGTTGAAAGCAATGCAAAAGTGCAAAAACACATCAAAAATGCTAAGTGTGAACATAGCCCAAGGTGTGGAGGAGTATTTTTGTGTTTGGTTATTTATTTTGCTATATATACAAGTCATTACCCTGGAAAGGATGTTCCTTAACATATTTCTCAGGAAAATCCATTTTGGTTTAATTTTTGTATGTTTTATTGTGAGTCCGTAAAAGTGGCGTAATATCTCTGACAACGTTGTTGACAGAAGTGACCTGGGAGTCAGAAATGCTTCCAGGGGGTCTTCCCCATGCTGTTCCCATGTAATTTGAGCACTGTTTCCATCGATTTGGGCAATTTTTAGGCCCTCTGCTGACCACCGGGGGAGCTGTCTAAAAAATGCTCGAGTTTCCCATAGACTTACATTGGGCTCCTTGCTCCGGTTGAGCACCCGAGTATTCCAATGTGCTCGACCCGAGCAACGAGCACCGGAGAATTTTAGTGCTCGCCCATCACTAATGGGGTATTGTCAAGAGGAAGATGAGAGACACCAGACCCAACAATGCAGACGAGCTGAAGGCTGCTATCAAAGCAACCTGGGCTTCCATAACACCTCAGCAGTGCCACAGGCTGATCGCCTCCATGCCACATTGATGCAGTAATTGATGCAAAATGAGCCGCGACCAAGTATTGAGTGCATTTACTGAACATACATTTCAGTAGGCCAACATTTCGGATTTTAAAAACATTTTTCAAGCTGTTGTTATAAAGTATTCTAATTTACTGAGATAATGACTTTTGTGTTTTCATTGGCTGTAAGCCACAATCATCAACATTAACAGAAATAAACACTTGAAATAGATCACTCTGTTTGTAATGATCCTATATAATATAGGAGTTTCACTTTTTGTATTGAAGAACTGAAATAAATAAACTTTTTGATGATATTCTAATTTTGTGAGATGTACCTGTATATACACACACACATATATATATATATATCCACGCAAAAATGGAGGCAGCACACAGAGTAGAATAAAGTGATAAGGTTTAATAGCCCATATGGCAACGTTTCGGTCCAAAATTGTGGACCTTTCTCAAGGTCCTTTCTTGAGAAAGGTCCACAATTTTGGACCGAAAAGTTGCCATATGGGCTATTAAACCTTATCACTTTATTCTACTCTGTGTGCTGCCTCCATTTTTTGCATGGATATCTAAAGGACTGGTATGTACCTGGGGGGTGCTTTTTTTGCACTGAAAACATAATTTTTGTGCTGTTTCCTAATTATTGATTTATATATATATAGATATACTGTATCTATCTATCTATCTATATATATATATATATATATATATATATATATATATATATACAGTACAGACCAAAAGTTTGGACACACCTTCTCATTTAAAGATTTTTCTGTATTTTCATGACTATGAAAACTGTACATTCACACTGAAGGCATCAAAACTATGAATTAACACATGTGGAATTATATACTTAACAAAAAAGTGTGAAACAACTGAAAATATGTCTTATATTCTAGGTTCTTCAAAGTAGCCACCTTTTGCTTTGATGACTGCTTTGCACACTCTTGGCATTCTCTTGATGAGCTTCAAGAGGTAGTCACCGGAAATGGTTTTCACTTCACAGGTGTGCCCTGTCAGGTTTAATAAGTGGGATTTCTTGCCTTATAAATGGGGTTGGGACCATCAGTTGTGTTGTGCAGAAGTCTGGTGGATACACAGCTGATAGTCCTACTGAATAGACTGTTAGAATTTGTATTATGGCAAGAAAAAAGCAGCTAAGTAAAGAAAAACGAGTGGCCATCATTAATTTAAGAAATGAAGGTCAGTCTGAAAAATTGGGAAAACTTTGAAAGTGTCCCCAAGTGCAGTTGCAAAAACCATCAAGCGCTACAAAGAAACTGGCTCACATGAGGACCGCCCCAGGAAAGGAAGACCAAGAGTCACCTCTGCTTATAAGGATAAGTTTATCCGAGTCACTAGCCTCAGAAATCGCAGGTTAACAGCAGCTCAGATTAGAGACCAAGTCAATGCCACACAGAGTTCTAGCAGCAGACACATCTCTTCAACAACTGTTAAGCGGAGACTTTGTGCAGCAGGCCTTCATGGTAAAATAGCTGCTAGGAAACCACTGCTAAGGACAGGCAACAAGCAAAAGAGACTTGTTTGGGCTAAAGAACACAAGGAATGTACATTAGACCAGTGGAAATCTGTGCTTTGGTCTGATGAGTCCAAATTTGAGATCTTTGGTTCCAACCACCGTGTCTTTGTGCGACGCAGAAAAGGTGAACGGATGGACTCTACATGCCTGGTTCCCACCGTGAAGCATGGAGGAGGAAGGGTGATGGTGTGGTGGTGCTTTGCTGGTGACACTGTTGGGGATTTATTCAAAATTGAAGGCATACTGAACCAGCATGGCTACCACAGCATCTTGCAGCGGCATGCTATTCCATCCGGTTTGCGTTTTGTTGGACCATCATTTATTTTTCAACAGGACAATGACACCAAACACACCTCCAGGCTGTGTAAGGGCTATTTGATCAACAAGGAGAGTGATGGGGTGCTGCGCCAGATGACCTGGCCTCCAGAGTCACCAGACCTGAACCCAATCGAGATGGTTTGGGGTGAGCTGGACCGCAGAGTGACGGCAAAAAGGCCAACAAGTGCTAAGCATCTCTGGGAACTCCTTCAAGATTGTTGGAAGACCATTTCCGGTGACTACCTCTTGAAGCTCAACAAGAGAATGCCAAGATTGTGCAAAGCAGTTATCAAAGCAAAAGGTGGCTACTTTGAACAACCTAGAATATAAGACATATTTTCAGTTGTTTCACACTTTTTTATTAAGTATATAATTCCACATGTGTTAATTCATAGTTTTGATGCCTTCAGTGTGAATGTACAATTTTCATAGTCTTGAAAATACAGAAAAATCTTTAAATGAGAAGGAGGTGTGTCCAAAGTTTTGGTCTGTACTGTATATAGATAGATATATCTATATAAATATATACACACGTGGTCAAAATTGTTGATACTCCTCGTTTAGTGAAAGAAAAACCCACAATGGTCAAAAAAATAACTTGAATCTGACAAAAGTAATAATAAATTAAAAATCTATGAAAATGAACAAATGAAAGTCAGTCATTGCTTTTCAACCCTGCTTCCACAGAATTTTTAAAAAATTAAACTCATGAAATAGGCCTGGACAGAAATGATGGTACCCCTGAAAATAATGTGAAAAAAGGGACATGTTAAATCAAGTTGTGTCCACTAATTAGCATCACCGGTGTCTACAATCTTGTAATCAGTCAGTGGGCCTGTATATAGGGCTTCAGATACTCACTGCGCTGTTTGGTGACATGGTGTGTACCACACTCAACATGGACCAGAGGAAGCAAAGGAAAGAGTTGTCTCAGGAGATTAGAAAGAAAATTGTAGACAAGCATGTTAAGGCTGCGTGCCCACTATGCGTTTTTCAAGCGTTTCTGCCGAGCAATTACCACAGCGAAAACGCTTAAAAAACGCTTGGTAATACGTGCCCCATGTTCCCCAATGAAAATCCGCATGTGCTGTGTACATGCTGCGGAAATTTCCGCTGTGGATCATTGCGGAACAATACGCAGCATGTCCATTAATTTTGCGGACACGCAGCGTAATTTCCGCCATTGACTTGCATTGGACCGTGTGACATCAGCATCACTGCATCTGCACATGCGGATATCACACGGTTCAATGTGCGGATGGTACCCAGGTCCGGAGGAGAGGAGACTCTCCTCCAGGCCCGGGTACCATAGTACCTGAAAAAAAAAGAATTTAAAATAAAAAATAAAGATTATACTTAACTTCCGATGTCCTCCGGTCTCCTCAGCGATGCGAGCGATGTGTTGGGCGGCTCGTGGTGGTGTGAGGACCTGACATGACGTCATTGAGTCATGTGACAGGTCAAGCGACCGCTGACGTCGGCGGTCGCGTGACCTGTCACATGACTCAATGACATAATAGCAGGTCCTTCACACCACCGCGAGACACCGGGGAGACCGGACAGAGCAGAGAAGGAGACCGCGGGCCATCGGAAGGTATAATCTTCATTTTTTATTTTTCACCATTCTTATTCTTTATTTTTAACTATTACTTGGTCACACTATATACCGTATTTTTCGGACTATAAGACGCACTTTTTTCCTCCAAAATTTGGGAGGAAAATGGGGGGTGCGTCTTATAGTCCGAATGTTGGGGGGGTGTATATACAGTGGTGGCCAAAAGTATTGGCACCCTGCAATTCTGTCAGATAATACTCAGTTTCTTCCTGAAAATGATTGCAATCACAAATTCTTTGGTATTATTATCTTCATTTAATTTGTCTTCAATGAGAAAACACAAAAAGGCTATGTGCCCACGTTGCGGACCTGAAGCATATTTTTTACGCTTCTCCCTGGCGGGAAAATCGCATGCGGATATTACATGCGGTTTTCCCGCCAGGTAGAAGCGTTTGTGAGGCGTCTTTGCATGCATTTCCGCATGCGGGTTATCAAGCACTTCTCCAAGCATCACTTGGAAAAGTGCTTGACAACTTGTTCAGAATGGTAAAAAATAAAAAAATAAACTTTATACTCACCTTCCGATGCATTCTCTGCCCCGTCCGGAGTCTTGAGCGGCTCACGCTGTTGTGTGCAGGACCTGCGGTGACGTCATTGAGTCATGTGGTGGGTCACATGACTCACTGACGTGGCAGGTCCTTCAGACAACAGCGCGACGGAGGGAAAACATCAGAAGATAAGTATAAACTTTATTTTATTCTTTTTTTTACAGGTTCTTTGGTACCCAGGTTTGGATGAGAGTCTCCTCTCATCCAGACTTGGGTACCATCCGCACATTGATTCCGCTGCGCTTCCGCAAAATTAATGAACATGCTGCGGATTTTTGACCGCAGCATGTACGCTGCGGAAAAATCCGCAGCATGGGCATTGACATTGCGGAATGCCATTGGGGACCATGGGGTGCGGATATACATGCGTTTTTCAAGCGTTTACGCTGCGGAAATTCCGCAGCATATACGCTTGAAAAACGCTACGTGGGCACACAGCCAAAGAATTGTCCTAAAGCCAAATTGGATACAATTGCTCACCAAACCTGAAAAAGGGGGTGGACAAAAGTATTGGCACTGTTTGAAAAATCATGTGATGCTTCTCTAATTCGTGTAATTAACTGCACCTGTAACTTACCTGTGGCACCTAACAGGTGTTGGCAATAACTAAATCACACTTGCAGCCAGTTAACATGGATTAAAGTTGACTCAACCTCTGTCCTGTGTCCTTGTGTGTACCATGTTGACCATGGAGAAAAGAAAGAAGACCAAAGAACTGTCTGAGGACTTGAGAAACCAAATTTTGAGGAAGCATGAGCAATCTCAAGGCTACAAGTCCATCTCCAAAGACCTGAATGTTCCTGTGTCTTCCGTGCATAGTGTCATCAAGAAGTTTAAAGCCCATGGCACTGTGGCTAACCTCCCTAGATGTGGACGGAAAAGAAAAATTGACGAGAGATTTCAATGCAAGATTGTGCGGATGGTGGATAAAGAACCTCGACTAACATCCAAACAAGTTCAAGCTGCCCTGCAGTCCGAGGGTACAACATTGTCAACCCGTACTATCCGTCGGCGTCTGAATGAAAAGGGACTGTATGGTAGGATACCCAGGAAGACCCCACTTCTTACCCCGAGACATAAAAAAGCCAGGCTGGAGTTTGCCAAAACTTACCTGAGAAAGCCTAAAACGTTTTGGAAGAATGTTCTCTGGTCAGATGAGACAAAAGTAGAGCTTTTTGGCAAAAAGCATCAACATAGAGTGTACAGGAAAAAAAAGAGGCATTCAAAGAAAAGAACAAGGTCCCTACAGTGAAACATGGCGGAGGTTCCCTGATGTTTTGGGGTTGCTTTTCTGCCTCTGGCACTGGACTGCTTGACCGTGTTCATGGCATTATGAAGTCTGAAGACTACCAACAAATTTTGCAGCATAATGTAGGGCCAAGTGTGAGAAAGCTGGGTCTCCGTCAGAGGTCATGGGTCTTTCAGCAGGACAATGACCCAAAACACACTTCCAAAAGCACTATAAAATGGTTTGAGAGAAAGCACTGGAAACTTCTAAGGTGGCCAGCAATGAGTCCAGACCTGAATCCCATAGAACACCTGTGGAGAGATCTCAAAATGGCAGTTTGGAGAAGGCACCCTTCAAATATCAGGGACCTGGAGCAGTTTGCCAAAGAAGAATGGTCTACAATTCCAGCAGAGCATTTTAAGAAACTCATTGATGGTTAAAGGAAGCGGTTGTTCGCAGTTATTTTGGCTAAAGGTTGTGCAACCAAGTATTAGGCTGAGGGTGCCAATACTTTTGTCTGGCCCATTTTTGGAGTTTTGTGTGAAATGATCAATGATTTGATTTTTGCTTCATTCTCTTTTGTGTTTTTTTCCTTGCAAGCAAATTAAATGAAGATAATAATACCAAAGAATTTGTGATTGCAATCATTTTCAGGAAGAAACTGAGTATTATCTGACAGAATTGCAGGGGTGCTAATACTTTTGGCCACCACTGTACATATATGGGGTGTGGGGGGAGCGGTAGTGGTGGAGGAGTGGGGCACAGGAGGCAGCAGCCACCCGCTGCAGCCTACACTGTCCCCGCTGCTAAAGAAAATGAATATTCACTGCTCCTTAATAGCGGCACACAGTGTAGCTGCGCTGTGGCTCATGCTTCTGCCGGAATCGCCTGAGCCCGCTGTTAAAGGGTATGAATATTCAACCTCTCTCCATGCCCATGGGAGTGGGTGAATATTCATGCCCTTTAATGAGCGGGCACACGAGATAGCCGGCAGTAGCAAGAGCCGCAGCGTGGCTCCACTGTGTGCCGGCTATGAAGGAGAGTGAAGTCACTGCTCCCCGGGCACACAGTCCCGGCGTGGGGAGCAGTGACTTCCGGAAGCTGATCTCTCCTAGTGAGCCGCGCATGTGAGCCGCGCATGGCAGTGACGTCATGCGCGGCTCACATGGAGAGATCAGTACAGGCAGACGGACGCAGCGCTGGAGGAGAGAAGACAGGTGAGTAGGAGTGTTTATTTTTTTTTTTATGTGCAGCATGATGGGGATTAGGGGGACCATGCATACTAGGATAGGGATTAGGGGGACCATGCATACCAGGATAGGGATTAGGGGGACCATGCATACCAGGATAGGGATGAGGGGTGCCATGCATACCAGGATAGGGATTAGGGGTGCCATGCATACCAGGATAGGGATTAGGGGTGCCATGCATACCAGGATAGGGATTAGGGGTGCCATGCATACCAGGATAGGGATGAGGGGTGCCATGCATACCATGACAGGGATGAGGGGTGCCATGCATACCAGGATAGGGATGAGGGGTGCCATGCATAACAGGATAGGGATGAGGGGTGCCATGCATACCAGGATAGGGATGAGGGGTGCCATGCATACCAGGATGGAGGGGTTCCATGCATACCAGAATGGAGGGATGCCAGGCATACCAGGATGGGGATGGGGACCACGTATAAAAGGAAGGGGGGGGCATATATACCAGGATGGGGGATATTGTCAGAATTGGGGGACATTACCCCTATACCAGTGTCAGCAGAAGACCCCCTCCCCCTTAAAAGTGCATCATGACCACATTTTTTGCTTAAATTTTTTTTTTTCCTCCTCTAAAACCTAGGTGCGTCTTATGGTCCGGTGCGTCTTATAATCCGAAAAATACGGTAAATCCATGCCGTTTGCATGGATTTATATAGTGTGAACAAGTCGTCAAGCACTTTTCCAAGTGATGCTAAAATCGCTTGGAAAAGCACTTGATAACCCGCATGCGGAAATGCATGCAAAAGCGCTAGACAAACGCTTCTATCTGGCGGGAAAAATGCATGTAAAATCCGCATGCGTTTTTCCTGCCGGGGAGAAGCGTAAAAAATATGCAGCATTTCTGCATCGTGGGCACATAGCCTTAAGGTAAAGGTTATAAGACCATATCCAAGCAGCTTGATGTTCATGTGACTACAGTTGCACATATTATTCAGAAATTTAAGATCCATGGGACTGTAGCCAACCTCCCTGGATGTGGCCGTAGGAGGAAAATTGAAGACAAATCAAAGAGACGGATAAAACGAATGGTAACAAAAGAGCCCAGGAAAACTTCTAAAGAGATTAAAGGTGAACTTCAAGCTCATTGAACATCAGTGTCAGATCGCACCATCCGTCGTTGTTTGATTCAAAGTGGACTTCATGGGAGACGACCAAGGAGAACACCATTGTTGAAAAAAAATCATAAAAAAGCCAAACTGGAATTTGCCAAACTACATGTTGACAAGCCACAAAGCTTCTGGGAGAATGTCCTATGGACAGATGAGACAAAAATTGAAGTTTTTGGCAAGGCACATCAGCTCTATGCTTACAGATGGAAAAATGAAGCATATCAAGAAAAGAACACTGTCCCTACTGTGAAACATAGAGGAGGCTCTGTTATGTTATGGGGCTGCTTTGCTGCATCTGGCACAGGGTGTCTTGAATCTGTGCAGGGTACGATGAAATCTCAAGACTATCAAGGGATTGTAGAGAGAAATGTGCTGCCCAGTGTCAGAAAGCTTAGTCTCAGTTGCAGGTCATGGGTCTTGCAACAGGATAATGACCCAAAACACACAGATAAAAACACCCAAGAATGGCTAAGAGGAAAACATTGGACTATTCTGAAGTGGACTTCTATGAGCCCTGACCTAAATCCTATTGAGCATCTTTGGAAAGAGCTGAAACATGCCGTCTGGAAAAGGCAGCCTTCAAACACGAGACAACTGGAGCAGTTTGCTCATGAGGAGTGGGCCAAAATATCTGTCGAGAGGTGCAGAAGTCTCATTGACAGTTACAGGAATCGTTTGATTGCAGTGATTGCCTCAAAAGGTTGTTCAACAAAATATTCAGTTAAGAAGAACCATCATTTCTGTCCAGGCCTATTTCATGAGTTTAAGCTTTTAAAAAATCCTGTGGCAGCAGGGTTGAAAAGCAATGGCTGACTTTCATTTGTTCATTTTCATAGACTTTTAATTTATTATCACTTTTGTCAGATTCAAGTTATTTCTGTGACCATTATTGGTTTTTCTTTCATTAAAGGAGGGGTGCCAACAATTTTGACCATGTGTGCATATAAATATATATATATATAAAAAATATATATATATATATATATATATATATACATATATATATATACATATACATATATATATATATATATATATATATATATATATATACTCTTTCCTAAAGGCCAAAAAGAGTATGTATCCCTGAAGGGTTAAAGAAAGGATACGGTTTCTTTCCTAAGATTGTGATGCACTTTGTCCCCTACATACAGTACAACCTACAAGGGCAATGACTTACAAGGTTTGCAGAGTAGTTTCACATAGGAGCAGGACCCGGAGTGTTCTGAGATGTTACAGACTGGCTGATTCCTGTTACTGGGTATCGATATCACATCCGATGCTTTCTGCTTTCTGCCTGACTGCACAGATTTAGCCAGGTCTATCTGCAGCAACAATTATCTGTTTTTGTGCAGCAAAGTTTATAAAGTGGTTCCTGTGACACATCTGTGCTATAATGTTCACGTCTTTTCTTCCCTTTTAACACAACACTGCTCTGTCCTTAGGTACTGCAGTGATTGACGTGAAGTTTTCTATAATGATCTGCTCTGGTCAATGACTATTTTTTATGTGAAGTTAAGTATACTGCAAACACTTCATCCTTACAGTATGTGGATACTAGCTTCACTTTTAACGCCTCCTATTCCCATCATTCTTTGTCTCATATGACATGATTTAGTTATTATCTGTCTAAAAAATTTCCTTTTGAATGCACTGTCCATATTATAATGGCGTTTGAATGAAAAAAGTTCTAATCTTCTTTCTTGAATCTATCGTATGGTAAAACTGGAACAAAAGGAAATGTACAGATATCACTACAGGTTCTGGATAAGGTGCTTAAAACATGTCTAATGTTGTTGGTAGGGATGAGCGGACATGTGGAAGTTTGGGTTCTGGTTCCTTTAGTCCAAAGTTCGGTATAGGTACCAGAACTGTAACCGAACTTGAACCTGAACCCCACTGAAATCAATCGGGACCCAAACTTTGGATCTCTCTCTTCTGCCGGACTCCCGAACTGTAGAACGGACTTCCAGAAGAAGTCTGTGTTCGGAGTTCAGCACCAGACCCTATTCCGGTACGAACCCCGAACTTTACGGTCCAGTTCGCTCACCTCTAATTGTTGGCACTAGGCATCTGCAGGCACTTTTGTTTTAGGATGAAGTCACATAAACTGGATGAAGGATTGCAGCTCAGGACTATTCAAGTGAATTTGGTTAAATTACAAAACCACATGCAGCCTATGGACAAGAGCAGAGCAGTTTTGGCAAAAAAAATAGACACCATATTTTACTAATCCTACACAATTCCTTTAGCATACATAAGTGAATGTATGAAGCCACACTTTTATAAGCTTTTTAATTTGGGTTTTGTGTTATTTTAAAAGTATATTCCCATACTGTAGTATGCATTTGCCCTAGGCAATCCTGTTTTGGATTCTGTAAGACATACGCTGCAGAAATTTACAACTAAATCCCAGATGATCTCATGTGGCGCTTGCGATTGACAGCTCTCTCCCCCGAGCCCCCTAATTCACATGAGAACTCACCTGAGTGTTCATGTGTTTTCTACGGGGAAAGATGACAAAGCAGATACCAGACAGATCCAACAGCGGCTTATCTCCCTTGAAAACATAAGAATCTGACATTGATATTCCAATTGCCTTATCCTTCTCTTCCTCAAGATCATCTACTGTTTTAATAAAATTGCCTGGTATAACCAAGTTATGTCTAATTTGTATTGGGGCCATAAAGAGAACCAGTCATTCGATGTATGCCGCCTGAATCACAAGTAGCATGAATCAGAAGACGGACGGAGACCATAGGGAGAGATTTGAGTAATCCAATGCAGTTCACAGCTAGCTTCTCTAGGTGATTGACAGGCCTCTCCCTATGTGTAGACATAAGGAGAGACCTGTTAAAGGGCAAACACTCAGATTGAGAAGGTGTTGCCCTAGTAGTGGACAACCCCTTTAATTGGATTTGTCAGGTCTCTCTCCATAGTCCCGTAAAGTATGTCTACTCTGAAATGCCAAAACGTTTCAAAGTAAAACACATCTTGCTGCAATCGCATAGCCAGTGTCTGATTCATGCTGCCCGTGGTTCAAGCAGCATGAATCTAATGACAGGTTCTCTTTGAAATGTGACAATCTTCAGGACAAGAACATTATGTACATTTCCTTCCCTGTTTATATTGATTTTACAGCTCAATAGAAAGATGAAATAATATGCAGATGAAATTTAGAGAAAAACCCTAAATTACCCGTGAGGATTTCCAAAGAAAGTAGTAATCACTTTGTATTAGTAAAACTGGAGATCGGGTCAATTATAGCCAAAGTTTAGCAATTATTTTTACTCTGAGTCATATTTGTATTTACAGGAATGCAATCATATTGGCTTTTGTGAAACTAATAGTAAAGCTGTCACTTTGCTACTAAACAAGCAAAAGTACAGTAGATAGTTTATGAGAAACGAGAAAAGTGACATCCAATATGGGTCCAAGATGACTCCTCCTGAGTCACCTTCACGGAGCTAGTTATGTCATTTTAAAGACCGAAAATACATTTCCCGCCTTATTTGGGATGGAGGCGTAATCCAGTAACCCAACCAAAAAAAGTAAATTCATCCCTTTGTTTTTTTCATTTCATGCATCGTCCTCCCAGTCTTGTGAAATCCCAAAAGCTCCAGTACTTTTGTAAACAAGCCTAATTTATTTGAAGAAATCAACAACAGCAAATTACAGAAGGATTTCAATTAATTTGTGGCATTTACAAACTCCAGTCTTTCAGCTCTCCATCACAAGTCTCGTCTATGCAAAGAAGTAAGAACTCAAATAGTCATATAACTATAATCATGGAATTTCTCCAGTGTTTTGTGGTTTTATGTAATGAGTCAAAACTTTACCTTTATATAATAAAAAATTATGCAACTTTGTTTCATTTTTTCATCAGGTTTCTGATTGTTGTTAGTCAATGAAAATCTCTGTGTTTACAGTATATAGAGGCAGGAAACTGGTTTAGACGTAGTTCTGATCACAGTTCAGAACTTGATCCAATTGTATCCAGTCTGGGCAGTTCTGCAGTGAACTAAGTAGTTTGGGTTCAATGTGCAAGCATTCAGGGGCAGATTTACCAATCTTGTGTAATTTGTGGGCAGTGTAAATTTACAATAGACAGTTTGAAGTTCTCCAAACTCATCATTGTAGTTTAGGCTGGATTTAGGGATTGGGCAAAAAGATTTTCAGTATCCTGGTCCAGGAGCAATGTCGGTAGTCTGTAGCTGTTGGACTAGTGACCTAAGAACCTCCTCATATCTGCTGGCGTTCTCAGCGCCTCTTTTGATTATTGGGCTCGGCGTGATGACATTATTGCAGCGTGATGCATGATGTTATACCAAGCTTACCAATGAAAAGAGACACTGAGGATGCCGGCAGGTAGGAGGAGGTTCGCAGGTCTCTGATCTTGCTACCATGGATTACAAATGTGGTCGCTGGACCAGGGTCCTGGGAATCATGTTGCTCAATCCTACTGTATAATAAATCTGGCATATATTTAGGAACTTTTACCTTTACCCCCTTTTGCTTGACTTATTTGCAGATCAATGTTGAGTCAAAACTGTTATGTATGTTGTAAAGGATAACAGTTGGGGGGGTCATGCAGATCCCACCGCTGTTACCAGTTTGTCAGGGGACGCAACTCTGCTGTCTCCAATCGTCAAGACAATTATGCAATTGACTGATGAGGGATGGACACGGCCATGGCTGCTTCCACTACTAGACCAGTTATTGGGGAACTCACAGTGAGTGTATGGAATATACACCTCTGATTCCAACACATGGAATATATATTTATAGCATGATATGATCACTGCCAACTTCACAATAACAAAAAGGAACCACTACTTGTTGCCACCACCAATCATTTATACAGGCCGATTGGACACCCGTTACAGGTAGAGTATGGCTTCAGGGATGCAGCTTACAGAGAAAGAGGAATAGAGCTATTACATTTTATATATTTAATCCGGAAAGGTAGGCAGTGTTTATAAAAACTATACAAAGATGATACAAAATAGGAGCAAAACAATACGGTATATACAATTACATAGCATAAAAAGGAGTAATGAAAGAGAATTACTAAACCTGATGTTGCAGGAATGGCTCTCATCTTTAAGAAAGGAGGCAGTCCGATTAAGAAAATAGAACCACCTCACAGAGAACTATGTCTTCCCGAATGAACAAAGACAGACACCCAAATTATGCTTTTTATTAGATCAAGGTTACGCCCTCATACCTCCCTTGGTGAGCTGATATGGGGGCTGGTAGTGGGATGTGCTAGGTCTGTTAGAATTTTATGAGATCTCTAACTTTCGGGATATCTTTGTCCCTGGAGGTCCCAGGCAGTAGATATTGTCGTCAGGTTTCTTATCACGATTTTATCTGTCTATACAGGTGAAACATGGCATGGATAGCACCATCCATCAGACCAATATTAAGTTGGAAGGGTTCTGCTGGCCTTACAGTGATGTGAATGAATGCGTTATGTATGTCCCTTGGCTGCAACGCTGAAAATCTATCTCCCATAAATATCAGATCAATGTAAACCCCAATATTAATCGCTGATCACTGGCTCCAGCTGTTCTGCAATCAGTGCTTTGATCAGAGGAAGATATTTGGTCTGAAAGTGTACTTTCCTGCCTCCCGCCTCTCTCCCGTCTTCCCGTAAACGAATCTCAGACTTGGTATCTTTTTCCCAGCCAATCTCCCTGTTGTAATTACCTGGTCACTGCAGGAGGCCCCTACTTCGATCGAGGTGGACATGTCACCTCTCTCCCTCACTTCCCCTGTTTTAATTAGTTTCTCTCTTCCCTAGCTATAATTACTTTCTCTCAGTCACAATTAATCCCATATGTTCAATGTGAGGGTTATATGTCCCCTCTCTGGAGATGTCTTATGGATTTTTAATTTTTATCTATGACATATATTGCTGCATCTAAGGCCAAGCTTTTTCCTTTATTACAAACCACATCCACATTTTGAACTGTATTAAAAACACATAATTTGATGACATTTTTGTCAATGGTATTAATTGAATGTAAAGGGAGGGGAAATATGTGTAAAAATGAAATGATTTTAAATCTGCTACTTGAATGTATTCCAATTTTTTGGCTATAAAAACGGATTCAAAATGACACGGGATAACAGCCCTTTACTGCTGACACACAGAGCAGCATCCCTGAGGACATAGAGGCAGGGGCGGACATACCATTGGTGCACCATGTGTAGCCACACTGGGGCAAAACCGGTGGAATTGTGCATTATCATGAGCTATTGGACTGAAAATGGCCCATATACTGTTCTTGCACAGGGACTCTCTTCTGTGTCCTCTCCTGCATAGAGCATTGTCTATATTTGTAACTTTTGTATCTACCTCTTAGGTATGAGATGTCATTATGGGTATTGAACTTCTCATCCACTGGCAGAACACAGAGAAGCAATGACTTTGAAGCACAAAGTGGTAAAGCAGGATTTACATATAAGTGAGAATCACCTATAAAGTAGCATTGCAGACCAGTGACTTGAATATGTCTGGAGGTACACACCATTTGTTGTGTGACACTCGCAGACCATAGGAATACATTACCCTGGAGCAGAACATTCATATAATTCTAAAGTAATTATCATTCAAGGAAAAACTTCTATATATAAAATAAGTCACATAAAGCTTAAAGACTGCAAGTCGCCAAGAGATAAAGCAAATGCTCCAACTCCATTTCTGAAGGTGAATGTCCTGTGGTTAGTAGGAGTTGTTACACTCCGTTTAATGTTTACAAACATATTGCTCATTTCATCCAGGGGGCTGCTACTGGGGGGTCAGGTCTGGTCAGAAAAACGTCTGCTAACCCACTTACCTGCCGCTGAATAATATTTATTACCGAGGCAACCTAAGCAGGTGTCCAGGGCAGCACTGCAAATCCACTGAACCCAAATACCGATCAAATTACCAGCATGTACTTACATTTTCCGATACTGGATTCTTAGCAACCTCTTATTTATTCTTATTCTTTAGTACAACCATAATACATAGCATATAAATAACATGTCACAAATACAGATGCCACCTTGTAAAAATAATATAATGGCACATACTAGAAGTGTGTCAAAAGTTTTCCACTAGGTTTTCCAATAGTTAACACCTTTAAAATTGCAGCTTGTACATTTATAACAGTGAATAATGGAATTCAGTTATTGTATCAGTACACTCTTAGGTTCTTCTGACACTTGGGGTCTGTGCACATGTTGTGTTTTTGTTACGTTTTTCTGTGTCGTTTCGTCACAAAACCTGAAGGATTTTCCAGTACCAGCAAAGTGAATTAGATTCCTGAAGTCTCATGCACACGTTGCTTATTTTTTTCCTTGGAGATTTAGCATGTGAATTCTATCAGTGCTTTTGCTGCAGATTTCACCCCGATAATAATGAATGGGGAAAAATCTGCAACAAAAACACACGTAAAAAACGTTCCAAAATAGTGTGTGTTTTACGCAGCATTTTTCCTGCCAACACATCAGGATTTGCATCAGAATTTTCAATGTGTACACATAGCCATAGACTTCTTTCAAGACGTCACTACGCCTTTCCTGATTTAAAGGGATGTATAATCAGAAAATGACCTATTTTTTTAAAATCAGGTAACCCAAAATTGCCCATCATGTAACATCTGCGTGACAGCATGGCAAATCAGGGATGTTCATGAGCCGATTTTTTTGGCGCGAACAAGCCGGAACCCCGAACATGAACCCGAATTTGAAATGCCGAACAAATTCGCTCAACACTAGTCCTCTTTCCCATATGATGCTTTCTCTATTAGGCAATCTACCTGGGAGACTCTGCACATGGCACTTTTATAGCGCATAGTTATTGCTTAGTTTCTTTAATATATTCTTTTGAAATGGCATTACGTATTGTCTGTACCCATGCATTTGCTGACTACTACTTAACATCACTTTAGGAGTATTGTCCATTCGTACTTATCTTGGATACATTTAGATTGCACCATTGGTTATCATGCCAGTCATATGGGTTGTACCCCAGTACCAATTTTTGGCCTTGGAAACAGGTTCTTGCACAATATACGGAATTTTAAATGTTTTTGTCTTGGTCTTTGTTACTTAAAAAAAAAATTATGCTGTTTAAATTTAGGAAGTGCAACCGATCTTTTGTTTTCGTCTTCCTCTTTTTTTGAATTGCATTCGTCTTACACACACTTTGGTTAGCACTCCATTGATATACAGACATTGCCGGATTCATTGGTATTGTTACTTTTTGATATTCAATTTTTATATGCTGCCATTTGGGGAAAATAAATGAAAATTCTAAAAGCATAGCAACATTTATATAACTACATTGATTTTGTAGTCCATAAGAAAGTCTAACATTTTGAAACATGCAAAGTGTGCAATAAAGGGTTAAAAGATTCATATATATTTTTTTTTAAATTGGCAATTTGTTTTCTCAATTTTCTATATCACTAACTATATTGAAAGAAAGAAACAAACAAAAAACAGAAGTCTTGCCATTTTCACCTTGGCCACTGGGTCTTATATTAGACTCATATTTCATGTTCTGTACAGAAGACTTCAGTAATCTCGTTATGATCATAGACAGGATTACAATGAAAGGTGACACCTCCGTACACAGTAGATAACAGAGTATCCACTGTTTACTAAGTGATGGTCACAGCTCACCCCATCCCCCTCCCTTGACAATGACATTGACCCTCATGAGTGATTGCTACCAAACTTTGTTTAGTACAAAATAAACTTAAAAACTAACCACTTGTATCCTTGTGTAGCCATTTGTGATAACAAAAGTTTTCAACGTTTGACAAGGAAGCGTTACTACTGTCAGTACTAGAAAAAGAAGTATGTTTTTAAAAATTTTCAAGAAATGAAAAAGATGCAACAGGATTCATCTAACAACTGATACCAATTGTTTTTTCAACAGACTCTATAGTCTTACAAGAAGTAGAAGTCATTGTTTCTACTGTGGCTTCCATGTTGTTCTATTATGCCCAAAAAATTTGATGGAACTGACAACTAAGCCTACCCAGGAGTGATAAGAGGCTTACCTCAGTCTAAAGCCTCCGTCACACTAAGCGAGATCGCTAGCGAGATTGCGGCTGAATCACAAGTTTTGTGACGCAACAGCGACCTCAGTAGCGATCTCGCTACGTTTGACACGTAGCAGCGACCAGGCCCCTGCTGTGAGATCGCTGGTCGTGTCGAAATGGCCTGGACCATTTTTTGATCGTTGAGGTCTCGCTGGGTAGCATGCATCGGTGTGTTTGACACCTTACCAACGACCTCGTTGGCGACTCAGAACTGAGAAGTCAGTCAGAGTAGCTGCTATGTGACAAGGTCCCAACGACCGCCGACATCGTTATACAGGTCGCTACGGGTCGCCATATCGTTGCTGCGTTGTTGGGAAGATATGACTGTTTGACATCTCACCAGCGACCACATAGCGATTCAGCAACGATCCCTGTCAGGTCGTATCGTTGTCGGGATCGCTGTAGCGTCGCTAAGTGTGACGGTACCTTAATCTGAAGGCACCAGATAATGTACATTTATATGGACAATGGATCTAAAAAAAACCTTGGTATCTGTCATAGTAGCTCTGGCTGCAAACAAGAAAATGTTCTTACTGCAAAAGTTGACTGAAGACCCCCCTATACACAGCAGATAGTTGTTGGATGAACAATTGTTTGACTGATCTTTTAGCTGACAACTAATTCTCTCGACTACGCCATACACAAAAGTATTCACCATGAAAGAGCCACTACCAGGCTCCTCTGGTGTCAGCTTAACTCACCGAGAACAAAAGGATTGGCGCTCCGAACTAGGAATTCTAGATCAATCTCTATCGGGAGAGTCAGAAGGTTCCCATACACATTACACTGTTGGTAGAGTCTGCAAATATCGGCAGGTTGGGCTGGCGTTAGTCTACTGCATATTTGGCCTTTAGGCTGGCCATATGCATTAAAAAAGTGGTAGGCTCATTTGGCTGATCGCGCTCTCTCCCAACTCATATACACGAGGTTCGAAACTCTACTTAATCTATACCTCCTTCCATATCACCTGTCATCGGAGAGTCCAGAGGCCTGTCTACTCACTAGATGGTTAGCAAGTCCCACCAAAATCAGGCCAGCTTTACTCTGATCAGACGGCATCAATAGGGGCAAATTTGTTCCATGGACGCACTATAAAAAATCTATTCCAGGTAAAGTAGGATCTTAGCCCTTTCTTACTTGCCACCATCTAAGCAACTACTAAACATTGATCCTTTTTTAATTAATTGTACCCAAGAACATGAAATTACATAAATTTCGAAAAACGTGTAATTTATGGGGGTACCTGTCTATTTCCTATACCTAAGCTCAATAATAGGTACTCCACCCACAAATGGTTCATCAGCTATATCGCTATAGTGATTACTATAAGGTACACCAATAAATTACTTCTTTACCATTGCTTTTTTTCCATAGAAATCATTAAAAAACATATTTCTAAATTTAGCAAGGGGAATAAAATATCACTCATCCCAAAAATTCCAATTGTACCGTAAACATTCTGTAATGGCGGACTACCAGCCGAAAAACCCTTCATGATATATCAAAATTGTAATAGGTTTTGTCAATTATCAGTTTTCAAAAAAATACCCAAATTGCTAAAAACTGGAAACATTTTGAAATCTTTCCACATTTCTATAATCAGCTTTAGTAATGGCTTAAACATTTTTTTAAACATGCGCACAGGTTTCTTTTTCTAATTCCACCGGATGAGAGAAATTTTGAAACTTATTGGTAGAAATGTATCAAAACCATCGTAGGATTCCAGACTTTACAACTAGCGCAAATGGTACAAAGCGGCACATGGCAAAATACTTGGCATAATGGGCGTACATTGATACCAATATTCTCCACCATTCTTTTTGCTAATGACTGGAGAACGCCAATTATTACTAGATGTAGTAAAAAGAAAAAAAAGTGGAGCATATTTAACTATATATATATATATAAATATGTCAGCGCCTACCTGTCCATAGTGGACATCAGACAAGAAAAGACAATCTGACACCCGAGTTCTTTGAGATTGCATCACATGAACATTAAAAATCAATGTGTTCTAGACTAATTAAATAAATGAATATTCTGAATATGTTCTCACTAGAAATAACATAATCTGTTCTAAATAAGGTAACAAGGAAGGTTATACAGGAAGGCAGACACCAAGTCATTGCTTGATGTGTCACTCACATAACTACTTGGAGCATGATATAAACATGTAAGGGTGGTGACATGAAGATCATTATAATTAGAAGCATTTAGAAGTCAGTAGTCACACCTAAGATTCACAGGTACAAATGCATATTTTAAAGACTGGGTGAAAGATGATGCTGAGGAGTCTCTTACCTAGGAGGATCCAGAGGAGATGTCTGAAAGTAAGGAGAAATCCCAGGTTCATTTCTGGACAGTGTGTCCACAGCTTAGGGGGATATGTAAAAACACATTAAATGAACCATCTGAACAAGTCGTAGGTCCTCACTCACTTTAGGAATCAGGGCACATCCAGGTATAAGAGACCTTACAATTACCCCAAAGATGAGGAGGGAGGTTCTTGAATGGACCAATCACCTCCGGATGTTTTTGGTCCTGGGTTTAAAAAAAAAAGACAAAACAAAAACAAATGTGCTGAATTCTGGAAGATGCACCAAGAAGTTCTGCAGCCCTGATCCTGGATCTGTTTTCTCCTCCTTCCGATCAGCTCAAGTAGCAACAACTGCAGGAGAAGGATCTAAGAGAAGCATATGTGCTGCAGCTCATTCATCCTGCACATGCTGCCTGCGATTCTTTTATGGTTGTCTACATTTCTATGGACTGAAGTTCAGGGTCTCTCCTTGATGAGTTGGAAAGTCCTCCTCCTCCTCCTTTGCAGGTCGTGATCTCCCCTTTATAATGAGGTTGGATGGAAGACCCTCTTAGCTGAAGGCTTGTTTGTGTAGGTGGACAGGATTATCCTTC
The DNA here is from genome assembly GCF_046119375.1 of Phyllobates terribilis. Lineage (NCBI taxonomy): Eukaryota > Metazoa > Chordata > Amphibia > Anura > Dendrobatidae > Phyllobates > Phyllobates terribilis. Next base: position 83,521,999 of record NW_027362769.1, read on the forward strand.
ACTCTGTGTAGGTGGAGGGGGTTTCCTTTCGCTTTCTGTGGGGTTATAGCTTGAGGCTCTCCAATGCCTTTGTCTTGCCCCCTGACTCCCCCACTCCCACTATATAGATCGGGAGGATCCTGCCTCCTCCTATATAAGTGAAGGGTCTTGCAGATTTCCAAGTTCTGTTGTGTTACTTTGTCTCTAAGGTCAGATCTGACATAAATAGGATCTGTAGGAAGAGCTTGTAGCCCAGAGCTGGATCTATAATGCCAGGAATACTTATGTCACTGCTGCAGCTGATTGCAGGAGTCACACGGGGGTCTGGGATGGATGTCTCCTCCTGTAATACAATTCTTCAAGGAGTTTTCTGAGTTCTTCTGTATTGTAGTCTCTGTTTTCTGAGTTCTTTATTGCAATCTTTTTTTCTGAACACTTTTGTATTGCAGTCTTTTACTCTGAGTTGTGTTGCAGTCTCTTTTCTTCTGTTCTGTATTGCAATCTCGTTTCTGAGTTTTTTGTTATTGCAGTCAATGTTTTCTGAGTTTTTGTGTGTTGCGGTCTCTCTTTTCTGAGTTCTTTATTGCAGTCTCTTTTCTGAGTGCTTCTTTATTGTAGTCTCTTTTCTGAGTTCTTGTGTATTGCAGTCTCTTTTCTGAGTTCTAGTGTATTGAAATCTCTTTTTTTTAGTATCTCTGTGTATTGCAGTCTATGTTTTCAGAGTTCTTCTGTATTGCAGTCACTCCTTTGAGTTTTTGTATTCTGCAGTCTCTTTTCTGAGTACCTCTCTATTGCAGTCTCTTAGTACCTCTGTATTGCAGTCTCTTTGAGTGCTCCTGTATTGCAGTCTCTGTTGCTTCCACCCACATTGACAGTGCAGGGCAGTAGATTACTATACAGAAACTGCAGTACCTGTCATTTCCAGTTGTCCTTGCAATGTGATCATGCCACATTCATTACATTCTCGCTGCTCTTCCATTTATTACTCCAGCTACCTATTACCTTACCTTGCTGAGACAAGCATTTTCCCTAAAGCACAGGGAACACGAGCATAACTCAGACAGCGCATACATGCAATCATAGTTATAGAAATACCTGCAACTGGAAATCCTTCCCTTTTTCTGAATGTGATTGTTCTTGCACTAAGCGCTCAGATTTTCATACAGATGTAGCAAAACTTTCTCCACCAAATCTGCTTATAGTCCAAACATTGCTAGGGATGATTGTTGCACTTGTTGTATATTCAGGCCGCACGGTGATCATATATTTCTTGTCAGAAATGAGGAAGAACCCAAAAGAGAAGTAGAGTTCCCTTTGGGATTGGTTTTCCGATTCTCCTTCATGAGATGTGCTCACATGAAGGAGAAAAAATACAGAAATCACTTACAATTGATGGTCACATAAGTGCACAGATGAATCTGAAATAAACATTACCGCTGATCAGATGAAGATTTGCCTTAATTAATGAGTAAAGTCTTATTTTCTTGGTTGTATTATACATAGATCCACACTCCACCCATAATTTTGTACACAAAGTGTTTCCTTTTTTATAGATTCTAAAAAAAATCCACAATAAAAAAAAAGTATGATATGCTCCCTTCTTGTCCCCATGAATCATAAACCTAGTGAAAAATAGTGAACATTGTGGCGTTACCATACAGCTGGACCCAGGTTCAAGACTTATTTGCTTAAAGGGTTATCTGATGCTGCTTAATTCTGCATTGGAGGTGAGCGATGAATTTATGACCCCACACATCTGCGGAGATGTGTGCACAATCAGCAGGTATCATACACGTGTCCTGTTTATTATAGTCCATAGTGTCAGATATGCTATGCTGTAAAGATTCTTTCCATATTGATCCTAGAGGGGTTTTCCGAGCGATGGAGGTCTAAAACGGGTCCCACTGCTCTATTCATTGTCTATGGGGCTGGCAGAGAAAGTGTAAAGTGCCCTATAGACAACAACTGCATCAAAACAGCACAAGCCAATGAATTAAAAGGTATGTCTGATAAATGTTCTGATGAGATGAGAGGAAACCAATCACGTAAAAAAACTGCTATTGACTTGCATATATGAGGTTAATCTGAAGGTTAATCACGTTCTGAACCAGCCCAGCGTCCGCACATAGAGCCCCGCTGCCAGAAGGAAATTAACCTCATTCCTCCCCGCAGGCTCGGGCTTTCAGTCATAGGGGTGCATCCGGCTCAGCTTCAGCCACCGCTCAGTGCATAGTGAGCGGCGGCTGTAAGGCTGTGTGCCCACAATGCGTTTTTTAAGCGTTTCCGCAGCGACAAAGACGCTTCAGAAACGCTTAAAAAACGTATGGTAGAAGGCCTGCCATGTTCCCCAATGATAATACACATGTGCTGTGCACATGCTGCGGAAATTTCCGCTTCGGGTTATCATTGCGGAAAAAAGCACAGCACTACCAATTATTTTGCGGAAGCGCTGCATTTTCGCCGCCATTGACTTGCATTGAATCACTTGGATTCCGCATCACTGCATCTGTAGATGCGCATTCCATGGGTTCCAATGTGCGGATGGTACCCGGGTGTGGAGGACAGGAGACTCTCCTCCGGACCCGGGTACCATAGAACCTGTAAAAAAAATAATAAAATAAAAAATAAATATTATATTTACCTTCTGACGGCCCCCCACTGTGCTTGTCCTCCCTTGCCGGCAGTTCTCGATGGACTGAAGGACCTGCGCTGATGTCATAGTCATATGTCGGCAGGTCCTTCAGTGCAGTGTACCGCGATCTGCCGGCAGCCAGGACGAAGACTCCGGGGGCCAAGAAGGTAAGTATAGATTTTTTTTTATTTTTAAACATTCTTTCGGTCACAGTATATAAATCCATGCCGGTTGCATGGATTTATATAGTGTGACCAAGTTGACAAGCACTTTCCAAGTGATGCTAAAATCGCTTGGAAAGCGCTTGTCAACCAGCATGCGGAAATGCATGTGAAGAACGCTTCACATCCGCATGTCCCTGGTAGGAAAAACGCATGTACAATCCGCATACGTTTTTTCTGCCAGGGAGATGCAGAAACGCTTAGGAAAAAATCCTGAGCATTTCTGCATCGTGGGCACATAGCCTAAATATGCCCCTAGCACTGACTGACAGTAGGCTCTAATGCGGAGGCCGCAGTCAGTCAGTACCGGGGGTGCGGTTACAGTCGCCGCTCACTATGCACTGAGCGGTGACTGAAGCTGCGCTGGCTGCACCCCTGTGACTGAAAGCCCGAGCCTGCCGGGGGGAATAAAGTTCATTTCCTCCCAGCAGAAGGGGTCTGTGTGTGGCTGCCGGGAATATTCAGAACGCTATCAACCTGCAAATTAACCCCATATCTGCAGGTTAATTCTTTTACACAATGGGTTCCCTTTAAGTTTTGCACCTGTCAGAAATAACATAGATGTAGAGTATCAGCTATCAGCAGCATTGATTTGCCAAATAATCTGTTATGCAGCTGCAATAACATTTAATGCCGCAGTTCCCCTCAATCTGGTATTATTTTTTTTTTGCTCCTGTGACTCTCCGAGATATGGCACCTGTTTTCCTTATATATAAATCTAGTCTTGTTACCAGAAGAGGCATGATCCTCATGAAGACTCTCATAAAAAAGAGTTGACGATTACTTTCCCCTTGACTAACGGGACCAGTTTTGCACACAGGGATGAGGGGATATACATCAGCAACAGAGAGGCTACAAAAAAATGATTCGGGAAAACAGAAACATTTAGACAAGATAAATCAATTACGTATTAATGGCAAGTGACGGCTTCTCTTTAAAGGGAACCTGTCAAGTGAAAAAACGCTATTAACTTGCAGATGTGGAGTTTGAACCTGTCCGGTAACTGAACTTAGACCCCCGTTGCTGGGAGAAAATTAACTTTATTCCCACCGCTCTGTATATAGTAATCGGCAGCTGTAACTGCGTCCCTGGCACTGACTGAGAGCCGGCCTGAGCTGCTGTCAGTCAGTGCTGGGGGCACGGTTACAGCCGTCGTTCTCTATACACAGAGCAGTGACTGAACACACACCGGTGCCGCCCCCGTGACTAAACACCAAACACTGCCGGGAGGAGTAAAGTTAATTTCCTCCCGGCAGCGGGGCTCTAACTGAAGGCGCTGGGTAGGTTCAGAATGCTATTAACCTGCAGATTAACCCTATATCTGCATTTTTTCCCCGTGACAGGTTCCCTTTAAAAAATTGATGCGTCTATCAAATTTTATAGAGTGACAATTGCTTACAATTTTAGGTCATTCTTTTGAAAGATTGCAAATATGGTCAGCTTAAGGTGTTTTTTTCATCATGGCACTTGTGTTCTCTTTGAAAAATTAAAATTTGGGTTTTGCAAAAAAAAAAAGGTAACATATCCCATTAGGAGGCAATAAAAAATATGTGATTTTGAACAAAGGTCTATAGCAATTTTTCCCAAATCCAGTCCTCACGGCCCCAATTACAGATTATATTTTCATGATTCCATTATTATTGCACAGGTGGCAAGGCGGAGGCGATATCTGATGCCTTCATAGTATTACACAGGCGATAGAATTCTAAGGAAATGATGAAAACATTATGTGTTGGGGGTCCTGATGACTGGAGGTTGGGAAACACTGGCTTATTACCTGTCACTAGCACTCTATATAGTGGAGCTAAAGCTGCGATAACGGGAAATGTTCACAATATTTTAACAGTCAATGTAATAAAAGAGCACAATCTGCAGCTAGGACAAAGTCAATCCATTTTGATAACTCGGCACCTCCTGTAGAATGGGAAGGAAAATGGTTTACAGGAGGTTCGAAGAAGTCCACTTTTAGTCAATAACGTGCACTGATTCGCTTCACATTAATGTTGGTTTCAGTCCCGCTCATTTTTTTCCTCATATAGTAATTATATTTTATTGAAGGGTAGCTGTGCATGGTACAGCTCATCTGCATTATCCACTCCAACAAATCATACTAATGGCGTGGACATGCTTCAGCAGTGCTCACAAGCAAAAGATAGAATAACGCAAGCATTAAACAAGTCGTGTGGTGTAGTGACAATGTACAGATCATTCCTCCTGAAGAATAAACACATGACTTATTCACACAATCGACAGACTTCTCCTAATCTATTAGTGATCCCTTCATCTTGAATGTATGTTTTAAGTTGTCAAATAAAGGTCTTTAAGTTAAGAAAAAGAAATGTATATATTAACTGTAAATATATTTTTAGCTCTAACCTCTTACTGAACTGTTGAGATAAAAGAAATGTTAAAATATTTGGTCTCTCCTGTCACTAACGTTCTTGATGGATAGTAAGACTACGTACTTAGAAGAACCTATTATCCTACACAATTCAGTTTTCTAAACTGCATTCTGTCACACACAGTCATACAGATGACACATGCACTATGGAAGTAGTCTATTATGTAAGGGACGTTTACATGGGGTGATGATCTATTGAACGATCCTTTCCTTTCCAGCATAAGACTAAGCTAAAGTAGTTACTTAAAGGGATCTGTCACCCGGTTTTTGCTACTCCACCTGAGAGCAGTGTGATATAGGGGCAGAGACCCAGATTCCAGCGATTGTATTACTTACTGGGCTGCTTGCTGCAGTTTTGATAAAATCACTGTTTTATCTGCTTTTCAGAAGGCTGAGCTTTGTAAAACCCATTCACACCACTGATTGGCAGCTTTCTGACTATGCACAGTGTACACAGGAACCTGCCAATCAGTGGTGGTGGCAGGTTTATACAGAGCTCATAAATATGGCAGCAGGTTTACTAGTCCTCTAGTGATAATATAATTCCTTTATCAGTAGAAGATTAACAAAACTACAGCAAGTAGTCCAGTAAGTTTGAATCAGGGTCTTTGTTTCTACATTATGCTGCTCTCAGATTAGGTGGCAAAAACCTGGTGACAGGTTCCATTTAAAACTGCAGCACAATCTGCCCGTATCTGCTTCTGTCTCTCACTGTGCTGAGTGTTCCTCACTCCCCCTTTTTCCATAGAGTATAATAGGAGGTGTAAACCGACACTGCACTGTTCTGGCAGTCGGTCTTGCTTTGACTAAGGCTTTATTCACATATCAGTATTTTTGATTAGTATTTCATCAATATTTGTATGCCAAAACCAGGAGTGTGTCCAAAACACAGAACAGGTGTCGATCTTTCAATTATAGTTTTTCTTCCTCCGTTCCACTCCTAGTTTTGTTTTACCTACACTGTTGCAAAATTCTTACCAAATACAGACTGGTGAAGAAGACCTTTCAGGGTGGATGGTGAGTTCAGGAGGCAAAGAGGAGGGAAAGAAGTGGCTCATAAGTGGATAAAGAAGCAGATTTCTCAAATAAGATGTATTACACAGTTTCTTTTATTTACCTATATTATTGATTCATGCAAAGTTTGTTGAAACAACAGTGACCATTTAACATAAGTCATAGACATTAATTTTTGTCAAACATGTTGCCAGTAGGAGCTTTAAAAACTGTAGATAGCCCCAATTTCTGGATAGTCTGTGTAAAATAACAAAGTTATGCAATAATGCTGTCAGTGACATCTAAAGGCTAAAATTAGGTACTACATGATAATGCTGTGATGCAGTGTTTTAAATGCAAATATAAAGAAATGCTTCCAAACAGAGGGAAGGCAATACAGACATGAAATTCTTATTTATCACTAAATACTTTTCTGATAATAGTGTGTGGCTAAAGCCTCAGGGCACACTGTGTTGTTTCTGCTTAGGCAAAATCAGCATTGACCTCTTAGCAGCAGTGGTTTGTCTATTGATTGTTCATTGTTAATGTCTGTAAAGCCAGGCAACCAACAATTAACTTTAAACAATTTGAAAACTGCTGTGGTTTGCATGTCCGCTGAAATTTCACAGACACCATGGCCATCACATTTATCAGTGCCCATGTTCTGCAATTAATGGGTATGTCCACCTAACGAAATGTACACAAATGTTCAACATAAAAAGTTGTAATTTTTTAAATACATTGCATTATATTAATCCTGAGTTACAGCCTGTTTTACTTCTTAAAGCTGCAGACAATTCTGCTGGTTGCCATAAAAAACACACAACCTACGATGGCTATAAAAAGTCTACACACCTCTGTTAAAATGACAGGTTTTTGTCACGCATAAATATATATGTATATATTGTGGTGATGCGACTCACTCGGCTGCTCACACAGGTAGACACAGGAACTTTTCTTTTGCTGGTTTATTCAAACACTGCATAAATCAGGGAAGGGTTCAACAACACAAAGTTGGCTTATCTGGCAAAACGGGAAAACAAAAAATAACGTATAGCAAGTCCATATGCCTGCGGGGTTCTGCCCGCCCAGGGTATAATCAACAGAGTCCAGCACAGTTGCACATAAACTCTTCTCTGGAGCTTCCTGTTTCCATACAAAGAGAAAGATACTCAGTGGCTGCACGTTTAACTTGCCGAACCACAACCTTGGGGTGGAGATATGGTGAGTGGCCACCTTGTCCATCTCTTGCAGCCACTCACAAAAAATCTCCACCCAGTCATGGTCGATGAACCCCTCTCAGCACATAACATGCTGGAGAAAAACTTTGCGTTTTCACATCATGAAAGATAGCAATCTTTTTGGTACATACAGTGCATTGTGAAAGTATTTGGTCCCCTTGAACTTTTCTGCCTTTTGCCACATTTCTGGCTTCAAACATAAAGATATAAAATTCTAATTTTTTGGGGAAGAATCAACAAGTGGGACACAATTGTGAAGTGGAACGAAATTTATTGGATATTTTAAACTTTTTTAACAAATTAAAAACTGGAAAGTGGGGCATGCAATATTATTCGGCCCCCTTGAGTTAATAGTTTGTAGCGCCACCTTTTGCTGTGATTACAGCTGCAAGATGCTTGGGGTATGTCTCTATCAGTTTTGCACATCAAGAGGCTGAAATTCTTGCCCATTCTTCCTTGCAAAACAGCTCGAGCTCATTGAGGTTGGATGGAGGGCGTTTGTGAACAGCAGTTTTCAGCTCTTTCCACAGATTCTTGATTGGATTCAGGTCTGGACTTTGACTTGGCCATTCTAACACATGGATACGTTTTTTTTTTAACCATTCCATTGTAGATTTTGCTTTATGTTTGGTATCATTGTCTTGTTGAAAGATAAATCTCCGTCCCAGTCTCAGGTCTTTTGCAGACTCCAACAGGTTTTCTTCCAGAATGGTCCTGTATTTGGCTCCGTCCATCTTCCCATCAATTTTATCCATCTTCCCTGTCCCTGCTGAAGAAAAGCAGGCCCAAACCATGATGCTGCCGCCACCATGTTTGACAGTGCGGATGGTGTTTTGAGTGTGATGAGCTGTGTTGCTTTTACACCAAACATATGGCTTGTGTCAAACTTCAAATGAGACTTTTTATGGATATCTTGGAGAAATGGCTTTCTTCTTGCCACTCTTCCATAAAGGCCAGATTTGTGCAGTGTACGACTGATTGTTGTCCTATGGACAGACTCTCCCACCTCAGCTGGAGATCTCTGCAGTTCATCCAGAGTGATCATGGGCCTTTTGGCTGCATCTCTGATCAGTTTTCTCCTTGTTCGAGATGAAAGTTTAGAGGGACGGCCGGGTCTTGGTAGATTTGCAGTGGTCTGATACTCCTTCCATTTCAATATGATTGCTTACACAGTGCTCCTTGAGATGTATAAAACTTGGTAAATCTTTTTGTATCCAAATCCGGCTTTAAACTTCGCCACAACAGTATCTTGGACCTGCCTGGTGTGTTCCTTGGTCTTCATGATGCTCTCTGCCCTTGAAACAGAACCCTGAAACTATCACAGAGCAGGTGCATTTATACGGAAACTTGATACACAGGTGGATGCTAGTTATCTTTACCAGTCATTTAGGACAACATTGGATCATTCAGAGTTCCTCACTGAACTTCTGGAGTGAGTTTGCTGCACTGAAAGTAAAGGGGCCAAATAATATTGCACGCCCCATTTTTCAGTTTTTAATTTGTTAAAAAAGTTTAAAATATCGAATAAATTTCATTCCACTTCACGATTGTGTCCCACTTGTTGTTGATTCTTCCACAAAAAAAATAGAATTTTATATCTTTATGTTTGAAGCCAGAAATGTGGCAAAAGGTAGAAAAGTTCTATCTAGTCACCCTGGGCATGCTTACCCTTCTTTTCCCTTAACTATCTCAGAGGTGCATGGTCTGAAACTAGTTTAAACCTATGACCTAGTAGGTAATACTTCATTGTATCCAAGGCCAATTTGATGGCTAAGCACTCTTTTTCGATAATGGCATAGTTTTTCTCGCAGGAAGAAAGCTTCTGGCTCAGATACAGGATGGGTTGTTCTTCACCATTTATCTCTTGAGACAGCACAGCTCCCAATCTGACTTCTGAAACAGCTGGACCATTAATTTTTTGCTGAAGTCCCTTGAGACCAGGGCGGGTTGTTTACATAGGGCCAGCTTCAGCTCTGGTCAGGGCCGGCGTTAGCACCTGGAGCACCCGGGCAAGTGCCGGGGCCCTAGACCAACAGGGGGGGCATGCATTGATTGCCGGCACTTCACCAGACATGGCCGCACGCAGTGCGCTGTACGGCTGTGTCTGGTAGTAATGACGCGGCAGGGGCGACACTACGCCTTTAATTGTACTTGTGTGTCGTACCTGCCATATCTGTTGAAGTTCCGGCAATCAAGCAGCGCCAGAGGGTCCTGCACAGATGCTGGGGGATGTCTGTGTACTGTGTGTGTGCATGTCTGCATACTGTCTGTGTGCATGTCTGCCTACTGTGCACGTGTATATGTTTGCATATGAGAGGGATGAGGGGACAGCCTGGGCCCAGTGTTGTATACCTATATTTCTCCGCCGTATCTGTGCATCATGAATCATGGTATGTGTTAAAGGGGCCCACTGAGACTCTTTTGCCCAGGGTCCACAAAAACCTGGAGCCAGCCCTGGCTCTTGGAATGCTATCTCTGTCTCAGCAGTCCATTTGGCCATCATCGATTAGGTGTATTAAGGAGATCCGTCAGTGGTGTGGCAATCATGGCAAAATTTGGGATAAACCGCCAGTAATATCCAACAATTCCAACAAACGCCCTCACTTGCTTCTTGGAAAGCAGTTGCAGCCACTTCTGAATTGCCTCGACCTTATTTACGTGTGGCTTGATTTTGCCTCTCCTGACGATCTAGTCTAAGTACTTGACCTCTTCCTTCCCCGTGGCACATTTTTTTTTATTTATGGTAAACCCTGCCTTTCTCAGAGCATCCAGAATCGCCTGTACCTTTGGAAGATGACTACCCCTGTCTGGACTGAAGACCACAATGTCATCAAGGTAGGTTGCGGCATACTTCTTATGCGGAGCCCTCCATCCATGGTCCTCTGGAAGGTGGCCGGGGCACCCTGCAGTCCGAAGGGCATTCTGGCATATTGAAGACACCCATCAGGTGTGGAGAAGGCTGTCTTCTCCTTTGCACTCTGGGACATGGGGATCTGCCAGTAGCGCTTCGTCAGGTCAAGGGTGGCAATGTACCTCGTAGGTCCAAGCCTCTCAATTAGTTCATTAACGTGGGGAATTGGGTACGTGTCAAAATTGGACACTTCATTTAGCCTGTGGTAGTCATTGCAAAACCGCCACTCCCCATCAGGCTTTGGCAAAAGGACGATGGGCCTTGACCATCCGCTTTTTTACTATCATGCCGAGGTCTAGCATTTTCTTCACTTCGTTTGAGATTACCTCAAGGTGTGCTTCAGGAATCCTATATGGCTTGAGGTTCACGCTTATACGTGGCTCTGTCAGAACGTCATGCTCCACCACCTACATACGCATCGACAACTCCGAGAAAAGGTCACGGTTCCACTACAGCAGTTCTCAACACTGTTGCTTCTGGGCTGGTGATAGAGTCTCCGCAATCGTGACATCCTCCACTTTGGTTACTGGATAGGCTTCCAGGCGAGGAGCTTCCAGCGATTCCCTATCTCGCTACGGCTTGAACAAGTTCACATGGTATACTTGTTAAGGCTTCCTTCATCCTGCTTGGTGGAACTTGTAATTAAGTTTTTCCACCACCTCGTATGGGCTTTGCCACTTGGCCAGGTAATTGCTCTTGACCATTGGGATAAGCACCAGTACACGGTCCTAAGGGTGGAACTACTTCAGCCTCTCTGATTGGTTATAGACCGTTGCCTGTGAATCCTGTGCATTGAAGAGATGTGCCTTTACGATAGACATAACTTTCGCCATTCTCTCCTGCATCAGAGCGATGTGCTGTATGATGCTCCAGTGGGGCGTGACCTCGGCTTCCCAGGTTTCCTTGGCGATATCCAGGAGCCCTCGCGGATATCGACCATACAGGGGTTCAAATGGAGAGAAACCAGTGGAGGCTTGAGGAACTTCAATGACAGAGAAGAGCAGTAACATAAGCAGATAGTCCCAGTCTCGACCATCCTTTTCAACTACTTTCTTGAGCAAAGCCTTTAACCCCTTCAGGACCCAGCCTATTTTGACCCTAAAGACAATGGCATTTTTGTCAATTCTGACCAGTGTCCCTTTACGAGGTAAAAACTCTGGAACCCTTCAACGGATCCTAGCGATTCTGAGATTGTTTTTTCGTGACATATTGGGCTTCATGTTAGTATTAAATTTAGGTTGATAATATTTGCGTTTATTTGTGAAAAAATCAAAAATTTGGAAACATTTTTGAAAATGTCACAATTTTCAAATTTTTAATTTTTATTCTGCTAAACCAGAGAGTTATGTGACACAAAATAGTTAATAAATAACATTTCCCACATGTCTACTTTATATCAGTACAATTTTGTAAAAAAAAATTTGGGGGTAGGAAGTTTGAAGGGTTCAAAGTTCATCAGCAATTTTCTTTTTTCCAGCAAAATTTACAAAACCATTTTTTTTAGTGACCACATCACATTTGAAGTCCCTTTGAGGGGTGTACATGACAGAAAACACCCAAAAGTGACACCATTCCAAAAACTGCACCCCTCAAACTACTCAAAACTACATTCAAGAAGATTATTAACCCTTCAGGTGCATCACAGGAACTAAAGCAACGTGGAAGGAAAAAATGAACATTTTAATTTTTCTAACAAAAATTTTCTTTTAACCTCAATTCTTTCATTTTCACATGGGCAACAGGATAAAATGGATCCTAAAATTTGTTGGGCAATTTCTCCTGAGTACATCGATACCTCATATGTGGTCATAAACCACTGTTTGGGCGCATGGCAGGGCTCAGAAGGGAAGGAGCGCAATTTGACTTTTGGAGCTAATTTTCCATTCAAAAAGTGAAATGGCGCTCCTTCCCTTCTGAGCCCTGCCGTGCGCCCAAACAGTGGTTTATGACCACATATGAGGTATCGGTGTACTCAGGAGAAATTGCCCAACAAATTTTAGGATGCACTTTATCCTGTTACCCATGTGAAAATTAAAAAATTTAGGCTAAAAGAAAATTTTTGTGAAATTTTGTGAAAAAAAAAGTACTTTTTCATTTTCACAGATCAATTTGTGAAGCACCTGGGGGTTTAAAGTGATGACTATGCATATAGATAAGTTCCCTGGGGGGTCTAGTTTCCAAAATGGGGTCACTTGTGGGGGAGCTCCAATGTTTAGGCACACAGGGGCTCTCCAAACGCAACATGGTTCGTCAAGATCTCCTTTGGCAGGCCGGTCCTAGAAAAAATATGGACAAGCTCTCGGGCTATACACTCGGCAGATGAGTTCCTCAGAGGTACTGCCTTTGGGTAATGGGTCGCATAGTCCATGACCACTGGGATGTATTGATGTCCCTGTGCAGATTTAACTAGGGGACCTACTAGGCCCATTACAATTCTCTCAAATGGGACCTCAATAACTGTTAATGGGACTAGTGGACTTCGGAAGTGGAAAGAGGAAACAGTTACCTGGCAGATGGGGCAAGACATACAATAATTTAGGATCTTCCAGTAGCATCCAGGCCAATAGAACCTCCACATTATCCTCTCCTGAGATTTTTCCACACCCAGATGTCCCCCAAAACATGCGAATGGGCTATATCTAAAACTCTCCACCGATAGGGATCTCAAACCAATAGCTGCTCCACGATTTCCCCTCCCCTCAGTTTAGTCACCCGATACAATAACTCACCATTAATTGCAAAGTGTGTGAACCTGGTGTCTGCCTCTGGCTCTTGAGCAACCCCGTTAGCGATGATAACAATGTCAAATGCCCCCTTTATGGTAAGGTCTCTAATTTGAGCAGTCCCAAAGTTCTCTCCGGACACACTCAATTCAGCATCTCATCCTCTTCCCCAGCAAGGACACACAGGGAAAACTCACCCACCTTTGATTTTGATGGAGTTTCTTCCTGAGGGATCTGGCTTTTGTCACCAGCATATGCCCAGTGGTGGATTCGTTTGGCTCTGACATAGTCACTCCCAGGCGTACCAAGATTTCAGACTTTAACTTGGCATATTCCTTGGCATCCTGTAATGCTAAGTCATAATACACCTCTTGGGTTTCGCCTGTCAAATATGGTGCCAGCACCTCCGCCCACTGCTCTGGCGGAAATCTCTCCCGATCCACCACTGTGAGAAAAGCTTCTACATCATCCCCCAGGGTTATCTTCTGCATGGCACATCTTACCGCCTTCCAGACATCTGTGTCATTACCTGGACTTGGGGGAAGGACGGTTCCTCTGCTGAAGATTTCCCCTGACAGGAGTTCCATCTGCTGCATCAGGAATTTATTTATCTCCTGCTGGGCCTGCTGCTGCTCTCGGTGCTGTTGGAGCAGCTGCTCTTGGTGCTCTGGTGTCGCTGCTGCTGGCTTAGGATCAGGTGCTTTATCAGCTCTTCCATTTTGTCTGGCCGTTGTTCCATCTCTATATCCGCCTTTACCCAGGACATACAGCTTTCTGTAGCAGCTACACGTGTTCCTGGAACGTTGCCCGCATTAAAGACACCAACTGTGGTATTGTGACTCACACAGCTGCTCACAGAGGTAGACACTGGAACATTTCTTCTGCTGCTTTATTCAAACACGACATAAACCAGGGAAGGGTTCAACAATACAAACATGGTCTTTCTGGCAAAATGGGCAAACAAAAGATAACGTATAGCACAGTCCATATGCCTGTGGGGATCCGCTCGGTCAGGGTACAATCAACAGAGTCCAGCACAATTGCACATAAACACTTCTCTGGAACTTTCTGCCTCCAGACACACAGACGGAGAAAAAGAAAAAAGCTCAGTGGCTGCACATTTAACTTGCCGAACCACACCCTTGGGTGGAGATATGGTCAGTGGCCATCCTGCCCATCTCTTGCTGCCACTCACAAAAAAGCTCAACACTGTTATGGCCAATTAACCCCTCTCAGCACATAACATGCTGGATAAAAACTTCTGGGTTTTTACATCATGTCATGAAAGATAACAATCTTTTTGATCCATATATCCCCTCACATTGCCAGTGACCCTGTCACATATCCCCTCCTCTGCCCAAAGCTGTGGGTTTTGGCACCTTCAGACACCAAACAGGGAATTCTGAAGAGGGCACCGGCGTTACCATGCAACTTATGGTTTTATATGGAAACTAAAGTCCTGGGGGCCTAAGAAATATCTAGTCACCCAGGGCATGCTTACCCTTCTTTTCCCTTAACTATCTCAGAGGTGCATGGTCTGAAACTAGTTTAACCCTACTACCTAGTAGGTAATACTTCAGTGTATCCAAGGCCAATTTGATGGCTAAGCACTCTTTTTCAACAATTGCATAGTTTTTCTCGCAGGAAGAAAGCTTCTGGCTCAGATACAGGATGGGATGTTCTTCACCATTTATCTCTTGAGACAGCACAGCTCCTAACCCGACTTCTGAAACATTTGTCTGGACCATGAATTCTTTGCTGAAGTCCGGTGCGACCAGGACCGGCTGTTTACATCCCGGAAGATGGCAATATTTTTGATACATATCTCCCCTCACTTATATTGCCAGTGACCCCGTCACAATATACATACATTATATCTTTAAATGAGGTGTGTCCAAACTTTTGGTCTGTACTGTATATATACACCATACCAAGAAGAATCATTTCAGAACTTTTCACCTTTAAGGTCACCCATAATCTGTACAATTCAATCTTTAAAAGAAATAAAATACCTTAAACTAATACTTTATTGATGTCCCCTTTGGATTTATGATAGCATTCGGACTTTTTGGGTGAGAGTCTATCAGCATGGCGCATGTAGATTTGGCAATCTTTGCTCACTCTTTCTTGTCGTAGCTCCAAGTCAGTCAGATTGTGAAGGCACCGCCATGAACATTATTTTTTTTAACTATTCTCCTGACCAATCGCTTTTAACAATGAGATCCATTTGCTGTGTTGTAAGTTGTTTACAGACCATGGCTTGTGCTGTAAAATGCAACTAAGAAAATGTTAGGAAAATCTTAGTAGAACAGCTAAACTTTATATTGAGTTAATCAGAATCACTGTAAATGATGGCAGCTCTGTACTGCTACTATTTATCATGAGTTTAAATGTAAATGACTTAGGGCTCGCTCACAGCCATCGATTCTTCCATGCTAGATCGGCCAATTATGCTAATGACTGTTGGATCAAACTCTGTCAGAGTTTGATCTGATTGTCCGTTCACTGTGCTCCGATCCTTTCACATGAGAGAATCGCAGCACAGGTGCGGAGGAGATAGAGAAAGTAATTTCTCCATCTCCTCCATTGCCGGCATCCACGGTAATCAGACTGCACTCGGATGACATCCGAGTACAGTCCAGTGTTTCACATGTTCTCATTTACTTGTATAAGTACGTGCGTTCCGATTCTTGAATGCACACGCAGAATGCTGCGATTGTTCTCTCATGCCAAATCGACATGAAAAAAATCACAGATCTGCACTGCCACATAGTATAACACTGGTCAGAGTACTATCCCATAAAACATCGGATAGCACTCGGCGTGTTATACGGCAGTGTGAGCATACGCTATTACTGAACACAACCACATTCCCAATTATAAAGAGGGTGTTCACATTTACGCAACCACATTATTTTAGTTTTGATATTTTTATTTTTCCACTCAAAATTATTTCAGTTTGTTGCTCAGTGGATTTGTACAGATTATAGGTGACATTAAAGATGTAGCTCTGTGAAAGACAAGTCCAGCAATACACTGCCATTAAAGTTCTGTTCACAGCTCCTTAAAGGGAATCTATTAACAGGATCCCCCAAGCTATTTATATGTTACTGTAGCTCTTTCAAAGAAAAGTCCAGCAATACCTTTACATGGTTAGTCTGTTCCTCTATTACCGAGAAATCAGCATTTGAATTTATATGCAAATTAGGCTGAAGAATTACTGTAGATTTGAAGCCTTTGTCACTTCAGCTCTATTCCCCGCCCAGCGCCATCTCCTCCTGCTTGACTGACAGCTTCTATGCGATATCAGACAAACAGAAGCACTGGGTGGGGAATAGAGCTGGAGTGACAGAGGCTTTAGATCTACAGTAGCTATTCCTACTAATTTGCACATAAATACAAAATGATTTCATAGTAATTGAGGAACAAACTTGTCATGATTTGTCTTTGAAAGAGCTACATGTGCATATAAAAGCTTGGGGGGGTTGAAATCCAGCCAACATAATCTTTTTAAGAATCCTGTGAGCAGAGCTTTAACGGTAGCCTCCATCAAACTCTGTGTTTGGAGCAATTCCTTCTAGTGGATAAAACTTCTGTTAATATAAAATCCAATGGAGCCTTCCATCTTTTAAAAAAAAGTCAATGCATACAGAGGATTCATGCACTTCTATGGCAGATCTATTATGGTGATTGGATTAAGTGATTGGCTAAATCTGAAAACAACCACATCCTAAATTATGAGGGTGTTAACACTTATGCAACCACATTATTTAAGTTTGGTTATTTTAATTTTCCACTTCAACAACATTTGTTTGTTTCTCAAATGAATTGTACAGATTACAGGTGACATTAACCCCTTTACAACCCAAGGTGGTTTGCACGTTAATGACCAGGCGAATTTTTACAATTCTGACCACTGTCACTTTATGAGGTAATTACTCTGGAACGCTTCAACGGATCCCCCTGATTCTGAGACTGTTTTTTCGTGACATATTGTACTTCATGATTGTGGAAAAATTTCTTCGATATCACTTGGGTTTATTTGTGAAAAAAAACGGAAATTTGGAAAAAAATCTGAAAATTTAGCAATTTTCAAAATTTGAATTTTTATCCCCTTAAATCAGAGAGATATGTCACACAAAATAGTTAATAAACAACATTTCCCACATGTCTACTTTACATCAGCTCAATTTTGGAACCCAATTTTTTTTTTATTAGGGAGCTATAAGGGTTAAAAGTTGACCAGCCATTTCTCATTTTTCCAACAAAATTTACAAAACCATTTTTTTAGGGACCACATCATATTTGAAGTCTTATTGAGTTGTCTTTATGACAGAAAATATCCAAAAGTGACACCATTCTAAAAACTGCACCCCTCAAGGTGCTCAAAATCACATTCAAGAACTTTATTAACCCTTCAGGTGCTTCACAGGAATTTTTGGAATGTGGAAGAAAAAAATTAACATTTAACTTTTTTCACAAAAATTTTACTTTAGACCCAAGTTTTTTTTATTTTCGAAGGGGTAACAGGAAAAAATGGACCCCAAAATTTGTTGTGCAATTTCCCCTGGGCACGCAGATACCCCATATGTGGGGAAAAAACACTGTTTGGACGCACGGCAGGGTTCGGAAGGGAAGGAGCGCCATTTGACTTCTTGAATGTAAAATTTGCTTGAATAATTAGCGGACGCAATGTTGCATTTGGGGAGCCCCTGATGTGCCTAAACAGTGGAAACCACCCAAAAGTGACACCATTTTGGAAACTAGACCCCTCAGGGAACTTATCTAGATGTGTGGTGAGCACCTTGAATCCCCAGGTGCTTCACAGAAGTTTATAACATTGAGCCGTAAAAATAAAATTTTCACATTTTTCCCACAAAAATGTTTTTCAGCCCCCACTTTTGCATTTTCATAAGGGTAACAGGAGAAATTGCACCATGAAGTTTGTTGTGCAATTTCTCCTGAGTAAGCAGATACCCCATATGTTTTGGAAAACCACTGTTTGGGCGCACGGCAGGGTTCGGAAGGGAACGAACGCCATTTGACTTTTTGATTGTAAAATTTGCTTGAATAATTAGTGGACGCCATTTTGCATTTGGAGAGCCCCTGATGTACCTAAACAGTGGAAACCACCCACAAGTGACACCATTTTGGAAACTAGACCCCTCAGGGAACATATCTAGATATGTGATGAGCACCTTGAACCCCCAGGTGCTTCACAGAAGTTTATAACATTGAGTCGTAAAAATAAAATTTTCCCATTTTTCCCACAAAAATGTTTTTCAGCCCCCACTTTTGCATTTTCATAAGGGTAACAGAAGAAATTTCACTATGCAGTTTGTTATGCAATTTCTCCTGAGTTAGCAGATACCCCATATGTGGGGGAAAACCACTGTTTGGGCGCACGGCAGGGTTCGGAAGGGCAGGAGCGCCATTTGACTTTTTGATTGTAAAATTTGCTTGAATAATTAGCGGATATGCCCCTGATGTGCCTAAACAGTAGAAACCACTCACAAATGACACCATTTTTGAAACTAGACCCCTCAGGGAACTTATCTAGATGTGTGGTGAGCACCTTGAACCCCGAAGTCCTTTACAGAAGTTTATAACATGGAGCCGTGAAAATAAAAAAATCTAACTTTTTCCACAAAAATGATGTTTTAGCCCCATTTTTTTTATTTTCGCAAGGGTAAGAGGAGAAAATGGACCCCAAAAACTTTTGTGCAATTTCTCCTGAGTGCGCCAATACCGCATATGTGGGGAAAATACAGTGTTTGGGCGCACGGCAGAGTTCAGAAGGGAAGGAGCACTGTGTGACTTTTTGAACGCAAAATCGGCTGGAATCGAGAGCGGATGCCATGTCGCGTTTGGAGAGCCCCTGATGTGCCTAAATAGTGGAAACCCCCGACAAATGACCCCATTTTGGAAACTACACCCCTCAAGGATTTTATCAAGGGGTATAGTGAACATTTTGAACCCAGAGGTACGACACAGAATTTGATAACATTAGGTCATCATATTGAACAAGTTGTCATTAGTCTTGAGTTTGCATTGGGCACTCAGGTATGCACCATGTATCGCGTGTGCTCGAATTACATGCTGGAGTCCCCGCCTGCATGTTTCACGGTTATTAGACACCCAAAAAAAAACATGCGGGGATCGCTCGTGCATGGCAGGCAATCCCCGCGAGGTTCTTTTGGCCGCGAAGCATATGGGGCGGAGACTCGAGCATGTCACTCGAGCACCCGCGATACTCAATGCATACCCGAGCACCTGATGCAAACTCAAGTAGCGAGCACTTGCGCTCAACACTAGTTGCCATATCGTCATCTTTTTTTTTTTTACTTTTGAAAAAAAAAACAACCCTAGCCTCAGCCATAACACCAACCCCAGCCCTAGCGTTTATTTTTTACGCCGTTACTAGTGCAGTATAAGTGATTAGACGACTTTATTCTTCAGGTTGGTGCGACTACAGAGATACCAGAATCATATCGGGTTTTTATGATTGACAGCTGTCGCACACTAAAAGACTCATATTTTGTAAAATCTAGTTTTTGCATCGCCATATTTTGAGAGCTATAATTTTTCCATATTTTGGCCAATAGAGTCATGTGATGGCTTGTTTTTTGCAGGATGAGTTGACGTTTTTATTGGTGCCATTTTCAGGCATATGACATTTTTTGATCGCTTTCTATTCCGGTTTTTGGGAGGCAGAATAAACAAAAACCAACAATTCAGGAATTGTTTTTTTTTTTATTTTTTTATTCTGCTCTGCGTGTGGTAAAATTGATAAGATAGCTTTATTCTTCGGGTCAGTACGTTTACAGCGGTATCACATTTATATCGTTTTTCTATGTTTTGGCGCTTTTACACAATAAAAGCTATTTTATAGAAAAAATTATTTTTTTGCATCACTTTATTCTGAGAGCTATAACTTTTTTAGATGGAGCTGTATGGTGGCTTATTTTTTGCGGGGTGAGATGATGTTTTCAGCGGTACCATTTTTATTTATATTCGTCTTTTTGATCGCGTGTTATTCCATTTTATGTTTGGCGGTATGATGATAAAGCATTGTTTTTTGCTTCGTTTTTTTTTTTTTTTTTTACCGTGTTCACTGAAGGGGTTAACTAGTGGGACAATTTTATAGGTCAGGTCGTTCCGGACGCAGCGATACCAAATATGTGTACTTTTATTGTTTGTTTGGTTTTTTTTTCATAATAATATTTATTGATGGGTACATTATATTTTTATTTTTGGTGGATTATTTTTTTTATTTTTTTTTTAATATTTTTACATTTTTTTTTTTTTTTTCACTTTCTGGCAGTTTTTTTTATTTGTTTACTTTTCCCATTATGGGACTTTCACTTTTTTTACTCTGATCGCCTGCATAGCATAGGGATAGCGCACCATCCCTGTGCCATGCAGGATGTCAGCGCTGCACAGTGAGAAGATAGTTTGGTCATGTACTGCGCATGACCAAAAAATCTTCCTGCTGTCTGGTGACCCGGATGTTGTCATGACGACATCGGGTCGTCATGGCAACATCCGGGAAGCCGCGGCAGACAGCGCTGGAGGCCGGAAGAGGAGGTGAGGATACCGATCACCTCCCCTTAGCCACCGCAATGCTGGGACCGCTCCCTGCACATAGTACCGGGTGTCAGCTGTGACAATCAGCTGACACCCGGCGGTGATCGCGCCTGCACAGCCTGTGTGCGCGCGCGATGGCCATGACGTACTAATACCGGTCAGGCTCTTAAAGCCCAGGGCACAGGCGCGTCTTAATGCGTCTTGGGCTTTAAAGGGGTTAAAAGGTGGAAAAAGTGATGAAATGGTTTTTCATTGTATGTTTTTTTTATATATATGGTAAAAACTTGACATTTTAAGAGGGGTATATCCACTGTACATGTCATCAGACACAGCTCTAGCAGCTTGTATGAGGTCACACAATGAAATGGGACAGTTAACATTCACAACTTCTGAATTCTGTTTCCCTTCTGTAGTAAAAATGACATTTCACGGAAGCCAAAGCCCTGCAAGCCCAGTGAAGACATTGAACCTGGGGAATATGGTCTGACAAACACAAGTACAATTCACTTTTATGAATAAGGTCTAAAGGTATGGTCACACTCAGTTTTTTGGGGTGGATTTTTCTGGCTGTATAATCCACGTTAATAAAAAAAATGCTTAAAAAACATTAAGGTCCCAGTTTGTTTGTGCATTTTTTAAGTCACTTTTCTTTTTTTGTCTTGCTGTATTCATTGTCATTTTTTGCACTTAATTCTTCAAAATTGCCCACCTGGTTCATGGATTTTGGACAAAAGTAAAAATATTTTTTATATTTGTTTTTAACGTTTTTTTGCAACTTTAGTGCAAAACGTCGAACATTTTGCAAAATGTAAACATTTTTGATGTACATAAAATCACTGCAGGGTGATTGTGCAAAAATCAGGTGTTTAACATCTGAAAAGCCTAAACCCTGGACAGTGAACTAAAAAAAAACAAAAAACAGATGAACACACAAAAAAGTGACTTTAAAAAAGACACAAATGAAAAGATGTACGAATATGGCACAAATAAAAAACAAGTCAAAAATATAAAAAAATAAAAAAAGCATTGGTGAAATGCCTCAAGAAGCAACAATGGTGCATTTCTTTCCACACAAAAAAATCATCAACATAAGGGCTCGTTCACACAACTGTATTTTTGGTCCGAGTGCCATCTGTGAAAAAAACGCACAGCACTCGAAACAATGTTATTCAATGGGGCAATCCAGATAAGCGATATTTTCTCACTGACCAAATCTGTGTGTGAAATAAAAAAAAAATCACAGCATGCCTTAATTTATTCTGTAAATCAGATGAGACTCGCCCATTCAAGTCTATGGGTGCTTGAAAAAAATCAGATGCCATAGAGAGGCAAAGTTTAGTATCCATTTTTTACGGACACATTGCAATTCTGTAACATAGGAAAATGAAAATGATATTCTAAATCAGGGGTCTCAAACTCAATTTACCTGGGGGCCGCTGGAGGTAGATTCTGGGTAAGGCTGGGCCGCATCAAGTTTTCCACAAAAAATGCGCTTACAAAATATCATTATTCAGATTCAAATGTCTTTATTAACAGTTCTTTAACATTTAACTTTTAGAACATGAATGGACATAAACTGTTTGAACATGGCTTTATCTGCCTACTTCTTGCTGCTAGAGATCTGACAGCGCTTACTCTTGCATAGCCGAGCCACATTTGGCGTAAGTGAGGAAGCAGTTGAGACCCTCAGCACAGCTTGAAGATGAGCATCAGTAATTCTAGACCTGTACTTTGACTTATTGAAGTTCAAGGTAGAGAAGAGCTTTTCGCACAAGTATGTGCTCCCAAATAGACACATGGTCTGCTTGAACATTCGGGAAAGCTCAGGGAAGCTGGGGGGCAATTCTCTTAAAAATTGCCCAAGTTTGTCTGCTTTTCCACTCACATCCCTAAACTTGGCTTTGAGTTCAGAGTTACACTGCAGGTCAATGAGCTCTATCTGAAACACTGGAGGGGCATCTTGCACATCAAAGGAGAAGGGGTCTGCAAAAATTTGAAATGTGGCTCTGTGTCTCTTGAAGTCTGCAAATCTATGATCAAATTCCTCCTGTAGCCTCAAAATGACATCCACATACTCCTCATGACTGAATAGTGTGCCTGAATCAATGAGTGACTTGCATGCTGGGAAATGGCAAAGGTTTGTTTGAGAAAGCTGGTCTTTCCACAATATAAGTTTTGTAGAGAACGCTCTCACGCTGTCATAGGCAGCACTGACAAGTTGCCCCTGGCCTTGTAACCTCTTATTCAGTACATTAAGCTCATGTGCGATATCAACCAAAAAAGCTAAGTCCATGAGCCATTTTGGATCACTTAGCAAAGGAACAGAAGCCCCATCTTTCTCCATAAAAGCTTTCACTTCCGCTCTCAACTCAAAAAATCTCTTCAATACGTTTCCCCTGCTGAGCCAACGCACCTCGGTAAAGTAGAGCACATCCCCATATTCTGACTCTATTTCCTCTAAAAAAGCACGAAACATTCTGTGTTTTAAGCCCCTGGATCTGATTTGGTTGATGCATTTCACAACGAAAGACATCACGTTGTCAAACTTCAGGCATTTGCTGCAAAGGGCCTGCTGATGGATAATGCAGTGCAGAGCAATGACCTCCTCTAAACCTTCCTCTTCCTTTTTTTTATTAACAAGTGCCACCAGTCCTTTTTTCCTCCCGATCATTGATGGCACTCCATCAGTTGTTATTCCGACAAACTTCCTCCAAGGCAAACCAGCATTCTGAAAAGCATCACACAGCTGGTGAAATATCTCTTGGGCGGTGGTCTGGCCATGCATTGGAACTAGTGAGAGCAACTCCTCTGTGACTTCAAAATTGTCATCAACACCCCGGACATAGATTGCAAGCTGGGCAGTGTCGGTGATGTCTGTGGTCTCATCAAGAGCGACTGAGTATACACTGAAACATTTTATTTTCTCACACAGTTGATCATAAATGTCACTTGAAAGGTCAGAAATGCGCTCTGCCACGGTGTTGGAAGAAAGGCTGACGTTGCTAAACTGACCTTTCTTTTCTGGAGAGATAATACTTGCAGCCTGTAACATGCACTTTTTTATAAATTCCCCTTCTTTAAATGACTTTCCTGCTTTAGCAATCATCATACTAACTACGTAGCTGGCTTCGACTGCTGCATCATTCTCTTTGGTTGCTTTCTTAAAGAAATCTTGTTGCCTCAGCAGACATGTCTTAAGTTTAGCAACCTGGTTGGCTCTCTCATCTTCCTGGTACTTTGCATACTCCTCAGCATGTCTAGTTGTGTAATGACGCTTCAAATTGTATTCTTTGGGCACTGCAACTTTCTCTGTGCAAATAAGACAAGTTGGGATGCCCTTGTGCTCAATAAAGAAATATTGCTTTTCCCACTTTTCCTGAAATTGTCTGTGCTCATCATCAACCTTTCTCTTCACTGCAGGCTTTGAGCAAGACATATTTGGGGCTGCGTAGCAAAAACTTAGGCCTATGGTGCCTTGAGATACCCACTTCAGCACAAGGTGCTCTGGATGAGCGGAAATAGAGTTTCCCAGTCCCCCTAGCTGCCTAGCATGACCTTCGGCAACATTAAAGAGGACCTGATTTTTACTCACAGGAGTAGCCAAATACCTTTAGGGTGGGCACGCACCTGGTCTGGTTTATAAAAATAGCACTCCTCCACTCTGCTGTGCCCCCCTGTATATTTCTTGCCCTGTATGCTAATACTGAGCATCAAGGAGGAAGAGACGCCGGGGTTTCTCAATGGGCGTCTCCTTCTCCATGTGCCTCAATCCAATCACAGTGAGAGTCACAGCCAGGAAGAAAAAACTCCTTGTCTGTGACACTCTTTGATGTGATTGGATCACAACACAGCCAGGGAGAAGGAGACGCCCATTGAGAAACCCCTGCGTCTCCTCCTCCCATGCAGGGCCTCCAATGGCAGAACGTCCTGTCGCCTGACTGGGAAGAAGAAGAAAAAAAGTGGGGCGTGGAGAGCGTGACTGACAGGCTGGAGAGCCTGTCAGTCACGCTCTCCAAGCCCCACTTTTTTTTTCTTCCAAGCCTGCACTAGATTGAAAACAAAAGAAGAAGCTGCTGTCATGGCGCAAGGGAAGCCCCGAGCTGGGAGACGTGTCTTCTCTATGAACGCGCCCTGTGCACCGAGGGGTCCCAAGCTCCTACCCCCCCCCCCGGTACTTGCCTCTCCGTGTCCCTCCCATCGAAGAAGATGAAGTCGCCGCTCTGAACGCACTTGGTGCAGGTCAGCCTCCGGCGGTGTTACACAGCGGGCAGCGCTCCACCGCCACTTACTCCCCCTGGTGAGACGCCGAGGTACTGTACTTGGCGGTGGAGCGCTGCCCGCTGTGTAACACCGCCGGAGGCTGACCTGCACCAAGTGCGTTCAGAGCGGCGACTTCATCTTCTTCAAGTACCGGAGGGAAGGGGACTAAGGTGGCTAAGTGCTTTTCCAGGCGGGGGGCCGCAAAATATTGTCCCGCGGGCCGCAGTTGGCCCGCGGGCCGCGAGTTTGAGACCCCTGTTCTAAATGATCAATAGCGGCTGCTGTAAAAAACAAATTGCACACAGACTGGACACGGATGACAAGTGAAAAAGAAATTGTCCCAATTTTCTGGATGAAACTCTGCACATTTTTTTTTATATGTTCGTGTGAACCTACCCTTAAATGCATAATAGGTGTATTTTAACATTAAATGAATGGGAAGTTTAATCAAAGAGCATTTGTGGTGCCCCTGACGGTTCAGTCGCCACAGAAGTACTGCACCTCACCCAGAGGTGTGGTGTCTCCCTTCTCTCAGGTAAGGAGGGAGTGTTGCCTGGAACCCCAACACCTGCATCCAACACTACACTGCTCCAGGCCAGCTGGAAGGGCAAGATGCAATGTGTTTCCTGCTGAACCCTGACCCTGGCTGGAGTGGGGGGAACCAAAGGTAGGGGGAACCAGTAGTGGGTGTGGGTGGAGGAAGTAGTTTAAGGGAATCCCTGCTGCAGTAACATCAGCTTCAGAGGACTGCTCCGCAGCGGCGGCTCCCTTTAGCCGCATTCCACAGATGGCATCACAAACACTTTACAAATTCCCTATAAATAATTCCCCTTTTGTTGACTGCCCTGGGTCACGGACCGGGCCAGCCACCATGATATCCCCCACCAGCGTCCATAGGCCCGGCTGCCGAGTACCCCACGGCCCTGGGGGCGCGTCAGCTTTTGGCGCCACGAACAGGATACCCGTTATTGGCGGGTATTGTGTGCCTAAAGAACTGTGTTATGTTACTGAATATACTGAATATGGCGCCCGCCCCAGAAGAACGGGCGCCATAATGTGCGTGATCAAAAACAACAACATGGAGCCTCCCATCGTGGGCCAGGTCCCAGAATGGCGCCAAAATCATACCCAGCCCCTTGCAACAGTGACTGTCCGCGTAGATGTGTCCGTCAAGGCAGGGAGGACGTCGCAAGGAGTGACCGACAGCAAATCGCCATGGGACTGCCCCCGAAAGGGGAGAGGAGGAGGAGAGAAATGATGGAGACAGGGTGCGGTCTTAACCAGTTTAGACAGACCGCACCCGGCACCCGGCAGCCAGAATGGACGGAAGCCAGGATCCAGCCTCCGCCTCTGGCCTGCAGTGGCAAGCGACCCTCCTCACCCTTGAGGGGGAATTCAGTAAATTGTCACCGGAGGACGCGGAGTTCCTCCAAGGTGAAATTCTGGAGCTGAGCCAGCAAGTAGAACGGGCCCAGCAAGCAGCAGTCGCCAAGTGGAGGAGCGAGCTGCTAGGAAAAATGGCAGCACAGCGGAGAGCAGCACCGGATGCCAGCAGCGGCACCCCAGCCCCGGCGGAGCCCGCTGACTACCAGGAGGCCGTGTGCAGCACAGGAGCAGGTAGGAAGAAATCCCCTGTCCCGGGCGCTGCAAGCGCCGACCTGCCCCTGGGCCTCCTCCACCAGCACTCCCCGTACTCCGCCATGCCCTCCCTGGAGCAGCTGCTCAGCCCGGAACCTCCACCCCCGGGCGCTGATCCTGAGGACCTTCTACTTGGTACCCTCCCGGAACCTCCACTCCCGGGTGCTGAAGCCAGGAACCTCCTGCTCGGTTCCCTTCCGGAGCCTCCACCTCCGGCACCCGAGTGGGTGTATGGTGTGCCGGAATTTGATTGGTCCGCCCGGTTTGAGGACCAGCAGCTGTGCCCGCTTCTCCCGACACCAGCGCCCCCGGCTGCCTGCCCCAGTGGAGAAGAATTTAGTTGGGACAACCGGGGGGGGGACCTGGTGGGGTTCCCGCAAGAGACCCAAGCTGAAGCCCTGCGGAGGAAGGAATTCTGCAGGCGGGAGCTCCAGCAGCTGGAGAAGGAGCGGCGCGCTCGGCTAGCGCGTTGTGAGCATCTGGAGGCCCGGAACAAGGCCGCAAAGGCTCAAGCCCGGCAGGCGGAGTCTGCCCACCCCAGCCCCCGTGAGGAAGGACTCGTGGTGAAGTTCGACCTGAAGGCTGGGTGGGGCTTCATACGAGATCCCGACTTTGAAAGGGACATTTTCGTGAACTGGGGGGGATGTCGAGCCCGAGCTGGAACAGGGCCATCCCGACCGGAATCTGTACCCTGGTGACCGTGTCACTTATACTCGGCACCACGGGGAATGCGGGTGGTACGCTCGACAAGTGTAACGCGTGATCGAGGACACCCCCCCGCAGGACCTTGCTGATGACTCGGCCGGGTCCAGCAAAAACCAAAACTACCCCAGGCGGGGACCCCACTACTAGTATAGTATGTGGGACCACTGTGTATATAGTCACCCGTAAGGGTGCAGTAATATAAGAGTTTGAAATAATGTTTCCTTATAGTGTGTGTGAATAATTACCCATCAGGGTACACAGACTTCAGGCTGGGGACTATGAACAGCCAAAAACTTATATTGTATATAGTGCTGCACTTCTTAAAGTGCACGCTATTGGTTTTATATCAGCAACAAATGACCTCAGAAGAAAAACCCGTTTGGCGTGGCGGAAGACGTGGTCCACCACCAGGATCACCTATGCCCTGCAGCCACGCCCAGGGCCTACGTTGAGGGTTTGCGGATGGGTCCCTCATGCTGGTACCGTTGCACTCTTTTACCAGTAAAAAGGACATCCTGTTACAGAATGATTAGTGAAAATGTTTTATAATGTTATAATACCCTGTAACGTTTGAAGTGAAGTGCCTCCCATAAAGGGAAGAAATGTTTTATAATCTTACATGCGAATGCATTAAAAAATTTTGCAAGTCTGTAAATTCCCGTGTTTTACTCTGTTCCAGCCTGCGGACGTGCTGTGTTTTACCAGTGTGGCGCCCCTGAGGGTTCAGTCGCCACAGAGGTACTGCACCTCACCCAGAGGTGTGGTATCTCCCTTCTGTCAGGTAAGGAGGGAGTGCTGCCCGGAACCCCAACACCTGCATCCAACACTACACTGCTCCAGGCCAGCTGGAAGGGCAAGATGCAATGTGTTTCCCGCTGAGCCCTGACCCTGGCTGGAGTGGGGGGAACCCAAAGGTAGGGGGAACCAGTAGTGGGTGTGGGTGGAGGAAGTAGTTTAAGGGAGTGTGGTGCCCTGCTGCGCACTGGTGCCACAGAACCCAGAAGGGTGCATGGATGGACTTCTCCACAAGAGGCCCTCACACATTCACACACCTCCATCCTACCACCTCAGACCAGCAGAGGGAGCCCGTTAGGGACATATATAGGGAGGGTGGAGCTAGGCAGCTCAGTTAGTTGCTGGAGTCAGAGTTCCTGCTCAGACACAGAGAGGAACAGTGCTCAGAGTTGAGCTGAGAGCGTGCTGACGCTCAGAGAGCAGCGAAGAGGCAGCACGCTGGCTGCCGTGCTTAGGCGAGCCAAGGACTACAGCACAAGTGAAAGCCTAGTGAGGGCCTGAGTGTGGCCGAAGGTGAGAGGAGAAGGAAGAAGTAGTGAGGGGGGCAGAGGAGCATACCAGGCTCACCTCGATATATATACCGGACACCGGGTCCGCACCTACATGAACTCTTTATACCCAGTAGGAACCACCGGAACCCCTGGAGGACTACAGGTCCCAGGTTCACCAAATGCTGATTGCAGTACCAGGGCTAGGAGTCACGGAGGCCCCAGCATCCAGGGAGAGTGATCTCCAAAAGAGAAGGCCCTACCACCAGGTCAGCAGGTGCAGGAGAGAGAGACAGTAACCAAGCTAGGACTAGTTCCAGGCAGGCAAGAAGCTTAACGAGTAAAGCCACAGATCAGGAGGCCCTATACCCGCTCACTGGGGAGAGTCCAGAAGTGCACCCTTCGCCCAGAGTACCCTGGACCGTGCCTGCAGCATCATCAGTAAAGGTACTGAAGCTTACGTATTTTCTCCGGGACTGTCCTGCCGTCTCTCCCCTGCACCACCATCCATCTACCCCTACACTGCCCTGGAGCTAGTTCTACCTGTGGAGAGCCACACCATCCCTGCTGCCATAACACCCACTCCAGAGGACTGCTCCGCAGCGGCGGCTCCCTTTAGCCGCATTCCACAGGTGGCTTCATGAACAATCCCAAAAACCCCATATAAAAATATCCCCTCTTTGCACTGACCGCCCTGGGTCACGGACTGGGCCAGCCACCGTGACATCCCCCAACCGGCATCCAGAGGCCTGGCTGCCGAGTACCCCACGGCCCTGGGGGCGTGTCAAGATCTGGCGTCACGAACAGGATTCCGTGCCCGTTGTCACCGGGTGCTGTGCGCCTTAAAAGACTGTGATTCTCACTGTGGTGAAGGTTTCCCGCCATTTCCGAGGTGTCCCGCCATTGTCCGCCATATCCCTGTCACTGCGCGGGAAGAAGAGGGGCGTAACCGCGGGAATTGGAGAGGCGTAACCGCTGAAGCGCGCGAAGCCCAGGACACGCCCTGCCCCTGACGTCAAACCAGGAAGCGTCAGGTCCTGGAAGGAGCCCAGAGGACGCTCTGTCGTCAGACGCGAGAGACGCAAGGTCCTGGAAGAAGACTGTCGCCCACGGATCTACGGCCTACCTGATAAAGAAAGTGAAGAAGGTAGGCTCCGGTTCACTAGGGGGGGCGCAACCATGGCCGACGACCAGCAAGCCGCCGGAGCATCGGTTAATGCTCCTGATGCCCAACTTGCGCCCGGCGCTGCACAGGCCGGAGCGACCTCTCCACCAGCAGGGGTAGTGACCCCGTTTATACCATGGCCCTGCCGTATATCCCTGGAGCGAAATGGCTTCCCCAGTATAATGGCAAACCAGACACCCTGTCTGGATTCAAGAGAAAAATATGTGGTGTGCTAGACATGTATTCTATGACGGGCAAGCAGAGAGCCGCTGTTGTGTTAGGACAATTGACTGGTGCCGCAGAGCCGGAAGTTGAAACCTGGCCAGCCGCAGACCAGGAATCAGTATCCATCATCTTTAAAAGACTGCAAACTGTGTTTGAAATCCGCACTGAGACGTATCTCCGGATGAGGTTCTACCACTGTGTCCAGAAACCTGTGGACAGTATCTAGGACTACGCCTGGCACTTACAGGAGGCCCTGCGGGCCCTGAAACAGGTTAGTCCAGCCAGCATACAAAATGAAAATAAAATGCTGATGGAACAGTTCATCCGGGGGTTGAGGTCCCAGGAGGAGAGCAGAACTGTATGGTGGTGGGCCTTAGATCATCCAGATGCCACCTTTGACACCCTCAAGGACATGCAGCCCCTGGAAACATCATATACTGCTATCCAGCATTACCAGGGTGGGGCCACCCCAGTGCCCGCAGCACCCACCCACTGCTCCTTCATTGACGGCTGAAACAAAGATGCAAACAGTGCCCCCTAGCGAGCTGGACAGCCTGCTCTGAAGTGCGCCAGTTAAGTAAAACCCTGGCCACTGTCATGAGCACCCTGCAGCTACAGACGGAGCCTGAGCCGGAAGGAAGGATCCTACTGGCCGACAGCCCTGAGGATGTTCCCTGGATGAGGAGAAGAAGGAGGAGAATGCCACCCCATAGGAAGACAACGCCGCCCCGGAGGAGGACAACGCCACCCCGTGGGAGGACCAACGACCAACGTCACCCTCCAGGAGAATTCATCTGCTACCGCTGCCAGAAGGCAGGTCACACAGCGCGGAACTGTCCTTTAAACGAGCAAACCCTGGGGCCGAGGGCCGACACCCAGAAGTAGACCAACCAGGCCCATAAAACTGGTACCATCAGTTCGTGGGAGGAAGACCTTTCCTGTCCATTGTGCTGGATGGCATCGCGAAACCTGCCCTGCTGGATACTGGATCTCAGGTAACCATCATGCCTGATGTCCTCTTCAAAAGGTTCTGGTCCATAGACGAACTTCACCCGCCAGCCCCAAACCTTTCCGTGTATGCCTCTAATGGCCTTCCCCTTAACCTAGTCGGGGTTAAGGATGTGGCAGTAAAGGTGGGAAGAGTGGAACTGATGGACCACGGACTAATTGTAGGAGAGACTAATCCTGATGATACAGACTTGTACATGATACTTGGTACTAATGTTGTTGGTAACTGTTTGGGAGAAGTGTTGTTCTTGCTCTAACAGATGGCTGACACTGCCAAGCCAGGGCAGAGGAGGGTGCTCCAGAAAGAGATCCGAGCCCTTATGTACCAGCAACAGGTAAAGTTAACAGGTGGTGAAATTGGTAATGTACGGGTGACAGACCTGATACCCATTGTGATTCCCCCGATGAGTGAAATGCTGATTTGGTGTAGAGCAGCAATCGGTCTCTGAGGACAGAGCTACCAGGTGGTAGTAGAGCCCCTTAGCTCGGAACATAGACCTACACTCTTAACTGCCAGAGGGGTAGTGGATGTACGCATTGGGAGGGTGGCCGTACGCCTCCTAAACTATGGAGAGGATGAAGTTAAAGTACCAAGATACGCCACTGTTGCCAGGTTGTATACTGTGGATAACAACGCTATCCACACAGTGGAGTCCTTAACCTCACCAGACAGAGTGGAGGATAACGACTCGGAAACCCAGGTGGGGGATTGGTGTCAACAGCTCCATGTTGGGACTGACGCCACTCCTGTCCATCGAAAACAAGGTGTATACAGGGTGGTCCAGGAATACGAACAGGTATTCAGCAAACACCCACTTGATTTTGGGAGGATTAAGGGGGTACAACACCATATACCCACAGGTGACCATCCACCCATCAAAGAACGTTACAGGCCAATCCCACCAGCACACTACCAGAAAGCAAAGGAAATGTTGCATGATATGAAGAGAGCAGGGGTAATAAGAGATAGCTGTAGCCCCCGGGCAGCTCCCCTGGTCCTGGTCAGGAAAAAGGATGGAAGCATGAGGCTTTATGTAGATTACAGACAGGTAAATCGCATAACACATAAAGATGCATACCCTTTGCCCCATATAGAGGAATCCCTGGCTGCATTAAAGTCTGCAAATTACTTCTCTACCCTTGACCTCACTAGTGGGTACTGGCAA
This sequence comes from Phyllobates terribilis, assembly GCF_046119375.1. NCBI lineage: Eukaryota > Metazoa > Chordata > Amphibia > Anura > Dendrobatidae > Phyllobates > Phyllobates terribilis. Next base: position 83,554,137 of record NW_027362769.1, read on the forward strand.
GTAGCAGTTGCTGAGGAGGACCGGGAGAAGACTGCCTTCACTATCCCGATGAGACTCTGAGAGTTCAACAGTATGCTGTTCGGACTCTGCAATGCCCCTGGAACGTTCCAGAGATTGATGGAGTGCTGTTTGGGACACCGTAACTTCGAGACCGTGCTGCTATACCTGGATGACGTGATAGTGTACCCCAAGACGTATGAGGACCATTTGAAGCACCTGGCAGAGGTATTTGAGTCGTTGTCCCGGTATGGGATGAAATTGAAACCTTCCAAGTGCCACCTGCTCAAACAGAAGGTTCAGTACCTGGGGCACATCGTCAGTCCAGAAGGAGTAGCACCAGACCCGGAGAAGGTCACTGCCATCCAGAAATGCCCGGAACCGAAGAATCTCAAGGAGGTACGTCAGTTCCTGGGACTAGTCGGGTACTACCGGAGATTTCTAAAGGACTACACCAAGAAGGCAGCGCCTTTGCTAGATCTCCTGGTAGGACAGTCCAACAGAGGCAAGAACCCCCCCTTCCAATGTGGTAAAGAACAGGCTGAGTGTTATGATCTGCTACAGGGACTAAGGAAAGACAGGAGAGCTGTCCCTACAATAGAACTAAACTAGATCCCTACGATGTAACGGGGAACCTGATCCTGCGATCAGACCCGCTAAAGTCCTCGGCTAGTCTGTACGAAGACCTATAGATGTGAGGGAGGGATCCCTACAAGAACTAGGGACTGGGATAAGTTGGACACCTCCTAGCAGAAATAGTAGCAGTCAAAGACAAACACACAACAAAAAGCATAGAGGTCAGAAGACCTAGCAAAACTAACAGAGAACGGCAACAGAGCACCAAGCTAGCTCAAGAGTAGTAAATACAATGAAGTCCAGCAAGACCAGGAGGGCGGAGCCGGATTAAATAGGCAAAAATGGTCATGTGACCAGCAAACTAAAAAAAACCTAACAGGAGAGTTCTAACAGTACCCCCTCTTCTAAGAGGATCCTCCGGATCCCCTAGGCTCAGGCTTACCAGGAAACCTCCTGTGAAAAGCTCTGACAAGTCTGGAAGCAGAAACATCATCCGCCCTCACCCATGAGTTATCCTCAGGTCCGAAACCCTTCCAAGCGACGAGATACTGCAAACTCCCTCTATACCGTCTAGAATTTAGGATGCGGGAAATTTCATATTCCCCGTCCTCCACCACTGGAGGAACAGTGGCAGAGGCGTCACCATCCGACACATCAGCTTTTTTCAACAGAGAAACATGAAACACCGTGTTAATCTTCCAGGACGTAGGAACCTCCAACCTAACAGCAGATTGGTTAACTATCTGAAGCACCTTAAAGGGCCCTACGAACTTGGGACCCAATTTTTTAGAAGGAATCCTCAATCGCAGATTCTTAGAGGACAACCAAACCATGTCACCAACAGCAAACAAAACCTCTTGCCGTTTCCTATCAAAGTACCTCTTAGATTTTTTGTTAGCCTCCTGAAGATTACCACGCACATCCGTCCAAACTCTCTCCAAATCACTGGAAAAACTCTCCTCCTCAGGCACAGCCGAAACCAATTTGGAGAATGACCCAAAAGACGGATGTCTCCCAGAACAACAAAAAAAAGGCGAACACCCAGCAGAAGAGGATGTATGGTTGTTAAGAGCAAATTCAGCAAGTGGCAGAAACTCAGACCACCCCTCTTGATTGTCTGCCACAAAACAACGCAAGAACTGCTCAACATCCTGGTTCTTCCTTTCTGTCTGGCCATTAGACTCAGGATGATATCCGGATGAAAACGACAAATGAACTCCCAACCTGTCACAAAAGGCACGCCAAAAACGAGCCACGAACTGAGGTCCCCTATCAGAAACAATGTCAGTAGGAACACCATGTAGTCTGACAATTTCCTTGACAAAGGCCTTAGCGAGTGTCTTAGCGCAAGGCAGTTTGATGAAGGGAACCAAGTGACACATCTTGCTAAAACGGTCCACGACCACCCAGATGACCGTGAAACCTTCAGAGGGGGGAAGGTCAGTAATAAAGTCCATAGCCAGATGTGTCCAAGGTGCACTAGGAACCTCCAGAGGGCAAAGCAACCCCGCAGCAGGAGCATGCGAAGACTTGGATCTAGCACACACAGTACATTGGCGCACCCACTTAATGACTTCCTTCTGCCATCCAGGCCACCAAAAACTGCGACCCACAAGTCTCTTGGTCTCAGAAATTCCTGGATGACCTGCCAACCGAGACTCATGACACTCAACAAACAAATCTCTCCTAAAGGTCCCAGGCACAAACAACCTCCCATGGGGAGTGTTAGATGGGGCATTCTCCTGAGCTTTAAGAATCTCATCCTCCAAAACGGAGTCCAAAGCAGCAATCACAACACCTTCTTGTAAAATGCTCTCCTCTTCGTCCTCAACACCGACCATGGGAGAAAAGCTGCGAGACAAAGCATCCGCTTTAACATTCTTGGTACCCGGGATGTAAGTAACGGAAAAATTAAACCGCGAGAAAAAAAAGTGCCCACCTAGCCTGACGGGCATTCAAGCGCTTGGCAGCATCAAGATAGATCAGATTTTTATGATCAGTGAAAACCTGAATGGGAAATTCAGCACCTTCCAAGAGGTGACGCCAGTGTTCAAATGCGAGTTTAATCGCCAGCAATTCCCGATTACCAATATCGTAATTAAGTTCAGTCTCAGAAAATTTTTTTGAAAAAAAGGCACAGGGATGTACTCCATCCTTGTTTTCCTGAGACAACACCGCACCGACCCCCACCGAAGAAGCATCAACCTCAACCAAAAACGGCTTAGTCACATCAGGCTGCATAAGGATGGGAGCAGAGGTGAACCTCTCCTTTAGAAACACAAAAGCTTCAATGGCCTCAGAAGTCCACTGAACCGCATTAGCACCTTTCCTGGTGAGATCGGTCAGCGGTTTGACAATAATAGAAAATTTTTTTATGAATTTTCTGTAATAATTGGCGAAACCCAAAAACCTCTGTATCGATTTCAAACCAATAGGCCTAGGCCATTCCTGCACAGCTTGAACTTTAACCGGGTCCATCTCAAAACCTTCACTGGAGATAATGTAGCCCAAAAAACTAATTCTCTGTACAGCGAACTCACATTTCTCCAGCTTAGCAAAAAGCGAATTGTCCATTAATAACTGTAATACCTCACGTACGCTCCGCCAATGAGACTCCAGATCAGGCGAATAAATCAGAATGTCATCCAAATACACAACCACATTTTTGCCGATTAAAGGTCTAAGGATGTCATTAATAAGATTCTGAAAAAATGCTGGAGCATTGGTAAGACCAAAAGGCATCACCAGATTCTCAAAATGACCCACAGGAGTGTTAAAAGCAGTCTTCCATTCATCACCCTCCTTCATGCGCAACAAATTGTATGCCCCCCGGAGATCAATTTTAGAGAACCACTTGGCCCCCACTAACTGGTTAAATAAATCAGGAATCAATGGCAGTGGGTAAGGATTGCGTACAGTAATTTTATTAATCTCACGAAAGTCCAGACAAGGACGTAAACCGCCATCTTTTTTTTTACAAAAAAAAATCCAACAGCCACAGGAGACTTGGAAGGCCTAATGTGACCGGCGGCCAAGCTTGTCTGTATGTATTCCTCCAAAGCCTTTCTCTCAGGAATAGTAAGATTAAATAAACGACTTTTAGGAAGAGTCGCTCCAGGGACAAATTCAATGGTACAATCATAGTCTCTATGCGGAGGCAAAATTTGTGACTCCTCCTCAGAAAAAACTCTCCAAAAATCCTGAATAGGTACAGGTAATTCCCCTTTTTCCACCGCAGCAATACGTCCGTTACAACACTTGTCATAACACTTAGTGCTCCAGGACTTAATTTCATTGGTAGACCAATCCAGTACAGGATTGTGCAATTTTAACCAGGGTAACCCCAATATTACTGGAGAAGGCAAATTATCCAATACCACCAAATCCAAATTCTCTTGATGAATACCATTAATAGTGAGGGGAAATTCACAGACCTTATGAGTAACACTCTTCAAGGGAGAGCCATCAACAGAAACCACAGCAATAGGGGATGACAAAGTTTTAGGTTCTAATCTAGGTTTTCCACATTACCTGATCCCTGCCTCAAACGTCTCAATTCAGACTCAGCAGATGAGACACGATCAGGATCATCGTACAACAAACCCAAAGCAGAAAAAAAACTATCCACTGATCTAAAGCACGGATCACTAGGTTGGAGAGAGAAGGCCCATCCCTGAGGATCTTTGCGCAAAAGTGACATTATGAACCCTATGCGCTGTGATTCATCACCAGAGGATCCGGGTCTCAAACGAAAATACAATAAACAAGCATTTTTAAAAGAAAAAAAATCTTGTTGTTCGCCAAAAAATAAATCAGGCAGACGTAACTTTGGTTCCATAAAATGTGCTCCAGAACAGCTACTCACGTGTTGTTGGAGCTTGGCCACCTCCAGAGAGAGTCCCTGCAAGCGTTGAGCCAAATCTTGAACCGAGACCATGATGGAAAACTGGAGGTCTTTCCTTAGAGAATTTTTTTTTTTTTTTTTTTTTCTTTTAGGGCTGGACTTACTGTTATGATCTGCTACAGGGACTAAGGAAAGACTGGAGAGCTGTCCCTACAATAGAACTAAACTAGATCCCTACGATGTAACGGGGAACCTGATCCTGCGATCAGACCCGCTAAAGTCCTCGGCTAGTCTGTACAAAGACCTATAGATGTGAGGGAGGGATCCCTACAAGAACTAGGGACTGGGATAAGTTGGACACCTCCTAGCAGAAATAGTAGCAGTCAAAGACAAACACACAACAAAAAGCATAGAGGTCAGAAGACCTAGCAAAACTAAGAGAGAACGGCAACAGAGCACCAAGCTAGCTCAAGAGTAGTAAATACAATGAAGTCCAGCAAGACCAGGAGGGCGGAGCCGGATTAAATAGGCAAAAATGGTCATGTGACCAGCAAACTAAAAAAAACCTAACAGGAGAGTTCTAACACTGAGTCCTTTGCAGTGATGAAAGAGATCCTGACTGGTGAAGAGATCCTGGCCTACCCTGACTACAGCCAACCTTTCCTGCTGTACACTGATGCCAGCAACGAGGGACTAGGAGCTGTGTTAAGCCAGAAGCAGTATGGCAAAGAGAAGGTGATCGCCTATGCCAGCAGGAAGCTTCGTCCTACCGAGAGGAATCCAGAAAACTATAGCTCCTTCAAGTTGGAGCTCCTGGCCTTGGTCTGGGCCATCACTGAACGATTCAAGCACTACCTGGCCTCCACTAAGTTCACGCCCTATACTGACAACAACCCCTTGACGCATCTAGAGACAGCCAAGTTGAGAGCCATGGAACAGCGTTGGATGGCCCGGCTGTCAAACTATCAGTTCACCATCAAGTACCGGGCAGGCCACAAGAACGCCAACGCCGATGCCCTATCCAGAATGCCTCACCAGTCAGACACTGAAGAAGAAGTGGATGACCTGGAGGAGATTGAGCTACCTGCCTTCCACAGAAATGGGATGGTACACGAGCAGCGCACCACCAGGAGGTATCATGGTAAGACACTAAACCCTTTACCTCATCACAGTTGGAAGGAGACCCAGGACAGCAACCCGGTTGTCAGCTGTATCAAAGAACTGATAACACAGGAAGGTTCCTCCCTGGAGAAGGACGCTCCTCCACAAGCCAAGCAACTGTGGAATGAGAGAAGCTGGCTATTCATCTATAGAGAGAAGCTGTGCCGAAGGTATGTCAACCCTAGGACCCATGAGATGGTATGGCAGATTGTAGTGCCCAGGACAGGCATCCAGATGGTGTTGGAGGCCTACCACGATCAAGCAGGGCACTTTGGCTGGAAGAAGCTGGAAACCCTCCTGAAGAGTCAGTTTTATTGGGTTGGAATGCGGAGTTCCATAGAGAGGTGGTGCCGGGATTGTGGACCCTGTAGCCTCAGAAGAAAAGACTACAGCAGTCAGAAGGCACCCCTGCAGTCCATCAAGACAACCCAGCCCCTGGAAATCGTTGCCCTGGAACACGTCAATCTGTCACCTAGCAGGTTAGGCTACTCGTATGCCCTGACCATGGTGGATCACTGATCCCGGTTCCTGGTGGTAGCCCCTGTCAAGGATCTGACGGCAGAAACTGCAGCAAGAACATTTCAAGCATACTTCTGCAGGCCCCATGGATACCCAGAAAAGGTGCTGACGGATCAAGGCCCTGCCTTTGAAGCCGAGCTGTTCAAAGAGTTTTGCCATCTGTACGGGTGTAAGAAGATCTGGACTACACCGTACCACCCCCAAACCAATGGGTTATGTGAAAAGATGAATAACATCATCATCGATCTGTTGAAGACCTTACCTCTAGAGGAAAGAAACCAGTGGCCAGACAAACTACCTGACCTGGTAGACCTGTACAATCACATACCTGTGAGTTCCACCAATTGCACTCCAGCGTACCTCATGAGAGCAAGACCCGGAAAGTTGCCCATGGACCTGGAGCTTTGAGTGGTAGAGCCAGAAGCAGATATGTCCACTGAAGACTGGGATACGACTCGACAAGAGAGTACAAGCCTATGTCGAAGACAGTCTAAATAGGGTGAGAGACAAGCAGGAAGCGCAGTACAACAAGAGTGCACCAGCTGAACCCTTGACACCTGGAGAAGTTGTGCTGAAACGAAAGAGAAGAAGCCACAAGCTTGACCACCAGTGGGAAAGGGAACCTTACACTGTGTTGAACTCTAGATTCGACAATAGGAAAACCTGTCTAATTAGCAAAGACGGAGGAAGAACGACTGCAACGGTATCAAGAGACCATCTGAAGGTGTGCCCAAGTCCGTTGAAGTCCCAGGAAGAAGTGCCTCTCACCGTACCGGAGGAGCCTAAAGAAGAAGTACTCCATACTGACTTGGGAGATTTCCCGGCAGATTGGCCTCAACTGGATGGAGCGGTAATAATACCTGTGCTACACTTCTACCAACAGCCAGAAGACTCTCCACTGCAAGTAAGACCTGTAAGCGCCCCGGAAGAGCCTGCTCAGGAAGAATCCTCGGAAGAAGGATCACCGGTGGAAGCAGAGCCAGTAGGCCCAGTAACCAGTGTACTTGCCTGTCCCATAGAGAGGTCAAGGCAGTCTTGCAGTCCACCAACACATAGAGTGGAAAATAGCACAAGCATCCACACTACACGCATCCCAGTACTACGTAGGTCATAGCGTAGTACAAAAGGTCAGACCCCTGTCAGGTATAAGGAGTAAGTTAAAAATACCTGCAGTGTAAATAGTTACCCAGTAGGGTATTGCATAATGTTTATTGTATAAACTGAAATTAAATATATGTGTTCATTTAGTTACCCGTAGGGTACAAAGACTCATAGGCTGAGGACTGTGAGCAGCCCAAAAACTGTTCATGTACATAGTTGCACTACCAGGAGTGCCCCTTAAAGTGAACAGTGAACAAAAACCTGTTTGGCGTGGCCGAAGACGTGGTCCAGCACCTGGATCACCTATGCCCTGTAGCCATGCCCAGGGCCTACATTGAGGGTTTGAGGGTTTTCAGGTGGGTCCCTCATATTACTCATGGTCCTTCATCGGTGAAATGGACACCATTTACTTGAAAAACTCTGAACTTGTTTTATATATATTTGTTGTATTATAATGTTCCTGTAACGTTCAAGAAAAGTGCCTCCCATAATGGGAAGAAATGTTAATTTTTAACCAGTTTTGCAAAAATGTTTCAGTCCAAGAGCACTGAGTTTTACTAGGGGGGAATGTGGCGCCCTGCTGCTCACTGGTGCCACAGAACCCAGAAGGGCATGGATGGACTTCTCCACAAGAGGCCCTCACACATTCACACTCCTCCATCCTACCACCTCAGACCAGCAGAGGAAGCCCGTTAGGGACATATATAGGAAGGGTGGAGCTAGGCATCTCAGTTAGTTGCTGGAGTCAGAGTTCCTGCTCAGACACAGAGAGGAACAGAGCTCAGAGTTGAGCTGAGAGCGTGCTGACGCTCAGAGAGCAGAGAAGAGGCAGCACGCTGGCTGCCGTGCTTAGGCGAGCCAAGGCCTACAGCACAAGTGAAAGCCCAGTGAGGGCCTGAGTGTGGCCGAAGGTGAGAGGAGAAGGAAGAAGTAATGAGGGGGGCAGAGGAGCATACCAGGCTCACCCCGATATATATACCGGACACCGGGTCCGCGCCTACAGGGACTCTTTATACCCAGTAGGAACCACCGGACCCCTGGAGGACTACAGGTCCCAGGTTCACCAAATGCTGATTGTAGTACCAGGGCTAGGAGTCACGGAGGCCCCAGCTTCCAGGGAGAGTGATCTCCAAAAGAGAAGGCCCTATCACCAGGTCAGAGGTGCAGGAGAGAGAGACAGTAACCAAGCTAAGCCTAGTTCCAGGCAGGCCAGAAGCTTAACGAGTAAAGCCACGGACTGTCCTACTGTTTCTCCCCTGCACCACCATCCATCTACCCCTACACTGCCCTGGACCTAGCTCTACCTGTGGAGAGCCACACCATCCCTGCTGCCGTAACACCCGCTCCAGAGGACTGCTCCGCAGCGGCAGCTCCCATTCCACAGGTGGCGTCACGAACAATCCCAAAAACCCCATATAAAAATATACCCTTTTTGCACTGACCGCCCTGGGTCACGGACCGGGCCAGCCACCGTGATATCCCCCAACCGGCATACAGAGGCCCGGCTGCTGAGTACACCACGGCCCTGGGGGCGCGTCAGGAGCACTTTGAAAGTAGGTATAAATCGGGAAGCCATCTTAGGGTGGCAGGACAGTTCAGAGGAACAGCTCAGAAAGACAGTCTGGGAGCAGAGTCTCTTTAGGAGCTCTGCTCCACAAGTAGGGCTTAGTCCTGGAGGCCAAGGAGGGGAGCAGAGGAGTAGGCTCCAATCTATTGAAGGGATCCCAGGGGGTATGGCGAGTGCGAGACGGCACCCGTATGCCCCGAATCTGTCAGAAGACAGAGGGATCGTAGGCCGCAAGAAGGGGACTGGCCCCTGGACCAGTCGTGTACTCCAAGTCTCGGCTGGAAAAAAACGGAGGCTTCTGGCTTTCAGAGTCCAGTTGCCGAAGCCCTGCCCTAATCTCCGTGAGGGTCAAGCAGGTCTGGGAACTCCAGCAAGACAGGAGGGACCTCAGAGCACCCGAGCGGGATTGAGAGTGGGGAAGCGCAGGGCAGGAGGGAGAAAGACCCAGCGTGAAGACGGTCTAGCTAGGAACACAAGAAAGCGGGGTTCCATCAGGTACTCCTAATCTGCCTGAGGAAGAACTGAACCCCTGCCTGGTGAACGCAGCGCGACGTGGGAGGCTAGCACCCGTACAGTGCACCAGTGGAACGGTCATAAGAACTGTGAGTAAAGACTCGGATGACTGCACCGTACTGCCTCCGTCCATTCTTTCATCTGCACCATCTTTCCCCCTGCACTACAACGCCCAGCACTACCAACATCTCTTACACTGCCCTGGAGCTAGCTCTTCCTGTGGAGAGCCACACCATCCCTGCTGCAGTAACAAAAGCTTCAGAGGACTGCTCCGCAGCGGCAGCTCCCTTTAGCCGCATTCCACAGGTGGCGTCACGAACACTTTACAAATTCCCTATAAATAATTCCCCTTTTGTTGACTGCCCTGGGTCACGGACCGGGCCAGCCACCGTGATATCCTCCACCAGCGTCCATAGGCCCGGCTGCCAAGTACCCCACGGCCCTGGGGGCGCGTCATATTTGAAGTTTTTTGTCTCAGAATCTGCTCCAAAATCCACATCAAAATGCTCAGTGTGAACATTCTGAAGGGATGTCACAGTGTAGAGGGATCATCCTTATTCTCATTTGCACATGGAAACACGAAAAGCAATGGAATGAAACTGTATGGGAGAAGATACAGTTTGGATATTAGAAAAAACTTTTTGACAGTGAGGGTGATCAAAGAGTGGAACAGGCGGCCACAAGAGGTGGTGAGTTCTCCTTCAAAGGAAGTCTTTAAACATTGAGCAGGGGGTTGGACACGAGGACCCTGGAGGTCCCCTCTAACTCTAACATTCTATGATGCTATGATTCCCTAATACTAAAATCTGTAAAGAGTAAGGGTAAAAGCAGCAGTAGACTGGGCCATTGCTGAAACAAGAGACAGCTGGACGTCGCTGACCATAGTGTTTTGTGGAATTGGGATTGGAGCTCAGAATAGAAAAATCATTGGAGATTGGGTAAATAAATTAGTATATATTACACCTTAATCTTACTACAAAATCTAATACAAGACAAGATCCCACGGGAACTGACTATAAATCAACTCATTCTAAGTCAACATAAACCAATCATTCGATTTTAGAGATTATTGGATTATTATTAGACACATATTCCACTAAATACTGGATGAGAATTTCAGGCACACACCACATATATGTATACCGTGACTCTACAGGATTGCTCTTACTGATGGAATATAACATTCGATTCTCAGCATACAAAATGGTTATTATATTGTGCCTTATATTTGCTAAACAGTGACCTGGGAGATGGGCTCCTGCTTTGCAGAGATGAATTGCACACGATATAATCTGGACGATCCATCACACAGTCGTTTCAGCGCACCAGACCTCACATTTCTTTATAATAAAAATATAGTAATTTTCCAATTACATGATGTTTACCGAAGAGCTCAGCTTCAGCATATGCAGACTAGATGTATAAAGCGAATATCCCATCTGAAATCCAAAACATAATCCTAAATAAGTCTTGACAACTTTTAATGGTGACAAATCTTATAGGACCACAGTGTGGTTTGCTGAAAGTCTGTAATCGGCAATCAGATTTTCTTTTGCATCAGAAAGAGGAATTAAATCTAAGTTTATATAAACAGTCTCTGCCACTTTATTAATTTTCTGAAATAGTCTAATTTTTTGATTGCTAATGTGGGCTGCTGACAATGATCTCCTGGGACCGAGGATAATAGTTCATGAATATGTTAATTCTTTACTCGGTAGGTTCATCCCTTAGGACAACTTTAGACGTAAAAGACCTTGTTGAATTATACTGAATCAAAGTCTTGGGCTATGTTGACATGACTGTGTTTTCAGTCTGAATGCTGTCCATGAAAAACCGACATCACACCGGCGGCACTCGGACTAATGTAACTCAAGTAGGTTGTTCAGAAAAGCGTTTATTTGGGGCGGGAGGTTTACAGCCTGAATCTGCATATCGAAAAAATTGCAGTATGCACTACTTTCTTCCTTGTGTCACACTAGCCTATTCAAGTATATAGAGGAGGAGGGGGGTGGAGCATATCCCATTTGGATTAACCATAAAACAATTTGATATTTACAGATACATCGCAGTTCCTTAACCCCTTCGTGACACGACATACATTTATGTCATATGTCGTATCCTTGACTTTTATGTGGACTCACACATCGAGCCCACATCTTTCCCAGCAGATGATAGCGGATTTAATGCCTTTAACAGCCTCGGGTGGAGCGGCGCCAGCAGGGGGCGCATCATTCCACACGCCCATCGGAACACTTGTGATGGGATTGCGGGGCGGCGATGGGATGCCATGACAGCTGGGGGTCTGCTGTAGACCTCTGTGCTTGTCATGGGGATTCTCTTGTGTAAGTCAGCAGGAGATCGTGATTGTCACTATACATAGCAGTGCTGATGTTTATATTCATCTCTGCTCTTCTCTGGCTCTATGAAGCCAGATCTGTCAATTACAGAAAAGAATGTGAACAGAGGAAAAAACAGCAGGTGGGAAAGTGTGTATAAATGTTCGGCCCCGCCACCGTGCACCGAGCGCCTGTACTTGGTTTGAACAGTCATTGTGTGCTAACATGTGTCTGTGGCGCCCCTGTGGATTCAGTCGCCACGGAGGTACTGCATATCAACCAGAGGTGTGGTATCCCACTCTCAGGTAATGATGGAGTTCTGCCCAGGACCCAAACAGCTGCATCCAACACTACACTACTCCAGACCAGCAGGAGGAGCAAGATGCACGTGTACAATGCAGAGCCCTGTCCCTGGCTGGAGTGGGGGGAACCAAGAGAGGGGGAACCATGCAGTGGGTGCGGGTGGCGGAAGCAGATCAGGGGAGCACTAGAGAAGAAGAATATAAAAAGGGAAGCCATCTTGGCAGTTCAGTTCAGTTAGGTTCAGTTCAGTTCGGTGTGTGTTCAGTCAGAGGAGGACAGTGAAAGAATCAGGAGCTCCGCAGGAGCTCTGCTCAGGAGGAGCGGGCCTGAGTGAGAGAGGCCCAGGAAGAGAGACTGAAGGGAAGAGAGGAGCAGGGAGATAGGCTCCAGAAGGAAAGAGTGGATCCTAGGGGTAAGGGAAGTGCTGGAGGCCACCCATACGCCCGAATCTACCAGGACGTGGAGGGATCAAGCTGCAGAAGGGACCGGTCCCTAACTAGTGAGAATTGCAATATTCAGCTAGAAACCGGAGGCTTCTACATTGCCAGGGTGTAGTTGCCACAGCCGCAATTAATCGCCAAAAAGGTAGCCGCACAGGATCCAGGGAACTCCAGGTTGCCCGCCAAGATCTGAAGTTACCGGCTTGGGACACTGTTTGCGAGGCGCAGGGCAGGAGGGTGAGAGCCAGCTCAGGAAGACGACTAAGAAAGGCACACAGAAAGGGGTCCCGTTAAGTGCTCTTGAATTACCTGAGGGATTGCTAAACCCCTCCCGTGGTAAACGCAGGACAACGTGGGTGGTTGTGATCTGCAGTTGCAACCAGGAGCAACGTGATAATCGTGAGTAAACCCTGAAGACTGCACCCCACTGTCTCTGTGAATTATTGCTGCGCCATCATCTCCTGCACCACACTGCACAACAACATCTACCTCATCTATAATCACCACAGCACAGCCCTGGAGCTAAGCTCTACCTGTGGAGAGCTGAACCAACTCTGCTGCATTACCAACAGCTCCAGAGGACCTGCTCCGCAGCGGCGGCTCTATATATAATCCTTTTCTTTAAAACCTCTTTTATTGACCGCCCTGGGTCACGGACTGGGTCACCGCCACTGTGACATCTCCCCTAGCAACGACCGGCCCGGCACCAAGTACCCCACGGCACAGGGGGCGCGTCATGTCCCTTTGGGTTTTCGGTTTATCGTGTTATAAAGCACGAATAGATTGGTGGATTACTGTAGTGCAGTGTAGTGCTTACATTCTTCCAACATGAGGGAGGTAATGGTTCTCCTTAATCCCTTCCCAACATCCGCTGTATATGTATGGCACATGTCAGGTGTAAATATGTGACGTGGTCTAAAATGCTGAGCCCCCTCCATATGCAGCATGTGCTGGAAGTGTTGACTGCCACTGAAGCTAGCGCTGATCACTGTAGTTTAACCCATTAAATGCTGCTGTCAGTGATCGACAGTGGCATTTAAGTGGTGCACTCCTGGTGGTGCGCCGATTTGAGTGCACATCAGACCACCACTGACGTGATCATGGGAGCGCCATTGAATTTCTATGGCAGTTACAGTTCTACTAAAGGCCGCCCATAGCCATTTCTGTCTCCTATGAAGCCTAGCCTGTGGTAGGGGTTTTTCGGAGAGTGCAAAATTCACAGTATGCCCAATACTACTGAAGTCAGGCTGCAAAACTGAAGTCTATATACTACAATATTGAAGCCAGCATAAACCAATCATTCGAGATTAGGGATTAATGGATTATAAGACAATTCCACCATATAGTACAAGCTCGGTACTCAAAAGTTTGAATCATCACTTTTCCAATACAAAAATAAAAATACAAACTTATTTGGCATTGTCATGTCTGCAAAAGTCCAAGCTGATATCAAATTATTTAAAGAAGCACTCCCATCAAAATTGGTATCTATTTAATATATTGCAGTCATCATATTATATATCACTTTGTACTTACAATTGCTCATTTTGCCTTTCTACCAGCTAATTCTTCTCTTTTCCATTAGGTCTATGAGATCACGTTATTAAAAACTGACTAGCTGAATCCTTCTAAGCTCTATGTAGAAACCAGAGGTCAATTTTCCCTGAATGAGTCACTGGCAGAGGGAGGAGGGAGCAGCTGTGTCAGGAGTTGAAGAGGAGACTTCTTGTTTCTATATAGAGAAAAGAGAAGAATTAGCTGGGTAGAAAGGCAAAATGAGCAATTGTAAGTACACAGTGCTATATAATATGGTGACTGCAATATTGTTGTGTAAAAAAAAAAAGCCACCAGAACTGAAGTTTTTGATTGCCCCCCAAAATGCAAGAGACAATCAAAACATGGTAAAGTAATAAGTAAAAACTGCAGCTCGCAATGTAAAAAAAAACAAAACTCTCACAACTTCATTGATGGAAAAATAAAAAAGTGGCAATTTTTTTAAACAGAAAAAAAAGGTATTGCCGTAATCATGCTGATTTAGGATTAGGTTGCTAGATCATTAATGCACACAGAATGCTATAAAAACGAGCCCCCCAAAAAAACAACAGCAGATTGTGGGTTCCCACCCCCCCCCCCCACATTTTTATCCACAGTTTTTAAGTACACTATATGGTAAAATGAACGGTGTGATTCAAAACTATGAATTGTCCTTAGAAGAAGTAGCGGAAAAAAACTACAAAAAAATAATACTGGTTACTGCGGGAAGGGGTTAAATAGAAAAGGCAATCCTCTATGGGAGAAAAGTCTGCAAATTAATGCTCTTGCAGAATGAAAACCTATCCTGCAAGGGTAGGTTCCCCCTGAATAGTAAAATGCTCTGGAATATATTGGTGCTATAGAAATAAAATCATTAATTATTAGGTAGGTTCTCCTAGGTGGTAATTGAGAGATTTTAATTTGCTCTGCGATAGCTCAATGTCTCACATTCTACCAAATAGCATGAGCATGGCGCCATCTTGTGGCCACGTTACTTATACCAATTTGTAGAACGAACATATTGATCTGGTATTTGTAGGAAATTATAATAATCAGAAAATTAAACAAGTCATATATAAATGGCATCAACATTAGAAGAGAACAAAGCTTTGGTTGAGGGATTTATCAAACATGGGAATTGGTTGAAATAGTTCTTAGCGACTTAAGTATTGAAATGACTGAGGATTTCCATTGAGATACCGTCCTCTATTTGTTGATGAATGTAAAGAGAGAAAAAAAACTTGTGGGGTGGAAGGAAAGTAGAATGTGGAAATTATGGTTACAAATCTGCTGTGTGTGAACACATCCTTATGTTGTTGGTGAACAGATCTGAGTTTAGGTGTCTCGGTGGTAAACCATTTTTTAAAGTGAGAGCTACATAAAAGTACTGGCTGGTTTATGAGGATTTTTGGTATTTGAAAACCAATTCTCCATCATTTTTTCCATACATCATTGTGTTTTCAGAATTTCACAGGTTATGGAATTTGCTGTACAATAAGTGATGATTAACTAAATAAAAAAATTGTAAAAATATTTAAAAAAAAATCACAAATAATAAAAAATATATATTACACTCATAAATATGTATTTTACGTAAAAAAAAAAAGTACACATATTTGGTATTGCTGCTTCTGGAACAACACGACCTATAAAACTATCACACTAGTTAACTTCTTCAGTGAACACCGTATAAGAGGCGAAAACTATGCTTTTGCAGCATACCGCCAAACAAAAAGTGGAATAAAACATGATCAAACAGACAAATGTAATGAAAAATGGTACCGCTGAAAACGCCATCTTGTACTGCAAAAAAAAAAACGAGCTGCCATACAGCTCCTTCAGTGGAAAAATAAAAAACTTAAAGCACTCAGAATAAAGAGATGCAAAAATATTTTTTTTTCTACAAAATAGTTTTTATTGTGTAAAAGCGGCAAAACATTAAAAAAATTATATAAATGTGGTACCGCTGTAAACGTTCTGACCCGAAGAATAAAGCTGCCTTATCAATTTTACCACAAGAGGAATGGCATAAAAAAAAAAAACAATTCCTCAATTGTTGTTTTTGTTCATTCTGCCTGCCAAATATCGGAATAAAAAGCGATCAAAATAGTCATGTGCTCGAAAATGGTACCAATAAAAACGTCAACTTGTCCAGCAAAAAACAAGCCCTTACATGACTCTGTCGGCAGAAATATAGAAAATTATAGCTTTCAAATACGGCGATGAAAAAAATAGTTTTTGCCAAAAAAAGCGTTTTTTAGTGTATGACAGCTACCAATCATAACAAAAATTATATAAATCTGGTATTGCTGTAATCGCACCGACCTGAAGAATAAAGTCGTCTAATCACTTATACCGCATGAGGAACGGCGTAAAAAAATAAATATAACCTGCTGCTAATTTGTTCATTCTGCCTCCCAAGATCGCAGTACGGCTCGGCGCACATTAGTCCTGCGCTCAGCGCTGAGTGCTTACACCGGGGTTTCTGTGTAAATCTCTGAAATATTTGTGATTCAGATGGAACCCCAGGCGGAAGATTCCCTGTAACGAGGCAGATGGAGGCATCGTGGATGCCTACGATGTCCGTCTTTTTAGGCGTAAATAAAAGTGTGGTCGGACACAGTTTTCTGCACTTCTGAAAAGACGGACAACGGTGAACAGAAGGCAGACGAAGTCCAGAGTAACTCTGCTGCCTCTTGACCGTGTACGGCCAACCCGGGTTCCACCGTTTAACCTGTTCCTCCCATTTTCCAGCACTCACCTTTTCCCACAAATAAAAACACTGCACCTGTAATTTCTTTGGATAAATTTGGCCACAGCGGCCATTTTATTAACAAACAACATTAACATATTAACAGTGTTATAAATAAATAAGAAGGGAGGGTTCTTGGAGTTAAAAATTAGATCTGGCATAAATTAAACCGAACTGGAACCACCATATTACCCTCAGCCGTCCATCACCAGCTCAAGGGCACCAAAAGCTCCCAGGGTAAAACCCCGTCCAGAGCCCAAAAACCAAATGCCAGATCACCCCGCTCAATTAACCAATTGGCTGTAA
Organism: Phyllobates terribilis; assembly: GCF_046119375.1. Taxonomy (NCBI): domain Eukaryota; kingdom Metazoa; phylum Chordata; class Amphibia; order Anura; family Dendrobatidae; genus Phyllobates; species Phyllobates terribilis. The sequence continues at coordinate 83,571,085 of NW_027362769.1, forward strand.
TTTTAACCAAATTATTCCCACCGACACTTCTGTGCCAACTCCAAGAACCCCACCCCCGCCACAAACGAACAGCCCTGACCACCTCAGGCTCGTGAGTGCCCCAAAAAAACGCTAAAGCCCTCTCATTCCCCTCCTGTATAGCCAATGCCCACAAATTGGTACCAATGTCATTCAAATGTACACCATCCTTTGCCCAAAAATTTCCAACTCCCGCCTCGAGTTCAAAATGTCGAACGCTTACTCCCCCGTTACTTGACACAAAGGCTGATATGGCTCTATTTAACCTCACTCTCGCCCTATTAATCCCCTTCAAAGATCTAGCCTCCCTCCACATTTTTTTTTTTTTGGCACAATGTCAGACCAGACCGTCAACACCACAGGAAAGGATGTCCATAACCTTAAAAATTAAATCGAATGTCCCACATCAGTTCCCTGACCAGGCGAGCCCCCAAGTCATTCCCCCCCATATGCACCACCAAAATATCCCACGTCCGAACCAAACGGGCTGCCATATGAAATTCAGGCAGCACCCTTCTCCATACCATGCCTCTGGAGACGAGCCACCGAACCACAACTTGCTCTCTCCTAAAACCCAACTGCCTACCGTCTGGCCTCCCGTCTGCTCGCATCACCCCCAGTGGATGAAGGAATGTCCCAGAATCCACGCTAACAATGGGACACCATCTGCAACAAACAACCACAATGTATTCAATACTTAACAAGATGAAAACAACCTCAGCCCCCCGTACCTAATGCCGCACAAAGGACAAATAACGATCAGAACTCCACCTCCCTATCCGCTTTGTCACATCCTTGCCTAAACCCAAGCCATTGGCTTCTGACGCCGCGCCAATTCTAAAAGAATGTGACCCGTACACCTCCGGGCGAAGGCCCAACTCCCGAACTCCTTTCTTAAATACTGCTATTTAAGAAAAGTCCCCATTTTCATGACATAATAAGGAACCCACTCGCCCAGGCCAAAATTGCCAGTCTATTTGGTGCCACCGATTCAGACAATCTCAGCGCACCAAAAAACGCTAACGAAAAGGCTAACCTAAACAATGTAGCTTCACAACTGAACAACAAGTTTCGTCTAACACTAAACCCAAACGTTCCAAGATGTTAAAAGTCACCGGTCTTCTTTTATCCAGCACCTTATCTCCTCTCCTAAAGCCCCTAAGTGCTTGCTACACTAAAAAGGACTTTGTAACATCTCTTATCCCCACTTTTGAAACAGACCATCCAATCTCCGCTGCCCTACCTACAAGAAAGAACACCACCATCTCCCTATCACCGACATTCTCCACCAAACCCCACTGCATTATCCAACTTTTCCATACTAGCCACGATGCCTCGTATGAGGACCAGGTCTGCCTCGTAATGGACTCTCGTATTAAACGTCCCCACTCCTCCATAACCAGCTGCCACAAATACGAAGGGCATTCCTGTCCCACGTCCTCTGCCTCTGGTGCTAGCGCCCGAAAAACGATCCCACTGAAAACGAGACAAGGCATCTGCGATGGAATTTTTACACCAGCACCTCCTGCAGCATCTGTAAAAAATCTCACAATCACGACTGCTCAAAAACTTGTGCTGAATTAACGACCTGCCGTTATAATTTCCAAAAACATTATCCAAACCTTCAAATCCTCCTTGTGATCCTTATTTAAACGAATGAAATGATGGGGCGTGCGCACTCCTGCTGTCGCCCTTGCCAACCCGCGACAAAATATCCTGCCCATTGGCATAATGCTGCATGCGAAATTCAAACGACCTAACAGGGATTGTAGCTCCTTCAGCGTCACCTTATGCAACCTCCTGACTCTATCGACCTCCTGCTTGAGCAAACTCAATTTATCATCAGGTAACCGACACTCCATCCTCTCTGTATCAATTAGGATGCCCAAAAAGTTAACAAGGTGCAAGGTCCCTCTGTTTTTTTTATTTTTTTTTTTATTTCCTGCCAAAGGTATGCCCAAAAAAATGCTCCGCTACCCACACCATAGTTCCTAACAAAGTCCTACACAACAAGGATTGCGGAGGGCCTATAAACAAAAAGTCATCCAAATAATGAATGACCGACTGAACTGATGCCAGGTCCCTCACCACCCATTCCAAAAAGGTACTAAACGTTTCAAACAGGGAACACGTAATTGCACAGCCCATATGCAAACACCTGTCCACGTAGTATTCCCCTTTCCAAAAACAACCTAAGAATGGGATGCTATCCGGATGTACTGGCAGCAATCTAAAAGCCGATTCGATATCAGTTTTAGCTAGCAACGATCCTGGCCCATATCTCCGTACCCATCCTACAGCCGCATCGAATGCTGAATACTCCACCGAACATAATTCCTGAGCAATGCCATCATTCACCGAAAAAACCCCTTAGGGTATGACAAATGCTGAATCAAATGAAACTTATTAGCTTCTTTTTGGGCACGACCCCCAACGGCGAAATAATCACCCTGCTGCTAGGTAATTCCTGAAACGGACCAGCCATCCTGCCCAATTCCACCTCCTTTGCCAATTTCAAGCTAACCACTTCCGGATGAAGGGAAGCCGACATCAAATTTTTAAGAGAAAAGGGGACCTCATGATCAGGAGGAGGAATTCTAAAAACCTTCCAAAAAAAACCCCATCTGAAATGACCTTAGCCTTCAACTGATCTGGATACCTACTTAGAAAGGGGGCCATCTCGTGAACCCTCACCGGAGTCACCCCCTTGACCGGTACCCATTGGCATTTTTCCATTACCCTTCTTAAAGCATTTAGATGCTCCGTGTGAAATACCGTTGCAATGGGAGCACACATGTTTAAATTTGCAGGAGTTCCCGTACTTACACTGGCCATCATTAAATTTCCAGAAAGATCCCGCTTCCTTCTTAGTGCTTTGTGCACCCTGGGTACTTCCCCCGTGTCCTGCCGATTAGTTCCCACTACCGCTGCTCCCGTGAAAGGACTGCCCATACCTCACCGGAGCCACAACTTTCAGCCACAACCCGATGTCCTTTGATCCCATCTAATCTCCGGACGGACTGCCTTCCTCTGCCGATATTGCTCGTCGTATCGTAACCATGTCTGGCCCCCATAAGTACGATGAGCCTCCCCTATAGCATCCAGGTAGCAAAATAAACCTGAGCAATTATCCAGAGCTTTTTCCCCAATGACACTAGCCATTATTGCAAAAGCTTGCAACCAATTAACAAACGTCTGAGGAATGAACCTCCACCTACGCTTTTCTTCCTCCATTTTTTTTTTTTTTTTTTTTTTTATTTTTTTTGCTGTCGTCCTTTTCTCCCTTGTCCAAATTAAACTTTTCAAGAGAAAGTAGGGAAAAAATTTCTACAAATTCATCCCGCCCAATTTTTTCTTTAACCTTTTTTTTTTTTTTTTTTTTTTTAAATGTGCCCAGCTGCCCCTCAAAGCACACGTATACCTCCCCTTTCGCCATATCATCCAGTTTTACTGGATCCGCTTTATCCTTTTCTGTCTGTACAGAAACCGATACCCCCGAAAGTCCCCCTCAGTACACACCGCCGCCCTTGCCGATTCACTCCCCACCTGCTACGCCACAGGTCGACCGGGTAACCAAGCCCCCATCAGAGATAACGCTGCCTCACTGGCTCCACCAGTGTCTAAACTAGCCAGAATTTGTGACATGTTTGCCAAATTATCCCTGAGCCCCACGACATCTAACCACGCCTCCCCCTAACATTTACACCACAGGGCTCTGTCAACTGCCCATCCACTACCCCATCCGCTACCGACCCCGTGGGTGACAAAAACATACATAGACGCATACTCACGGAGCTGCGCAGGTGCTGTGTCCCCGCCAGCCGTACGTCCTGTGTCCTGCCGATTCCTTGGGTCGTCCTGATCCTCTCCGTATTCCAATCCTCCCTCTCGCTGTTGCTCAAGGCCCGCGCCCCTGGCCTCCTCCTCACCAAGGGGGACCTGAGCACGTGCCGATGCCCCCGCAGCTCGTCCGCTGCACGTTTCTGCACCGATCCTTCCTGCCGTCCGTGATCCAGCACGACCTCTGGACCCGGGCCCCCCAGCCCAGTCCGTGCTGATCTGTGGGGGGGGGGGCTGCCAGGCAGCTCCATGCTGCTGCCCGCCGCTCTGCTACCGTGACTCCGGTGACTGGAGCCAGGCAACAGGTCTACAAACTGCTGCTGCCTTCCCGAAAAAACCCCATACTGTCCTCTACTGTCGATTTGACTGGCAGGCACCCCTACTGGTACATCGCCAGGTGTGCCTGCCGCGCTGCTGCTCCTCCTGGCCCTTTTTTTTTTTTTTTTTTAATAACGGCCGTCCGCCGCTGTGAACCGCTGCTGGTCCTGGTTGCGGGGGCCAGCGTCATCGCTGCCCCACGACTTCCTGTCCGACCCGGTCACGTGCACAGGAAGTGACGCGGGCCGAACTTCCGGCGAAGCCACGCCCCCGGACTGGTGATGCGGCTCTAGTGCGGGCCTTGTTTCCGGCGCAGCCCGGGCTCTATTACTGCGGCACGCCGCCGGAGCAGGCCGCACTTCCGGTGGGGCCCTCGGTCCAGACCTTGCTAGCGATCCGCTGACGGAAGCGCCCTCAGGCCGGCTGGGCGGATTCCTGCAGCGGCGGGCGCAGCGGCAGGGGGGTTCCGCCGCCGGGCTCACCTAGCTCAGGGTCCCATGAGGGGCTCCGCAGCCTGCGTCTGCGGCACGTGGGAGTCTCTGGCAAAAGCCTCTCGGGAGGGCGCGTTCTCCTTGCCCTCCTTCCTGACCCCGCCGCCGATTCCTCAGATGAGCCATGCAGCAACCCTTAAAGCTGTGCCTCCAGCCACCCTCCACGCCTGGATCGAGCCGCATCCCACAGTCTGCTAAACAGAGATTCCATGGTCTCCATTACGCCCGGTCAGTGTCCAGAACAATGGGTGAGCGGATATTAACCCCTTAACCCCCGAGGGTGGTTTGCACGTTAATGACAGGGCCAATTTTTACAATTCTGACCACTGTCACTTTATGAGGTAATTACTCTGGAACGCTTCAACGGATCCCCCTGATTCTGAGACTGTTTTTTCGTGACATATTGTACTTCATGATTGTGGTAAAATTTCTTCGATATCACTTGCGTTTATTTGTGAAAAAAATGGAAATTTGGCGAAAATTTTGAAAATTTTGCAATTTTCAAAATTTTAATTTTTATGCCCTTAAATCAGAGAGATATGTCACACAAAATAGTTAATAAATAACATTTCCCACATGTCTACTTTACATCAGCACAATTTTGGAACCAAAAATTTTTTTGTTGTTAGGGAGCTATAAGGGTTAAAAGTTGACCAGCGATTTCTCATTTTTCCAACAAAATTTACAAAACCATTTTTTTTGGGACCACATCACATTTGAAGTCACTTTGAGAGGTCTTTATTACAGAAAATACCCAAAAGTGACACCATTCTAAAACTGCACCCCTCAAGGTGCTCAAAAACACATTCAAGAACTTTATTAAACCTTCAGGTGCTTCACAGGAATTTTTGGAATGTGGAAGAAAAAAATGAACAATTAACTTTTTTCACAAAAATGTTATTTTAGACCCAATTTTTTTTATTTTCACAGGGGTAACAAGAAAAAATGGACCCCAAAATTTGTTGTGCAATTTCCCCTGGGCACGCAGATACCCCATATGTGGGGAAAAAACACTGTTTGGGCGCACAGCAGGGCTCGGAAGGGAAGGAGCGCCATTTGACTTTTTGATTGTAAAATTTGCTTGAATAATTAGCGGACGCCATGTTGCGTTTGGAGAGCCCCTGTGTGCCCAAACATTGGAGCTCCCCCACAAGTGACCCCATTTTGGAAACTAGACCCCCAAAGGCACCTATCTAGATGCATAGTGAGCACTTGGAACCCCCAGGTGCTTCACAAATTGATTCGTAAAAATGAAAAAGTGTTTTTTTTTTCATTTTTTCATTTTTACGAATCAATTTGTGATGCACCTAGGGGTTCCAAGTGCTCACTATGCATTTAGATAGGTGCCTTGGGGGGTCTAGTTTCCAAAATGGGGTTACTTGTGGGGGAGCTCCAATGTTTGGGCACACAGGGACTCTCCAAATGCAACATGGTATCCGCTAACAAATTGAATGGAAAATCGGCTCAAATTGTTAGCAGACACCATGTTGCGTTTGGAGAGACCTTGTGTGCCCAAACATTGGAGCTCCCCCACAAGTGACCCCATTTTGGAAACTAGACCCCCCAAGGCACCTATCTAGATGCATAGTGAGCACTTGGAACCCCGAGGGGCTTCACAAATTATGCACTTTTACATAATAAAAGCAATTTTATAGAAAAAATTATTTTTAGCATAGCTTTATTCTGAGAGCTATAACTTTTTTATTTTTTGGCTGATGGAGCTGTATGTTAGCTTGTTTTTTGCGGGACGAGATGACGTTTTCAGCGGTACCATTTTTATTTATATTTGTCTTTTTGATCGCGTGTTATTCCATTTTTTGTTTGGCGGTATGGTGATAAAGCATTGTTTTTTGCTTCGTTTTTTTTTTTTTTTAACCGTGTTCACTGAAGGGGTTAACTAGTGGGACAGTTTTATAGGTCAGGTTTTTCCGGACTCGGCGATACCAAATATGTGTACTTTTATTGTTTTTTTATAATAATATTTATTGATGGGTATATTATATTTTTATTTTGGTGAATTATTTTTTTTATTTTTTTTTTTATATTTTTGCAATTTTTTTTTTTTTCTCACTTTCTGAAAGTTTATATGCTTTATTACTTTGTCCCACTATGGGACTTTCACTTTTTTTTCTCTGATCGCCTGCATGGCACAGGAATGCAGTACCATCCCTGTGCCATGCAGGCTATCAGCGCTGGACAGGGAGAAGATTGTTTGGAGATGCACTGCGCATATCCAAACAATCTTCCTGCTTGTCTGGTGACCCGGATGTTGTCATGACGACATCGGGTCATCATGGCAACACCCGGGAAGCCGCGTCAGAGAGCGCTGGAAGCCGGAAGAGGAGGTGAGTATCTGCGATCACCTCCCCTTGCCCCCGCAATGCTGCGATCGACTTCGATCGCAACATCGCGGGGGTTAATGTGATGGGAGTGGTGCAGGACCGCTCCCTGCACATAGTATCGGGTGTCAGCTGTGACAATCAGCTGACACCCGGCGGCGATCGCGCCCGCACAGCCTGTGTGCGCGCTCGATCACCATGACGTACTAATACGGGTCTGGCTCTTAAGTCCCAGGGCACAGACGCGTATTAGTACGTCAGATGTTGTTAAGGGGTTAAAATTATTATTTTTTTTTTTTTGTGAACTTTCTCCTGTAATTTCCCTGCCGGACTGACTAATTTCCCGCACTTTTTCTTGATATACTCGCGCTCCCACCACCAACTGCCCGCCCCTCAGCTCTAATACCCAATCCTGATCCTTTATCTCAAAAATTCCACCCTCGTGGCCCATCCCGGTCATGTGGGGCTTCCATCCAGCTTCCCTTGCTTCCAGCCCCTTTCTTTATAGTGAATGAATCCCTAGAGTGTTTCATTTGAACGACGGCATTCGGAGATTTAGATGAAAACCCTGATGTAAGTGCTCAGCGTAGAATACAGGATGCACCTCCTATTCAAACAGTTTCACAGGCTCTTGTGAAGCTAAGGTATATAAATCATGTAAAGTAGCGTTTTATGAGATTTCCTCTTTTCGGCCAGCTGGTAATGAACATGATGTACTTACAATGATAGCATGCAGGAAACAAATGTATTAATGCCACCTAGATGAAGTGCTTTATTAAAGTGCAATTTATTATCGTCCTATGCAGTACTACAGAAAACACAGTGATAAATCTCTGAGTATAGGTAATGTTGTAGATGTTACCAGAAGTCCTATGTAACACTACAGATAACACACAGTGATAACTCCCTGAGTACAGGTAATGTAATAGATGTTGCCAGAAGTCCTATGCAACACCATTGATAACACACAGTGATAACTCTCTGAGTACAGATAATGTAGTAGATGTTACCTGCAGTCCTATGTAACACCATAGATAACACACAGTGATAACTCTCGGAGTACAGATAATGTAGTAGATGTTACCAGCAGTCCTATGTAACACCAGAGATAACCAGGGCTGCCACCAGGAATTTCAGGGCCCCATACTGGCAAAATTTTCGAGACCCCTTGAGACTCCGCTCAGCCTCCACCCCAGCTCCGCCTCTCAAACATTCCACAGTCCCACCGCCCACATTATATCGGAAAGAATGTTTCCTAACATTTTTCCTGTAAAATCCATTTTATCTTCAGTTTTGTAATTTTTATTGTTAGTCCGTAAAAGTTGCATAATACTCTGACAACATTGTTCCCAGCAGCGACCTGGAAGTCAGAGATGCGTCCAGGCGTCTTCCCCATGCTGCTCCCATTCCATTCGAGTGCTGTTTCCATCTGTTTCAGTGATTTTCCTGCCTCCCTAGCCCTCGAGTTTCCCACTGCCTACCATTATACTTGTTACTCAAGCCGAGCCCATCCGAGCGTCCTACCTACTCGACTCGAGTACCAAGCACTCAAGCATTTTACTGCTCTCTCATCACTAATGTATATATAACCACATGACACTATTAATTTTATATCATAATTTAAAAAAAATGTAACTGTGCAATTTTGTTTTTGAATTTTTAGAGCATTTTTTCCAGTGTTGCAGTAGCCAAAAATCTTTGCAATTTTGGCATTTTTAATTTATTTTATATTTTTTTCTCACCACAGTGTTTACTGATTGGGTTAATTAATTTTATATTTTGATAGACTGGACTTTTATGGATGTGGAGAAGATACTACATGTATTTTTTAAATTGTTTTTCTTTATTTTTTATCGTGAAAAAGTTTTTTTTTTTCAAACATTTTTAAATTTTTGTTACATTTTTACTGTATTTTGTAGTTTGTTAAAGACTTGTATATATAAAACTCAAGGTCTCTTTTGAAATCTAACCACAGGCTGCAATGTTAACCAACGGTGTCCTGCAACTGCCTAACGGGGGTACTAATGGTTAGAACGGCGCTCTCCCCAGGCCACATGCTGTTAACAGCCGTGGGCAGAGCTGCGCTCCACTCATATATGTTAGAGGCAGATGAAAAATAACACAACCATTATCTGCCAGCAAAGATGAAGACTCGGGAGCTGAGAGGGAGATGACATATGATGGACCAGTAAGTCATATACGGGGTTAAAAAACACACAAACACACAGAACCATCACAAAAAAAGCACAGGACAAGAAAACTTAGGTAGGTTCATGGCCCAAAAGCAATTAGGTCGTTATATTCGGGTGGTGTGTACTGGTCTACTATTGGACCATTACAGCAACAAAGTATGTAAAAAGAGATATAGATTTTTTTATAACATGCACACTGCGAGGAACAGTAGATGGTTGTATTCCTAGATTATGGAGATCTTTCCTTTGCCTTAAAAATAAATACAATTATGGCTTACTGGTGTCACAACCCTGGAAGTACACTTTTTGTGACGCACAAGACTTGGTTTCAGGATATTGGATCAGTAGCAAAATTAGGACAAATGAGCATTAAAATGCTCTCCTTGTTGCAGTGTGTAAAGAATTAAAAAAAAATCTGTTATCAAAGTGCTGTTACTGCAGTATATCCCAGAACAATCAATTCACAGTCACACAAAGTGACTATACAGATACAGCACCTCCCACTTGAATTTTTAGATTGGTAAGCAGAAAAGATAGAATCTGTCTAGCACCAGTGGATAGAGACATGTGTAAGATTAACGTATTTTTCAGACTATAAGACACACTTTTTTTCCTGAGGTGTGAGGGCTGCGTCTTATAGTCTGAATGTGATATCTATCTATATATATACAGTATATATATATATATATATATATATATATATATATATATATATTTAATGTGGCTGGTGAGGGGTGTGGTGGGAGTGGCAGCAGAGGAGGAGCAGGACACAGGAGTCAGCAGCTGCCTACACTGTGCCCGCTGCTAAAAAAATGAATATTCACTGCTTCCCATGCCCATGAGCAGTTAATTTTCCTTAATAGCATGCACACTGTAGCCGCAGCATGGTTCCTGCTGCGGCTCAGCGGTCGCATGTGCCTGCTATTAAAGACCATGAATATTCACTACAACCCACGCCCATGAGAGTGAATAGTGAATAGTCATGTTCTTTCATAGCGGACACACAAGACCGCTGAGTTGCAGCAGGAGTCGCGCTGCGGCTACAGTGTGTGCTCTATTAAGGAGAGTGAAGTCACTGCTCCCCACGTCCATCGTCCTGGCGTGCGGAGCAGTGACTATTCTTGCGCAGCATCTCACCGTGTGAGGGTGAATGTGACGTCATGCGCAACTCACACAGTGAGATCAGTGCTGGCAACAGAGCAGGATGCAGTGCTGGAGCAGAGGGAATGACGGTGAGTAGGAGGGCTTATTTTTTTGGGTGCAGCGTGATGGGGATGGAAGTGCCATACATATCAAGATGGGGGTGCCATGCATACCAGGATCAGGGGTACCATGCATACCAGGAAGAGGGATGAGGGTGGCTATGCATACCAGGATGAGGGGTGCCATGCATACCAGGATGAGGGGTGCCATGCATACCAGGATGAGGGGTGCCATGCATACCAGGATGAGGGTGCCTTCGGTACCAGGATGGGGATCAGGGGTGCCATGCATACCAGGATAAAGATGAGGGGTGGCATGCATACTAGGGTAAGGGGTGCCATGCATACCAGGAGGAGGGGTGCCATGCTGAGCAGGAAGAGTGGGGCTATGCATACCAGGATGAGGGGTGCCATGCATACCAGGAAGAAGGATGAGGGGGGCCATGCATACCATGAATAGGGGGGCTATGCATACCAGGATGAGGGATGCCATGCATACCAGGAAGAAGGATGAGGGGGGCCATGCATACCAGGAAGAAGGATGAGGGGTGCCATGCACACCAGGATGAGGACAGCCATGCATACCAGGATGAGGGGTGCCTTCCATACCAGGATAGGGATCAGGGGTGCTATGCATATCAGAATGGGGCTGAGGGGTGCCATGAAAACCAGGATGGGGTATTGGGGTACCATGCATACCAGGATGGGGATGAGGGGTGCCATGCATACCAGGATGGGGATGAGGGGTGCCATGCATACCAGGATGGGGGCCACGTATAACAGGAAGGCATATATACCAGGATGGGGGATATTAACAGAATTGGGGGACATTACCGCTATAACAGTGTCAGCAGCAGACCCCCTCCCCCTTAACAGTGCATCATGACCAACTTTTTTGCTTAAATTGTTTTCTGTTTTCCTCCTCTAAAACTTAGGTGCGTCTTATGGTCCGGTGCGTCTTATAGTCCCTATTGAATTTATTGTCTGTACATGTCCTCACTTAATTTTAAAGTGCTGCGGAATATGTTGGCGCTATATAAATAAAAAATATTATTATAAAAATATTACAGTCCGAAAAATACGGTATATCTGTGACTTAGTAATTGCATAGGACATGTACATTTTTTAATTACTCTTCATCATATATAAGTATTACTTTCCTTCCATAAAAATTATGATCATTGAGGGCTCACACTAAAGTTCAGGCTATGTTCCCTTGCGGCAGTAGTGTGCCACGTGGAAATCCACACACATTTTAGTACGAAATGTCATGTTTATGTGATAAAGACTTTGGTCTCACAGTTTTAACAAATGAAATACATGTTTTATTATACTTTTACAGTCCATATGTTAGTGTCCTTTATCTCTATATAATCTTCGAATGAAGGTTAAACATTGATATCTACTGTAAATGCAGCATGTTAAAAATTACAACTTTATACCTTTTATATGGGGTGTTATTACTTTTCACAAGACTATATATTGTCTGCTATTAGATTTGAGTTTCCAATCTGCCTGCATTGTACTGCAATGTAATGATGTTATGGGACCTACTAATCAGAAGAGGCGTCGATTTATCAATTAAATAACCAGACAAAAGAAATGCCATGTTTATATTCATTTCTATGTAAAGTCATAGGATATAAATTAGTTATATTATGTAAATTAGGGCTTTATGACAACTGTCCACAGGTCAGCATTCCAGACCATTGTGATGTATGTGACCATAAAATGTATTCGCACGGATACTCTTCAACCAGTATTGGTCTACGGTGAGACGGCGAGATGGAAATTAATTTTTATTGGGGTCATGTTGATCAGATTGGAGGAGCTGGGGATGATGGTAAGTGAAAAAAATCTAGATTAATAGATAACAGATGTGTGACTTGGTCTTCTTGGACCTCAAAGTAACATTAGTAGATTGTAAACTTGCCAGCAGGGCTCTCACTCCTCCTGTAACTGTTTAAACTGTTCTACTTGCATTGAAGTTATTGTCTGTATACAGTATGTCACCACTTAATTGTAAAGTGCTGCAGAATATGTTGGCGCAATATAAATAAAATTATAATCATTATTATTATTTGTAACAGAGCCCTTACTTAGCTTGTACTACTTATAATAATCATGACAATTTGGTAGAGAAGACTATGGACACCACTTAAACTCCGCTGCCAAAGTGTGGCTTTTGGAGGATGAATGTATCTAAGATGAGATTTTTTTTTAATAGGGTACAATTCTTGACCTATAGATCCATACAGATGGGGACTATACAGGCAGGGAGTATAGTATTCATTACAATGGTGACCAATTTCTTTATAATTGTTATAGTTCATTATAAAATTAGTGGGAGTACTGGCGGTAAAATATAAGTGTAATGGGTCTGGGAGGCTGAACCTCTGAGCAACTATACAAGGGGGCGGTCCTTGTAAGGAAGCGGGTGGCTCCCAGGGAAGACAGGCAGGTAGTCACGGCAAGTGACAGGGACAGTCTCTGGGTGGAAGGGCAGGTAGTCACGGCAAGTGACAGGGACAGTCTCTGGGTAGAAGGGCAGGTAGTCACGGCAAGTGACAGGGACAGTCTCTGAGTAGAAGGACGGGTACTCACGGCAAGTGACAGGGACAGTCTCTGGGTAGAAGGACAGCAGGCAGGTGGCTGGTGAGCGCTCCCAGGTGAGCGGGCAAGAGTCTCTGAACGGGCAGGTGGTCACGGCAAGTGACGGCAGAGCCTCCGGGTAGGCTAGCAGGCAGGTAGAAGGTGAGCGCTCCCAGGTGAGCGGGCAAGAGTCTCTGGACAGGCAGGTGGTCACGGCAAGTGACGGCAGAGCCTCCAGGTAGGCTAGCAGGCAGGTAGCAGGTGGGCGCTCCCAGGTGAGCGGGCAAGAGTCTCTGGACAGGCAGGTGGTCACGGCAAGTGACGGCAGAGCCTCCAGGTAGGCTAGCAGGCAGGTAGCAGGTGAGCGCTCCCAGGTGATCGGGCAAGAGTCTCTGGACAGGCAGGTGGTCACGGCAAGTGACGGCAGAGCCTCCAGGTAGGCTAGCAGGCAGATAGCAGGTGAGCGCTCCCAGGTGAGCGGGCAGGCTGGTCCATAGACAGACTGACAGGTGTAGGAAGGCAGACCGTCGGACCGCAGGCTTGCAAGCAGGTAAGCGGATATCTGGCAGGTATCAAGCAGGAATCTGGCAGGAGACTGGCAGGTAACTGGTAACGGGACCTGAGGGCTGAAGCAGAGTGAAGGCTTTGCAACAACATTGCTCGGGCACCTCCATTTTGGAGGAGGTGCCTTATATATGGTGAAGTCCTCCGGCCATTGGCCGGGGACTCCTTAGGACGGCGCGCGCGGCCCCTTTAAGAGAGGGGGAGCGCGCGCGCGCGCCCTAAGCACCGTGGCCGGGAAGCAGCGCGCGCTGCCAGCAGAGCGGGAGGAAGACGCCGGGCACGGAGCGGAGAGGTGAGGGGAACAGCGTCCCTGCCTAGCAGGAGGCAGGGACGCCGACGCTACAATAAGGCTGTGGCAGTGTCACTATATGGGGGTCACTTGTGGTGGTGACCCTCACATTTATTGCAATCGATGAAATATGTTAAAGGAGAACATCCATTTTATCAGTCTGGGTTTACACAGGAATTTTACATTCAGAAATTAGGCAATTATTCCATAAAGAAATTCCCCAACCAGGGAGTTTTAGTGTAATAATAATAATAGTAATTTAGAAACAGATATAAATGTAAAAAAATACATGTCCATTTCACTGTTTGCAAATCTACAGGCAGTAAAACATGCTAAGCAAATTGAGACAGTCTGATAGAAAATCCCAGAATTCTACATTCTAAACTATTGTGATGTCATCAGAATATGGAGGATAATGAGGAGGTCAAACCACCTTAGTTACTGGGAATGATATCTACTAATAAAATATTTTACTGCTGACTTTTAATGACAATGGACAAAGTATAAAATAAAATATATTAAGAAATTATGTAAGTAATCTCTGATGCTCCTTTTACAAGCAGGGGCAGCAGGATAATCACAGGAGCAGCTACAAATGTGCATGATGATATCTGTAGTACAGCGGTCAATTACATATTACATATACACAGGACAAAATAACAGCCTTATTATATAGTAGTAGCCCGAGTTCCGAAACAAATACATTTCGGAAGCTAGAAAAGTGTGCTCTACATAATAAAAACTAACTCAAATTACCCATGTATTTCTACTTTCACCCTTTTTACACGATAAACAACAAAGTTGTCTTAATTAATAAATTAGTAAATGGTATTACGGAAAACAAAAATAAAATTTAGAAAATTACAGAGACGTTCGCCAATTCAAAAACTGAATTGCCCAGGGCAGATCGCGTGGAAATTTCTCTGTATGCCTTATCACCTTCAGCTGATCCTGGTAAAATCTCTGCCTCAAGAACATTTCTATTCAATGATGTTACAACTAATCGTGTTGACTCGCCCCCTGGGCCGTGGGGCACTCGGATCCGGGCAGTAGGGGAACGATGGGAGTAGTAGTGGCAACCCGGTTCCGTGGCTCAGGGTGGTCAGGCCAGTGGTAGTCCGTTATGTGCTGATGTTTATGTTCGACTACGGCACCCGTGGTTTGCTGTTATTAAGAACCGCCACTGCATGCAGACCGCTGGGGCTGATGAGGTGTGCAGCTAGGGTAGTGTGACTCCCCACGGGAAGAGTGCGGCCCCAGGGCAGTATAGTGGATGGTGGGAGTGATGGTAGTGAGAGTCCCAGTGCTGATAGTGCTGGAGGAGCAAGGAGCACACAGGCAACAGGTTGCAGTCCAGGGTCTTTACTAAACAGGTAAACTGACCCACAAACAGTCCCAGCTAGGGGGGGACCTGGATGTCTGAGAGCAACGGGGAAATTGACCCTGGTCAGGGTGAGGGTGTAGGCCTACCGTGCTTTCTGCGCTCCTTCTGGCTATCTCCTCCTGATAGGGTAACAGCCCACGTTTCCGAGCTTTCCGTGTATTCTCGCCTGTATGGCCTGCGACGTGGGTTCCTTTCTGCTCCCAGCCTTGTACGGCTTTACTGGTCCCTTCGGTTGTGGCAGGGCCTTCAGGCTTCTTAGGCCAAGGAATATACAGTCCCTTGCGGACTGGTTCTCTGCTGGGGGATGTAGAATCCTCCCAGCCTCAGACACCAAAGTCTGGTAAAGTAAGTCTTTTCTCTGCCAAGACAGGCTCTCTTCGCCTCTTGTCTCTGGCTTGTGGCTCTTCTCCTGCCACACTTCCTCTTAGGTTACAATGCAACTGTCTGTCCTTGCTCTGCTGAGACACGTCTCAGTCCTGAGACAGGTCATCTGGCTCTCTCTAACCCTGCCCCCAGCACCAGTTTTTATAGGGGCAGCCAGCTCCCCCTACTGGCCTGAGACAGGAGGCATTGCATGCTAATGTTCCCCTGACTAGAGAACCTCCCCCTTGCTCTCAGACACAGCTTTAATTACACTTGTGGCATCCAGGCCAGGGTGACACATTCTCCCCTAGTGAAATTTAGTACTCCGGGACTAAACAATAAACAAAGACAATATGCATAACAATAAAACATTAATAGACAAACGACGCACAAATTGAGTTCTTAAGGTCACAGTGTGGCCTGTGACCGGGTGTCCATATCACCAATACAACGGGGAGCCTTAACCAGGTGGGGGTCTGTCCTACCCCAAGTCCTTCACAGTCTTAGTTCATTCCTTGGTTAGGCTCCGAACGCAGTCCATACAAGGTCCCGGTTATAAAAAGTCCATAACCTGTGAGTCCTTACGGTAGCTGCAAGAAACTGAAACAGAGTATTACCAAACAAGCATGTAACTTGGCAAACATTTCAACAGTTGGTAACAGGGCTATTGACAATTTTAGTACGCTCTATATTCTCCAGCGAGCGGGTATCTGTCCCTTTGTGCTCCTGGTTGACCTACGTAGCCCACTGTCTGGTGGTGGACCAACCTGGCTTTCCCCACTAGCGTTAGGGGTACAGCTACCAGCTGGGTGTACAGGTAGGGCAGGCAGCTGTCTGCGGGTCCTTTGGCTTACCGCAGGCATGGCAGGCTCACTGTCAGCAGAGGGTTGACTCTCCTGGGCTGTTGGTACAGGCTCTTCTGCCTCTGGAACCGCTTGCTCCTCTTCACCTTCCGGCTCTGGTGTTGGTTGTTGTTGTGTCGGTTGCAGGAAATGCAGGACGGGTACCACTATGGCATCATTTATGCGAGTCCAGGACTGAGGGAACTCTCCGAGAACGGTGCTGATCATTTCTTCCTTGTCCTCTGCGGTTCAAGGTCACTCTGATCCTCTTCTGCACTACGGAGTTGCTCGGGGCATCTTTTGAGGTGGTCCCTGGAGACAACACTAGTGGTTTCTCCTCCGTCCTTGGTGATTACGCACACCTTTGGGTTGTCGTGGTCAGACTGCAGTACAGTGTAGGGTTCCCTTTCCCACTGGTCGTCCAACTTATGTAGCCTTCTTTTTCGCTTTAGGACTTGCTCACCAGGTTCTAGGGGACCAGCAGGGGCATGTTGATTGAAGAGTTTTTCTTGCCTCTCTCTCACCTGGGCCAGGCTCTTCTCCACACTCTCCTGTACCTTCTTGTACTGCAGTTGCCTTTCCGTATCCCAGTCCGCATCCGGGGAGGTGTCCTCAGGTATTAGGACTCCCATCTCCAGGTCTATGGGCAGCTTACCTGGTCTAGCTCGCATCAGGTAAGCCGGGGTGCAGTTTGTAGCATTCACCGGGATATTGTTGTATAGGTCTATCAGGTCCGGCAGTTTTTCTGGCCACAGGCTGCGTTCGTCCAGGGGCAACGTCTTCAGGAGATCAATGACTATATTGTTCATCTTCTCACACATCCCGTTGGTTTGGGGGTGGTAAGGCGTTGTACGAATCTTCTTACAGCCATAGAGGTTGCAGAACTCCTGGAAGATTTCAGCCTCGAATGCTGGACCCTGGTCTGTCAGGACCTGTTCCGGATACCCGTGTGGACGGCAGAAATATTGCTGGAAGGCTCTGGCCGCTGTTTGGGCTGTCAAGTCCTTTACCGGGACCACCACTAGAAAACGGGAATAGTGGTCCACGATTGTCAGGGCATAGATGTATCCTGACCGGCTTGGAGCCAATTTGACGTGGTCCAGAGCTACCAGCTCAAGAGGCTGCGTGGTGACGATGGGCCTCAAGGGTGTCTTCTGGCTGGTGCGGTCCTTCCTCCTCAGGTGACAAGGGCCACAGTCTCTGCACCATTTTTCTACAGCTCCTCTCATGCCGACCCAAAAGAACCTTCCTCTTAGCAGGAACTCCAGTTTCTTCCAACCGAAGTGCCCCACTCTGTCATGGTAAGCTCCCAGGACCATAGCAGCATCTCGCCTTGGAACCACGACTTGCCAGGTCAGCTCGTGCGTCCGGTGGTTGACAATCCTTCTGCACAACTTGCCTTCGTAGAGGAACAGCTTGCTCTTCTCCTTCCACAGCTGCTTGGCTTCCTCTGGAGCATCCGGATCCATGCGGGCGTCTTCCTGGGTCAGCAGTTCTTTCACCAGATGGATGGCAGGGTCACTATCTTGGGTCTCGGCCCAGCTGTGGTGAGGTAGGGGATTGATCATCACGGTTGTTAGATCCTCCTCTTTCACGCGGTGGGAGTATTGAGTGGCTCCATACCGGTGAAACGCGGGGAGTTCTACCTCCTCCAGCTCTTCTGGGTCTTCGTCACCTTCAGGTAAGTGAGACATCCTCGACAGGGCGTCTGCGTTGGCATTGGTTTTGCCGGCCTGGTACTTGATCACGAAGTCATAGTTGGAGAGATGGGCCATCCACCGCTGTTCTAGGGCACCCAGTCTTGCATTGTCCAGGTGTGTCAACGGGTTGTTGTCCGTGTACACGGTGAACTTTGCGGAGGCCAGGTAATGCTTGAAGCGTTCCGTCACGGCCCACACCACCGCCAAGAATTCTAGCTTGAAGGAGCTGTAATTCTCCGGGTTCCTCTCGGTGGGCCTCAGCTTCCGGCTGGCGTACGCGATCACCCTTTCTCTGCCCTGTTGGTTTTGGGACAGTACAGCTCCCAGTCCCACATTACTGGCGTCCGTGTGGAGAATAAAAGGCTGACCATAATCAGGGTAGGCCAGGATCTCATCCCCCGTGAGGGCCATCTTCAACTGGCGGAAGGACTCCTCTTCCGGTTTATCCCACTTGAAGGGTGGCTTTTGACTTCTGGACTTAGACTGTCCGATCAGGAGGTCCTGCATAGGAGCTGCCATCTTAGTGAACCCGGGGATGAACCTTCGGTAGTAGCCTACCAACCCGAGAAACTGTCTCACCTCTTTGATGTTCGAGGGGCTTGGCCAGCTCTTGATTGCCGTGACCTTGTCAGTGTCGGGGGCTACTCCTTCCTCACTTACCACGTGCCCTAGGTATTG
This sequence comes from Phyllobates terribilis, assembly GCF_046119375.1. Lineage (NCBI taxonomy): Eukaryota > Metazoa > Chordata > Amphibia > Anura > Dendrobatidae > Phyllobates > Phyllobates terribilis. The sequence goes on from NW_027362769.1 coordinate 83,589,897, forward strand.
GACCTTCGGTTTCAGCAGGTGACACTTCGATGGTTTCACCTTCAGGCCGTAGCCTGCTAGGGCTTCGAACACCTCGGCCAGGTGCTTTAGATGGTCGTCGTAGGTCTTTGAATAGACGATCACGTCGTCCAGGTAAAGGAGGACCGTCTCGAAGTTTCGGTGCCCTAGACAGCATTCCATCAGCCTCTGGAAGGACCCTGGTGCGTTGCAGAGCCCAAAAGGCATACAGTTGAACTCGCTCAGTCCCATCGGGGTGGTGAAGGCGGTCTTCTCCTTGTCAGCCTCTGCCACAGGAACCTGCCAGTACCCGCTAGTAAGGTCCAAAGTAGAAAAGAAGTTAGCTGATTTTAGTGCGGCTAAAGACTCCTCTATTCTAGGCAGCGGATATGCGTCTTTGTGGGTGATACGGTTGATTTGTCTATAGTCCACGCACATTCTCATGGTGCCGTCTTTCTTTTTGACCAGAACCAAGGGGGCTGCCCAGGGGCTACAGCTGTCTCTAATAACCCCAGCTTCTTTCATCTATTTTAGCATGCCCTTTGTGTTCTGATAATGTGCAGGGGGTACAGGTCTGTGCCTCTCTTTTATTGGTGGGTGGCTCCCGGTGGGGATGTGGTGTTCTATCCCCTTTACTCTGCCGAAGTCCAGCGGGTGCTTACTAAAGACTCTCTCGTACTCCTGTACCACCCGGTAGACTCCTTGTTTTTGGTGCAGGGGAGTGGAGTCAGCACCCACGTGGAGTTTCTGGCACCAGTCCTCCTTTTGTTTCTGGGAGCCATTACCCTCCGCCTGAGGAGATGGAGGCAAGGGTTCCACGGCCCTGATAGCTTTGTGTTCGACAACAAACAGTTTGGCGAGTGTAGCGTACCTGGGTAAGTGTACCTCCCTCTCCCCAATGTTGAGGATGCGGACGGGCACCCTCCCATGACGGACATCAACTACCCCCCGGGCTGTCAAAATGGTGGGCCTGCTGTCTGAGTACACAGGTTCTACCATGGCTTGGTAGTCTCTACCTCTCAACCCGATTGCAGTCCGACACCAGATCATCATTTCACTTTTGGGAGGCATGGAAATGGGGAATGGGTCACTCAGTCTTACGCTACCGATCTCACCACCAGACAGTTCTACCTGCTGCCGTCTCATCAGGGCTTTTATCTCCTTGTTGAGGACTCTCTGTTGGCTGGAACTAGTATTCACCGCCACCTGTTGTAGAATTACAATTACCTCTGAAAGACAATTTTCAATTACGTTAGTATCAACAGTTATTTTAGGGTGACTTTCACGACGGTCAATGTCCACAATAATCACTCCCTGTGCCGGTAGTTCAACTTTACCAATTTTAATGGTCATCTCCTTGAACCCCATCTGCGGCACGGGTAAGCCATTACTGGCGATGATGCTCAAGTTACTGTCTGGATACCGTGTGATATCAGCATCAGTCCAATACTGCTTAAAAAGTACATAAGGGATAGTGGTTACCTGTGCCCCAGTATCCAGCAAGGCACTCATGGGGATACCGTCCAGCACCACGGGTAAAACCGGGCGCCCCCCAACGTATTTATCACACCAATTATAAGGGCCTGGTGATCTTATGCCTTGGGGTTGGCCCTCTGTCCCAGGTTGGACCCGTTTAAATTACAGTACCTGGAAATGTGTCCGGGCTGGTTGCATCGACGGCAAATGGGCTGTCCATCCTCTGCGTAGCGGTCTGTGGGCTTCCCTCGGAACGACGGGATCCTCCTCTGTCGACGCCACGGGACATCCTCCGGACTTGAAGCCAGCTCGATGGGTCTTGATGGGTCCACTTGTAACGCCTGGACGGTCCTGGTCAACGCCGCGACGCTCCTGGTCAGCTCCTGGACTTGGTGGTGCAGGCCTTTCGACGGGGCTTGGTTCAGGGCCTGTGCATCAGCCCCCACGGGGTCCATAGAGGAGGGCGCCGCCTCCTGGTGGTAGGTGAGAGCAGGGCGCCGGGGTTTATAGCGCCACTGGTTGCAGATTCACGGAGCACCCTTATGGCCCTGTCCTTAAATTGGGCAAAGGTCAGGTCGGGGTTCTGAAAGAACATGAGGCGCAGTTGGGCCCAGTGGGCGCTAGACAGCAGACCTTCTATGAATTGTTCTGTTAGCAGCTTATCCGTTTCCTGCACACTGCCAGGGTCAGTTTGTTGAATAGCCCTCAAGGCTTCCTGCAGATTTAGGGCATAGTCTCTGATGCTGTCCTGTGCCCGCTGCTTACATCCATAGAACCTCATTTTAATCTCAGAGGAGGTACGTGTGTCAAAGGTGCCCCGCAGCCGGGCCAGAATACCCTTCACAGTCCTTTTCTCCTCAGTGGGCCATGATTTTACCTCCCTTTGGGCTGCGCCAGTTAACTGCCCTGTTAGTATGCTGACCTTCTGTTCCTCTGTCAGGGGGTAAACCTGGAACAAACTGTACAGCCTTTCCTTAAAGTCAGTTAGGGCATGGGGCTCCCCTGAGTACTTGGGCAGCCAGGCCGCTCCAGGGATGTAAGGCAGGGAAAAGGGCATCACCGCTGCTGCAGCTGGGTTGGTGGTAGTGGGCGCCTCTGTGTCCGACATCTTCCTCCCCCCTAGTTAAGTGTGGCCTACCTTCCGACGATCCTCTTCTGTAGGCCGCGGATCCGCTGCTACTGCTATGGACGAGGACCTGGCGTCGCGTCCTGATGACGTCAGCGTCGCTCTCTCTCCCTTCCAGGACCTTGCGCAGCGTCGGTGCGTGGGGCGGAGCTTCGGATCTCGCGCGGTTTTGACGTCCACGCCCCTCTTCTTCCCGCGTGGCGTCCTGAAGATGGCGTCCGATGGCGGGAAGCAGCTGCAGATGGCGGGAAGACGGCAGAAGACAGCGGGAAACGGTCCAAGATGGCGTCTGATGGCGGGAATCGGCTCCGGATGGCGGGAAACGACTCCGGACGGCGGGAAACTTCGCCACAGGTAAGTTACAAAAGTCTCTTTCAGGCACGCAGTACCCGGTGGTTGCGGGCACGAAATCCTGCCGACTACGCCAAAGCTGACTCGCCCCCTGGGCCGTGGGGCACTCGGATCCGGGCAGTAGGGGAACGATGGGAGTAGTAGTGGCAACCCGGTTCCGTGGCTCAGGGTGGTCAGGCCAGTGGTAGTCCGTTATGTGCTGATGTTTATGTCCGACTACGCCACCCGTGGATTGCGGTTATTAAGAACCGCCACTGCATGCAGACCGCTGGGGCTGATGAGGTGTGCAGCTAGGGTAGTGTGACTCCCCACGGGAAGAGTGCGGCCCCAGGGCAGTATAGTGGATGGTGGGAGTGATGGTAGTGAGAGTCCCAGTGCTGATAGTGCTGGAGGAGCAAGGAGCACACAGACAACAGGTTGCAGTCCAGGGTCTTTACTAAACAGGTAAACTGACCCACAAACAGTCCCAGCTAGGAGGGGACCTGGATGTCTGAGAGCAACGGAGAAATTGGCCCTGGTCAGGGTGAGGGTGTAGGCCTACCGTGCTTTCTGCGCTCCTTCTGGCTATCTCCTCCTGATAGGGTAACAGCCCACGTTTCCGAGCTTTCCATGTATTCTCGCCTGTATGGCCTGCGACGTGGGTTCCTTTCTGCTCCCAGCCTTGTACGGCTTTGCTGGTCCCTTCGGTTGTGGCAGGGCCTTCAGGCTTCTTAGGCCAAGGAATATACAGTCCCTTGCGGACTGGTTCTCTGCTGGGGGATGTAGAATCCTCCCAGCCTCAGACAACAAAGTCTGGTAAAGTAAGTCTTTTCTCTGCCAAGACAGGCTCTCTTCGCCTCTTGTCTCTGGCTTGTGGCTCTTCTCCTGCCACACTTCCTCTTAGGTTACAATGCAACTGTCTGTCCCTGCTCTGCTGAGACACGTCTCAGTCCTGAGACAGGTCATCTGGCTCTCCCTAACCCTGCCCCCAGCACCAGCTTTTAAAGGGGCAGCCAGCTCCCCCTACTGGCCTGAGACAGGAGGCATTGCATGCTAATGTTCCCCTGACTAGAGAACCTCCCCCTTGCTCTCAGACACAGCTTTAATTACACTTGTGGCATCCAGGCCAGGGTGACACAGTGTACCATTGTAGAGTCCTTGTTTTGTATTCAAATTTCTCAACAACATAATAATGCTACCCACCTTAAGTCTAAGGCAATGACTTGGCATGCCTGAAGGGGTTAAGCTATTTAAAAATTCAATAGGAAAATGTTGCCTTTCATTGTGTCATCTACAACAACAGAGTCATCGCTACAATTTTAGCTGATGTTTTTCTCAGACTCACCTCAATATTAATCTCTTTATGTAGTAAGATAATGGAGTCTTATGTGAATGATACATTGACACCGAATGACTTGTAGCAGATCCTCACCTGATGTCAGTGACTATATACTGAAAACAATTTTCACCCCCTTATGTACATCCAACTATGATTGATTTCTCATTTTTTTGCAGGGTTTAACAACTGGGAGGGTGAAGAGGAGCATAGAATAGAGGATGGACGAGGAGGTAAGTCATCATTTTATAAGGACAAACAATGGATTTCAAATAAAATTATGTTCAGCTTTGTTGACACAAGTGTCATGGCTTCTCTTCAACCTTTTTCATAGAGAACTAAACTATTAATAACTGTTCGCCTTGACCAGATTAGTGTCTATTAAGGTTCTTTTTGGCTTCTAGTAGCTCCGTATAATGCGTTTGCCCTTGCCTTAATTAAATGTTGGTAACTTGACAGTAAGCCCCAAACAAATGTAAGACTAATAATAGCCTTAATCTGCACTTGCATTGAAATATTATCAGAATGAGAGCTTAGAATGCTAATTTTTTGATAATTTTGCAGTGTAAACAGCCTGATGATCATCCAAGCAAATCACTTGCTCCTCGTATGAAATTATCTCTTGAGCAGTACAAAAGAGCATCGCTCCTGTGTAAACAGGGGTCGTGCTGTTGAGAACTGTGCAATGTGAAGATTTTCGGTGTCGGCACCGGGGGAGATCGGTCATTCCAACTAGATGGACGTGGCCTTGCTCAATGCAAGTGTATTCAGTGAGGCCGGAAACAGTCTAGTAATAGTAATAACATTGGTGGCGGGATGGCGGTGCTCAGTCCGATACATAAGTAGAATACACAGCGAATAATTCATTACCTATTAGAAGGCCACAATTCACAGATCGCAAAACAGTTTCCGACAACGCACAGGAGCCTTCGCCAGGTGATTGTGACACCCGAAACTTGTTTGTGAACTGTGGACTTCTAATAAAGGTAATTAACTATTTACTGTGTATTCTACTAATGTACTGTGCAGCACACAGACACCCCGCCACTAATCATATTCATGGTTAAACTGTTCATTCCCCAAAAGGGTTCTCTCCTGCTGCTGTCTTCCACCCCTAAGGTGATGTGGGTTCATTACAAAACCACCATCTATTCCACCGCAATGAGCGCCACCATAACAACATTTCTTCTAGTAATAGTAGTAGATATAGAAATATATTAATACAGTAATAGCAAATGTCTAGAACCAGTGGAATATTCTACAGATGAAGAAAATGAATTGAGATAGTACTACATTATACAGTAATACTATGAAATCATAGTGGGGTCTTGAAATGCGTTCACTGAAGATGTGAAATAAATTATATAGCTTAAAAGATAAGAGCATAGCAATTTATGTATCATCTGCTGATGGTAACTTGAGATTTGCTCCACCAATGATCCTCCTGCTCTTACAGTGTAATATGTGTTATCGTGTACGTCATCATATGTGATCACATTGCTCTTCTGCTGTAGATCATAGAATAACAGGGGATGCAGTGGAGGAGGTAGTAGATGAAAACATCAGAAATGGAGATACGAGGGAGAGAAGACCGAGGAGGCCACGTGTGGGTAAGTCATGATTTTTTACATCATAATATCAGATGCTTAAATTAAGGAATAGTAAGGAGCGAGCATGCTTGAATATAGAATTATCCGAGCATGCTCAAGTTCAGATAGAGGAGCCGGCGTGTTTGAGTCAAATGCTCGGATACCCGCAGCCGCATGTATCATGGCTGATACATGGCCATACTCTGTATGTTTAGCGACAGTGTATCAGCCACCATACATGCGGTCGCGATTACTTGAGCATTTGACTCAAAGATGCCAGCTCCTGTATCCGAACCCGAGCATGCTCAGATAATTCGATATTCGAACATGCTTTATCATCACTAATAAGTAGTGTTGAGCCACCCCCGTAGTGTTCGAGTTCGGTTCGGTTCGTCGAACACCCGTGTGTTCGCCGAACTGTTCGTCGAACTGTTCGTCGAACACCTTCGAATACCGTTAAAACCAATGGCAGGCAAACAAAAACACATAGAAACACATAGAAAACACCTTCAAAGGTGTCCAAAAGCTGACAAACTGCTCAGAAGACATAACTAACACATGGAAAAGTGACAAGTACATATAGTCATGCGAAAATAAAAGAGGTGGAGGAGTAAAAGGAGGGGGAGACACAGATATAGGCATGTCATGCCCTTCTAAAATCCAAAAAGTGAGAAGCCGACACGGCCAGTCCGCTCCTGCCCGTGCCACCTCCGTGTCGCCGGGTTTGTGCCAGAGCCGCGGTGAACCCTGATGGCCAGCCCCCCTCTCCCAATACTGGTGCCTGTCCGCTGGTGGGTCGAGCGAGCCCCCCTGTGGTGGAGGCAGCTCTAAGCTTTTTAATTTAAATTGTCTCTCTAATTTGAATGAATACACTTTAAATCCATTTACAAGGATCTATTGGAGGGCAAGTCTCATGCCAGCAGCCGCGTAATTCCAGCTCCAGTAGCGTCCACTAAAGCTGCTGCAGTTAAAAAGCTTTTATAAGGATCGAGCTCGGCTGTCCACCGCAAGGCATCCTACTGTCATTCCCAGCCCCTATGCCTTGGGGTGCCTCCTGATGCTCTTCACTGAGTATCCCATGGTCCCGAAGCATTTCCTTTGAAAAAATTAAGTGTCTAAACTACAGGTGGTGTAGCTTGCTTAACAGCCGGATTAATCCGCTGACTAGCAGACACTGCTACTAGGCACAAAGTATTTCCTGGGCTAGATGCAGTTAAAAATTTGTAATTAGATACTCTCGTTGGATGCTGAGAAAGCATTCCATAGAGTCTCCTGGCACGCCATATATGATTCTCTTAAAAAGCTTGGGGTAGGGGTCTAGGGGACCCTTTTATAGCCAAAATCACGGCCCTGTATCACAATACGTCACCTAGGCTGAAGATAAATGGAACTGTAGCACCCTGAGGGCTCGGTTGCTACAGAGGTATTGCACCTCACCCAGAGGTGTGATATCTCACTCTCAGGTAAGGATGGAGTGTGGATCAGGACCCGACACCTGCATGCATTACACCACATTGCTGTGGGGCAGGGCGACCAATATGCCTCTGAGATGGGCACGACAGTCCCTGTCCCTGGCTGGAGTGGGGGGAGGGAACACTGAGGAAGGGGAACCCTGTACTGCAGGAGCAGGGAGGAAGCAGTTCCTGGGTGCATTGAGAAGGGAGTATAAAAGGTGGGCACCATCTTAGTTCAGTGCAGAGAAGTCTGAGCAGAAGTGGCAGGGAGCAGGGGCTCTGCATGAGCTCTGCTCCGGAGGCGGGCCTAGTAACAGAGGCCCAGGCCTGGAAGAGGGAGAAGGAAGGAAGAGGAGCGGAGAAGGCTCCAGGAACGAGGAATGAAGGGATCCCAGGGGTGCGGACGGGCGAGTCGCCACCGCACGCCCGAATCCACCTGCGTGGAGGGGTCAGGCCAAAGGGGGAGACCGGTCCCCGAAACTAGTGGAGGCAGGAAACGACCCTCAGCTAGAAACCGGAGGCTGTGACATTTTATGTGGCGCAGCCCCTCGCTACACCCACTAGGAAGGCACCACATAGGGTCAGGGAAACTGGCGCCAAGTTTACCAAGAGGAGGCCCGAGGCAGCCGGACAGAAGGGTTGGTAAGAAAGGCCAGACAAAGGACACACAAAGGGGGTCCTGTGAAGCGCTCCAAAGTTATCTGGGAGTTGTCTGAGCCCCTCACCTGGTGAGCACAGTACGACGTGGGCAGCCGTTACCTGCAGACGTGGTCTGGATAATAAGAACTGTGAGTAAAGGCCCTGGACTGCATCACTGACTCCGTGTCGTTACTGCTGCTGCCCTGCACCATCACCCCCATCCTCCGCATACACTGCCCTGAGGCTATACTCCTCCCGTGGGGAGTTATGCTACGCTCTGCTGCACCCACAACACCAGCCTCAGCGGTCTGCCCTGCAGCGGCGGTTCACTCTGACCGCAATCCACGGGTGGCGTAGTCGGACATTTAAACATCAAAACCACATAAATAGTTCCGCCACTGGTTTGACCACCCTGAGCCACGGAACCGGGTCGCCGCCACGAAGACTACAACCACCAGCATCCACCAAAAAGGGTCCGGCTCCGGGTGTCCCAAGGCCCAGGGGGTGCATCAGAACATTTTCATCACCTTTCACAATCACCAATGGGACAAGGCAGGGATGTCCTCTGTCCCCTCTCTTATACATCCTAGTGACGGAGCACCTGCTCTCATCAATTCGCCATAACCCCAATATTAAGTGGATTGAGGTGGGAGGCACCGAGTACAAGTGCTCTCTATTTGCTGATGATGTCCTAGTATATATCACTCAATCACATATATCCATCCATGCTGTTATGGCTGAAATAGATCACTTTGTTACATGGTCAAATTTTAAAATCAATGCAGCGAAGTCTGAGGCCCTCGATGTCTCCCTCCCCAAATCCATATAGGATTCCATCCAGTCCAACTTTCCCTTTGCCTGGCCCTCACAGGGTATCAAATACTTAGGAATTCCTATTCATAGAGACCTCTCCCATCTATGTTATCTTAATTTTGGGCCCTTTATTGAACAACTCCATACAGACCACGGTTGGCAAGTTAGAACTGTAAGATTCACTACGTGAACCACTGGTGTTTTGTGGAAAAGCACATGTACACTGCGTTCCAAATTATTATGCAAAAAGTGTTTAGGAGTGATAAGGGAAGAATTTGTTTGTCAGTTAAACTCATTGATGGTGATGTGTGTCAGGGCTCTTTATATCACTGTAAGCAATTGCAGACACCTGTGCTAATTAGTTTGGCAGGTGTGTCCAATGAAAGGCAAGACTACTTAAGAAGGCTGTCTCACATTATTAAGCAGCCTACATTTTCTGCCAAAATGGGAAAGAAAAAGGATGTGTCGGCTGCTGAGAAGCAACAAATTGTGGAGTGTTTAGGTCAAGGCATGACTACAATCAACATTGTGCGATGATCAGGATGAAGTGTCTTGGCAATCAAGAAGTATGTAGCTGATTCACAGTACACACGTGTGCGTGCTGATAAGGGCAAATTGAGGACTCTTTCCTACAGGCAATTACGTCAGGTTGAAAGAGCAGCGGCAAAAAAGCCTTGTCATAGCAGCAGACAAGTTTTTGAAGCTGCTTGTGCCTCCAACGTCCCCCGAACAACAAGATGCAGGGTCCTTCAGAGGTTTGCAGTTGTGCATACGCCATCCTGTCGACCTCCTCTATCCACTTCACACAAGCAGAAACGGCTCCAGTGGGCCAAACATTACATGAAGACTGATTTCAAAACTGTTTTGTTCACGGATGAGTGCCGTGCAGCGCTCGATGGTCCAGATGGATGGAGTGGAGGATGGCTGGTTGATGGACACCCCACGCAAACACGGCTACAGCGCCAACAAGGAGGAGGTGGAGTAATGTTTTGGGCTGGAATCATGGGGAGAGAGATTGTCGGCCCCTTTAGGATCCCTGAAGGCGCTAAAGATGAACTCGATAATGTATGTGGATTTTCTCAAACAGCACTTCCTGCCATGGTTCAAGAAGAAGAACCGTGTATTTCACAGCAAGATCATTTTTCTGCATGATAATGCACCATCTCATGCTGCACATAAAACATCTGCATCTCTGGCTGATATGGGCATAAAAGGGGACAAACTTATGGTGTGACCCCCATGCTCCCCTGACCTGTACCCCATTCAGAACCTTTGGAGCATCATTAAAAGGAGTGTCTATGATGGCGGGAGGCAGTTCACATCTAAGCAACAGCTCTGGGAGGGTATTCTGTCCTCATGCAAAACAATTGAAGCAGAAACCATCCAAAACCTGACAAATTCAATGGACGAGAGAGTTCAGAAGCTCCTTTCGAACAAGGGGTCCTATGTGAAAATGTAACATCACCTAGAATAAAGTTTTGAGTTGAAAACTGTTTGATTTCAGTTTCTAACAACCTGCTAATGCTTATAATTTCAAAAATGACCATTTTTTTGGTCTTTATTAAAATGAAAAGGTTGATCGAAAAGTTTGGGGGATCTAAGAGTGTGGCAACCCAGTAGTCATGATTACTTCGAATTCTGACAATATGAGGGTCATGCTGCAGGTAGTGCAGCAAGAAGGCACTTATGTGTCTTGCGCATCTCGGAGCCCCAAAATTATTTTCCGGGCTAGATGCAGCTAAAAATTATTATTAATTTTAAATCTGGTGAAGCTTTAGTATAGATGGCCTAATAGGATCAGTGCTGCAAAACTGCTACAAAGCCCAAATTATTTTCCAGCCAAGATACAGATAAACATGATTAGTAATTTGAAAGCTTAAAACGGTTGGTAGGGTGATTTTAACCAATCATCAAGCTTTTACTCTCCCCAGGATGACACAGGGGTAGAAAAGTCGTTTCGGATCCATGATTTGTTCATCTTTATGAACGTGAGTCTGTCTACATTATCAGTGGAGAGCCGCGTGCGCTTATCTGTCAGCACACCACCAGCAGCGCTGAACACACGTTCAGACAGAACGCTGGCTGCGGGGCATGACAAGATCTCCAAGGCGTAAGTGGCTAGCTCCGGCTATTTATCCAGATTGGAAGCCCAAAAAGAGCAAGGGTCCAGTGACACAGTCGTGGCTTCAATGTTTACTTGGAGATACTCCTGTACCATCGTCTCTAGGCGTTGACTATGTGTCAGACTTCTTGTCTCCTGTGGCCTTGCAAAGGATGGGCTAAAAAAGTGGTGAAATGATTCCGCAAAATTGATGTTACCAGCAAATACTGTGGTTCTGTTACGGTTTGAGTGCTGAACACTTGACGGTCCCACGGTTGGCAAGTTGGAACTGTGAGATTCACTACGTGCACCACTGGTATTTTGTGGAAAAGCACATGTAAGATTCTGCAACAGTCTCTGCTGATACTCCTGCATGCGTGCATCCCTTTCTATGGCAGGAATAATTTCTGCAAATTTACTTTTGTACCGGGGATCTAACAGTGTGGCAACCCAGTAGTCAGGATTATTTCTAATTCTCACAATTCGAGGGTCATGTTGCAGGTAGTGCAGCAAGAAGGCACTCATGTGTGTTGCGCATCCAGGAGCACCAAGTCCCTGTTGTGTTGGTGGCGAGGTAACAATCATGCTTCCTTCCTCTGCCCTCTCCCCCCAACCTCGCACAACAGAAATGTGATCAAGGTCTCCCTCATCTGATGAGTCTTCCATCAGTTCGTCCTCCACTTCTTCCTGGGCTCCTGCACCTTCCTCACTAGTTTGGCTGCTACCATGCGCCCTGGTAAAACCATCTCCCCCACCCTCACATGCCTGCCGCCTTGGTGCTGCCGACCGTCTGGACCTTGCAGATGTTAGCCCTTCCGCATACAACTCCTCCTCCTCTACTTCCTCCACCTCCTCTTGTGCCACCACCTGACTCCGAATTCTGTTTAACATGTGCTCCAGCATGTAAATCACCGGAATAGTCATGCTGATAATGGCATCGTCAGCACTAAACATCTTCGTCGCCATTTCAAAACTGTGCAGAAGGGTGCATAGGTCCCTGATCTGAGACCACTCCTCCAGCGTGATTTGCCCCACCTCTGAATCTCGTTGGCCCAGGCTATACGTCAGAACGTATTGCACCAGGGCTTGTCGGTGCTGCCACAGTCGCTGCAACATGTGCAGAGTTGAATTCCACCGGGTAGGCACATCGCATTTTAGCCGGTGAAGTGGCAGGCCCAACGACTTCTGTAGAGATGTAAGTCGCTGAGCTGCGGGATGCGAACGGCGGAAGTGAGCACACAGCGACCGTGCCCTCTGCAGAAGGCCATCTAGTCTGGGATAGTGGACTAAAAATTGCTGGACAACCAGGTTCAACACGTGAGCCATACAAAGCAAGTGTGTGACATTGCCCCGGCGAAGGGCCGCACCCAGGTTTGCAGCATTGTCGCACACGGCCTTCCCTGGTTTCAGGTCCAGTGGAGACAACCATTCATGAAATTGTTTCTCCAGAGCTGACCACAACTCCTCAGCTGTGTGACTCACATTTCCCAGACAATTCAATGTAAAAACCGCCTGATGACGTTGAGCCCTACTGCCAGCATAGTAAGGAGGTGTGCAGGATCCCTTCTGCGCAGTTAGAAAGCTTGTGGCATGACCAGACAGGCTTTGGGTGCAGGTGGAAGACCGAGAGGAGGTTGAGGAGGCAGAAGCAGTGGAGGAACTTTGACATAAAGAGGATTGACGCACAACTCGTGGGGACGGCAAGACTTGGACAGCAGCCCCTTGTCCTGCTGTCACCATAGTTACCCAGTGCCCAGTCAGCGACATGTAACGCCCCTGTCCATGCCTACTCGTCCAAGTGTCTGTGGTGAAATGCACCCTGTCACACACAGAGTTTCTCAAAGAAGCGGTGATGTTGTGTGCGACATGCTGGTGGAGCGCAGGCACACCTTTCTTTGAGAAGTAGTGCCGACTGGGCATCTGGTACTGGGGCACTGTGACGGACATAAGGTCTCGAAAATCCTCTGTGTCCACCAGGCGGAAAGGCAGCATTTCTGTAGCCAAGAGCTTGCAGATGGTGAAATTCAACCTCTTAGCTTTCTCATGGCTAGGAGGAAATGGTCTTTCACTTGTCCACATCTGAGGGACCGAGGGCTGGCTATTGTGCTTAGACGGGGTTGATAAGGGTGTCCCCGGCAAACTGCCGGTCTGTGAGGAAGATGCAGGCGGACATGTTAGGTTGCCTTGATCCAAAGGTGGTGCTATCGATGTCGGACAGCGCTCAACACCAGCTGGTGTTACCACCTCCAAAGAAAATGATGACCTGCCAATCACGCTGGCTGTTGCGGGTAAAGAGGTGGCAGGTCTGCGCCCCAAAACAGGTGTGACTGCTGTCCCCCCAGTCACAGAGGATGAAGAGGCCGCGGATGCACAAGATATGGCAGACGGTGGTTGGCCCGGCCGGCTAGGCCGCATTGTAGCACACTGAGCTTCCCACTGCAACTTATGCTTCATGTCCATGTGCCGGTTCATGCATGAAGTACTCAAACTATGTATTTTTTGGCCTCTACTTAGCTTTTGCTGACAAATGTTACAGATAACACGAGTTGGGTCATCTTTATCGATCTGAAAAAATGCCCAGGCTATGCAAGGCTTAGCACCCATGCGACCTGAAGAGCCACCACGACTTGTGGTGAGAGGCAGAGTTGTGTTTGAGGATGCAGTTGTTGACGTGCTTCCAGTACTACGTCTCTGTCCAGGAAGGCGCAACCTGACCTCGTCGTCACTAGCATCTTCCTCCACCTCCTCTGCTGACCTCATCTCTTGGCTGACTGTGGGTTGATAGTAAGTGGGATCTCCAACCTCATCATCATCACCCTGTGCATTATCACACCCGTCGTCCTCAGAGCCAACCTGTTCCTGCCCTGACAAAAAACTAAAGTTGTCGCTCCAATCAGGTATTTGAGTCTTATCATCGTCTTCCTCATTGTCTCCACCAACAGGAGTTACAGTTTGGGAATGAGGGTCTACATTATGGTCAGAACCTTCTGCGTCTGGTCCTGGATCCGACTCATAAAGATTCTGGGCATCAGTGCAGATCATTTCCTCGTCTGGATTCACAGAAGCGCTGGAGTCGACCTCTGATTCCCAGGCTATAGTATGAGTAAACAGCTCTGCAGACTCAACCATCTGTTCTACCTCATACTCAGACGGGCAGCTGGAGATTTGGGAGCTGTGAGGAAGCAAGTGCGATTGGGGTGACACCTTTGAGGACTGGAGTATTTGTGATGTTGAAGTTGATGTGGAGGAGAGCCCACTTAAAGGAGCACTTGATATCCGTTGAAGCACCTGCTGTTTTTGTGCCTCATCTGGAATTTGTAGCGATTGGCGTGGCAGTAAGAAAGGGATCTTATCACATTGTCCGCTAAAAGAAGTAGACATTTTAGTTTGGCTGGAAGATGGTCTTTCTTCTGCAGATGTTACTATTGCTTTAACACCTACCCCACGGACACAACCTTTTTTCCCCTTCCCAACACGCCTATTCCCCTTTCCACCAGCAGCAGGCCTTTTTCCACTCATTTTGGTGGTTAACTAATTCACAACTCTGGAGTTGTTTGCACAAAAAAACAATGGATGGGAACCGAGCAGAGCTGAGTGGCCAAACTGTGGTATTAGGCCAAAACTATTGGCTGGGTTAGATGCAGAAAAAAATTATATTCAATTTGCAACCTGATGGAGGTCTGTATAGATGGATTAATAGAACAAGTCCCACACACAGCTAGAAGCCCAATATTTTTTCAGAGGTAGATGCAGAAAAAAATATATTCAGTTTGCAACCTGATGGAGGTCAGTATAGATGGACTAATACAACAAGTCCCACACACAGCTAGAAGCCCAATATTTTTTCAGAGGTAGATGCAGAAAAAAATATATTCAGTTTGCAACCTGATGGAGGTCTGTATAGATGGATTAATAGAACAAGTCCCACACACAGCTAGAAGCCCAATATTTTTTCAGAGGTAGATGCAGAAAAAAATATATTCAGTTTGCAACCTGATGGAGGTCAGTATAGATGGACTAATACAACAAGTCCCACACACAGCTAGAAGCCCAATATTTTTTCAGAGGTAGATGCAGAAAAAAATATATTCAGTTTGCAACCTGATGGAGGTCTGTATAGATGGATTAATAGAACAAGTCCCACACACAGCTAGAAGCCCAATATTTTTTCAGAGGTAGATGCAGAAAAAAATATATTCAGTTTGCAACCTGATGGAGGTCTGTATAGATGGATTAATAGAACAAGTCCCACACACAGCTAGAAGCCCAATATTTTTTCAGAGGTAGATGCAGAAAAAAATATATTCAGTTTGCAACCTGATGGAGGTCTGTATAGATGGATTAATAGAACAAGTCCCACACACAGCTAGAAGCCCAATATTTTTTCAGAGGTAGATGCAGAAAAAAATATATTCAGTTTGCAACCTGATGGAGGTCTGTATAGATGGATTAATAGAACAAGTCCCACACACAGCTAGAAGCCCAATATTTTTTCAGAGGTAGATGCAGAAAAAAATATATTCAGTTTGCAACCTGATGGAGGTCTGTATAGATGGATTAATAGAACAAGTCCCACACACAGCTAGAAGCCCAATATTTTTTCAGAGGTAGATGCAGAAAAAAATATATTCAGTTTGCAACCTGATGGAGGTCTGTATAGATGGATTAATAGAACAAGTCCCATACACAGCTAGAAGCCCAATATTTTTTCAGAGGTAGATGCAGAAAAAAATATATTCAGTTTGCAACCTGATGGAGGTCTGTATAGATGGATTAATAGAACAAGTCCCACACACAGCTAGAAGCCCAATATTTTTTCAGAGGTAGATGCAGAAAAAAATATATTCAGTTTGCAACCTGATGGAGGTCTGTATAGATGGATTAATAGAACAAGTCCCACACACAGCTAGAAGCCCAATATTTTTTCAGAGGTAGATGCACAAAAAAATATATTCAGTTTGCAACCTGATGGAGGTCTGTATAGATGGATTAATAGAACAAGTCCCACACACAGCTAGAAGCCCAATATTTTTTCAGAGGTAGATGCACAAAAAAATATATTCAGTTTGCAACCTGATGGAGGTCTGTATAGATGGATTAATAGAACAAGTCCCACACACAGCTAGAAGCCCAATATTTTTTCAGAGGTAGATGCAGAAAAAATATATTCAGTTTGCAACCTGATGGAGGTCTGTATAGATGGATTAATAGAACAAGTCCCACACACAGCTAGGAGCCCAATATTTTTTCAGAGGTAGATGCAGAAAAAAATATATTCAGTTTGCAACCTGATGGAGGTCTGTATAGATGGATTAATAGAACAAGTCCCACACACAGCTAGAAGCCCAATATTTTTTCAGAGGTAGATGCAGAAAAAAATATATTCAGTTTGCAACCTGATGGAGGTCTGTATAGATGGATTAATAGAACAAGTCCCACACACAGCTAGAAGCCCAATATTTTTTCAGAGGTAGATGCAGAAAAAAATATATTCAGTTTGCAACCTGATGGAGGTCTGTATAGATGGATTAATAGAACAAGTCCCACACACAGCTAGAAGCCCAATATTTTTTCAGAGCTAGATGCAGAAAAAAATTATATTCAATTTGCAACCTGATGGAGGTCAGTATAGATGGACTAATAGAATGATGCTATGCCCAAAAGATTTTACTTCACTAGGTGCAGTAAAAAAATTGGTATTCTATACACAGGTGGTATATCTTGCAACACAGATAGGCTACTCCACTGACTAACACACTCTGCAATAGGCCAAAAAGGATTAGCTTTGCTAGATTCAGCCAAATGCTGTGAAAAAAACTTGCACAGCACTGGCACAGACCTGCCTGGCAAAAACTGATAGGAACTGATGTAACCTAGTCCTGAAAAGGACTCCAATTACAATTAGTCTTTACTCCCACAATCTATCTATTTAAGAGCACAGACCTGCCTGATAAAAGTCGTAGGAAATGCTGTAACCTAGTCCTTAAAAGGACTGCAATCACAACTATTCCCTACTCCCAAGCTATCTGTAGATTTGTGCAAAAATTGGCTTGAAATTAACAAGGTATAGCGCACACAGCAACAGCGGTGCCGTCTAACACGCAGCTGCAGCAGTGAGAAAATGGTGGCGACGGGGAAAATGGCTTGGTCTTATAGGGCAAGGACATGTGACATACACTGCCAATGACACATGCCCTTGCTTGTGTGAAAAAAAGCACTTCGCTCCGTGTGTGCGCTGCTGATAGGCTGACAGATTGCACCTCCCCACTGTAAATGCGGGAAAGAGAAAAAAAAATGGAGATCTTCATTGTTCCTGCAGAGATCCATCCCCTGCCCCTCCCCCCACCCCGCTGTACACTCAAACTGCGTATTAACATTAATTTTCATCATTACTGAGAAAAAATCCAGTTATGATTTTGGTGCACGAACAGTTATCGAACATAACCTCGAACAGCCGAATTTTTCTCAAATTGTTCGTGTTCGCCGAACGGCTCGAACACCGCCCAAAACAGCTCGAATTTGAGATTGGCGAACAGTTCGAGTAGAACAACGCTCATCTCTACTAATAAGAAACACCCAGTTTTCATTATCAATGGATTTATTCTAAGGCTGCTTGGCCACTATGTGATTTTCAAGTGTTTTTGCTGCGGAATTTCCACAGTGAAAACGCTTAAAAAACACTTGGTAATACGTGCCCCCCCATGGTCCCCAATGATAATCCGCATGTGCTGTGCACATGCTGCGGAAATTTCCGCTGCGGATTATCATTGCGGAAAAATATGCAGCATGTCCATTAATTTTGCGGACACGCAGCGTAATCGCCGCCAATGACTTTTGACATCCGCTTCACTGCGTCTGCACATGCGGATATTACACGGTTCAATGTGCGGATGGCACCCAGGTCTGGAGTAGAGGAGACTCTCCTCCAGACTCAGGTACCATAGAACCTGTTAAAAAAAAGAATTTAAAATAAAAAATAAAGACTATACTTACCTTCCGATGTCCTCCCGGTATTTTCTCCGCTCTGTCTGGTCTGCTGTATAGGTCACGGTGTTGTGAAGGACCTGCCATGACGTCATTGAGTCGTGTGACCTGTCACATGACTCAATGACGTCACCGCAGGTCCTTCACACCACCGCGAGCCGCCCAAGACACCGGACGCAGCGGAGAAAACACCGGGAGGACATCGGAAGGTAAGTATAATCTTTTTTTTTATTTTTTACCATTCTTATTCTTTTTTTTAACTAACTTGGTCACACTACTATAAATCGATGCCTGTTGCATGGATTTATATAGTGTGAACAAGTTGTCAAGCACTTTTCCAAGTGATGCTAAAATCGCTTGGAAAAGCGCTTGATAACCCACATGCAGAAATGCATGTGAAGAACGCTTGACAAACGCTTCTACCTGGCGGGAAAAACGCATGTAAAAAATGCATGCGTTTTTCCTGCCAGGGAGAAGCGGAAAAATATACAGCATTTCTGCATCGTGGGCACATAGGCTAACAGGGCAATTTATCACAACTTTTGAGCCAGTTTTCTGCCATCAAATATTCAATAATTTTGTAGTATATTGCTTTTGACCAAAAATGTGGGACTTTGGGGGATTTTATGCAACTTTAGCAGCTTTTGGAATGTGGGTGGAAAAGTGGCATGGCTAGCAAGACAGATTAGTCTAAGCCAGATTTATGAATTGTAATTCTTAAAAAACTTGCAAAAATGACAATAGTATCACCAAGGAAAAGGATAGAAAATGGAGAAATAGCCATAGACAGTTGTGTTATATGTAAGGGTGCATCAAATTAATCAAACTTCATGCAACATTTTCATAAATTTGCTGCAAGTAACATCAATGCAGCCTTCATCAATACTGGCTTCAAAAATCCCTCTCATGATAAATCTCCCCCTAAGGGTATATTCACACTGTAATTGCAGTGCTTGAGGAGCTTTCATGTTGGGGGCTTTCCAAATGTATACCTCTGACCTTATGCCATTGTATACAGTGAGAAAGAATCAAAGAATGTGAAAACAGTATTGTATACTGCAGAGTATATGTGTTTAACTGAATACCTTCATTTAAGATAATTTAGTCAACACCACCACCAATTTACCTTAAAAAAGGTAATGAAATATATACTGACCAGGAAAGGTCAAAAAGACAATTTTTGTGGCCACTGTTGGGTGAATGGAGGCCTATAAGTATCTAAACAAACTCTACTAATGGGCACCTAAGTGAGAAAATAAGTGAAAAGACTTTGTTATATGGCACTAGAAATTTATTATTAACCCCTTTCCGACGTGGTACGTAATAGTACGCACCACGTCGGCACCCTCTGTTGAAAGCGGGCTCCGGCGCTGAGCCCGAGCTAAACCGAGCACATGTCAGCTGATCTATACAATCCGCAATTCACGCGATCCACCCGTGGCTGTTAACTAGTTAAATGCTGCTGTCAATCTCTGACAGCGGCATTTAACATCGCCGCGCCGGAAGCGTGTTGCTTTCCCCGCCCATCGGTGACCCCGTCACATGATCGTGGGTCACCGATGGCTTGGCATGACAACTCAGGGTCTGCAGCAGACCCCTGTGATTGTCATGTCTAGATTGTTATGAGCGCCGCCCAGTGGTCGGCGCTCATAGCAAGTGAGCAAATCTGCTACATACAGGCGATCTGCTCATCACCTGTATGAGACTATTGGAGACTATTGAAGCAAGCAAAAAGTAAACAAAAAATGTTTTAAAAAATATAAAAGTTTAAATCACCCCCCTTTCACCCCATTCAAAATAAACAATAAAAAAAAACACACACATACACATATTTGGTATCGCCATGTTCAGAATTGCCCGATCTACCAACATAAAAAAGAATAAATCTGATCGATAAACGGCGTAACGAGAAAAAAATTCTAATTGCCAGAATTACGTTTTTTTGCTTGCTGCAACATTGCAATAAAATGCAATATCGGGTAATCAAAACATCGTATCTATCCCAAAATTATATCTGTAAAAACGTCAGCTCAACGCGCAAAAAATAAGCCCTCACCCAACCCCAGTTCCTGAAAAATGGAGACGTTACGGGTGACGCGCCCCCTGGGCCAGTGTTGTTTGGGGGATACCCGGAGCCGGATCAGATGGGGGTTGTAGTCTCCGAGTGGCGGTGACCCGGTCCGTGCCCAGGGTGTCAAGCTCAGTGTGTGGCAGTCCTTATAGATGTTACTAGATGTTCTTTTATGTCGACTACGCCACCCGTTGAATTGCGGTCAATACGGCCGCCGCTGCAGCAGGGTCCGCTGAGGCTGGTGGTGTGTGTGCAGCTCAGGTAGTATAACCCCCAACGGGAGGGGTATAGCCTCAGGGGGTCAGGTGTAGAGGATGGTGGTTGTGGAGGTGCAGTGAGGATGGTAATGAGACTCAGAGTCGGGCTGTGCAGTTCAGGGTCTTTACTTACTGCTGTTATGCTGGTCACTCCGGCCTTGAGTGACCACCCGAGCCGTGCTGCGTCCACCAGGTCCTGGACTCGGCCAACTCCCAAGTAATTCTGGAGCGTGATCCTGAGCTCCCTTTCTGACTTGTCCTTCTCTCTGGCCTTCCCCACCAGGGATCCACCTAAGTCCGGCTCCCTCGGGCCTCTTGTTGGTAAACCCTTGTCTCTGGGTTCCCTGACCCTATTCTTGGTTTGCCTTCCGGGTGGATTTAGTGGGTGGTCGTGGCAGATCCTGCCCACGACCTCCGGTCTCTGGCTAAGGATTAATGCCCTCCACCAGCTTGGGATCCGGTACCCTTGTGCCAACTCTTCACCCTCTGATCTAATCTTGGGTTCTTGGAGTTCTCTCTTCTCCCCCTCTGGGTCCTTCTTTCTCCTCTCTCTCTCTCTTGGCCTTGGAGCTGGCTGAGCTGTTCTGCTTCTCTGACTCAACTCTGACAGACTGACCCTGATCTAAGATGGTTCCCACCTTATATACTCCCTCTATGTGTGAGCTCAGGTGACCAGCACCCAATGAGCTCCTAGCATTACGCAGACTGCTCCCCCTATCTGCCCCTACACTACTGGGATGTTCCACCCCCCTCCCACTCCAGCCAGGGACAGACACTATCGTACCTGCACATAAACTGGTGGGAGTACCGTTGATCTGTCCTCCGGAAATGGGATGTATGTAGTGCATGCAGCCTACTGAGCTCAGTTCCACACTCCATCCTTACCCGGGAGTGGAATACCACACCTCTGGCTTGAGGTGCAATACCCCTGTAGCAGCCGAATCCTCAGGGTGCTACATTCCCCCCTGATAAATCACAGCACGTCCTCGGGCTGTAAGATATAAAAAACATCCAAAACATACAATTTTTTTTCATAAACATAAACATAGAAAACATCATATAGATATCATCAGCAATAAACTTTTCATATAAATAACATTCTTGTTCTTCCGGCCACGGTGCAACTTGTGACCGGGTAAGGTGCGACAGTCTCTTTTGGAAGAAAACAGTTTCCTATAAAACCGGTAGGGGGCGCTTTAGGAAGCGCAACTATATACAAGGGAAATATGGCCGCTCTCAGTCCTCGGCCAGGTATTAGGGAGGAATGACCGCTCTCAGTCCTCGGTCAGTGGGAATAGGGACACACGGGTTTCAGTTCAATTGGCTGGTCCCAACGGGGACTATATTTTAACTAGAACAGTTCTTATACCCTGACGGGTAACTATGTACAGTCTCTCTCTACCGTACTTCAACGACGGCGTCCTCCTGCTCCTTCTTTAGATTCTTCAGACCCGTCCGGGTCCTCTTGCTCCTCCTCACACCGCAGCTCCTCCTCCGTCAGGCGATGCACATGGAGGGCGTAGGGTCCTTTGGCACACTTGTGCCGGGTGAAGGTGACCTCGTCCCCTACGTACAGGTCACGACCTCTGTGTCCCTCCGGCAGATGGCTTTCTACGTCTCTGCGGGTTACAAAGACGTCGCCGGGGGTCTGATGGTCTCTAATAAAGCCCCATCCGTGCTGCATATTGAATTTTATCACAGTCCCGGTGGCACGGGGACCATGAGCTGCACGGGGTTTCCTCCTGGTCCGGCTCTTCTGCTCCGCGCTCCTTATCTGCATTTGCTGTTCCCGGACCCGCCTCTCTCTCCGCTCCCTCTCGAAGACCTCGAGCTGCTGCCGGCAGCACTCTGCACGCTCCGCTGCGGCCGCCCGAGTCTCCTGAGTGAACCCCATGAGGTCTTCTCCGGTGGGGTCCCACTCGAACTGGATCTCCTCCAGTGGGGGCGAGGTCCTCTTTACGGGCTTCGGAGCCGGAATCAGGGGCTCGCACATGGGCCTTGCTCTCTGGAGTTCCAGCTGAATATACTCCTGGGGCCATACAAAGGGCTGCCCATCCGGGCACGTATGCTGGGCGAACAGGTCTTCACCCAGGTGCGGCACTCTAGATGTTGAGGGCGCGTTGATGGTAGCGGCGCCCGGGTCGACCAGGCCTTGCGACCAGGCTTGGGGCACCCTAAAGGCAAAGGGCACCGTAAGTACGGCGGCGCCCTGGGTTACTCGGCCCTGCGACCAGGCCGGTGGCTCCGCGGAGGTAGGGGGCGCTGTTGGTATTGCGGCGCCCGGAGGTACTAGGCCTTGCGACCAGGCCGGTGGTATTTCCTGCTTTGCCACGCTCGAGGTCGAGGCGTGTGACGTCACAGGGGTCGCGGCCGTGGTTTCCGGTTGAGGCCTAGTCGGCGGCGGTGACGATGCAGCGACGGGCACGGCAGGGGGAATTTCGGGCTCTGCGACGGGGAGCTGAGGCAGGCACGCGGTTTCCCGGCTCGGGGTAGAGACGTCCCCTTTACCTGCCTCCGTCCGTTCAGCTCCCTTCTCGGCGCCGTCTCCTGCCTTCATTCCTCCTGCGCCATCCTCAGAGGCGGTCTGTCTCCTTGTCTCGAGTGGCGTGCTCCGCTGACGGGTTCCGGTCTGCTGGGCCATCTCACGGCTCCACTCCGTCAGCGTGTCTTGCTGCACCTGGGCCATCCTCCGTGCGAGGCCCTCCAGCGCGGTCTGTGCACACTCCCGGTCTCAGGGGAGCTGTGCTAGGATCTCCACTAAGCCTAGTGGGGTTGTGGCTTGTAGCAGGCTCCTGACCACTGGGTCGGTGCTGCCTGACTCTCCCTCCATCTCCGGGTAGGCTTTCTCTGGACTCCTCTCCAGACTTCTCGTCTCCGGGTGCGCTCTCTCCAGACTGCTCCAGGCGACACCCATCTTTGCTCTCTTGTTCTGTCTCCGCCCACATTGAAGGTGGTCCCGGGGCAACTTTGTGATTGTCAGTTCCAGGGGCAGTTCTCTCACGCTGATGGACACTTCCAGCATCACAGTCTCTGTTGGTGGGCGCGGTTTCCGCTTTTGGCGCCATTCTTCGACCTGGCCCACGATGGGAGGTGGCCTCTTGCCACCCTCTGGCACGCCCATAATGGCGTCCGTTCTTCCAAGGCGGGAAATTTTTGGAAATGGCGGGAATCGTCTCCCAGTGGCGGGAAACTCCATGGATGGCGGGAAAAAGCTGCAAATGGCGGACAACCGGCGGGAAACGACCTGTGATGGGGTCCGTTGGCGGGGACCCTCCGGAACCGGCGGGAGACTTCTTTTTAAGTTAACGGTGAACTTTTCTTCAGGCACGCAGTACCCGGTTGTTGCGGGCACGTGATCCTGCCGACTACGCCAAAGTTGACGCGCCCCCTGGGCCAGTGTTGTTTGGGGGATACCCGGAGCCGGATCAGATGGGGGTTGTAGTCTCCGAGTGGCGGTGACCCGGTCCGTGCCCAGGGTGTCAAGCTCAGTGTGTGGCAGTCCTTATAGATGTTACTAGATGTTCTTTTATGTCGACTACGCCACCCGTTGAATTGCGGTCAATACGGCCGCCGCTGCAGCAGGGTCCGCTGAGGCTGGTGGTGTGTGTGCAGTACAGGTAGTATAACCCCCAACGGGAGGGGTATAGCCTCAGGGGGTCAGGTGTAGAGGATGGTGGTTGTGGAGGTGCAGTGAGGATGGTAATGAGACTCAGAGTCGGGCTGTGCAGTTCAGGGTCTTTACTTACTGCTGTTATGCTGGTCACTCCGGCCTTGAGTGACCACCCGAGCCGTGCTGCGTCCACCAGGTCCTGGACTCGGCCAACTCCCAAGTAATTCTGGAGCGTGATCCTGAGCTCCCTTTCTGACTTGTCCTTCTCTCTGGCCTTCCCCACCAGGGATCCACCTAAGTCCGGCTCCCTCGGGCCTCTTGTTGGTAAACCCTTGTCTCTGGGTTCCCTGACCCTATTCTTGGTTTGCCTTCCGGGTGGATTTAGTGGGTGGTCGTGGCAGATCCTGCTCACGACCTCCGGTCTCTGGCTAAGGATTAATGCCCTCCACCAGCTTGGGATCCGGTACCCTTGTGCCAACTCTTCACCCTCTGATCTAATCTTGGGTTCTTGGAGTTCTCTCTTCTCCCCCTCTGGGTCCTTCTTTCTCCTCTCTCTCTCTCTCTCTTGGCCTTGGAGCTGGCTGAGCTGTTCTGCTTCTCTGACTCAACTCTGACAGACTGACCCTGATCTAAGATGGTTCCCACCTTATATACTCCCTCTATGTGTGAGCTCAGGTGACCAGCACCCAATGAGCTCCTAGCATTACCCAGACTGCTCCCCCTATCTGCCCCTACACTACTGGGATGTTCCACCCCCCTCCCACTCCAGCCAGGGACAGACACTATCGTACCTGCACATAAACTGGTGGGAGTACCGTTGATCTGTCCCCCGGAAATGGGATGTATGTAGTGCATGCAGCCTACTGAGCTCAGTTCCACACTCCATCCTTACCCGGGAGTGGAATACCACACCTCTGGCTTGAGGTGCAATACCCCTGTAGCAGCCGAATCCTCAGGGTGCTACACGGGTCTCAGAAAATGGCGCCATTTTTTGTTTTAGCGAGCTTTTCACCACTTCAATAAAAAAGAACCTATACATTTTTGGTGTCTACAAACTCGTAATGACCTGGAGAATAATAATAGCAGGTCAGTTTTAGCATTCAGTGAATGCGATAAGCGAAAAAAAAACAACAACCGTGGAATTGCACTTTTGTTTGCAATTTTACCGCAGGAATTTTTTTCCTTTTTTCAGAACACGATATGGTAAAACCAATAATGTCGTTCAAAAGTGCAACTCATCCTGCAAAAAATAAGCCCTCACATGGCCATATTGACCAAAAAATAAAAAAGTTATGACTGTGGGAACAAGGGGAGCAAAAAACAAAAAAACAAAACTGAAAATGCTCCGGTCATTAAGGGGTTAATCCAGACTAGACAACTACCATATTGGTCGATAATAATCGTCATTCTGAACTCTGGTTAGAAGTTTTAGAATAGATGAATAGCTGCTGTTCATATGTGAATTTATAATGAAATATTGTACATAAAGATTCTTGTAATTTGTTCTATCAGATTTAGAAGAACTTAAGAGGGCCTGGATGGAGTATGAGGCCCAGGAGTGCACTGGAGGCCCCTGTAAGTACTGTGCCACATTGCTATTATTCTGGAAACCCTGATGGAAAATTATCTGCTTAATTACACAATGTTCACTCAGCTTTTCCTATATATCCCAAACTTATTGATGGAGAGTGATCATACACATCAGTCCCCCTGTCTGCTCCCCTTTTTTCATGACATGTTTGGGTGCACCATTGATCAGACAGTTGAGACACAAAATCAATATGCTTTGTGCCTACATTGATCTTATTATTAGGAGGATATTAAATGTAGTGAAGTAAATTGTCTTGCATAACTTTAACGCAACCCTAAGGTTAAAAAGTGAAAAAAATCTGAAGTGTCACAAAGGTTATAGATATGGGCACCAGATCATTATGCTCCTAATTCCTCATGTAATTGAGATGTATAGCATACAGTTTAGTGAAGCATGTATATACATTTGGAATCTTTGTTACCATGTATATCTTCAAACAGCAGCTGGCAAGAGGAAACGGACATCAGAAGAAGCTGAGGAAAGCGAGACTTCGGAGAAAACTAAGAAGAAAAAGACTAAAAAAAAGAAGAGGAGAACAATTAAGAAAAGGAAGCGATGAGGAAATGAGCCTGTGTACCTGATGTGCTGTACAACTGAGGCTGGGTACCCGAAGTACTGTACAACTGAGGCTGTGTACCCGATGTACTGTACAACTGAGGCTGTGTACCCGATGTACTGTACAACTGAGGCTGTGTACCCGGTTTACTGTACAACTGAGGCTGTGTACCTGATGTATTTTACAACTGAGGCTGTGTACCCGATGTACTGTACAACTGAGGCTGTGTATCCGGTATTCTGTACAACTGAGGCTGTGTACCCGATGTACTGTACAACTGAGGCTGTGTACTCGGTATACTGTACAACTGAGGCTGTGTACCCGATGTACTGTACAACTGAGGCTGTGTACCCGATGTACTGTACAACTGAGGCTGTGTAACCGGTATTCTGTACAACTGAGGCTGTGTACCCGATGTACTGTACAACTGAGGCTGTGTACCCGGTATACTGTACAACTGAGGCTGTGTACCCGATGTACTGTACAACTGAGGCTGTGTACCCGATGTACTGTACAACTGAGACTGTATTCCTAATGTGCTGTACACCTGAGGCTGTATTCCTAATGTGCTGTACACCTGAGGCTGTATTCCTAATGTGCTGTACACCTGAGGCTGTATTCCTGATGTGCTGTACACCTGAGGCTGTATTCCTGATGTGCTGTACACCTGAGGCTGTATTCCTGATGTGCTGTACACCTGAGGCTGTATTCCTGATGTGCTGTACACCTGAGGCTGTATTCCTGATGTGCTGTACAACCTGAGGCTAGGTACCTGATGTACTGTACACCCGATGCTGTGTACCCAATGTGCTGTACAACTGAGGCTGGGTCCTTGATGTGCTGTACACCGTAGGCTCTGTGTATCTGATGTGCTGTACACTTGAGACTGTGTACCTGATGTGCTGTACACTTGAGACTGTGTACCCAATGTGCTGTACACTTGAGACTGTGTACCCAATGTGCTGTACACTTGAGACTGTGTACCCGATGTGCTGTACACTTGAGACTGTGTACCCGATGTGCTGTACACTTGAGACTGTGTACCCGATGTGCTGTACACTTGAGACTGTGTACCCGATGTGCTGTACACTTGAGACTGTGTACCCGATGTGCTGTACACTTGAGACTGTGTACCCGATGTGCTGTACACTTGAGACTGTGTACCCGATGTGCTGTACACTTGAGACTGTGTACCCGATGTGCTGTACACTTGAGACTGTGTACCCGATGTGCTGTACACTTGAGACTGTGTACCCGATGTGCTGTACACTTGAGACTGTGTACTTGATGTGCTGTACACTTGAGGCTGTGGACCCGATGTGCTGAGTACCTGAAACTGTGTACCCGATGTGCTGAATACCTAAGGCTGTGTATCCGATGTGCTGAATACCTAAGGCTGTGTATCCGATGTGCTGAATACCTGAGGCTGTGTATCCGATGTGCTGAATACCTGAGGCTGTGTATCCGATGTGCTGAATACCTGAGGCTGTGTATCCGATGTGCTGAATACCTAAGGCTGTGGATCCGATGTGCTGAATACCTGAGGCTGTGTATCCGATGTGCTGAATACCTAAGGCTGTGGATCCGATGTGCTGAATACCTAAGGCTGTGTATCCGATGTGCTGAATACCTAAGGCTGTGTATCCGATGTGCTGAATACCTAAGGCTGTGTATCCGATGTGCTGAATACCTGAGGCTATGTGCAGATGTGCTGTACACTTGTCATAAATATTAAAAATTCAATAAAAGTATTTGATTTTAAACAAAATATAATGAGCTAATGTTTTAAGTTGATAATTATGAATGGATGATGCTATTAATCAGGGGTGACCACTCAGGGAAAAGGGCCCCTGTGCAAGAATTGTGCATGGGTCCCCCTCTTAAAGGGGACTTCCATTTTCATTTTTTTGTTACTCATTTTCACCTGGTCTATTATTGTCTCTCTGCTACTGCTCCATCTATGTTTACAGGCTGCAGTGGTAATGTCACACGAGACCACTTTAGCCAATCACAGGACTCAGCAGCTTGTGCCGTCTACCTTGGTATGACTGCGGAGTTCAGTGATTAGCTCCAGTAGTCATGTGTTTTAGTCATGACATCACGGCTGCAGCCTGAAATCAAATAAAAGACCAGAAAGTAAGAGGAACTGCTGACTCCGAGGAGGATGACCCCTGATATTATTTCATACAACAAAAACATGCTAGACACACATCAGAAAATCACAATGCACATGTCACACAAGCACAGCGCACACATTCTACAAGTCACACAATCACAGTGCAGACATAGAGTTGTCAAACAAGAACAGCGCACACATCACTTAAGGGCACATACCATAAATATCACACGAGTACATCACACACATCATAGAAGTGCAGACACACAATGAACACATACATCAGACAAACATAAACAGACACAGCATGTGCACAATTATTACAAGTCAGCCACACTGCTAAGAATATTTATCACAGGCAGATACACACCATACCGTATACACAGGCAGGTACACACCATACCATATACTGTATACAGGCACATACACACCATACCGTATACACAGGCAGGTACACACCATACCATATACTGTATACAGGCACATACACACCATACCGTATACACAGGCAGGTGCACACCATACCATATACTGTATACAGGCACATACACACCATACCGTATACACAGGCAGGAACACACCATACCATATACTGTATACAGGCACATACACACCATACCGTATACACAGGCAGGAACACACCATACCATATACACTGGCAGGTACACACCATACCATATACTGTATACAGGCACATACACACCATACCATATACACATGCAGATGCACACCATACCATATACTGTATACAGGCACATACACACCATACCATATACACAGGCAGGAACACACCATACCATATACTGTATACAGACACATACACACCATACCATATACACAGGCAGGTATACACCATACCATATACTGTATACAGGCACATACACACCATACCATATACACAGGCAGGTACACACCATACCATATACACTGGCAGGTACACACCATACCATATACTGTATACAGGCACATACACACCATACCATATACACATGCAGATGCACACCATACCATATACTGTATACAGACACATACACACCATACCATATACACAGGCAGGTATACACCATACCATATACACAGGCAGGTACACACCATACCATATACACAGGCAGGTACACACCATACCATATACTGTATACAGGCACATACACACCATACCATATACACAGGCAGGTGCACACCATACCATATACTGTATACAGGCACATACACACCATACCATATACGCAGGCAGGTACACACCATACCATATACTGTATACAGGCACATACACAACATACCATATACACAGGCAGGTGCACACCATACCATATACTGTATACAGGCACATACACACCATACCATATACACATGCAGGTGCACACCATACCATATACTGTATACAGGCACATACACACCATACCGTATACACAGGCAGGTGCACACCATACCATATACTGTATACAGGCACATACACACCATACCGTATACACAGGCAGGTGCACACCATACCATATACTGTATACAGGCACATACACACCATACCGTATACACAGGCAGGACCACACCATACCATATACTGTATACAAGCACATACACACCATACCGTATACACAGGCAGGAACACACCATACCATATACTGTATACAGGCACATACACACCATACCATATACACAGGCAGGTACACACCATACAATATACTGTATACAGGCACATACACACCATACCGTACACACAGGCAGGTGCACACCATACCATATACTGTATAAAGGCACATACACAACATACCATATACACAGGCAGGTACACACCATACCATATACACTGGCAGGTACACACCATACCATATACTGTATACAGGCACATACACACCATACCATATACACATGCAGATGCACACCATACCATATACTGTATACAGACACATACACACCATACCATATACACAGGCAGGTGCACACCATACCATACACTGTATACAGGCACATACACACCATACCATATACACATGCAGGTGCACACCATACCATATACTGTATACAAGCACATACACACCATACCGTATACACAGGCAGGTGCACACCATACCATATACTGTATACAGGCACATACACACCATACCGTATACACAGGCAGGTGCACACCATACCATATACTGTATAAAGGCACATACACACCATACCGTATACACAGGCAGGAACACACCATACCATATACTGTATACAGGCACATACACACCATACCATATACACAGGCAGGAACACACCATACCATATACACTGGCAGGTACACACCATACCATATACTGTATACAGGCACATACACACCATACCATATACACATGCAGATGCACACCATACCATATACTGTATACAGGCACATACACACCATACCATATACACAGGCAGGAACACACCATACCATATACTGTATACAGACACATACACACCATACCATATACACAGGCAGGTATACACCATACCATATACACAGGCAGGTACACACCATACCATATACACAGGCAGGTACACACCATGCCATATACACAGGCAGGTACACACCATACCATATACTGTATACAGGCACATACACACCATACCATATACACAGGCAGGTGCACACCATACCATATACTGTATACAGGCACATACACACCATACCATATACGCAGGCAGGTACACACCATACCATATACTGTATACAGGCACATACACACCATACCATATACGCAGGCAGGTACACACCATACCATATACTGTATACAGGCACATACACAACATACCATATACACAGGCAGGTGCACACCATACCATATACTGTATACAGGCACATACACACCATACCATATACACATGCAGGTGCACACCATACCATATACTGTATACAGGCACATACACACCATACCGTATACACAGGCAGGTGCACACCATACCATATACTGTATACAGGCACATACACACCATACCGTATACACAGGCAGGTGCACACCATACCATATACTGTATACAGGCACATACACACCATACCGTATACACAGGCAGGACCACACCATACCATATACTGTATACAAGCACATACACACCATACCGTATACACAGGCAGGAACACACCATACCATATACTGTATACAGGCACATACACACCATACCATATACACAGGCAGGTACACACCATACAATATACTGTATACAGGCACATACACACCATACCGTACACACAGGCAGGTGCACACCATACCATATACTGTATAAAGGCACATACACAACATACCATATACACAGGCAGGTACACACCATACCATATACACTGGCAGGTACACACCATACCATATACTGTATACAGGCACATACACACCATACCATATACACATGCAGATGCACACCATACCATATACTGTATACAGACACATACACACCATACCATATACACAGGCAGGTATACACCATACCATATACACAGGCAGGTACACACCATACCATATACACAGGCAGGTACACACCATGCCATATACACAGGCAGGTACACACCATACCATATACTGTATACAGGCACATACACACCATACCATATACACAGGCAGGTGCACACCATACCATATACTGGATACAGGCACATACACACCATACCATATACGCAGGCAGGTACACACCATACCATATACTGTATACAGGCACATACACAACATACCATATACACAGGCAGGTACACACCATACGATATACTGTATACAGGCACATACACAACATACCATATACACAGGCAGGAACACACCATACCATATACTGTATACAGACACATACACAACATACCATATACACAGGCAGGTGGACACCATACCATATACTGTATATGTAGCACCCTGAGGATTCGGCTGCTACAGGGGTATTGCACCTCAACCCAGAGGTGTGATATTCCACTCCCGGGTAAGGAAGGAGTGTGGAACTGAGCTCAGATAGACTGCATGCACTACATACATCCCATTCCAGAGGAGCAGGCCGACGGTACTCCCACTTAGAAATGTGCAGGTACAACCGAGCCTGTTCCTGGCTGGAGTGGGAGGGGGGTGGTACATCCCATGTAGTGTAGGGGCAGATAGGGGGAGCAGTCTGGGTAGTGATAGGAGCTCATTGGGTGCTGGTCACCTGAGCTCACACATAGAGGGATATATAAGGAGGGCACCAACTTAGATCAGGGTCAGACGCTGAGAACAAGTCAGTTGGAGAGGAGAGAGAAGGAAACAGCAGCCCTGGAGAGAGAGAGAGTGGAGCAGAGAAAGACCCAGAGGGGGAAGACTGAAGGGACCCAAGAACCCAAATTAGAGCACCGGGTGAGGAGTCAGCAAGAGGGTACCGGAACCCAAGCTGGTGGGGGCAAAGACATTCCCCAACCAGAGACCGGAGACCGTGGGCAGTGTCTGTCACGGTCACCCACCACATTCACCCCGAAGGCACACCACATGAAGGGTCAGGGAACCCAGGGCCAAGGGTGTCCCAAAAGAAGGCCCGAGGGAGCTGGACCTAGGTGAATCACTGGTGGGGACGGCTGAAGAAAGGACAGAGGGAGAGCTCAGGGCCACGCTCTGGACTTTGTTTGGGGGTTGGCCGGATCCAGGACCTGGTGGACGCAGCACGGCTCGGGTGGTCACTAGCAGCTGGAGTGACCAGTACAACATCAGCAGTAAGTAAACACCCTTAACTGCACAACCCGAGTCTGTCTTCATTGCCGGCTGCATCGCACCACCACAACCCCCATCCTCTGCGCCTGTCCCCTCTGAGGCTATACCCCTCCCGTTGGGGGTTATCTCACCAAGCTGCGCACCCACCATCAGCCTCAGCGGACCCTGCAGCAGCGGCGGCCACAGTGACCGCATCACAACGGGTGGCGTAGTCGACACAAAAGAACTTTAGTAACATCTGTAAAGCTGCCACATAACACTTAGCTTGACGCCCTGGGCACGGGACCGGGTCACAGCCGCTCGGAGACTACAACCCCCCATCTGATCCGGTGCCGGGTATTCCCCTCAAAAAGGAATATGTCCCAGGGGGCGCGTCAACTTTGGCGTAGTCGGCAGGATTACGTGCCCGCAACACCCGGGTACTGCGTGCCTGAAGAAAAGTGCAAGTTTACCTCAGAAAGAAGTCTCCCGCCGGTTCCGGAGGGTCCACGCCATCGGACTCCATCACCAGTCGTTTCCCGCCGATTGTCCGCCATTTCCAACTTGTTCCCGCCATCTGCAGAGTTTCCCGCCACTGGGCGACGCTTCCCGCCAAAACCGCAGATTTCCCGCCTTGGAAGAGCAGCGGACGCCATTATGGGCGTGCCAAAGGAGGGCAAGAGGCCACCTCCCATCGTGGGCCAGGACAGAAAATGGCGCCAAAAGTGGAAACCGCCCCCACCAACAGAGACTGTGATGCTGGAGGTGTCTGTCAGCGTGAAAGAACTACCCCTGGAGCTGACAGTCACCGAGTTGCCCCGGGACCGCCCTCGAAGTGGGAGGAGACGAAAGAGAAGAGAAAAGATGGGTGTCGCTTGGAGGAGTCTGGAGCGAGCGCACCCGGAGGCAGGAAGCCTGGAAAGGAGCAGCAGAAAAGCTCACCCGGAGATGGAGAGAAAGCAGAACAGCACCGGCCCGCTGGCCAGGAGTCTGCTAGAGACCGAGGAAGGAGGGCAGAGCAGCACCGGCCCGCTGGCCAGGAGCCTGCCGGAAGCCGAGCAGAGCAGCACCGACCCGATGGTCAGGAGCCTGCTAGAGTCCACAACCCCGCTAGGTCTAGCGGAGATCCTAGCGCAGCTCCCCCGAGACCGGGAGTGTGCACAAACTGCCCTGGAGGGCCTCGCAAGGAGGATGGCCCGGGTACAGCGCGAGATACTGGCGGAGTGGAGCCGGGAGATGGCCCAGCAAGCAGAGACCAGTCAACGGAGCACGCTACCCTGGAAGAGGAAGCAGACCGCCTCTGAGGATGGCGCGGGAGGACCCAAGGCCGGAGACGGCGCCGAGGAGGGAGCCGAACGCATGGAGGCAGGTAAAGGGGACGCCTATACCCCAAGCCGTGACACCGCTTACCTGCCCCAGCTCCCCGTCGCAGAGCCCGAAAGTCC
The DNA here is from genome assembly GCF_046119375.1 of Phyllobates terribilis. Lineage (NCBI taxonomy): Eukaryota > Metazoa > Chordata > Amphibia > Anura > Dendrobatidae > Phyllobates > Phyllobates terribilis. Next base: position 83,624,022 of record NW_027362769.1, read on the forward strand.
CCCTGCTGTGCCCGTAGCCGCCAGGTCACCGCCATGGACTAGGCCCCGACCGGAAGCCGCCGCCGCGACCCCTGTGACGTCACGCGCCTCGACCCGGAGCGTGACAAAGCAGGAATTACCACCAGCCTGGTCGCAAGGCCTAGTACCCCCGGGCGCCGCATCACCAACAGCGCCCCCTACCTCCGCGGAGCCTCCGGCCTGGCCGCAAGGCCAGGTAGCCCAGGGTGCCGCCGTCCTAACGGTGCCCTTCACCTTCCAGGTGCCCCAGGCCTGGCCGCAAGGCCTGGGCAACCCGGGCGCCACCACCACCGCGCCCGCGCCCGTAAAACCAAGGGTGCCACACCTGGGGGAGGACTTGTTCAGCCAGCTCACATGGCCGGACGGGTCTGAAGAAACATCATATCAAGAAAGAGCAGGAGGAAGACGCCGTTGAGTGCGGCAGAGCAGGAGCTGTAAATAGTTACCCAATCGGGGTATATAGAAACTGAAACTGTTGCTGCTAAAATAGTCCCCGTTGGGACCAGGGAACTGTTTACCCGTTAACCCCTTCATCCTACAGGCTGAGGACTGTGAGCAGCCATTCCCTACCCTCTACCTGGCCGAGGACTGAGAGCGGCCAACTTTCAACTTTCCCTGTATATAGTTGCGCGTCCTAAAGCGCCCCCTACCGGTTTTATAAGAAAACCAGATTTTTCTAAGAGACTGTCGCACTTTTCTCGGACACACGTTGCACAGTGTCCGGAGGAGGAACCAGAGACAAGAGAAGTCTACGAGAATGTTTATATAAAAAGTTTTATATATATATAATGTTTATATGTTTTATATGTTCATATAAAAATTTTGTATGTTTTGGTGTTTTATGTCTTACAGCCCGAGGACGTGCTGTGATTTACCAGGGGGGAATGTAGCACCCTGAGGATTCGGCTGCTACAGGGGTATTGCACCTCAACCCAGAGGTGTGATATTCCACTCCCGGGTAAGGAAGGAGTGTGGAACTGAGCTCAGATAGACTGCATGCACTACATACATCCCATTCCAGAGGAGCAGGCCGACGGTACTCCCACTTAGAAATGTGCAGGTACAACCGAGCCTGTTCCTGGCTGGAGTGGGAGGGGGGTGGTACATCCCATGTAGTGTAGGGGCAGATAGGGGGAGCAGTCTGGGTAGTGATAGGAGCTCATTGGGTGCTGGTCACCTGAGCTCACACATAGAGGGATATATAAGGAGGGCACCAACTTAGATCAGGGTCAGACGCTGAGAACAAGTCAGTTGGAGAGGAGAGAGAAGGAAACAGCAGCCCTGGAGAGAGAGAGAGTGGAGCAGAGAAAGACCCAGAGGGGGAAGACTGAAGGGACCCAAGAACCCAAATTAGAGCACCGGGTGAGGAGTCAGCAAGAGGGTACCGGAACCCAAGCTGGTGGGGGCAAAGACATTCCCCAACCAGAGACCGGAGACCGTGGGCAGTGTCTGTCACGGTCACCCACCACATTCACCCCGAAGGCACACCACATGAAGGGTCAGGGAACCCAGGGCCAAGGGTGTCCCAAAAGAAGGCCCGAGGGAGCTGGACCTAGGTGAATCACTGGTGGGGACGGCTGAAGAAAGGACAGAGGGAGAGCTCAGGGCCACGCTCTGGACTTGTTTGGGGGTTGGCCGGATCCAGGACCTGGTGGACGCAGCACGGCTCGGGTGGTCACTAGCAGCTGGAGTGACCAGTACAACATCAGCAGTAAGTAAACACCCTTAACTGCACAACCCGAGTCTGTCTTCATTGCCGGCTGCATCGCACCACCACAACCCCCATCCTCTGCGCCTGTCCCCTCTGAGGCTATACCCCTCCCGTTGGGGGTTATCTCACCAAGCTGCGCACCCACCATCAGCCTCAGCGGACCCTGCAGCAGCGGCGGCCACAGTGACCGCATCACAACGGGTGGCGTAGTCGACACAAAAGAACTTTAGTAACATCTGTAAAGCTGCCACATAACACTTAGCTTGACGCCCTGGGCACGGGACCGGGTCACAGCCGCTCGGAGACTACAACCCCCCATCTGATCCGGTGCCGGGTATTCCCCTCAAAAAGGAATATGTCCCAGGGGGCGCATCATATACAGGCACATACACAACATACCATATACACAGGCAGGTACGCACCATACCATATACACAGGCAGGTACACACCATACCATATACTGTATACAGGCACATACACACCATACCATATACATATGCAGGTGCACACCATACCATATACTGTATACAGGCACATACACACCATACCATATACACAGGCAGGAACACACCATACCATATACTGTATACAGGCACATACACACCATACACACATGCAGGTGCACACCATACCATATACTGTATACAGGCACATACACACCATACCATATACACATGCAGGTGCACACCATACCATATATTGTATACAGGCACATACATAACATACCATATACACAGGCAGGAACACACCATACCATATACTGTATACAGGCACATACACAACATACCATATACAAAGGCAGGTACACACCATACCATATACTGTATACAGGCACATACACACCATACCATATACACATGCAGGTGCACACCATACCATATATTGTATACAGGCACATACACAACATACCATATACACAGGCAGGAACACACCATACCATATACTGTATACAGGCACATACACACCATACCATATACACAGGCAGGTGCACACCATACCATATACACAGGCAGGTACACACCATACGATATACACATGCAGGTGCACACCATACCATATACTGTATACAGGCACATACACAACATACCATATACACAGGCAGGAACACACCATACCATATACTGTATACAGACACATACACAACATACCATATACACAGGCAGGAACACCATACCATATACTGTATACAGGCACATACACACCATACCATATAAACAGGCAGGTGGACACCATACCATATACTGTATACAGGCACATACACAACATACCATATACACAGGCAGGTGCACACCATACCATATACTGTATACAGGCACATACACACCATACCATATACACATGCAGGTACACACCATGCCATATACTGTATACAGACACATACACAACATACCATATACACAGGCAGGAACACACCATACCATATACTGTATACAGGCACATACACACCATACCATATACACATGCAGGTGCACACCATACACTGTATACAGGCACATACACAACATACCATATACACAGGCAGGTACGCACCATACCATATACACAGGCAGGTACACACCATACCATATACTGTATACAGGCAGGTACACACCATACCATATACACAGGCAGGTGCACACCATACCATATACTGTATACAGGCACATACACAACATACCATATACACAGGCAGGAACACACCATACCATATACTGTATACAGGCACATACACACCATACCATATGCACAGGCAGGTACACACCATACCATATACACATGCAGGTGCACACCATACCATATACTGTATACAGGCACATACACACCATACCATATACACAGGCAGGTACACACCATACCATATACACAGGCAGGAATAAACCATACCATATACTGTATACAGGCACATACACAACATACCGTATACTGTATACAGGCACATAAACACCATACCATATACACAGGCAGGTACACACCATACCATATACACAGGCAGGTACACACCATACCATATACACAGGCAGGTGCACAACATACCATATACTGTATACAGGCAGGTACACACCATACCGTATACACAGGCAGGTACACACCATACCATATACTGTATACAGGCAGGTACACACCATACCATATACACAGGCAGGTACACACCATACCATATACTGTATACAGGCAGGTACACACCATACCATATACACAGGCAGGTACACACCATACCATATACACAGGCAGGTACACACCATACCATATACACAGGCAGTTGCACACCATACCATATACTGTATACAGGCAGGTACACACCATGCCATATACACAGGCAGGTACACACCATACCATATACACAGGTAGGTACACACCATACCGTATACACAGGCACATACACACCATACCATATACACAGGCACATACACACCATACCATATACACAGGCACATACACACCATACCATATACACAGGCAGGTGCACAACATACCATATACTGTATACAGGCAGGTACACACCATACCGTATACACAGGCAGGTACACACCATACCATATACTGTATACAGGCAGGTACACACCATACCATATACACAGGCAGGTACACACCATACCATATACTGTATACAGGCAGGTACACACCATACCATATACACAGGCAGGTACACACCATACCATATACACAGGCAGGTACACACCATACCATATACACAGGCAGTTGCACACCATACCATATACTGTATACAGGCAGGTACACACCATGCCATATACACAGGCAGGTACACACCATACCATATACACAGGTAGGTACACACCATACCGTATACACAGGCAGGTACACACCATACCGTATACACAGGCAGGTACACACCATAACATATACACAGGCAGGTGCACACCATACCATATCTATAATATAACCAGGGATGTGTGTTTCTGTCCGAAGCCTCGATAGACTGAGCATGCTCAGTGTGGCGCCATGACGACAAGATGTCCAGGACAAGAGAGAGAGGAAGAGAGAGACACATTCGTGAGTACACTCCTATATTATCAGTAGATTATACATACAGCGTTCAGCATAAGTGAGTACACCCCCCCTGTATCCTCAGTACGTTATACATACAGCGCTCAGCATAAGTCAGTACACCCCCCTGTATTCTCAGTACATTATACATACAGCGTTCAGCATAAGTCAGTACACCCCCCTGTATTCTCAGTACATTATACATACAGCGTTCAGCATAAGTGAGTACACCCCCCTGTATCCTCAGTACATTATACATACAACGCTCAGCAAAAGTGAGTACACCCCCCTGTATTCTCAGTACGTTATACATACAGCGTTCAGCATAAGTGAGTACACCCCCCTGTATTCTCAGTACGTTATACATACAGAGCTCAGCATAAGTCAGTACACCCCCCTGTATTCTCAGTACGTTATACATACAGCGTTCAGCATAAGTAAGTACACCCCGCTGTATCCTCAGTACATTATACATACAGCGTTCAGCATAAGTCAGTACACCCCCCTGTATTCTCAGTACATTATACATACAGCGTTCAGCATAAGTAAGTACACCCCCCTGTATCCTCAGTACATTATACATACAGCGTTCAGCATAAGTAAGTACACCCCCTTGTATTCTCAGTACATTATACATGCAACGTTCAGCATAAGTGAGTACACCCCCCTGTATTCTCAGTACGTTATACATACAGAGCTCAGCATAAGTCAGTACACCCCCCTGTATTCTCAGTACGTTATACATACAGCGTTCAGCATAAGTGAGTACACCCCCCTGTATTCTCAGTACGTTATGCATACAGCGCTCAGCAAAAGTGAGTACACCCCCCTGTATTCTCAGTACATTATACATACAGCGTTCAGCATAAGTCAGTACACCCCCCTGTATTCTCAGTACATTATACATACAGCTTTCAGCATAAGTGAGTACACCCCCCTGTATTCTCAGTACATTATACATACAGCGTTCAGCATAAGTCAGTACACCCCCCTGTATTCTCAGTACATTATACATACAGCGTTCAGCATAAGTGAGTACACCCCCCTGTATCCTCAGTACGTTAAACATACAACGTTCAGCAAAAGTGAGCACACCCCCCTGTATTCTCAGTACATTATACATACAGCGTTCAGCATAAGTGAGTACACCCCCCTGTATTCTCAGTACGTTCTACATACAGCGTTCAGCATAAGTGAGTACACCCCCCTGTATTCTCAGTACGTTATGCATACAGCGCTCAGCAAAAGTGAGTACACCCCCCTGTATTCTCAGTACATTATACATACAGCGTTCAGCATAAGTGAGTACACCCCCCTGTATTCTCAGTACATTATACATACAGCGTTCAGCATAAGTGAGTACACCCCCCTGTATTCTCAGTACATTATACATACAGCGTTCAGCATAAGTCAGTACAGCCCCCTGTATTCTCAGTACATTATACATACAGCGTTCAGCATAAGTGAGTACACCCCCCTGTATCCTCAGTACGTTAAACATACAACGTTCAACAAAAGTGAGCACACCCCCCTGTATTCTCAGTACATTATACATACAGCGTTCAGCATAAGTGAGTACACCCCCCTGTATTCTCAGTACGTTCTACATACAGCGTTCAGCATAAGTGAGTACACCCCCCTGTATTCTCAGTACGTTATGCATACAGCGCTCAGCAAAAGTGAGTACACCCCCCTGTATTCTCAGTACATTATACATACAGTACTCAGCATAAGTCAGTGCACCCCCCTGTATTCTCAGTACGTTATACATACAGCGTTCAGCATAAGTGAGTACACCCCCCTGTATTCTCAGTACGTAATGCATACAGCGCTCAGCAAAAGTGAGTACACCCCCCTGTATTCTCAGTACATTATACATACAGCGGTCAGCATAAGTGAGTACACCCCCCTGTATTCTCAGTACGTTATACATGCAGTACTCAGCATAAGTCAGTACACCCCCCTGTATTCTCAGTACGTTATACATACAGCGCTCAGCAAAAGTGAGTACACCCCCTGTATTCTCAGTACGTTATACATACAGCGCTCAGCAAAAGTGAGTACCCCCCCCTGTATTCTCAGTACGTTATACATACAGCGCTCAGCATAAGTCAGTACACCCCACTGTATTCTCAGTACCTTATACATACAGCGCTCAGCAAAAGTGAGTACACTTCCCTGTATCCTCAGTATGTTATACATACAGCGCTCAGCAAAAGTGAGTACACCCCCCTGTATCCTCAGTACGTTATACATACAGCGCTCAGCAAAAGTGAGTACACCACCCTGTATCCTCAGTAGGTTATGCATACAGCGCTCAGCAACAGTGAGTACACCCCCCTGTATCCTCAGTACGTTATACATACAGCGCTCAGCAAAAGTGAGTACACCCCCCTGTATTCTCAGTACTTTATATATACAGCGTTCAGCATAAGTAAGTACATCCCCCTGTATTCTCAGTACGTTATATATACAGCGTTCAGCAAAAGTGAGTACACCCCCCTGTATTCTCAGTACGTTATACATACAGCGCTCAGCAAAAGTGAGTACACCCCCATGTACTCTTAATACGTTATACATACAGCGCTCAGCAAAAGTGATTACACCCCCCTGTATTCTCAGTACTTTATACATACAGCGCTCAGCATAAGTGAGTACACGCCCCTGTACTCTCAGTACGTTATATATACAGCGTTCAGCATAAATCAGTACACCTCCTGTATTCTCAATATGTGATATATAAAGCGTTCAGCATAAGTCAGTATACCCCCCTGTATTCTCAGTACTTTATACATACAGCGTTCCACATAAGTAAGTACACCCCCCTGTATTCTCAGTACATTATACATACAGCGCTCAGCATAAGTCTGTACACCCCCCTGTACTCTCAGTACGTTTTATATACAGCGTTTAGCATAAGTCAGTACACCCCCCTGTATTCTCAATATGTTATATATACAGCATTCAGCATAAGTCAGTACACCCCCCTGTATTATCAGTACATTATATATACGGAACTCAGCATAAGTGAGTACACCCCCCTGTATTCACAGTACATTATATATACAGTGCTAAGTATAAGTGAGTACACCCCCTGTATTATCAGTTTATTACATATACAGGGCTCAGCATAATTGAGTACACCCCCTGTATTATCAGTTCATTATATATACAGTGCTCAGCAAAAGTGAGTACACCCCTCTGTACTCTCAATACGTTATACATACAGCGCTCAGCAAAAGTGAGTACACCCCCCTGTACTCTCAATATGTTATACATACAGCTCTCAGCAAAAGTAAGTACACCGCCCTGTATTCTCAGTACTTTATACATACAGCGTTCAGCATAAGTAAGTACACCCTCCTGTACTCTCAGTACGTTATATATACAGCGCTCAGCATAAGTAAGTACACCCCCTGTACTCTCAGTATGTTATATATACAGCGTTCAGCAAAAGTGAGTACACCCCCTGTATTCTCAGTACGTTATACATACAGAGCTCAGCAAAAGTGAGTACACCCCCCTGTACTCTCAGTACGTTATACATTCAGCGCTCAGCAAAAGTGAATACACCCCCCTGTACTCTCAGTACGTTATACATACAGCGCTCAGCGAAAGTGTGTACACCCCCCTGTATCCTCAGTACGTTATACATACAGCGCTCAGCAAAAGTGTGTACACCCCCCTGTATCCTCAGTACGTTATACATACAGCGCTCAGCAAAAGTGAGTACACCCCCCTGTATTCTCAGTACGTTATACATACAGCGCTCAGCATAAGTGAGTACACCCCCCTGTATTCTCAGTACGTTATATATACAGCGTTCAGCAAAAGTGAGTACACCCCCCTGTATTCTCAGTACGTTATACATACAGCGCTCAGCAAAAGTGAGTACACCCCCCCTGTACTCTTAATACGTTATACATACAGCGCTCAGCAAAAGTGAGTACACCCCCGTGTATTCTCAGTACTTTATACATACAGCGCTCAGCATAAGTAAGTACACGCCCCTGTACTCTCAGTACGTTATACATACAGCGCTCAGCAAAAGTGAGTACACCCCCCTGTATTCTCAGTACGTTATACATACAGCGCTCAGCAAAAGTGAGTACACCCCCCTGTATCCTCAGTACGTTATACATATTGCGCTCAGAAAAAGTGAGTACACCCCCCTGTATTCTCAGTACTTTATACATACAGCGTTCAGCATAAGTGAGTACACCCCCCTGTATTCTCAGTACGTTATATATACAGCGTTCAGCAAAAGTGAGTACACCCCCCTGTATTCTCAGTACGTTATATATACAGCGTTCAGCAAAAGTGAGTACACCCCCCTGTATTCTCAGTACGTTATACATACAGCGCTCAGCAAAAGTGAGTACACCCCACTGTACTCTCAGTACGTTATACATACAGCGCTCAGCATAAGTAAGTACAAAACCCTGTACTCTCAATATGTTATATATACAGCGTTCAGCATAAGTCAGTACACCCTCCTGTATTCTCAGTACGTTTTATATACAGCGTTCAGCATAAGTCAGTACACCCCCCTGTATTCTCAGTACGTTATATATACAGCGTTCAGCATAAGTGAGTACACCCCCCTGCATTCTCAGTACGTTATATATACAGTGCTCAGCATAAGTGAGTACACCCCTGTATTATCAGTAGATTATACATACAGCGCTCAGCATAAGTAAGTACACCCCCCTGTATTCTCAGTACTTTATACATACAGCGCTCAGCATAAGTAAGTACACCCCCCTGTACTCTCAGTACGTTATATATACAGCGTTCAGCATAAGTCAGTACACCCCCTGTATTCTCAATATGTTATATATACAGCGTTCAGCATAAGTAAGTACACCCCCATGCATTCTCAGTACGTTATATATACAGTGCTCAGCATAAGTGAGTACACCCCTGTATTATCAGAAGATTATACATACAGCGCTCAGCATAAGTGAGTACACCCCTGTATTCTCAGTACTTTATACATACAGCGCTCAGCATAAGTGAGTACACCCCCTGTCTTCTCAGTACTTTATACATACAGCGCTCAGCATAAGTAAGTACACCCCCCTGTCTTCACAGTACGTTATATATACAGCGTTCAGCATAAGTGAGTACACCCCCTGTATTCTCAGTACGTTACATATACAGCGTTCAGCATAAGTCAGTACACCCCCCTGTATTCTCTGTACGTTATATATACAGCGTTCAGCATAAGTGAGTACACTCCCTGTATTCTCAGTACGTTATATATACAGCGTTCAGCATAAGTAAGTACACCCCCTGTATTCTCAGTACGTTATGTATACAGCGTTCAGCATAAGTGAGTACACTCCCTGTATTCTCAGTACGTTATATATACAGCGTTCAGCATAAGTAAGTACACCCCCCTGCATTCTCAGTACATTATATATCCAGTGCTCAGCATAAGTGAGTACACCCCTGTGTTATCAGTAGATTATACATACAGCGCTCAGCATAAGTAATTACAACCCCCTATATTCTCAGTACTTTATACATACAGCGCTCAGCATAATTAAGTACACCCCCCTGTACTCTCAGTACGTTATATCTACAGCGTTCAGCATACGTAAGTACACCCCCCTGTATTCTCAGTACATTATACATACAGCGTTCAGCATAAGTGAGTACACCCCCTGTATCCTCAGTACGTTATACATACAGTACTCAGCATAAGTCAGTACACCCCTCTGTATCCTCAGTACGTTATACATACAGCGCTCAGCAAACGTGAGTACACCCCCCTGTATTCTCATTACATTATACATACAGAGTTCAGCATAAGTGAGTACACCCCCTGTATTCTCAGTATTTTATACATACAGCGTTCAGCATAAGTGAGTACACCCCCTGTATTCTCAGTATTTTATACATACAGCGTTCAGCATAAGTAAGTACACCCCCCTATACTCTCAGTACGTTATATATACAGCGCTCAGCATAAGTAAGTACACCCCCCTGTACTCTCAGTACGTTATATATACAGCGTTCAGCATAAGTCAGTACACCCCCCTGTATTCTCAACATGTTATATATACAGCGTTCAGCATAATTCAGTACACACCCCCTGTATTCTCAGTACATTATACATACAGCGCTCAGCAAAAGTGAGTACACCCCCCTGTATCCTCAGTACGTTATACATACAGCGCTCAGCATAAGTCAGTACACCCCCCTGCATACTCTGTACGTTATACATACAGCGCTCAGCAAAAGTGAGTACACCCCCCTGTATTCTCAGTACATGATACATACAGCGCTCAGCAAAAATGAGTACACCCCCCTGTATCCTCAGTACGTTATACATACAGCGCTCAGCATAAGTCAGTACACCCCCCTGCATACTGAGTACGTTATACATACAGCGCTCAGCAAAAGTGAGTACACCCCCCTGTATTCTCAGTACATGATACATACAGCGCTCAGCAAAAATGAGTACACTCCCCTGTATCCTCAGTACGTTATACATACCGCGCTCAGCATAAGTCAGTACACCCCCCTGTATACTCAGTACGTTATACATACAGCACTCAGCAAAAGTCAGTACACCCTCCTGTATTCTCAGTACGTTATATACACAGCGTTCAGCATAAGTCAGTACACCCCCCTGTATCCTCAATACGTTATAAATACAGCGTTCAGCATAAGTAAGTACACCCCCCTGTATCCTCAGTACGTTATACATACAGTACTCAGCATAAGTCAATACACCCCTCTGTATTCTCAGTACATTATACATACAGCGTTCAGTATAAGTAAGTACACCCCCCTGTATCCTCAGTACGTTATACATACAGTACTGAGCATAAGTCAGTACACCCCCCTGTATCCTCAGTACGTTATACATACAGCGCTCAGCAAAAGTGAGTACACCCCCCTGTATTCTCAGTACATTATACATACAGCGTTCAGCATAAGTGAGTACACCCCCCTGTATTCTCAGTACATTATACATACAGCGCTAAGCAAAAGTGAGTACACCCCCCTGTATCCTCAGTACGTTATACATACAGCGCTCAGCATAAGTCAGTACACCCCCCTGTATACTCAGTACGTTATACATACAGCGCTCAGCAAAAGTGAGTACACCCCCCTGTATTCTCAGTACGTTATACATACAGCTCTCAGCAAAAGTGAGTACACCCCCCTGTATCCTCAGTACGTTATACATTCAGCGCTCAGCAAACGTGAGTACACCCCCAGTACTCTCAGTACGTTATACATACAGCGCTCAGCAAAACTGAGTACACCCCCCTGTATTCTCCGTACGTTATACATACAGCGCTCAGCAAAAGTGAGTACACCCCCCTGTATTCTCAGTACTTTATACATACAGCGTTCAGCATAAGTGAGTACACCCCCCTGTATTCTCAGTACGTTATATATACAGCGTTCAGCAAAAGTGAGTACACCCCCCTGTATTCTCAGTACGTTATATATACAGCGTTCAGCATAAGTCAGTACACCCCCCTGTATTCTCAGTACGTTATATATACAGCGTTCAGCATAAGTGAGTACACTCCCTGTATTCTCAGTACGTTATATATACAGCGTTCAGCATAAGTAAGTACACCCCTCTGCATTCTCAGTACGTTATATGTACAGTGTTCAGCATAACTGAGTACACCCCCTGTATTCTCAGTACGTTATATATACAGCGTTCAGCATAAGTAAGTACACCCCCCTGCATTCTCAGTACATTATATATCCAGTGCTCAGCATAAGTGAGTACACCCCTGTGTTATCAGTAGATTATACATACAGCGCTCAGCATAAGTAATTACACCCCCCTATATTCTCAGTACTTTATACATACAGCGCTCAGGATAAGTAAGTACACCCCCCTGTACTCTCAGTATGTTATATATACAGCGTTCAGCTTAAGTCAGTACACCCCCCTGTATTCTCAGTACGTTATACATACAGCTCTCAGCAAAAGTGAGTACACCCCCCTGTATTCTCCGTACGTTATACATACAGCGCTCAGCAAAAGTCAGTACACCCTCCTGTATTCTCAGTACGTTATATACACAGCGTTCAGCATAAGTCAGTACACCCCCCTGTATCCTCAGTACGTTATAAATACAGCGTTCAGCATAAGTAAGTACACCCCCCTGTATCCTCAGTACGTTATACATACAGTACTCAGCATAAGTCAATACACCCCTCTGTATTCTCAGTACATTATGCATACAGCGTTCAGTATATGTAAGTACACCCCCCTGTATCCTCAGTACGTTATACATACAGTACTCAGCATAAGTCAGTACACCCCCCTGTATCCTCAGTACGTTATACATACAGCGCTCAGCAAAAGTGAGTACACCCCCCTGTATTCTCAGTACATTATACATACAGCGCTAAGCAAAAGTGAGTACACCCCCCTGTATCCTCAGTACGTTATACATACAGCGCTCAGCATAAGTCAGTACACCCCCTGTATACTCAGTACGTTATACATACAGCGCTCAGCAAAAGTGAGTACACCCCCCTGTATTCTCAGTACGTTATACATACAGCGCTCAGCAAAAGTGAGCACACCCCCCTGTATTCTCAGTACGTTATATATACAGCGTTCAGCATAAGTCAGTACACCCCCCTGTATTCTCAGTACGTTATATATACAGCGTTCAGCATAAGTGAGTACGCTCCCTGTATTCTCAGTACGTTATATATACAGCGTTCAACATAAGTAAGTACACCCCCCTGCATTTTCAGTACGTTATATATACAGCGTTCAGCATAAGTGAGTACACCCCCTGTATTCTCAGTACGTTATATATACAGCGTTCAGCATAAGTAAGTACACCCCCCTGCATTCTCAGTACATTATATATCCAGTGCTCAGCATAAGTTAGTACACCCCTGTGTTATCAGTAGATTATACATACAGCGCTCAGCATAAGTAATTACACCCCCCTATATTCTCAGTACTTTATACATACAGCGCTCAGCATAAGTAAGTACACCCCCCTGTACTCTCAGTATGTTATATATACAGCGTTCAGCATGAGTCAGTACACCCCCCTGTATTCTCAGTACGTTATACATACAGCTCTCAGCAAAAGTCAGTACACCCCCCTGTATCCTCAGTACGTTATACATACAGCGCTCAGCAAACGTGAGTACACCCCCAGTACTCTCAGTACGTTATACATACAGCGCTCAACAAAACTGAGTACACCCCCCTGTATTCTCAGTACGTTATACATACAGCGCTCAGCAAAAGTGAATACACCTGCCTGTAGCCTCAGTACGTTATACATACTGCGCTCAGCAAAAGTGAGTACACCCCCCTGTATTCTCAGTACTTTATACATACAGCGTTCAGCATAAGTGAGTACACCCCCCAGTATTCTCAGTACGTTATATATACAGCGTTCAGCAAAAGTGAGTACACCCCCCTGTATTCTCAGTACGTTATATATACAGCGTTCAGCATAAGTCAGTACACCCCCCTGTATTCTCAGTACGTGATACATACAGCGCTCAGCAAAAATGAGTACACCCTCCTGTATCCTCAGTACGTTATACATACAGCGCTCAGCATAAGTCAGTACACCCCCCTGCATACTGAGTACGTTATACATACAGCGCTCAGCAAAAGTGAGTACACCCCCCTGTATTCTCAGTACATGATACATACAGCGCTCAGCAAAAATGAGTACACTCCCCTGTATCCTCAGTACGTTATACATACCGCGCTCAGCATAAGTCAGTACACCCCCCTGTATACTCAGTACGTTATACATACAGCACTCAGCAAAAGTCAGTACACCCTCCTGTATTCTCAGTACGTTATATACACAGCGTTCAGCATAAGTCAGTACACCCCCCTGTATCCTCAGTACGTTATAAATACAGCGTTCAGCATAAGTAAGTACACCCCCCTGTATCCTCAGTACGTTATACATACAGTACTCAGCATAAGTCAATACACCCCTCTGTATTCTCAGTACATTATACATACAGCGTTCAGTATAAGTAAGTACACCCCCCTGTATCCTCAGTACGTTATACATACAGTACTCAGCATAAGTCAGTACACCCCCCTGTATCCTCAGTACGTTATACATACAGCGCTCAGCAAAAGTGAGTACACCCCCCTGTATTCTCAGTACATTATACATACAGCGTTCAGCATAAGTGAGTACACCCCCCTGTATTCTCAGTACATTATACATACAGCGCTAAGCAAAAGTGAGTACACCCCCCTGTATCCTCAGTACGTTATACATACAGCGCTCAGCATAAGTCAGTACACCCCCCTGTATCCTCAGTACGTTATAAATACAGCGTTCAGCATAAGTAAGTACACCCCCCTGTATCCTCAGTACGTTATACATACAGTACTCAGCAAAAGTGAGTACACCCCCCTGTATTCTCAGTACATTATACATACAGCGTTCAGCATAAGTGAGTACACCCCCCTGTATTCTCAGTACATTATACATACAGCGCTAAGCAAAAGTGAGTACACCCCCCTGTATCCTCAGTACGTTATACATACAGCGCTCAGCATAAGTCAGTACACCCCCTGTATACTCAGTACGTTATACATACAGCGCTCAGCAAAAGTGAGTACACCCCCCTGTATTCTCAGTACGTTATACATACAGCTCTCAGCAAAAGTGAGTACACCCCCCTGTATCCTCAGTACGTTATACATACAGCGCTCAGCAAACGTGAGTACACCCCCAGTACTCTCAGTACGTTATACATACAGCGCTCAGCAAAACTGAGTGCACCCCCCTGTATTCTCAGTACGTTATACATACAGCGCTCAGCAAAAGTGAGTACACCCCCCTGTATTCTCAGTACGTTATATATACAGCGTTCAGCAAAAGTGAGTACACCCCCCTGTATTCTCAGTACGTTATATATACAGCGTTCAGCATAAGTCAGTACACCCCCCTGTATTCTCAGTACGTTATATATACAGCGTTCAGCATAAGTGAGTACACTCCCTGTATTCTCAGTACGTTATATATACAGCGTTCAACATAAGTAAGTACACCCCCCTGCATTCTCAGTACGTTATATATACAGCGTTCAGCATAAGTGAGTACACCCCCTGTATTCTCAGTACGTTATATATACAGTGTTCAGCATAAGTAAGTACACCCCCCTGCATTCTCAGTACATTATATATCCAGTGCTCAGCATAAGTGAGTACACCCCTGTGTTATCAGTAGATTATACATACAGCACTCAGCATAAGTAATTACACCCCCCTATATTCTCAGTACTTTATACATACAGCGCTCAGCATAAGTAAGTACACCCCCCTGTACTCTCAGTATGTTATATATACAGCGTTCAGCATAAGTCAGTACACACCCCTGTATTCTCAGTACGTTATACATACAGCTCTCAGCAAAAGTGAGTACACCCCCCTGTATCCTCAGTACGTTATACATACAGCGCTCAGCAAACGTGAGTACACCCCCAGTACTCTCAGTACGTTATATATACAGCGCTCAACAAAACTGAGTACACCCCCCTGTATTCTCAGTACGTTATACATACAGCGCTCAGCAAAAGTGAATACACCTGCCTGTAGCCTCAGTACGTTATACATACTGCGCTCAGCAAAAGTGAGTACACCCCCCTGTATTCTCAGTACTTTATACATACAGCGTTCAGCATAAGTGAGTACACCCCCCTGTATTCTCAGTACGTTATATATACAGCGTTCAGCAAAAGTGAGTACACCCCCCTGTATTCTCAGTACGTTATATATACAGCGTTCAGCATAAGTCAGTACACCCCCCTGTATTCTCAGTACGTTATATATACAGCGTTCAGCATAAGTGAGTACACTCCCTGTATTGTCAGTATGTTATATATACAGCGTTCAGCATAAGTAAGTACACCCCCCTGCATTCTCAGTACGTTATATATACAGCGTTCAGCATAAGTGAGTACACCCCCTGTATTCTCAGTACGTTATATATACAGCGTTCAGCATAAGTAAGTACACCCCCCTGCATTCTCAATACATTATATATCCAGTGCTCAGCATAAGTGAGTACACCCCTGTGTTATCAGTAGATTATACATACAGCGCTCAGCATAAGTAATTACACCCCCCATATTCTCAGTACTTTATACATACAGCGCTCAGCATAAGTAAGTACACCCCCCTGTACTCTCAGTATGTTATATATACAGCGTTCAGCATAAGTCAGTACACCCCCCTGTATTCTCAATATGTTATATATACAGCGTTCAGCATAAGTCAGTACATCCCCCTGTATTATCAGTACATTATATATACAGTGCTCAGTATAAGTGAGTACACCCCTGTATTATCAGTACATTATATATACAGTGCTCAGTATAAGTGAGTACACCCCCTGTATTATCAGTTCATTATATATACAGGGTTCAGCATAAGTGAGTACACCCCCTGTATTATCAGTTCATTATATATACACGGCTCAGTATAAGTGTGTACACCCCTGTATTATCAGTACATTATATATACAGTGCTCAGCATAAGTGAGTACACCCCCTGTAATATCAGTACATTATATATACAGTGCTCAGCATAAGTGTGTACACCCCTGTATCCTCAGTGCGTTATACATACAGCGCTCAGCAAAAGTGAGTACACCCCCCTGTATTCTCAGTACTTTATACATACAGCGTTCAGCATAAGTAAGTACACCCCCCTGCATTCTCAGTACGTTATATATATAGTGCTCAGCATAAGTGAGTACACCCCTGTATTATCAGTAGATTATACATACAGCGTTCAGCATAAGTGAGTACACCCCTGTATTCTCAGTACGTTATGCATACAGCGCTCAGCAAAAGTGAGTACACCCCCCTGTATTCTCAGTACGTTATACATACAGCGTTCAGCATAAGTGAGTACACCCCCCTGTATTCTCAGTACATTATACATACAGTACTCAGCATAAGTCAGTACACCCCCCTGTATTCTCAGTACGTTATACATACAGCGTTCAGCATAAGTGAGTACACCCCCCTGTATTCTCAGTACGTAATGCATACAGCGCTCAGCAAAAGTGAGTACACCCCCCTGTATTCTCAGTACATTATACATACAGCGGTCAGCATAAGTGAGTACACCCCCCTGTATTCTCAGTACGTTATACATGCAGTACTCAGCATAAGTCAGTACACCCCCCTGTATTCTCAGTACGTTATACATACAGCGCTCAGCAAAAGTGAGTACACCCCCTGTATTCTCAGTACGTTATACATACAGCGCTCAGCAAAAGTGAGTACCCCCCCCTGTATTCTCAGTACTTTATACATACAGCGCTCAGCATAAGTCAGTACACCCCCCTGTATTCTCAGTACGTTATACATACAGCGCTCAGCAAAAGTGAGTACACTTCCCTGTATCCTCAGTATGTTATACATACAGCGCTCAGCAAAAGTGAGCACACCCCCCTGTATCCTCAGTACGTTATACATACAGCGCTCAGCAAAAGTGAGTACACCACCCTGTATCCTCAGTACGTTATGCATACAGCGCTCAGCAACAGTGAGTACACCCCCCTGTATCCTCAGTACGTTATACATACAGCGCTCAGCAAAAGTGAGTACACCCCCCTGTATTCTCAGTACTTTATATATACAGCGTTCAGCATAAGTAAGTACATCCCCCTGTATTCTCAGTACGTTATATATACAGCGTTCAGCAAAAGTGAGTACACCCCCCTGTATTCTCAGTACGTTATACATACAGCGCTCAGCAAAAGTGAGTACACCCCCATGTACTCTTAATACGTTATACATACAGCGCTCAGCAAAAGTGATTACACCCCCCTGTATTCTCAGTACTTTATACATACAGCGCTCAGCATAAGTGAGTACACGCCCCTGTCCTCTCAGTACGTTATATATACAGCGTTCAGCATAAGTCAGTACACCTCCTGTATTCTCAATATGTGATATATAAAGCGTTCAGCATAAGTCAATATACCCCCCTGTATTCTCAGTACTTTATACATACAGCGTTCCACATAAGTAAGTACACCCCCCTGTATTCTCAGTACATTATACATACAGCGCTCAGCATAAGTCTGTACACCCCCCTGTACTCTCAGTACGTTTTATATACAGCGTTTAGCATAAGTCAGTACACCCCCCTGTATTCTCAATATGTTATATATACAGCATTCAGCATAAGTCAGTACACCCCCCTGTATTATCAGTACATTTTATATACGGAGCTCAGCATAAGTGAGTACACCCCCCTGTATTCACAGTACATTATATATACAGTGCTAAGTATAAGTGAGTACACCCCCTGTATTATCAGTTTATTACATATACAGGGCTCAGCATAATTGAGTACACCCCCTGTATTATCAGTTCATTATATATACAGTGCTCAGCAAAAGTGAGTACACCCCTCTGTACTCTCAATACGTTATACATACAGCGCTCAGCAAAAGTGAGTACACCCCCCTGTACTCTCAATATGTTATACATACAGCTCTCAGCAAAAGTAAGTACACCGCCCTGTATTCTCAGTACTTTATACATACAGCGTTCAGCATAAGTAAGTACACCCTCCTGTACTCTCAGTACGTTATATATACAGCGCTCAGCATAAGTAAGTACACCCCCTGTACTCTCAGTATGTTATATATACAGCGTTCAGCAAAAGTGAGTACACCCCCTGTATTCTCAGTACGTTATACATACAGAGCTCAGCAAAAGTGAGTACACCCCCCTGTACTCTCAGTACGTTATACATTCAGCGCTCAGCAAAAGTGAATACACCCCCCTGTACTCTCAGTACGTTATACATACAGCGCTCAGCGAAAGTGTGTACACCCCCCTGTATCCTCAGTACGTTATACATACAGCGCTCAGCAAAAGTGTGTACACCCCCCTGCATCCTCAGTACGTTATACATACAGCGCTCAGCAAAAGTGAGTACACCCCCCTGTATTCTCAGTACGTTATACATACAGCGCTCAGCATAAGTGAGTACACCCCCCTGTATTCTCAGTACGTTATATATACAGCGTTCAGCAAAAGTGAGTACACCCCCCTGTATTCTCAGTACGTTATACATACAGCGCTCAGCAAAAGTGAGTACACCCCCCCTGTACTCTTAATACGTTATACATACAGCGCTCAGCAAAAGTGAGTACACCCCCCGTGTATTCTCAGTACTTTATACATACAGCGCTCAGCATAAGTAAGTACACGCCCCTGTACTCTCAGTACGTTATACATACAGCGCTCAGCAAAAGTGAGTACACCCCCCTGTATTCTCAGTACGTTATACATACAGCGCTCAGCAAAAGTGAGTACACCCCCCTGTATCCTCAGTACGTTATACATATTGCGCTCAGAAAAAGTGAGTACACCCCCCTGTATTCTCAGTACTTTATACATACAGCGTTCAGCATAAGTGAGTACACCCCCCTGTATTCTCAGTACGTTATATATACAGCGTTCAGCAAAAGTGAGTACACCCCCCTGTATTCTCAGTACGTTATATATACAGCGTTCAGCAAAAGTGAGTACACCCCCCTGTATTCTCAGTACGTTATACATACAGCGCTCAGCAAAAGTGAGTACACCCCACTGTACTCTCAGTACGTTATACATACAGCGCTCAGCATAAGTAAGTACAAAACCCTGTACTCTCAATATGTTATATATACAGCGTTCAGCATAAGTCAGTACACCCTCCTGTATTCTCAGTACGTTTTATATACAGCGTTCAGCATAAGTCAGTACACCCCCCTGTATTCTCAGTACGTTATATATACAGCGTTCAGCATAAGTGAGTACACCCCCCTGCATTCTCAGTACGTTATATATACAGTGCTCAGCATAAGTGAGTACACCCCTGTATTATCAGTAGATTATACATACAGCGCTCAGCATAAGTAAGTACACCCCCCTGTATTCTCAGTACTTTATACATACAGCGCTCAGCATAAGTAAGTACACCCCCCTGTACTCTCAGTACGTTATATATACAGCGTTCAGCATAAGTCAGTACACCCCCTGTATTCTCAATATGTTATATATACAGCGTTCAGCATAAGTAAGTACACCCCCATGCATTCTCAGTACGTTATATATACAGTGCTCAGCATAAGTGAGTACACCCCTGTATTATCAGAAGATTATACATACAGCGCTCAGCATAAGTGAGTACACCCCTGTATTCTCAGTACTTTATACATACAGCGCTCAGCATAAGTGAGTACACCCCCTGTCTTCTCAGTACTTTATACATACAGCGCTCAGCATAAGTAAGTACACCCCCCTGTCTTCACAGTACGTTATATATACAGCGTTCAGCATAAGTGAGTACACCCCCTGTATTCTCAGTACGTTACATATACAGCGTTCAGCATAAGTCAGTACACCCCCCTGTATTCTCTGTACGTTATATATACAGCGTTCAGCATAAGTGAGTACACTCCCTGTATTCTCAGTACGTTATATATACAGCGTTCAGCATAAGTAAGTACACCCCCTGTATTCTCAGTACGTTATATATACAGCGTTCAGCATAAGTGAGTACACTCCCTGTATTCTCAGTACGTTATATATACAGCGTTCAGCATAAGTAAGTACACCCCCCTGCATTCTCAGTACATTATATATCCAGTGCTCAGCATAAGTGAGTACACCCCTGTGTTATCAGTAGATTATACATACAGCGCTCAGCATAAGTAATTACAACCCCCTATATTCTCAGTACTTTATACATACAGCGCTCAGCATAATTAAGTACACCCCCCTGTACTCTCAGTACGTTATATATACAGCGTTCAGCATAAGTAAGTACACCCCCCTGTATTCTCAGTACATTATACATACAGCGTTCAGCATAAGTGAGTACACCCCCTGTATCCTCAGTACGTTATACATACAGTACTCAGCATAAGTCAGTACACCCCTCTGTATCCTCAGTACGTTATACATACAGCGCTCAGCAAACGTGAGTACACCCCCCTGTATTCTCATTACATTATACATACAGAGTTCAGCATAAGTGAGTACACCCCCTGTATTCTCAGTATTTTATACATACAGCGTTCAGCATAAGTGAGTACACCCCCTGTATTCTCAGTATTTTATACATACAGCGTTCAGCATAAGTAAGTACACCCCCCTATACTCTCAGTACGTTATATATACAGCGCTCAGCATAAGTAAGTACACCCCCCTGTACTCTCAGTACGTTATATATACAGCGTTCAGCATAAGTCAGTACACCCCCCTGTATTCTCAACATGTTATATATACAGCGTTCAGCATAATTCAGTACACACCCCCTGTATTCTCAGTACATTATACATACAGCGCTCAGCAAAAGTGAGTACACCCCCCTGTATCCTCAGTACGTTATACATACAGCGCTCAGCATAAGTCAGTACACCCCCCTGCATACTCTGTACGTTATACATACAGCGCTCAGCAAAAGTGAGTACACCCCCCTGTATTCTCAGTACATGATACATACAGCGCTCAGCAAAAATGAGTACACCCCCCTGTATCCTCAGTACGTTATACATACAGCGCTCAGCATAAGTCAGTACACCCCCCTGCATACTGAGTACGTTATACATACAGCGCTCAGCAAAAGTGAGTACACCCCCCTGTATTCTCAGTACATGATACATACAGCGCTCAGCAAAAATGAGTACACTCCCCTGTATCCTCAGTACGTTATACATACCGCGCTCAGCATAAGTCAGTACACCCCCCTGTATACTCAGTACGTTATACATACAGCACTCAGCAAAAGTCAGTACACCCTCCTGTATTCTCAGTACGTTATATACACAGCGTTCAGCATAAGTCAGTACACCCCCCTGTATCCTCAATACGTTATAAATACAGCGTTCAGCATAAGTAAGTACACCCCCCTGTATCCTCAGTACGTTATACATACAGTACTCAGCATAAGTCAATACACCCCTCTGTATTCTCAGTACATTATACATACAGCGTTCAGTATAAGTAAGTACACCCCCCTGTATCCTCAGTACGTTATACATACAGTACTGAGCATAAGTCAGTACACCCCCCTGTATCCTCAGTACGTTATACATACAGCGCTCAGCAAAAGTGAGTACACCCCCCTGTATTCTCAGTACATTATACATACAGCGTTCAGCATAAGTGAGTACACCCCCCTGTATTCTCAGTACATTATACATACAGCGCTAAGCAAAAGTGAGTACACCCCCCTGTATCCTCAGTACGTTATACATACAGCGCTCAGCATAAGTCAGTACACCCCCCTGTATACTCAGTACGTTATACATACAGCGCTCAGCAAAAGTGAGTACACCCCCCTGTATTCTCAGTACGTTATACATACAGCTCTCAGCAAAAGTGAGTACACCCCCCTGTATCCTCAGTACGTTATACATTCAGCGCTCAGCAAACGTGAGTACACCCCCAGTACTCTCAGTACGTTATACATACAGCGCTCAGCAAAACTGAGTACACCCCCCTGTATTCTCAGTACGTTATACATACAGCGCTCAGCAAAAGTGAGTACAGCCCCCTGTATTCTCAGTACTTTATACATACAGCGTTCAGCATAAGTGAGTACACCCCCCTGTATTCTCAGTACGTTATATATACAGCGTTCAGCAAAAGTGAGTACACCCCCCTGTATTCTCAGTACGTTATATATACAGCGTTCAGCATAAGTCAGTACACCCCCCTGTATTCTCAGTACGTTATATATACAGCGTTCAGCATAAGTGAGTACACTCCCTGTATTCTCAGTACGTTATATATACAGCGTTCAGCATAAGTAAGTACACCCCTCTGCATTCTCAGTACGTTATATGTACAGCGTTCAGCATAACTGAGTACACCCCCTGTATTCTCAGTACGTTATATATACAGCGTTCAGCATAAGTAAGTACACCCTCCTGCATTCTCAGTACATTATATATCCAGTGCTCAGCATAAGTGAGTACACCCCTGTGTTATCAGTAGATTATACATACAGCGCTCAGCATAAGTAATTACACCCCCCTATATTCTCAGTACTTTATACATACAGCGCTCAGGATAAGTAAGTACACCCCCCTGTACTCTCAGTATGTTATATATACAGCGTTCAGCATAAGTCAGTACACCCCCCTGTATTCTCAGTACGTTATACATACAGCTCTCAGCAAAAGTGAGTACACCCCCCTGTATTCTCAGTACGTTATACATACAGCGCTCAGCAAAAGTCAGTACACCCTCCTGTATTCTCAGTACGTTATATACACAGCGTTCAGCATAAGTCAGTACACCCCCCTGTATCCTCAGTACGTTATAAATACAGCGTTCAGCATAAGTAAGTACACCCCCCTGTATCCTCAGTACGTTATACATACAGTACTCAGCATAAGTCAATACACCCCTCTGTATTCTCAGTACATTATGCATACAGCGTTCAGTATATGTAAGTACACCCCCCTGTATCCTCAGTACGTTATACATACAGTACTCAGCATAAGTCAGTACACCCCCCTGTATCCTCAGTACGTTATACATACAGCGCTCAGCAAAAGTGAGTACACCCCCCTGTATTCTCAGTACATTATACATACAGCGTTCAGCATAAGTGAGTACACCCCCCTGTATTCTCAGTACATTATACATACAGCGCTAAGCAAAAGTGAGTACACCCCCCTGTATCCTCAGTACGTTATACATACAGCGCTCAGCATAAGTCAGTACACCCCCTGTATACTCAGTACGTTATACATACAGCGCTCAGCAAAAGTGAGTACACCCCCCTGTATTCTCAGTACGTTATACATACAGCGCTCAGCAAAAGTGAGCACAACCACCTGTATTCTCAGTACGTTATATATACAGCGTTCAGCAAAAGTGAGTACACCCCCCTGTATTCTCAGTACGTTATATATACAGCGTTCAGCATAAGTCAGTACACCCCCCTGTATTCTCAGTACGTTATATATACAGCGTTCAGCATAAGTGAGTACGCTCCCTGTATTCTCAGTACGTTATATATACAGCGTTCAACATAAGTAAGTACACCCCCCTGCATTTTCAGTACGTTATATATACAGCGTTCAGCATAAGTGAGTACACCCCCTGTATTCTCAGTACGTTATATATACAGCGTTCAGCATAAGTAAGTACACCCCCCTGCATTCTCAGTACATTATATATCCAGTGCTCAGCATAAGTGAGTACACCCCTGTGTTATCAGTAGATTATACATACAGCGCTCAGCATAAGTAATTACACCCCCCTATATTCTCAGTACTTTATACATACAGCGCTCAGCATAAGTAAGTACACCCCCCTGTACTCTCAGTATGTTATATATACAGCGTTCAGCATGAGTCAGTACACCCCCCTGTATTCTCAGTACGTTATACATACAGCTCTCAGCAAAAGTCAGTACACCCCCCTGTATCCTCAGTACGTTATACATACAGCGCTCAGCAAACGTGAGTACACCCCCAGTACTCTCAGTACGTTATACATACAGCGCTCAACAAAACTGAGTACACCCCCCTGTATTCTCAGTACGTTATACATACAGCGCTCAGCAAAAGTGAATACACCTGCCTGTAGCCTCAGTACGTTATACATACTGCGCTCAGCAAAAGTGAGTACACCCCCCTGTATTCTCAGTACTTTATACATACAGCGTTCAGCATAAGTGAGTACACCCCCCAGTATTCTCAGTACGTTATATATACAGCGTTCAGCAAAAGTGAGTACACCCCCCTGTATTCTCAGTACGTTATATATACAGCGTTCAGCATAAGTCAGTACACCCCCCTGCATACTGAGTACGTTATACATACAGCGCTCAGCAAAAGTGAGTACACCCCCCTGTATTCTCAGTACATGATACATACAGCGCTCAGCAAATATGAGTACACTCCCCTGTATCCTCAGTACGTTATACATACCGCGCTCAGCATAAGTCAGTACACCCCCCTGTATACTCAGTACGTTATACATACAGCACTCAGCAAAAGTCAGTACACCCTCCTGTATTCTCAGTACGTTATATACACAGCGTTCAGCATAAGTCAGTACACCCCCCTGTATCCTCAGTACGTTATAAATACAGCGTTCAGCATAAGTAAGTACACCCCCCTGTATCCTCAGTACGTTATACATACAGTACTCAGCATAAGTCAATACACCCCTCTGTATTCTCAGTACATTATACATACAGCGTTCAGTATAAGTAAGTACACCCCCCTGTATCCTCAGTACGTTATACATACAGTACTCAGCATAAGTCAGTACACCCCCCTGTATCCTCAGTACGTTATACATACAGCGCTCAGCAAAAGTGAGTACACCCCCCTGTATTCTCAGTACATTATACATACAGCGTTCAGCATAAGTGAGTACACCCCCCTGTATTCTCAGTACATTATACATACAGCGCTAAGCAAAAGTGAGTACACCCCCCTGTATCCTCGGTACGTTATACATACAGCGCTCAGCATAAGTCAGTACACCCCCCTGTATCCTCAGTACGTTATAAATACAGCGTTCAGCATAAGTAAGTACACCCCCCTGTATCCTCAGTACGTTATACATACAGTACTCAGCAAAAGTGAGTACACCCCCCTGTATTCTCAGTACATTATACATACAGCGTTCAGCATAAGTGAGTACACCCCCCTGTATTCTCAGTACATTATACATACAGCGCTAAGCAAAAGTGAGTACCCTGTATCCTCAGTACGTTATACATACAGCGCTCAGCATAAGTCAGTACACCCCCTGTATACTCAGTACGTTATACATACAGCGCTCAGCAAAAGTGAGTACACCCCCCTGTATTCTCAGTACGTTATACATACAGCTCTCAGCAAAAGTGAGTACACCCCCCTGTATCCTCAGTACGTTATACATACAGCGCTCAGCAAACTGAGTACACCCCCAGTACTCTCAGTACGTTATACATACAGCGCTCAGCAAAACTGAGTGCACCCCCCTGTATTCTCAGTACGTTATACATACAGCGCTCAGCAAAAGTGAGTACACCCCCCTGTATTCTCAGTACGTTATATATACAGCGTTGAGCAAAAGTGAGTACACCCCCCTGTATTCTCAGTACGTTATATATACAGCGTTCAGCATAAGTCAGTACACCCCCCTGTATTCTCAGTACGTTATATATACAGCGTTCAGCATAAGTGAGTACACTCCCTGTATTCTCAGTACGTTATATATACAGCGTTCAACATAAGTAAGTACACCCCCCTGCATTCTCAGTACGTTATATATACAGCGTTCAGCATAAGTGAGTACACCCCCTGTATTCTCAGTACGTTATATATACAGCGTTCAGCATAAGTAAGTACACCCCCCTGCATTCTCAGTACATTATATATCCAGTGCTCAGCATAAGTGAGTACACCCCTGTGTTATCAGTAGATTATACATACAGCGCTCAGCATAAGTAATTACACCCCCCTATATTCTCAGTACTTTATACATACAGCGCTCAGCATAAGTAAGTACACCCCCCTGTACTCTCAGTATGTTATATATACAGCGTTCAGCATAAGTCAGTACACCCCCCTGTATTCTCAGTACGTTATACATACAGCTCTCAGCAAAAGTGAGTACACCCCCCTGTATCCTCAGTACGTTATACATACAGCGCTCAGCAAACGTGAGTACACCCCCAGTACTCTCAGTACGTTATATATACAGCGCTCAACAAAACTGAGTACACCCCCCTGTATTCTCAGTACGTTATACATACAGCGCTCAGCAAAAGTGAATACACCTGCCTGTAGCCTCAGTACGTTATACATACTGCGCTCAGCAAAAGTGAGTACACCCCCCTGTATTCTCAGTACTTTATACATACAGCGTTCAGCATAAGTGAGTTCACCCCCCTGTATTCTCAGTACGTTATATATACAGCGTTCAGCAAAAGTGAGTACACCCCCCTGTATTCTCAGTACGTTATATATACAGCGTTCAGCATAAGTCAGTACACCCCCCTGTATTCTCAGTACGTTATATATACAGCGTTCAGCATAAGTGAGTACACTCCCTGTATTGTCAGTATGTTATATATACAGCGTTCAGCATAAGTAAGTACACCCCCCTGCATTCTCAGTACGTTATATATACAGCGTTCAGCATAAGTGAGTACACCCCCTGTATTCTCAGTACGTTATATATACAGCGTTCAGCATAAGTAAGTACACCCCCCTGCATTCTCAATACATTATATATCCAGTGCTCAGCATAAGTGAGTACACCCCTGTGTTATCAGTAGATTATACATACAGCGCTCAGCATAAGTAATTACACCCCCCATATTCTCAGTACTTTATACATACAGCGCTCAGCATAAGTAAGTACACCCCCCTGTACTCTCAGTATGTTATATATACAGCGTTCAGCATAAGTCAGTACACCCCCCTGTATTCTCAATATGTTATATATACAGCGTTCAGCATAAGTCAGTACATCCCCCTGTATTATCAGTACATTATATATACAGTGCTCAGTATAAGTGAGTACACCCCCTGTATTATCAGTTCATTATATATACAGGGTTCAGCATAAGTGAGTACACCCCCTGTATTATCAGTTCATTATATATACACGGCTCAGTATAAGTGTGTACACCCCTGTATTATCAGTACATTATATATACAGTTCTCAGCATAAGTGAGTACACCCCCTGTAATATCAGTACATTATATATACAGTGCTCAGCATAAGTGTGTACACCCCTGTATCCTCAGTGCGTTATACATACAGCGCTCAGCAAAAGTGAGTACACCCCCCTGTATTCTCAGTACTTTATACATACAGCGTTCAGCATAAGTAAGTACACCCCCCTGCATTCTCAGTACGTTATATATATAGTGCTCAGCATAAGTGAGTACACCCCTGTATTATCAGTAGATTATACATACAGCGTTCAGCATAAGTGAGTACACCCCCCTGTATTCTCAGTACATTATACATACAGAGCTCAGCAAAAGTGAGTACACCCCCCTGTACTCTCAGTACGTTATACATACAGCGCTCAGCATAAGTCAGTAGACCCCCCTGTATTCTCAGTACATTATACATACAGCGTTCAGCATAAGTGAGTACACCCCCCTGTATTCTCAGTACATTATACATACAGAGCTCAGCAAAAGTGAGTACACCCCCCTGTACTCTCAGTACGTTATACATACAGCGCTCAGCATAAGTCAGTACACCCCCCTGTATACTCAGTACGTTATACATGCAGCGTTCAGCAAAAGTGAGTACATCCCCCTGTATTCTCAGTACGTTATACATACAGTGCTCAGCAAAAGTGAGTACACCCCCCTGTATTCTCAGTACATTATAAATACAGCGCTCAGCAAAAGTGAGTACACCCACTGTATCCTCAGTACGTTATACATACAGCGCTCAGCAAAAGTGAGTACACCCCCCTGTATTCTCAGTACGTTATACATACAGCGCTCAGCAAAAGTGAGTACACCCCCCTGTATTCTCAGTACGTTATACATACAGCGCTCAGCAAAAGTGAGTACACCCCCCTGTATTCTCAGTACGTTATACATACAGCGCTCAGCAAAAGTAAGTACACCCCCCTGTACTCCCTGTACGTTATATATACAGCGCTCAGCATAAGTAAGTACACCCCCCTGTACTCCCAGTACGTTATATATACAGCGTTCAGCATAAGTCAGTACACCCCTCTGTATTCTCAATATGTTATATATACAGCGTTCAGCATAAGTCAGTACACCCCCCTGTATTCTCAATATGTTATATATACAGCGTTCAGCATAAGTCAGTACATCCCCCTGTGTTCTCAGTACATTATATATACAGAGCTCAGCATAAGTGAGTACACCACCCTGTATTCACAGTACGTTATCTATACAGGGTTCAGTATAAGTGAGTACACCACCTGTATTATCAGTACATTATATATACAGTGCTCAGTATAAGTGAGTACACCCCCTGTATTATCAGTTCATTATATATACAGGGCTCAGCATAAGTGAGTACACCCCCTGTATTATCAGTTCATTACATACACACGGCTCAGTATAAGTGTGTACACCCCTGTATTATCAGTACATTATATATACAGTGCTCAGCATAAGTGTGTACACCCCTGTATCCTCAGTACGTTATACATACAACGCTCAGCAAAAGTGAGTACACCCCCCTGTATTCTCAGTACTTTATACATACAGCGTTCAGCATAAGTAAGTTCACCCCCCTGTACTCTTAGGACGTTATATATACAGCATTCAGCATAAGTCAGTACACCCTCCTGTATTCTCAGTACGTTATATATACAGCGTTCAGCATAAGTGAGTACACCCCCTGCATTCTCAGTACGTTATATATACAGCGTTCAGCATAAGTGAGTACACCCCCTGTATTCTCAGTACTTTATACATACAGCGCTCAGCATAAGTAAGTACACCCCCCTGTACTCTCAGTATGTTATACATACAGCATTCAGCATAAGTAAGTACATCCCCCTGTATTCACAGTACGTTATATATACAGCATTCAGCATAAGTCAGTACACCCTCCTGTATTCTCAGTACGTTTTATATACAGCGTTCAGCATAAGTCAGTACACCCCCCTGTATTCTCAGTACGTTATATATACAGCGTTCAGCATAAGTGAGTACACCCCCCTGCATTCTCAGTACGTTATATATACAGTGCTCAGCATAAGTGAGTACACCCCTGTATTATCAGTAGATTATACATACAGCGCTCAGCATAAGTAAGTACACCCCCCTGTATTCTCAGTACTTTATACATACAGCGCTCAGCATAAGTAAGTACACCCCCCTGTACTCTCAGTACGTTATATATACAGCGTTCAGCATAAGTCAGTACACCCCCTGTATTCTCAATATGTTATATATACAGCGTTCAGCATAAGTAAGTACACCCCCATGCATTCTCAGTACGTTATATATACAGTGCTCAGCATAAGTGAGTACACCCCTGTATTATCAGAAGATTATACATACAGCGCTCAGCATAAGTGAGTACACCCCTGTATTCTCAGTACTTTATACATACAGCGCTCAGCATAAGTGAGTACACCCCCTGTCTTCTCAGTACTTTATACATACAGCGCTCAGCATAAGTAAGTACACCCCCCTGTCTTCACAGTACGTTATATATACAGCGTTCAGCATAAGTGAGTACACCCCCTGTATTCTCAGTACGTTACATATACAGCGTTCAGCATAAGTCAGTACACCCCCCTGTATTCTCTGTACGTTATATATACAGCGTTCAGCATAAGTGAGTACACTCCCTGTATTCTCAGTACGTTATATATACAGCGTTCAGCATAAGTAAGTACACCCCCTGTATTCTCAGTACGTTATATATACAGCGTTCAGCATAAGTGAGTACACTCCCTGTATTCTCAGTACGTTATATATACAGCGTTCAGCATAAGTAAGTACACCCCCCTGCATTCTCAGTACATTATATATCCAGTGCTCAGCATAAGTGAGTACACCCCTGTGTTATCAGTAGATTATACATACAGCGCTCAGCATAAGTAATTACAACCCCCTATATTCTCAGTACTTTATACATACAGCGCTCAGCATAATTAAGTACACCCCCCTGTACTCTCAGTACGTTATATATACAGCGTTCAGCATAAGTAAGTACACCCCCCTGTATTCTCAGTACATTATACATACAGCGTTCAGCATAAGTGAGTACACCCCCTGTATCCTCAGTACGTTATACATACAGTACTCAGCATAAGTCAGTACACCCCTCTGTATCCTCAGTACGTTATACATACAGCGCTCAGCAAACGTGAGTACACCCCCCTGTATTCTCATTACATTATACATACAGAGTTCAGCATAAGTGAGTACACCCCCTGTATTCTCAGTATTTTATACATACAGCGTTCAGCATAAGTGAGTACACCCCCTGTATTCTCAGTATTTTATACATACAGCGTTCAGCATAAGTAAGTACACCCCCCTATACTCTCAGTACGTTATATATACAGCGCTCAGCATAAGTAAGTACACCCCCCTGTACTCTCAGTACGTTATATATACAGCGTTCAGCATAAGTCAGTACACCCCCCTGTATTCTCAACATGTTATATATACAGCGTTCAGCATAATTCAGTACACACCCCCTGTATTCTCAGTACATTATACATACAGCGCTCAGCAAAAGTGAGTACACCCCCCTGTATCCTCAGTACGTTATACATACAGCGCTCAGCATAAGTCAGTACACCCCCCTGCATACTCTGTACGTTATACATACAGCGCTCAGCAAAAGTGAGTACACCCCCCTGTATTCTCAGTACATGATACATACAGCGCTCAGCAAAAATGAGTACACCCCCCTGTATCCTCAGTACGTTATACATACAGCGCTCAGCATAAGTCAGTACACCCCCCTGCATACTGAGTACGTTATACATACAGCGCTCAGCAAAAGTGAGTACACCCCCCTGTATTCTCAGTACATGATACATACAGCGCTCAGCAAAAATGAGTACACTCCCCTGTATCCTCAGTACGTTATACATACCGCGCTCAGCATAAGTCAGTACACCCCCCTGTATACTCAGTACGTTATACATACAGCACTCAGCAAAAGTCAGTACACCCTCCTGTATTCTCAGTACGTTATATACACAGCGTTCAGCATAAGTCAGTACACCCCCCTGTATCCTCAATACGTTATAAATACAGCGTTCAGCATAAGTAAGTACACCCCCCTGTATCCTCAGTACGTTATACATACAGTACTCAGCATAAGTCAATACACCCCTCTGTATTCTCAGTACATTATACATACAGCGTTCAGTATAAGTAAGTACACCCCCCTGTATCCTCAGTACGTTATACATACAGTACTGAGCATAAGTCAGTACACCCCCCTGTATCCTCAGTACGTTATACATACAGCGCTCAGCAAAAGTGAGTACACCCCCCTGTATTCTCAGTACATTATACATACAGCGTTCAGCATAAGTGAGTACACCCCCCTGTATTCTCAGTACATTATACATACAGCGCTAAGCAAAAGTGAGTACACCCCCCTGTATCCTCAGTACGTTATACATACAGCGCTCAGCATAAGTCAGTACACCCCCCTGTATACTCAGTACGTTATACATACAGCGCTCAGCAAAAGTGAGTACACCCCCCTGTATTCTCAGTACGTTATACATACAGCTCTCAGCAAAAGTGAGTACACCCCCCTGTATCCTCAGTACGTTATACATTCAGCGCTCAGCAAACGTGAGTACACCCCCAGTACTCTCAGTACGTTATACATACAGCGCTCAGCAAAACTGAGTACACCCCCCTGTATTCTCAGTACGTTATACATACAGCGCTCAGCAAAAGTGAGTACAGCCCCCTGTATTCTCAGTACTTTATACATACAGCGTTCAGCATAAGTGAGTACACCCCCCTGTATTCTCAGTACGTTATATATACAGCGTTCAGCAAAAGTGAGTACACCCCCCTGTATTCTCAGTACGTTATATATACAGCGTTCAGCATAAGTCAGTACACCCCCCTGTATTCTCAGTACGTTATATATACAGCGTTCAGCATAAGTGAGTACACTCCCTGTATTCTCAGTACGTTATATATACAGCGTTCAGCATAAGTAAGTACACCCCTCTGCATTCTCAGTACGTTATATGTACAGCGTTCAGCATAACTGAGTACACCCCCTGTATTCTCAGTACGTTATATATACAGCGTTCAGCATAAGTAAGTACACCCTCCTGCATTCTCAGTACATTATATATCCAGTGCTCAGCATAAGTGAGTACACCCCTGTGTTATCAGTAGATTATACATACAGCGCTCAGCATAAGTAATTACACCCCCCTATATTCTCAGTACTTTATACATACAGCGCTCAGGATAAGTAAGTACACCCCCCTGTACTCTCAGTATGTTATATATACAGCGTTCAGCATAAGTCAGTACACCCCCCTGTATTCTCAGTACGTTATACATACAGCTCTCAGCAAAAGTGAGTACACCCCCCTGTATTCTCAGTACGTTATACATACAGCGCTCAGCAAAAGTCAGTACACCCTCCTGTATTCTCAGTACGTTATATACACAGCGTTCAGCATAAGTCAGTACACCCCCCTGTATCCTCAGTACGTTATAAATACAGCGTTCAGCATAAGTAAGTACACCCCCCTGTATCCTCAGTACGTTATACATACAGTACTCAGCATAAGTCAATACACCCCTCTGTATTCTCAGTACATTATGCATACAGCGTTCAGTATATGTAAGTACACCCCCCTGTATCCTCAGTACGTTATACATACAGTACTCAGCATAAGTCAGTACACCCCCCTGTATCCTCAGTACGTTATACATACAGCGCTCAGCAAAAGTGAGTACACCCCCCTGTATTCTCAGTACATTATACATACAGCGTTCAGCATAAGTGAGTACACCCCCCTGTATTCTCAGTACATTATACATACAGCGCTAAGCAAAAGTGAGTACACCCCCCTGTATCCTCAGTACGTTATACATACAGCGCTCAGCATAAGTCAGTACACCCCCTGTATACTCAGTACGTTATACATACAGCGCTCAGCAAAAGTGAGTACACCCCCCTGTATTCTCAGTACGTTATACATACAGCGCTCAGCAAAAGTGAGCACAACCACCTGTATTCTCAGTACGTTATATATACAGCGTTCAGCAAAAGTGAGTACACCCCCCTGTATTCTCAGTACGTTATATATACAGCGTTCAGCATAAGTCAGTACACCCCCCTGTATTCTCAGTACGTTATATATACAGCGTTCAGCATAAGTGAGTACGCTCCCTGTATTCTCAGTACGTTATATATACAGCGTTCAACATAAGTAAGTACACCCCCCTGCATTTTCAGTACGTTATATATACAGCGTTCAGCATAAGTGAGTACACCCCCTGTATTCTCAGTACGTTATATATACAGCGTTCAGCATAAGTAAGTACACCCCCCTGCATTCTCAGTACATTATATATCCAGTGCTCAGCATAAGTGAGTACACCCCTGTGTTATCAGTAGATTATACATACAGCGCTCAGCATAAGTAATTACACCCCCCTATATTCTCAGTACTTTATACATACAGCGCTCAGCATAAGTAAGTACACCCCCCTGTACTCTCAGTATGTTATATATACAGCGTTCAGCATG
This sequence comes from Phyllobates terribilis, assembly GCF_046119375.1. Lineage (NCBI taxonomy): Eukaryota > Metazoa > Chordata > Amphibia > Anura > Dendrobatidae > Phyllobates > Phyllobates terribilis. Next base: position 83,658,992 of record NW_027362769.1, read on the forward strand.
AGTCAGTACACCCCCCTGTATTCTCAGTACGTTATACATACAGCTCTCAGCAAAAGTCAGTACACCCCCCTGTATCCTCAGTACGTTATACATACAGCGCTCAGCAAACGTGAGTACACCCCCAGTACTCTCAGTACGTTATACATACAGCGCTCAACAAAACTGAGTACACCCCCCTGTATTCTCAGTACGTTATACATACAGCGCTCAGCAAAAGTGAATACACCTGCCTGTAGCCTCAGTACGTTATACATACTGCGCTCAGCAAAAGTGAGTACACCCCCCTGTATTCTCAGTACTTTATACATACAGCGTTCAGCATAAGTGAGTACACCCCCCAGTATTCTCAGTACGTTATATATACAGCGTTCAGCAAAAGTGAGTACACCCCCCTGTATTCTCAGTACGTTATATATACAGCGTTCAGCATAAGTCAGTACACCCCCCTGCATACTGAGTACGTTATACATACAGCGCTCAGCAAAAGTGAGTACACCCCCCTGTATTCTCAGTACATGATACATACAGCGCTCAGCAAATATGAGTACACTCCCCTGTATCCTCAGTACGTTATACATACCGCGCTCAGCATAAGTCAGTACACCCCCCTGTATACTCAGTACGTTATACATACAGCACTCAGCAAAAGTCAGTACACCCTCCTGTATTCTCAGTACGTTATATACACAGCGTTCAGCATAAGTCAGTACACCCCCCTGTATCCTCAGTACGTTATAAATACAGCGTTCAGCATAAGTAAGTACACCCCCCTGTATCCTCAGTACGTTATACATACAGTACTCAGCATAAGTCAATACACCCCTCTGTATTCTCAGTACATTATACATACAGCGTTCAGTATAAGTAAGTACACCCCCCTGTATCCTCAGTACGTTATACATACAGTACTCAGCATAAGTCAGTACACCCCCCTGTATCCTCAGTACGTTATACATACAGCGCTCAGCAAAAGTGAGTACACCCCCCTGTATTCTCAGTACATTATACATACAGCGTTCAGCATAAGTGAGTACACCCCCCTGTATTCTCAGTACATTATACATACAGCGCTAAGCAAAAGTGAGTACACCCCCCTGTATCCTCGGTACGTTATACATACAGCGCTCAGCATAAGTCAGTACACCCCCCTGTATCCTCAGTACGTTATAAATACAGCGTTCAGCATAAGTAAGTACACCCCCCTGTATCCTCAGTACGTTATACATACAGTACTCAGCAAAAGTGAGTACACCCCCCTGTATTCTCAGTACATTATACATACAGCGTTCAGCATAAGTGAGTACACCCCCCTGTATTCTCAGTACATTATACATACAGCGCTAAGCAAAAGTGAGTACCCTGTATCCTCAGTACGTTATACATACAGCGCTCAGCATAAGTCAGTACACCCCCTGTATACTCAGTACGTTATACATACAGCGCTCAGCAAAAGTGAGTACACCCCCCTGTATTCTCAGTACGTTATACATACAGCTCTCAGCAAAAGTGAGTACACCCCCCTGTATCCTCAGTACGTTATACATACAGCGCTCAGCAAACTGAGTACACCCCCAGTACTCTCAGTACGTTATACATACAGCGCTCAGCAAAACTGAGTGCACCCCCCTGTATTCTCAGTACGTTATACATACAGCGCTCAGCAAAAGTGAGTACACCCCCCTGTATTCTCAGTACGTTATATATACAGCGTTGAGCAAAAGTGAGTACACCCCCCTGTATTCTCAGTACGTTATATATACAGCGTTCAGCATAAGTCAGTACACCCCCCTGTATTCTCAGTACGTTATATATACAGCGTTCAGCATAAGTGAGTACACTCCCTGTATTCTCAGTACGTTATATATACAGCGTTCAACATAAGTAAGTACACCCCCCTGCATTCTCAGTACGTTATATATACAGCGTTCAGCATAAGTGAGTACACCCCCTGTATTCTCAGTACGTTATATATACAGCGTTCAGCATAAGTAAGTACACCCCCCTGCATTCTCAGTACATTATATATCCAGTGCTCAGCATAAGTGAGTACACCCCTGTGTTATCAGTAGATTATACATACAGCGCTCAGCATAAGTAATTACACCCCCCTATATTCTCAGTACTTTATACATACAGCGCTCAGCATAAGTAAGTACACCCCCCTGTACTCTCAGTATGTTATATATACAGCGTTCAGCATAAGTCAGTACACCCCCCTGTATTCTCAGTACGTTATACATACAGCTCTCAGCAAAAGTGAGTACACCCCCCTGTATCCTCAGTACGTTATACATACAGCGCTCAGCAAACGTGAGTACACCCCCAGTACTCTCAGTACGTTATATATACAGCGCTCAACAAAACTGAGTACACCCCCCTGTATTCTCAGTACGTTATACATACAGCGCTCAGCAAAAGTGAATACACCTGCCTGTAGCCTCAGTACGTTATACATACTGCGCTCAGCAAAAGTGAGTACACCCCCCTGTATTCTCAGTACTTTATACATACAGCGTTCAGCATAAGTGAGTTCACCCCCCTGTATTCTCAGTACGTTATATATACAGCGTTCAGCAAAAGTGAGTACACCCCCCTGTATTCTCAGTACGTTATATATACAGCGTTCAGCATAAGTCAGTACACCCCCCTGTATTCTCAGTACGTTATATATACAGCGTTCAGCATAAGTGAGTACACTCCCTGTATTGTCAGTATGTTATATATACAGCGTTCAGCATAAGTAAGTACACCCCCCTGCATTCTCAGTACGTTATATATACAGCGTTCAGCATAAGTGAGTACACCCCCTGTATTCTCAGTACGTTATATATACAGCGTTCAGCATAAGTAAGTACACCCCCCTGCATTCTCAATACATTATATATCCAGTGCTCAGCATAAGTGAGTACACCCCTGTGTTATCAGTAGATTATACATACAGCGCTCAGCATAAGTAATTACACCCCCCATATTCTCAGTACTTTATACATACAGCGCTCAGCATAAGTAAGTACACCCCCCTGTACTCTCAGTATGTTATATATACAGCGTTCAGCATAAGTCAGTACACCCCCCTGTATTCTCAATATGTTATATATACAGCGTTCAGCATAAGTCAGTACATCCCCCTGTATTATCAGTACATTATATATACAGTGCTCAGTATAAGTGAGTACACCCCCTGTATTATCAGTTCATTATATATACAGGGTTCAGCATAAGTGAGTACACCCCCTGTATTATCAGTTCATTATATATACACGGCTCAGTATAAGTGTGTACACCCCTGTATTATCAGTACATTATATATACAGTTCTCAGCATAAGTGAGTACACCCCCTGTAATATCAGTACATTATATATACAGTGCTCAGCATAAGTGTGTACACCCCTGTATCCTCAGTGCGTTATACATACAGCGCTCAGCAAAAGTGAGTACACCCCCCTGTATTCTCAGTACTTTATACATACAGCGTTCAGCATAAGTAAGTACACCCCCCTGCATTCTCAGTACGTTATATATATAGTGCTCAGCATAAGTGAGTACACCCCTGTATTATCAGTAGATTATACATACAGCGTTCAGCATAAGTGAGTACACCCCCCTGTATTCTCAGTACATTATACATACAGAGCTCAGCAAAAGTGAGTACACCCCCCTGTACTCTCAGTACGTTATACATACAGCGCTCAGCATAAGTCAGTAGACCCCCCTGTATTCTCAGTACATTATACATACAGCGTTCAGCATAAGTGAGTACACCCCCCTGTATTCTCAGTACATTATACATACAGAGCTCAGCAAAAGTGAGTACACCCCCCTGTACTCTCAGTACGTTATACATACAGCGCTCAGCATAAGTCAGTACACCCCCCTGTATACTCAGTACGTTATACATGCAGCGTTCAGCAAAAGTGAGTACATCCCCCTGTATTCTCAGTACGTTATACATACAGTGCTCAGCAAAAGTGAGTACACCCCCCTGTATTCTCAGTACATTATAAATACAGCGCTCAGCAAAAGTGAGTACACCCACTGTATCCTCAGTACGTTATACATACAGCGCTCAGCAAAAGTGAGTACACCCCCCTGTATTCTCAGTACGTTATACATACAGCGCTCAGCAAAAGTGAGTACACCCCCCTGTATTCTCAGTACGTTATACATACAGCGCTCAGCAAAAGTGAGTACACCCCCCTGTATTCTCAGTACGTTATACATACAGCGCTCAGCAAAAGTAAGTACACCCCCCTGTACTCCCTGTACGTTATATATACAGCGCTCAGCATAAGTAAGTACACCCCCCTGTACTCCCAGTACGTTATATATACAGCGTTCAGCATAAGTCAGTACACCCCTCTGTATTCTCAATATGTTATATATACAGCGTTCAGCATAAGTCAGTACACCCCCCTGTATTCTCAATATGTTATATATACAGCGTTCAGCATAAGTCAGTACATCCCCCTGTGTTCTCAGTACATTATATATACAGAGCTCAGCATAAGTGAGTACACCACCCTGTATTCACAGTACGTTATCTATACAGGGTTCAGTATAAGTGAGTACACCACCTGTATTATCAGTACATTATATATACAGTGCTCAGTATAAGTGAGTACACCCCCTGTATTATCAGTTCATTATATATACAGGGCTCAGCATAAGTGAGTACACCCCCTGTATTATCAGTTCATTACATACACACGGCTCAGTATAAGTGTGTACACCCCTGTATTATCAGTACATTATATATACAGTGCTCAGCATAAGTGTGTACACCCCTGTATCCTCAGTACGTTATACATACAACGCTCAGCAAAAGTGAGTACACCCCCCTGTATTCTCAGTACTTTATACATACAGCGTTCAGCATAAGTAAGTTCACCCCCCTGTACTCTTAGGACGTTATATATACAGCATTCAGCATAAGTCAGTACACCCTCCTGTATTCTCAGTACGTTATATATACAGCGTTCAGCATAAGTGAGTACACCCCCTGCATTCTCAGTACGTTATATATACAGCGTTCAGCATAAGTGAGTACACCCCCTGTATTCTCAGTACTTTATACATACAGCGCTCAGCATAAGTAAGTACACCCCCCTGTACTCTCAGTATGTTATACATACAGCATTCAGCATAAGTAAGTACATCCCCCTGTATTCACAGTACGTTATATATACAGCATTCAGCATAAGTCAGTACACCCTCCTGTATTCTCAGTACGTTATATATACAGCTTTCAGCATAAGTGAGTACACCCCCCTGTATTCTCAGTACGTTATATATACAGCGTTCAGCATAAGTAAGTACACCCCCCTGCATTCTTAGTGCGTTATATATACAGTGCTCAGAATAAGTAAGTACACCCCCCAGTACTCTCAGTACGTTATATATACAGCGTTCAGCATAAGTCAGTACACCCCCCTGTATTCTCAATATGTTATATATACAGCGTTCAGTCAGCATAAGTACACCCCCCTGCATTCTCACTACGTTATATATACAGTGTTCAGCATAAGTGAGTACACCCCTGTATTATCAGTAGATTATACATACAGCGCTCAGCATAAGTAAGTACACCCCCCTGTATTCTCAGTACGTTAGACATACAGTGCTCAGCATAAGTGAGTACACCCCCGTGTATTCTCAGTACGTTATATATACAGCGTTCAGCATAAGTCAGTACACCCCCCTGTATTTTCAGTACTTTATATATACAGCGTTCAGCATAAATCAGTACACCCCCCTGTATTCTCAGTACATTATATATACAGCGTTCAGCATAAGTAAGTACACCCCCCTGTACTCTCAGTACGTTATATATACAGCGTTCAGCATAAGTTAGTACACCCCCCTGTATTCTCAGTACGTTATATATACAGCGTTCAGCATAAGTCAGTACACCCCCCTGTATTTTCAGTACTTTATATATACAGCGTTCAGCATAAATCAGTACACCCCCCTGTATTCTCAGTACATTATATATACAGCGTTCAGCATAAGTAAGTACACCCCCCTGTATTCTCAGTACATTATATATACAGCGTTCAGCATAAGTAAGTACACCCCCTGTACTCTCAGTACGTTATATATACAGTGTTCAGCATAAGTCAGTACACCCCCCTGTATTCTCAGTACCTTATACATATAGCGTTCAGCATAAATGAGTACACCCTCCTCTATTCTCAGTACATTATACATACAGCGCTCGCATAAGTAAGTACACCACCCTGTACTCTCAGTACATTATATATACAGCGTTCAGCATAAGGAAGTACACCCCCTGTACTCTCAGTACGTTATATATACAGCGTTCAGCATAAGTGAGTACACCCCCCTGTATTCTCAGTACGTTATATATACAGCGTTCAGCATAAGTGAGTACACCCCCCTGTATTCTCAGTACGTTGTACATACAGCGCTCAGCATAAGTGAGTACACCCCCCTGTATTCTCAGTACTTTATACATACAGTGCTCAGCGTAAGTGAGTACACCCCCCTGTATTCTCAGAACGTTATACATACAGCGCTCAGCATAAGTAAGTACACCCCCCTGTACTCTCAGTACGGTATATATACAGCGCTCAGCATAAGTAAGTACACCCCCTGTACTCTCAGTACGTTATATAGACAGCGTTCAGCAAAAGTCAGTACACCCTCTGTATTCTCAGTACGTTATACATACAGCGGTCAGCATAAGTGAGTACACCCCCCTGTATTCTCAGTACGTTATATATACAGCGTTCAGCATAGGTGAGTACACCCCCCTGTATTCTCAGTACATTATACATACAGCGCTCAGCATAAGTAAGTACACCCCCTGTACTCTCAGTACGTTATATATACAGCGCTCAGCATAAGTAAGTACACCCCCCTGTACTCTCAGTATGTTATATATACAGCGTTCAGCATAAGTGAGTACACCCCCTGTTTTCTCAGTACGTTATACATACAGCGTTCAGCATAAGTGAGTACACCCCCCTGTATTCTCAGTACATTATACATACAGCGCTCAGCATAAGTAAGTACACCCCCCTGTACTCTCAGTACGTTATATATACAGCGCTCAGCATAAGTCAGTACACCCCCCTGTATTCTCAGTACGTTATATATACAGCGTTCAGCATAAGTGAGTACACCCCCCTGTATTCTCAGTACGTTATATATACAGCGTTCAGCATAAGTGAGTACACCCCCCTGTATTCTCAGTACGTTATATATACAGCGTTCAGCATAAGTAAGTACACCCCCCTGTATTCTCAGTACGTTATATATACAGCGTTCAGCATAAGTCAGTACACCCCCTGTATTCTCAGTATGTTATACATACAGCGTTCAGCATAAGTAAGTACACCCCCCTGTATTCACAGTACTTTATATATACAGCGTTCAGCATAAGTAAGTACATCCCCCTGTATTCTCAGTACGTTATATATACAGCGTTCAGCATAAGTCAATACACCCCCCTGTATTCTCAGTACGTTATACATACAGAGTTCAGCATAAGTAAGTTCACCCCCTGTATTCTCAGTACGTTATACATACAGCGTTCAGCATAAGTCAGTACACCCCCCCTGTATTCTCAGCACGTTATATATACAGCATTCAGCATAAGTAAGTACACCCCCCTGTATTCTCAGTACGTTATATATACAGCGTTCAGCATTAGTAAGTACATCCCCTGTATTCTCAGTACGTTATACATACAGTGCTCAGCGTAAGTGAGTACACCCCCTGTATTTTCAATTCGTTATACATACAGCGTTCAGCATAAGTGAGTACACCTCCTGTATTCTCAGTACGTTATACATACAGTGCTCAGCGTAAGTGAGTACACCCCCCTGTATTCTCAGTACGTTATATATACAGCGTTCAGCATAAGTAAGTACACCCCCCTGCATTCTTAGTGCGTTATATATACAGTGCTCAGAATAAGTAAGTACACCCCCCAGTACTCTCAGTACGTTATATATACAGCGTTCAGCATAAGTCAGTACACCCCCCTGTATTCTCAATATGTTATATATACAGCGTTCAGTCAGCATAAGTACACCCCCCTGCATTCTCACTACGTTATATATACAGTGTTCAGCATAAGTGAGTACACCCCTGTATTATCAGTAGATTATACATACAGCGCTCAGCATAAGTAAGTACACCCCCCTGTATTCTCAGTACGTTAGACATACAGTGCTCAGCATAAGTGAGTACACCCCCGTGTATTCTCAGTACGTTATATATACAGCGTTCAGCATAAGTCAGTACACCCCCCTGTATTTTCAGTACTTTATATATACAGCGTTCAGCATAAATCAGTACACCCCCCTGTATTCTCAGTACATTATATATACAGCGTTCAGCATAAGTAAGTACACCCCCCTGTACTCTCAGTACGTTATATATACAGCGTTCAGCATAAGTTAGTACACCCCCCTGTATTCTCAGTACGTTATATATACAGCGTTCAGCATAAGTCAGTACACCCCCCTGTATTTTCAGTACTTTATATATACAGCGTTCAGCATAAATCAGTACACCCCCCTGTATTCTCAGTACATTATATATACAGCGTTCAGCATAAGTAAGTACACCCCCCTGTATTCTCAGTACATTATATATACAGCGTTCAGCATAAGTAAGTACACCCCCTGTACTCTCAGTACGTTATATATACAGTGTTCAGCATAAGTCAGTACACCCCCCTGTATTCTCAGTACCTTATACATATAGCGTTCAGCATAAATGAGTACACCCTCCTCTATTCTCAGTACATTATACATACAGCGCTCGCATAAGTAAGTACACCCCCCTGTACTCTCAGTACATTATATATACAGCGTTCAGCATAAGGAAGTACACCCCCTGTACTCTCAGTACGTTATATATACAGCGTTCAGCATAAGTGAGTACACCCCCCTGTATTCTCAGTACGTTATATATACAGCGTTCAGCATAAGTGAGTACACCCCCCTGTATTCTCAGTACTTTATACATACAGTGCTCAGCATAAGTGAGTACACCCCCCTGTATTCTCAGAACGTTATACATACAGCGCTCAGCATAAGTAAGTACACCCCCCTGTACTCTCAGTACGGTTTATATACAGCGCTCAGCATAAGTAAGTACACCCCCTGTACTCTCAGTACGTTATATAGACAGCGTTCAGCAAAAGTCAGTACACCCTCTGTATTCTCAGTACGTTATACATACAGCGGTCAGCATAAGTGAGTACACCCCCCTGTATTCTCAGTACGTTATATATACAGCGTTCAGCATAGGTGAGTACACCCCCCTGTATTCTCAGTACATTATACATACAGCGCTCAGCATAAGTAAGTACACCCCCTGTACTCTCAGTACGTTATATATACAGCGCTCAGCATAAGTAAGTACACCCCCCTGTACTCTCAGTATGTTATATATACAGCGTTCAGCATAAGTGAGTACACCCCCTGTTTTCTCAGTACGTTATACATACAGCGTTCAGCATAAGTGAGTACACCCCCCTGTATTCTCAGTACATTATACATACAGCGCTCAGCATAAGTAAGTACACCCCCCTGTACTCTCAGTACGTTATATATACAGCGCTCAGCATAAGTCAGTACACCCCCCTGTATTCTCAGTACGTTATATATACAGCGTTCAGCATAAGTGAGTACACCCCCCTGTATTCTCAGTACGTTATATATACAGCGTTCAGCATAAGTGAGTACACCCCCCTGTATTCTCAGTACGTTATATATACAGCGTTCAGCATAAGTAAGTACACCCCCCTGTATTCTCAGTACGTTATATATACAGCGTTCAGCATAAGTCAGTACACCCCCTGTATTCTCAGTATGTTATACATACAGCGTTCAGCATAAGTAAGTACACCCCCCTGTATTCACAGTACTTTATATATACAGCGTTCAGCATAAGTAAGTACATCCCCCTGTATTCTCAGTACGTTATATATACAGCGTTCAGCATAAGTCAATACACCCCCCTGTATTCTCAGTACGTTATACATACAGAGTTCAGCATAAGTAAGTTCACCCCCTGTATTCTCAGTACGTTATACATACAGCGTTCAGCATAAGTCAGTACACCCCCCCTGTATTCTCAGCACGTTATATATACAGCATTCAGCATAAGTAAGTACACCCCCCTGTATTCTCAGTACGTTATATATACAGCGTTCAGCATTAGTAAGTACATCCCCTGTATTCTCAGTACGTTATACATACAGTGCTCAGCGTAAGTGAGTACACCCCCTGTATTTTCAATTCGTTATACATACAGCGTTCAGCATAAGTGAGTACACCTCCTGTATTCTCAGTACGTTATACATACAGTGCTCAGCGTAAGTGAGTACACCCCCCTGTATTCTCAGTACGTTATTTATACAGCGTTCAGCATAAGTCAGTACACCCCCTGTATTCTCAGTATGTTATGCATACAGAGTTCAGCATAAGTCAGTACACCCCCTGTATTCTCAGTATGTTATGCATACAGAGTTCAGCATAAGTAAGTACACCCCCCTGTATTCACAGTACATTATATATACAGCATTCAGCATAAGTCAGTACACCTCCTGTACTCTCAGTACGCTATATATACAGCGCTCAGCATAAGTGAGTACACCCCCCTGTATTCTCAGTATGTTATACATACAGTGCTCAGCGTAATTGAGTACACCCCCTGTATTGTCAATTCGTTATACATACAGCGTTCAGCATAAGTGAGTACACCTCCTGTATTCTCAGTAAGTTGTACATACAGCGCTCAGCATAAGTGAGTACACGCCCCGTATTCTCAGTACGTTATACATACAGTGCTCAGCATAAGTCAGTACACCCCCCTGTATTCTCATTACGTTATACATGCAGCGCTCAGCTTTAGTGAGTACACCTCTGTATTCTCAGTACATTATATATACAGCATTCAGCGTAAGTGAGTACACCCCCCTGTATTCTCACTGTTATATATACAGCGCTCAGCATAAGTGAGTACATCCTCTGTATTCTCAGCACATTATATATACAGTACTCAGCGAGAGTACACCCCCTGTATTCTCAGTACATTATATATACAGTGCTCAGCATAAGTGAGTACACCCCCTGTATTCTCAGTACATCTTATATATGCTGGACGGGATGGGTGGCACCTGCGCAGTGAGGCACCGGAGTCAGCACTTATGCATACTACACTGCGGCGCCATTTTATTGAAGACACTGTATATGCGAATTCGCAGACGTCTTTAAAACAAATGGCGCAGGATAGTGCGGTATGCGCATGTGCTGACTCCTGCGCCGTTAATAAAATTAAAAATGTACCAATAAAAATGCTCGCCACCCGGGCGTAGAACGGGTTTAATAGCTAGTACTGTATACAGGCAGGTACACACCATACCATATACACAGGCAGGTACACACCATGCCATATACTGTATACAGGTAGGTACACACCATACCGTATACACAGGCAGGTACACACCATGGCATATACACAGGCAGGTACACACCATACCATATACTGTATACAGGCGGGTACACAACATACCATATACTGTATACAGGCAGGTACACACCATACCATATACACAGGCAGGTACACACCATGCAATATACACAGGCAGGTACACACCATACCATATACTGTATACAGGCAGGTACACACCATACCATATACACAGGCAGGTACACACCATACCATATACACAGGCAGGTACACACCATACCATATACTGTATACAGGCAGGTACACACCATGCCATATACACAGGCAGGTACACGCCATACCATATACTGTATACAGGCAGGTACACACCATACCATATACACAGGCAGGTACACACCATGCCATATACACAGGCAGGTACACACCATACCATATACTGTATACAGGCAGGTATACACCATACCGTATACACAGGCAGGTACACACCATACCATATACACAGGCAGGTGCACACCATACCATATACTGTATACAGGCACATACACACCATACCATATACACAGGCACATACACACCATACCATATATACAGACACATACACAACATACCATATATACAGGCACATACACACCGTACCATATATACAGGCACATACACTCATACCATACAGTACAGACCAAAAGTTTGGACACACCTTCTCCTTTAAAGATTTTTCTGTATTTTCATGACTGTGAAAATTGTACATTCACACTGAAGGCATCAAAACTATGAATTAACACATGTAGAATTATATACTTAACAAGTGTGAAACAACTGAAAATATGTCTTATATTCTAGGTTCTTCAAAGTAGCCACCGTTTGCTTCGATGACTGCTTTGCACACTCTTGGCATTCTTTTGATGGCCACTCCATAACCTCAATTTTGTTGGACCGGAACCAAGATTTTGCTAGTTTACAGGTGTGTTTAGGGTCGTTGTCTTGTTGAAACACCCATTTCAAGGGCATATCCTCTTCAGTATAAGGCAACCTGACCTCTTCAAGTATTTTAATATATGTAAACTGGTCCATGTATGTGGTAAATAGTTCCGGCACCATAGTAAGAAAAATATGCCCATATCATGATGCTTGCACCACCATGCTTCACTGTTTTCAGAGTGTACTGTGGCTTGAATGCAGAGTTTAGGGGTCATTGGACGAACTGTCTGTAGCCCTTGGACCCAAAAAGAACAATGTTACTTTCATCAGTCCACAAAATGTTTCTCCATTTCTCTTTTAGGCCAGTTGATGTGTTCTTTGGCAAATTGTATCCGCTTCAGTACATGTCTTTTTTTTAACAGTGGGACTTTGCGGGGACTTCTTGGTAAGAGATTAGCTTCACACAGGCGTCTTCTAACTGTCACAGTACTGTAACACACAGTGATAACTCTCTGAGTACAGATAGTATAGTAGATGTTACCTGCAGTCCTATGTAAAACCATAGGTAACACATGATGATATCTCTCTGAGTACAGGTGATGTAGTACATGTTACCAGAAGTCCTATGTAACACCACAGATAACAAACAATGCTATTTCTCTGAGTAAAGATAATGTAGTAGATGTTACCTGCAGTTCCATGTAACACCATAGATAACACACAGTTAATGAGGACACATTTAACACACCATTGATTGGCTACATGCAAATAGATCAGCAGTTATTTAATGGCCTGTTTGCACAGACAGATATTTAACGGCAGCACATCTGTTTACACAGGTAACGATAATTTGCATGATTGTGATGAATGAGCATTCAACTCATTCATTGGCTAATTTCCATTCATTCATTGGCTAATTTCCAGTATTTAAATAAGCCTCTAAGGACAGATATTATAATATATTACCTGCAGTCCTATGTAACACCACAGATTACACAATGATAATGCTCCACAGGTAATTTTGCCTTACTTCATCCCAAATTATTTTCTGTCCAATAAAAACCTGTGTATTCTTAGGACTTGAAGGAGCTCACAACATTATCCAGCGCACATTTTACATGTCACTAGAAATATGTGTGAAAGGGGCTGGCTGACTGGCTCATTTCAATAGGTCAGTCACATCTTCTGTCTATTCTTTGACTTTATTTTTAACATATAAAAATAGGCAAATCCTTAGAAATGATCCACGTAAGGTGACGGGGATAACACCCAAGTATTATATTGTACACAAGTCCCCAGGATGAAACACCTTGGAGAAAAAAAGGTGAGACAAGAACATTGCAACTAAATTGTTAAAATAATGAATTTTATTAACTATATACAATAAAATACAGATGATAAAAGGCAAGGTAATTCTAGATAAGAGGACAAGTTGTAGTCCAGGCAGAAAGTAACCATTAGTTTGGGGGACTATATGCAATATAATGATAGTATTTAGATATAAATATATTTAAAAATATGCTACAATATGCAAAAATCATATCACTACACTGTAATTGACCAAGGCAATATATCATACGTAAAGATATAAACAGTACCAAATAACATTAATATAATACATTGGTTAGTGCATGAAGTAAATACAGGTAATGGTCCAAAAAGGAGGTAAACTGCAGTATATCTGAGTAAGACTATCCCCAGTAGATGTATAATTATACCATAACTATATCTAATTTACCACAGCCATATTCACAAATAAAATTATAAAGAGATCAAGCAAACTGACATAAGTACAAAACAGACTAATTGTCATATGTAGCATACATAGCATATAGCTGCACATGATGTCCCAGAGCCCCAATGGTTGTTTCGCCCTCCTTCCTCAGGGTGCGTGTTTATTTTTAACATGTTGCCTTTGCCATTATGATATTTACTAACATTTTCTTTTTTTAAAAATATATTAAAACCAGATTAAAACTGAAATTGGGCGCACACAGACATACAGCGGATGAAATAAGTATTGAACACATCACCAATTTTCTAAGTAAATATATTCCTAAAAGGTGCTTTTGGCATGAAATTCTCACTAGATGTCAGTGGCATCCCATCCAATCTACACAGGTAAAATATCAAACAATAGATGTTCATAAATTAAGGTATGCACAATAATGAGAAAGGACACAGGGAAAAAGTATTGAACACATGATGCAAGGGAGGGGCAAAAAGCCATGAAAGTCAAGACACCAGCTGAAATCTATCAGTAATTAGAAAGCAATCCTGCCACTGATTGAAAAATAACATCAGCTGGTTCAAATAATAGCCTATAAAAAAAAGGTGTCTCATTACCAAGGTGCCACACAAAAAACATCTCATGATGGGTAAAACCAGTGAGCTGACTCAATACCGTCACAACCTTATTGTTGCAAAACATACTGATGGCATTGACAAAAGAATTTCTAAATTACTGAAAGTTCCAGTGAGTACTGTTGGAGCCATAATCCGCAAGTGGAAAGAATATCATTTCACCATAAACGGCCATGACGAGGTGCACCCTAAATGATTTAAGACAGAGGAATGAAAAGAATTATTAGAAGAGTTGTTCAAGAGCCAAGGACCACCTATGGAGAACTACAGAAAGATTTGGAATCAGCAGGTACAATTGTTTCAGAGAAAACAATAAGTAATGCACTCAACCTCCATGGCCTGCATGCACGCTCACGAAACAAGACTCGATTGCTGAACAAAAAGCATGTTCAGACTCTTTTTTTTTTGGGGTTTGAAATCACCAACAAAGGCTTTTGTACAAAGTATTTAATACATTTGAATAAGCGTGTTCAATACTTTTTTCCTGTGTCATTTCTCGTTATTATTACACATAACTTAATTCATGGACATCTATGGTTTGATTTTTTTTACCTGTTTGGATTAGATTGTTACCAACATCTGGTGAGAATTTCATCTCAATAGCCACTTTAGAAATATATTTACTTATAAAATTGGAGACGTGTTAAATATTTATTTCACCCGCTGTATAGTGGTGCTATTACTACACTTGTTTGTGTACTTTATAATAACTTTGTACAACTTGGAGGTTGTGCAAAGCTATAATATGGCCATGCACATGAGCCCCGAGCATGCAGAGCCAAAATTAATTTTTCTACCAGTTCAGTAATCTAATTTTCCTTATTCTTAAAGAAATACCTTATTTAGCCTTTACACAATAAACATTTGAGTGTTTGGCTTTTGTCTGTTGTGGAAAATATTGGCATGGGAAGAGTACATTCGAAGAAGTCAGCAATAGTTTTGCCATGTTTCTATTCGGACTGCAAAATCATTCTATGACCTGAATTGGTCTTCATTAGTGTTGACCCGAGCAATGAGCCCAATGTTAGTCTATGGGAGAACCGAGCATTTTTGCGGCGGCACCCCCGGCAGTCTGTAGAAAGCCTAAAAAGTGCCCAAAACGATAGTGACAGTGCTCAAATGACATGGGGACAGCATGGGGATTGCCCCAGGAAGCATTTCTGACCCCCAGGTCACTGCTGTCAACAACGTGGTCAGAGGTATTAAACCTCTTTTACGGACTCACAATAAAACGTTCAAAAACGAAACTGAAACGGTTTTCCTGTGAAATATGTTAAGGAACTTCCTTTCCAGGGTAAAGACTTGTGTATAAGGTAAAATAAATAACCCCCCAAAAAAATACTCCTCCACGCCTTGGGCTATGTTCTCAAGTAGCATTTTTTATGCGTTTTTGCTCTTTTGTATTGCTTTAAACCGTGACAAATGCATTCACCGGGAAATGTCATTTTAACATTTTACAACCTTATCTGGCCATGTGCTGTGTGACACATGCATACAGTGCTGAAAAGACATGGGAACAGCATGGGGAAGACCCCTGGAAGCATCTCTGACACCCAGGTCGCTGCCTAAAAGTGTGCCCATCAGAAGTGATCCTTGCCGCATCAGAAGATGCAGACTTGCAACTATCCCCTTGCAAGTCCTTGTCCCAGGGCAGTGTTCAATTGTACCTCCTCCATTCCTTGCAATGCAAGCGCAAGTATGCAGCCTGCCACCCACCCATCCCCAGGCTGCAATACCATACTGCTAGCTTGCACTTGAAAAGGGACTTTTTAGTTTGGAGGAGGCCGAAGCTGGCCACTACCTCATGGCTGCTTCGGCAGCGAGGTATCCATACTCAGTCTCCGGCGGCCGGGTGACCACGCTTGGTCCCCAGCCGCCAGGGGGCGGCCGGGTGTCCATACTCGGACCCCAGCCGCCCCGCGGCCGGGTGTCCACACACGGTCCCCAGCCGCCTGGGGCGGGTGTCTATAAACGGTCCCCAGCTGCCCCTATTTCTCCTGTGACCTTCCCCCACACTTTTCTTAGCCTGACCTGCTTTAGGGCAGCATTGGACGAGCCCACCAGAAAACCAGACTCCTCCGGTGGGCCCTGGCTTCTCCATCAGGGGAGTTGAGAGAGCCAAGGTGAGGAGCATGATGATGATGATAGAAGTTAACATCTGCTTTGTTTTCTTGGAATGCAAGTGCATGTGTGTAGTAGCGGCTAGGCCTGAGGTGGTCAGCATTTTGGCGCATATCCTACCTCCTCCGAGGATTGCTGGATGTTTTCCTGCTACTATAACAGTTCTATGACTCCCGTTAAAACAAAGCTTCAGGTGATGAATGATGGATGAGGAGGTGGCAAAGGAGAAAGAGCAGGAGGAACAGGGACCATTCACTTCAATATCAGGCCAGTCAACCACACATGTCTTGTAGGATATGTTTCTGTACCAAAAGGAGCGGTTCGGCTACACAGTTATAGGGCATACAGTGAGTGCAATGCCTACCAAAAATTTCGAGGCACTCCAATGCCCCTTGGAAGTGACATGGAGGTCAGAGGGCCTTAACTAAACCGTTTTTTCCATTTATAGCAACTTGGTCTCCTGTGCACTGTTGGCCTAAGCAGTGAATGGAAGGCTTTCCAAAAATTATGAGGAACTGCAATGCCCCTTGAAACAGACATGGATTACAGTATACTAAAAACCTTCTACCCATTATTGGGGAGTGGGTCTCCCTTAGTGTTTGCCTATGTATTGAAAAGCAAAAGCTGACTAAAATTAGGAGGAAATGCAATGCCCGTTGGAAGAGTCGTGGAGGTTGGAGTTAATTAAAAACATTTCAATGCCCCTTGGAAGAGCTGTGGAGTTCAGAGTGCTTTAACAAGACGGTTTTAATGCCCCTTGGAAGAGACGTGGAGGTCGCAGTAGCTTAACAAGACGGTTTTAATGCCCCTTGGAAAAGTGGTGGAGGTCGCAGTAGCTTAACAAGATGGTTTCAATGCCCCTTGGAAAAGTGGTGGAGGTCACAGTAGCTTAACAAGATGGTTTTAATGCCCCTTGGAAGAGACGTGGAGTTCGCAGTAGCTTAACAAGACGGTTTTAATGCCCCTTGGAAGAGACATGGAGGTCGCAGTAGCTTAACAAGACGGTTTTAATGCCTCTTGGAAAAGTCGTGGAGGTCGCTGTAGCTTAACAAGACAATTTTAATGCCCCTTGGAAGAGACGTGGAGGTCGCAGTAGCTTAACAAGATGGCTTTAATGCCCCTTGGAAAGGTGGTGGAGGTCGCAGTAGCTTAACAAGACGGTTTTAATGCCCCTTGGAAAAGTGGTGGAGGTCGCAGTAGCTTAACAAGACAGTTTCAATGCCGCTTGGAAGAGACGTGGAGGTCACAGTAGCTTAACAAGACGGTTTTAATGCCCCTTGGAAGAGACGTGGAGGTCGAAGTAGCTTAACAAGACGGTTTTAATGCCCCTTGGAAAAGTGGTGGAGGTCGCAGTAGCTTAACAAGACGGTTTTAATGGCCCTTACAAGAGCCATGCAGTACAGCATCTTAAAAACATTATTCCCATTATTGGGGAGTCGGTCTCCCAAAGTGTTTGCCTATGCCTTCCAAGCAAAAGCTGCCAAAAATTAGGACGGAGGAACTTGCAATGCCCCTTATAAGAGCCATGCAGTACAGCATTTTAAAAACATTATTCCCATTATTGGGGAGTGGGTCTCCCATAGTGTTTGCCTATGCTTTCCAAGCAAAAGCTGCCAAAAATTAGGACGGAGGAACTTGCAATTCTGGCAACACGGACCAAGGTCACCCTGGTGGTATAGTGGTGGTGGAGGCTGAGGATAAGGAGAAGAGCAAAATACAGCTGAAATGAGGAAGCGTATACCCATGTGTGGGTGTGAAGCGGTGCATGGGAATACACCTCCCGAAATAACACAGTGGATTTGACCTTATGTTACTCTGCTGTCATTTGGTGGTGATGAGAAGTCTGGCCCAATCCAGCCCTTGTTCATTTTGATAAGGGTCAGCTTGTCAGCATTGTCAGTTGACAGGCGAGTGCGCTTATCAGTTATAATTCCCCCAGCGGAACTAAAATCATGCTCCGATAACACGCTAGCGGCAGGCAGGCCAGGACCTCCAGGGCGTACAGAGCGAGTTCATTCCAAGTGTCCAGCTTGGATACCCAAAAATTAAAAGGCACAGAGGAATCACGGAGGACACTGGTACAGTCGGCAAGGTACTCCCTCACCATCTTTTGAAACTTTCCACTCCTTGACCCGCGCCTCAGGGCCTGTAAGCTGGGCGGGTCTCAGAAAACTGTCCCAGAACGTTGACAGTGTTCCCCTGCCTCTGCTGGATTGGAGTTGCGTCTCTCTCGCCTGTACGCCTTGGTTGGGCAACGAACTGTGACCTCTGCCGCTAGCGTGTTCAGATGGGAATTTTTTTAACAGTTCTGCAGCAAGGGCCTTCTGGTACTGCCCCATTTTTGTAGACCTCTCCACCTCAGGAATAAGAGAGTGAAAGTTCTCCTTGTAGCGGGGGTCTAAAAGTGTCATCAACCAGTAATGACTGTCACCCAACATTTTGACAACGCGAGGGTCACGGTTAAAGCAGCGTAACATAAAGTCAGCCATGCTTGCCAGACTGGTAACGG